>NC_135319.1:48675575-49275575 GCF_048772815.1 Callospermophilus lateralis | reverse complement strand
AAAAAATAATTATCCCTGCTGCTACAGGTCCAGCTGAGTCACCTGGAGGAGGGGAGGGTCAACTGTGGTTTACAGGACAGTTGATGTAGTAGGAACTGGGTGCTTTTAATAATCACCTAGAAGATTTGTAGGAGCAAGAGGCGAACAAGCGCTTGTTTCAAACGAGGGCATTTGAGTATGTGTCGGCAATGCTTGCGGAAACCCACGTTCTTATCTTGCCCATACTGGAGAAGTATGGCTGGTTGTCCTTAAAGATTTTTAACTAGAAAAATAGTGGCTCAATTTCATGTGTTTATTGAGGTTATGATACCACGTACTGCAAACCCCCTGTAAGACAAGGAGAGAGGAGTTTTTTTGGCTTCAGGCAGATAAAATCCTGCTTGGGATCAGGAGCAACTTTTTTTTTTTTTTTTAATTGGGGATTTGACCAGGGGTGCTTAAACTCTGACCCACATCCCCAGCCCATTTTTAATTTTTAATTTTGAGACAGGGTCTCGCTAAGTCGCTAAGGCTGGCTTTGAACTTGCAACCCTCCTGTTTTAGCCTCCTGAGTCACTAGGATTATAGGTGTGTGCCACTGTACCCACCTAAGAGGCATCTTTTTTTTTTTAATTTCTTTTTATTGGTTTCTTTTAATTATACATAACATTAGGATTCATTTTGGCATAATTATAAAGGCATGGAATATAATTTGCTCAAATTCAGTCCCTAGGGTTTCCCTTCCTTTCTCCCTCCCCCTGTTCCCCTCCCTCTACTCTACTGATCTTTCTGCTATATATTTTATTTTATTTTTAATTTTAAAAAAATTTTTAAAGAAAGAGTGAGAGAGAGAGAGTGAGAGAGAGAGAATTTTAATATTTTTTTTTTTTAGTATTTGGCGGACACAACATCTTTGTCTGTATGTGGTGCTGAGGAACGAACCCGGGCCGCACGCATGCCAGGCGAGCGCGCTACCGCTTGAGCCACATCCCCAGCCCCAGTTATTTTATTTTTTTTGATTAGTGCCTTGTGGATAGTGCATAGTGGCGAGATTCACTGTGGTATATTCACATATATACATGAGGAAGTCAGGTCAGTTTCTTTCTACTGTAAAAAGGGGTCATTTTCAATGAATGCATAGTGTTGCTCTGTCAAGATCTTATTTCACCAGTGGGATGAGGAAAGGGACCAGGGGGAGGGAGGAGGGGAACGAAAGGGGACTTCCTGGGGAATGATATTGACCAAATTATATTGTTTATTTTTATTTATTTATTTATTCATTCACTTATTTATTTATTTTTGGTACCAAGGATTGAACTCAGGGGCACTCAACTGCTGAGCCACATCCTCAGCCCTATATTTAGAGACAGGGTCTCACTGAGTTGCTTAGTACTTTGCCATTGCTGAGGCTGACCATGAACTTGAGATCTTCCTGTCTCAGCCTCCTGAGCTGCTGGGCTTACAGGTGTGAGCCACTGTGCCCAGCTATATTATTTATTGTACAAATATAAAACATTGAGTTCCACTATTATGTATAATAATAATGCACTAATCAGAAAAAAAAAAAAAAAGAAAAAAACTGACGTCACCAGTTTTCCTTGACTGGAGCAAGTGTGTTCCCCTCTTGCGTGTCATTAGTACTGAAGAAGTGCGTCTCCTGTGCTCAGATCTTCATTTCTTCAGAGTAAGTTCCAGGAAGTGGAGGTTCTGGGCTGCAGGATGTAGATTTTTTTTTTTTTTTTGTACTAGGGATTAAACTCTGGGACACTTAACCACATCCCCAGGCCACTCCCTCACCCACACTTATTTTGTATTTTATTTAGAGACAGGGTCTTGCTAAGTTGCTTAGGGCCTCGCTAAGTTGTGATACTCCTGCCTCAGCCTCCCAAGTTGCTGGGATTTTAGGTGTCCACCACTGAGCCTGGCAACGGTGTGGCTGTTGATAGGAATCACCAGGCAGGCCGTGCATTGACTCTGAGCCACCCCCAGGTTTCTCCAGGTGCAATCTTTGGCCCCCTCAGAACTACCTGGGAAGCTTCTGAAAGGTGAAAACTGAGTCACACCCAGGTTTCCTGAACCAACTTGGCGTGGGCTGGTCCCCAGGATGTGCTTTTACTCATTCCTCTGTGTGTGTGTGTGTGTGTGTGTGTGTGTGTGTGCTGTGCCAGGGACAGAACCCAGGTCAGCTCTCTGCCAGTGAGTTACATCCCCAGCCCTCCGGGGTTTGCAAATGGTGTTTGGTATCTGCTCAGTGTCCCGGCCTTCCCCGGGAAGGAAAGCAGCGGGAGAGCTATGATGTGAACCTAGGTTGGGGACAGTTGGGTGAGGAGAGCATAGCTCAGCGACCTAGCCCTGGGAGCTGCTTTCCTTATCTTTGAGGTGGGAGTTGCAGAGTGGCTTTGTTGATTCCAAGTCCTCTCTAGCATGAATGCACATGTATGTCCCTTACTAATGTCACAAGGTGAGAAGGATCTCATGGTTGACTTTGGCGCTGGGGTGTGCTGCTCTGGGTTGGCCTGGAGTGGGAACTCTGGGAGAAGTGGGTCAGGACAGAGAGCTCGTCTGTCCTTCTCTTCCCAAGGGAACCTCGCTGGGGCTGACACATCACTGTCGCTGGGTGCTGTTGGCCCAGGCTCCAAGGTCTTCCTGTCCAGGTTAGCAAAGAGGAGTTGTTTCTGCCCCTTGATTGGTGCAGCCTGTGCCTAGGAATGAGCGCATCAGGTGTCCTGGCGCTAAGTCTCAGGAGGGCCTTCCAGCCAGTGTCAGGGGAATGAGGAGTCCCGAGGTCCCTGCTGTCACTGTGGCCCTGAGATGTCACTGATGCTGCCTTGCCATGGCTATAACAGCAGTCTCCTTCAGAGGCCGAGGCTTTGCTGAGCAGATGTGCTGCCTCCTCCGACTGCTTCTGGTGTCCACCAGGCTTGCTCTGGGGTAGCCAGCCAAGGACGAGCTCTCAGCCAGGGTAACCTCTAGGGGACCACTCTAGACAGGCTGTTTAGTACTTGTCCACCCTGCCTACCCTCTGTTATGTGGTAAGTCTAGAAGGAAACACATTCGTTCACTTGTTCAAGCCAACATCCTGAGCTCTGGTGGCAGCAAGATGAATGATCCACACTAGGGAGCAGATTGCAGTGCAGCTGACATGGGGACTGGTCAGTCATGCTCTTATATAGGTGGGGACAGAGCACCTGGAAACAATTCCAAGGAAGGGAGTGATTTCTGTCTTATGGAAGAGATAGTTGGAGCAAGCGTCAGTTTCAGGAAGGAGGTTGGCCACTTGAGAGCTGGGCTTTGAGGGCAGAGTGGAGCCTGCCAGGTGACGAGTAGGGACATTCCAGGCAGAGGTGCACATGCCTGAGGATGCACAGCTGGCAGGAAGAAACTGGGAATCCTGGGTGACTGTGGGCCCTGGTGTGCCTGGACAAAGGCTTGGTCAGAGAGGGGCTGGAGTAGGTGACCCAGAGAAGGGCACAGGGGCTGGGCTGTACTAAGGACCCAGCCTGGAGGCTTTGACGACCTGGCCTCCAAATCTGCTCCTGCTGTTTCTGAGCTGCATGGTGTAGACAGTTGCCTAATGTCTCGCAGCCTCGGCTTTCTTGCCTGTAAGATGCAGGTAGTGTGACCCACTTCAGAGAGGGTTCTTAAATGATACCCTACTTGTAAGGTAGGTGGCAAAGAGCTTGCATAGTACATGGTCAATGCTCAATAAGTGTCTTTTCCCTTCCTTATCTGCCTGTGTGAGGCTGTTGACTTTATCCTAATGAGCCCGAGGGAGCCGTACAAGCTGTTGTGGAGCATGGACTTGATAAGATGGTACCCCTTCGCTGTTGTGCTGTTTTTAAGACAACTGTGGTGTCTGTGGGGTCCCTTGGGGTATAGAGTGGTGGGGCTAGAGACACAGGTCAAGGCCAGGCTGGGGAGAAGAGCCCTCCCGTCATGTTCTCCTGCTGTGTTCCTCACCTGCCCGCTCTGGTGGGCTGCGGGGAGGGCATGGCAGAGCTGTGTCTGAAGGGGAGACCAGGTCTGGAGTTTGTTCCTGGAGAGTCGGCCTCTCTGGAGACAGCTTGCAGAACTGGACACTTGCTCAAGTAGGAGTCTGGCCATGAAGAAGTGGGATAAGTGTCAGGAGAGGGGCAGAATTCTGGACCAGAGCCTGTGGACTCAGACTGTGCTGTGTCAACATTTAGTAATCACTCACCGTGTGTGCCAGAGCTTGCGTGGACAGAACCTGCAGTCCTCACGGCAACACTCCATGAAAGTATTGTTGTCCAGTTTCACCGATGTGAGGACTGAGGTGACTGAGGCATCGAGAGGTGAAGTCACTTGCTGAGTCCTAAGCTAATGAGTCAGGATCTTACCCTTGGCTGTTGCAATCCTGAGTGCATGTCCACTGGATTAGAGTGGGAAATTGGAGCAGCCTTCTGGGCTGTGAGATTTTGGAATTTGGGGACACCAGTTTCTACTGGCAGATCCAGTTGCCTTTAAGGCAGAGGGCTGCAGCACTGAGTATTGGTCAGTGTTAGGACAATTGCCTTTGGATGATCTGAGCATCTGACAACCTCAACTTCCCAATGGAACTCCCTCTCCTACCCCTTTCAAAATCATGTGGGATGGAGTTGGGTCCCCCCCACACACACACCAGGGGACTTGAACCCAGGGCCTTTCTTGTACTAGGCAAGTGTTCTATCACTGAACTATATATGTCCTCAGTCTACCTCACTCCCCTGCCCTGCCCTGCCATACCCCCCACCCCCACCCCTGCCACCCCAGTACTGGGGATTGAACTTGCATGCTAAGCAAGGATTCTACACTGAGCTACATCCTTAGTTCTTTTCACTTTTCATCTTGAAAAATAAACAGGGTCTGTTCAAGTTGTCCAGATTGGCCTTGAATTTGCAGCTTTCCTGCCTCAGCCTCCCTAGTAGCAGGGATTACAGGTGTGCACCACCTCACCCATTGGGAGAGTGTTTTTGAGCCCTTTGCATGAGGTCAGGAATAACCTTACTGAATCTTAGATATTGTTGCAGCTCCAACCCGGCTGACTACAGGGATTGGAAATTCAGCCCTGCCGATGGGCATGAGTCTCAATTCAGGGGCAGCCTCACTCCAGGCTTGCTCCCGAGTCATCAGAGAGCCTTGTGTTGAGCAGTGGCAATGCGGGGGCAGTGCTGCCTGTCTTCCCTCGCTGGCCAGTCAGGGTGCTCTGCTGAGCTTGCCCAGTGCTCAGCCACGACCAGTTGAGGACAGCTGTTTCTGGAGCTACAAATGTGCTCACCACTTCTGGGTCAGAGGAAGGTCCTAGGATTGCTGCTCTGTCTGTTCATGGGTCTCCGTCCTCAGGTCTTTGTAGCATTTGGTGACCCTACCCAGAAAGCCCATCAACTTTCTCCACTTCCTTACCTCCTACCTGTGCCTCCCAGGCGTGCATAGGCCTATCAGGAGCCATAATTCTTAGAGGGACAGAGCTACCTCCTCAGGAGCACAGGGCAAGCCCTGGCGTGAAGGGACAGACCTGGGACTCAGCCTTGTGACTCATGTGCCCTTGGGAGCTGCTCCTGCACTGGTGCCAGGTGGTGTTGTCTGGGGGTCGGATTAAAAGATAACTTCATTGGCAGGAGAAAGCAGGCCTTTGCTGGCTCTCATCAGCAAGCCCAGGCCAGCTCTGCGCAGGACATCCCGGCCTCTGCTCCTTGGTGCCTCTGTGTCCTTTCCCTCCCCTCCTGTGCCCCCACATCCTGGAACCTGGTCAGGGCAGTCCCTCTTCAGGTGGTGCCACTATTTATGTCTCCTTCCTCTTGTCACCAGCCTCTCCTCTGCACAGAGTGTTTTAAATTCTATGGAGCAAATTGGGAGCATTTGCTTTCCTCTTCCTTCAAGTAAGACAAAGTCCCAGGAAACTCAGGGTTGAAGTCTGGTGTGGGGTGGAGCTGCAGAGAGGCAATCCAGGCCTTTGGGGAGATCAGGGGAAGTGCAGGACTCTCCCGGCCCATGCCTGGTAGCTGGACAGCGTTGTCTGAGATGGTGGAGGCTGTTTTGATGCCAGGACAAAGGCGCTTGTCCCAGCAAGAGCTGCTTCAAGGCCAGAGCTTCCTTGCAGCTGCTTTGGGTGGCCCTGCCTGGACTTTGAATGGACAGTCAGGTCTTGGGAGGGTATCTGGGGGAGCCCACATGGCTGTACTATTTATGTGCAGTGGAGAGGGAGGAGAAGGCCCTGCCTGGAAGTTCTACCATCAACAGGTACCCAAAGGCAAGGGGACCAGAATATTTTGATAGGATATTTTATTAGTTATTAATATTATTATTTAAAAAAATTTTTTTAGTCGTAGTTGGACACAATACCTTTATTTTATTCATTTATTTTTATGTGGTGCTGAGGTCGAACCAGTGCCTTGCACATGCTAGGCGAATGCTGTCACCGAGCCACATCCCCAGCTCCTTAGTTATTATTATTAATATTAATATTTTGTGGTACTGGGGATTGAACCTAGGGGCATTCTACCTCTGTGCTATATTCCCAGTCCTTTTTTTAAAAAAAATAATACCTTTATTTTATTTATTTATATGTGGTGCTGAGGATCGAACCCAGGACCACACATGTGCAAGGCAAGCACTCTACATCTGAGCCACAACCCCAGTCCCTATCCCCAGTCCTTTTTATTATTTTTTTGAGACAGAGTCTTGTCAAGTTGCCCAGGCTGGCCTTGACCTTGCGTTCCTCCTGCCTCAGCTTCCAGAGTCCCTGGGATTACAGGGTGTGCCACTAAACCTGGCTCTGATAGAACATCTTTAAACTTCCTCCCTGTGTCTCTTACCTTTGAGAATAGGCCCTCATTTTGGGAATCATGTACTTTGAGTTTATTTTTATTCTACCACTGTGAAATAAATGGCATACTAGGCAGGCATGGTGGTGTACTCCTATAATCCCAGTGGCTTGGGAGGGTGAGGCAGGGGGATCCAAGTTGGAGGCCAGTCTCAGCAATTTAGCAAGGTCCTAAGCAATTTATTAAGACCCTGTCTCAAAATAAAAAATAAAACAGGCTGCGGATGTGGCTCAGTGCTTAAGTGCCCCTGGGTTCAGTCCTCAGTTCCCTCCCAAAAAAGTACACTAGGTTTTTCCTTAGGTATTGTTCTCTATGTATTTCCTAAACATTTGTTTGTTATCAGATTCTGTTATGATATTTCCCTTTTTTGGGTGTATCATGCAATATTACTCTCCTATTTTCGAATCCATAGTTAAATGGCAACAATAATTCTAAAGATTTATCGGGGCCGTGGGATTGTTTTACTTCAGACTTTTCTGTTTTAAACAGATTTTTAGCAGTGCTGTCTTCCTCTTGGATGTTTGTTTTGGAGATGTTCAGACCCGCAGGAGGTGGGAAGGAAGGTGCAGCGTGCACTCCGTGGTTTTTGCGGGAGCTTGGCGCCTGTGTCAGTCGCCTTTTCTCTTTCTCACTCTCTCCACGTGACACACATGCAATTGTTTTTCTGATCCATTTGGAAAGAAGTTGTTGCCCTCTGGACATGTCACCCCTAAGCCCTGAAGAACACATTCCACTGAAGCCTGCATGACCAGGACTTGTTCCTGCATGAGTGACAAGTTGCCATTGTTTGGCCCAAGGAAGTCAGCGTGGATCCAATTGTAACCTGTAGACTTTTTTTTTTTTTTTGGTGCTGAAGATTGAACCTAGGGTCTTGTACATGCTAGGCAAGCCAAACATGCCTTTTATAGGTTTTTATTTTTATTTTTTTTAAACAGATGCTTGAATAAACATGTTTTGTTTGATTGTTATGCTAGTGTTATTATTTTTTTTTAAAAGCATGGAGTATAAAGTTGATCATCGGTGGCTTTGTGAGAACATGTTGTTATGATAGACACATAGGCATGCACTCTGTGGCCTCCCCCGGGCAGTCTTAGGATTCTTGAAACTTGGGAGGGGCTTTGGGGATCTGCTCTCCTTTCTTTTCAGAATTGTGGTCAGAACCGTTGAGACGCTTTTCCAGTATCCTTGTGTTGAGGTTGGCTTGTGTGTTCTGAGTTTCTTTGGTTTATGAAATCTGACACTTTCAAGTCTGGACAATTTAAACTGTCCCGCTAAATTCTTTTAAGTGTTCAGGGCTCAAAAGTACCGTTGCTGGGAGGGTTATAGGTCATTTGACATAAAACAGAGAAAAACCAGTAGCATCTTCTACAAACGCAAACCTTCTCCTCTCCTCCCACTTTTGGTGTGGGGTTACTGTTCTCCTTGCCTCTGGATACCTTCAGAAGGGCTGGGCCTTCCAGGGCCAGTGTAGGACCAAAGAACCAGCTGGGGAGGAGGAAGGAGAGAGTGTGTGTAGTGGGAGGGGGTGGTGGTGGAGGAAGAGCTGGCCAGCCCCCAGAGGCCAGTGTGGGTCTGTGTGGGGTCAGGCCTGCTGGCTGGGTCTGCTGTGGGCAGCGCTGGGAGGAGCTTGGAATGAGCCTTGTGGGGCTCAGGGAGGCTGGCGTTAGTCCATCTGTGTGACTGGCTCACCACTTCCCTGGTCTCAAAGGGCTATATTGAGAACCCAGGGGACGAGGTAGAAGGAGTGCTCTGGAAGTAGAGGAGGAGTGTGGACCTGCCCTCCTGCCCACCAGCTGGGGCTGGTGAGTGCCTCATCCCCAGGAAGCCACAGCTGGTGCAAGACTCCTGGGATGGGCCAGGGCCTCTGCCGGGAAGGGGTGGTGACAGGTAGGGAAAGGTCCCCAAGGAGGAAGAAGCTCTGGCCAGCAGGGGGCCTCCTTGGAGGTCCCATGGGAATCTTTCTGGACGGCAGGAGAAAAGGTACCGGAATTGAGAGAGCAGGAAAGGTCATGCTGCCTTGGGCTGGAGAACTCCCTGTTCCAAAGGTCCCTCCCCCAAAAGGAATCTGCAGTGGGAGGGCTGCTTGGAGGAAAGGGTTACTTAGAATTCTAAGTTGTTCTTTTTATCACATCTCAAACAAACAAACTTTATTCATTGCTGATAATAGAATATGCACATTCATGTAGAAAATTCATTTAATGAAGAAAAAAAGCACACATAGTCCCAGAGGCAACCCTATTATGTAGTGCCTAGTGCGGGCGGGGGAAATGGGGCTTCTTATCTTTATACCAGGCATGGTGCTAAGTGTTATCTTGTTTTAGCCTCTTTACCGTGAGCCCTGGGAGATTCATCATGCCTGTGTTAGAAGTGGGGAAGGTAAGGCACTGAGTGGTTAAGGAATATGCCTTGAGTCACACAACCGGTGGCCATGTGAGCTGGGTCTCGCAGCCAGGCAGTCAGGCTGCAGAGGGCAACCTCAGCGCCTCTAGGGTCCTCAGCACCCTTGCAGATACTGCCCAGCTGCCGTCGTTCCTGCATGTGTGTTCATGGCCACACACCAGAGCCTGGGATCCAGATCCATGTAGGTAAGGGGACCCTGGACCACCGGGGCAGCATATGTGGCGGGTCTGGCGGTTCTGTACCATCTTCTGTATGAGGCCTTCTGTGGCCTGGGGTTTAGGAACTGAGGTTATGAGCACTCGCTCTGGTTGCCTGAGAGATGGAGAGGTCAGCTCATCTGTGGGAAGGATCCAAGATGGCCACTTTGGGGGAAGATAGGACAGTGGGGAGTAGTGGGTCTCAGTCTGAGGGAAGGGGTTCAGTCTGGCCCCTCCCCACATCCCCTGTTAGTTGTATTTCCTCCAGGGAAAATTAGAAAGTAGGTGACACAGTCTGCAGACTCCAGGCTGCAGGGCATGGTCACTTTTTGCTTCTTTGTGCTGGGCCATCTCAACTTCCTTGGATTTCTAATCCTGCCCCAACGTCTAGGAAACTCCACAGGTGATGCTTCCCTGTGGCTTCCAAGAAATGACTGTGGACAGCAGGTGCTGCTGTCTGGGAGGCAGGGACTCCTGGGCCTCTTTGCTGTGCCCTGGGTTTTAGTACTAGATAGCACCTGGGTTTCCAGGGGCACTCAAAGCAGTCCCTGCTGATGACCTCTAGGGACCTGCTTTCCCATGAGTAAAGTGAGGCCAACCGTTTCTGTTCTCACCACTTAACCAGATTCTGGAGGAATAAATGAGCTGGTGGGTAAAAGAGATGGAGCAGCATCTCTGGGGATCCCTGAGGGAACACCTTTGCTCTCCAATAATGCCAACGAAGTGGCCTGTTAGATCTGCAGTGTACATACTCATTTCGTTTTCTTTTTTTTCTGGTTCTGATACTAGCAACCAAGGCTCAGAGACATGCAGCCCAGTTGGCCACATACCATGTCAGAGGCAGGGCTGCAGCAGGTCTGGTCTGCCCGTGCGTCCTGGCCCTGTACCACACAGCATCTCAGTTTTGCTCATCCTGAAGTTGGCATTCCTTCACCCGGTTCAGCACCTGTGGTGTTTAGTCGCAGAGGAAAGGGGGAAGCCATGGCTTTGGGCCCAACTTTGTTCACCCTTGGCTGAGTGGCTGCCATTCTGAGCTTCATTTATTCATCAACCCTCTACTTTCATCGTTTATTTTTGGGTGCTGGGGATCAAGCTCAGGGCCTCATGCATGCTAAGCACATGTTCTATCAGTGAGCTATACCTCTGGCCTCTGTTTTCAATTAATTCATTTTTTAAAAAGTGGCAAATAAAAATTATGTATATTTATTGTGAAAAACATGTTGTTTTGAGATACAGCAGCCCTTTGCTGCGTACCGCTGATTGCATGGACCTGCGCGAGGCACTGTGGCCATAGAGCTGAGTAAGGAAACACTTGGTACCTAGGAACTCACAGCTGGAGTGGGTGGCAGCTTGCCCACAGTTGCAGGGACATGCGGGATCTGAGAGTAGAGGGAGGTAGTGGCTGACCCTGCCGGAACCTTGGTTTCCCCATCTGTCCGATGCATGCATTAGATCACTTGATCTCTGGGTCCTCTCCATCCTGTGTTCTGTGACTCTCCATGGTAACAGTGTTCATTGAAGGTGGGAACATGTCTAAAATCAGCCCAAATTTTGTGTTGAAAGTGCTCCCAAGTCATGTGAAGGAGGAGCCTGCTGCATCCTCTGTGTTTGTCTTTTCACGAGCAGTTCCTCATTCTGTGATGGGCCAACTGCATTTGTTCTGCATGGCGAGGGAATGTTTTCCCACAAGCTTGCTTGGCTTATGGTTGTGGGCTGGTGCCAGCGGGCTGCTTATGGGTCACGGGGTAGGAAGAGATTGAGGGCACGTGTCAGATATGCTGCTACAACCAGAGCCAGGGCTGGGTGTGATTTCATCCACTGGGGTGTCCCCAGAAAGCCCTCGCCATCCCTGGTTCCTTGTCTGGCCTGTGAGTGTGTCTGTCTGGAACTTGTGGGCACCACTGATACATATTAGAGGGCAGGACGAAGTGGTCACTGTGGGCCCATGTCATGGTGGGCCTGTATCATGCAGAAAACGAGAGGCCTGGCATGGTGATGGCCGCACAAGAAGATTCCTTCCTTCTGGACCCAATGCAGAAGATGATAGCCAGCAAGGGGCAGAGGCAGGATGCTCTGAGCCAACTTCCCTGCATACTGGAGCTTTGTGAAATGAACTGTCCACAAAGAAGCTGGCAGCCACCCAGGGTTTGGAACCTCAAGGAGGGGCTGCGCTTCCACGGGGTCCAGGTGCCCTCATGGTGTCTTGTGTAGCAGGACTGGAGGGCTGGAGGGACTGTGGGTTTGGGGAATAGCCTGAGCTGCATTGTTGCCCTCCGCCCTTGTGTGTGTGTGTGTGTGTGTGTGTGTGTGTGTGTGTGTACGTGTACAGAAGTGAGCACATTGGCTTATGCACAACTCCCCGAGGTGGCAGCTGCTCACAGACTTGGAGGCTCACCTCCTTTCCTTCTTCCTGAGTCCCACCATGTCACAAGTTCTGCTGTGGGACATGGATATAAACCACAGCCTCATTCCTGGCCGAGTTCTCAGCAGGACTGGATCCTCAGTTTGCAATTCCAGAGCCAAATGGAAATATGGGCTTCTGGCTCATGGTGGATTTCAGGACAGCAACAGCAGAGTGTGAGGCCATGGTGGGGCCTTTTGAGACTGTAGAAGACACTTGCCCCTGAAGCTGGGTTGGTCCCCAAGCTTAGGTGAAGTCAGGACTGGTAGAGGTCAGCTGGATAGTGGAGCAGACACTTGGAGAAGCCCCATCTGAGCAGGGCCTAGAAGGCTGGCCCAGGTGTTGGTAGAGATGGTGGTGCTGGGAACGGAGAGCAAGGTGAGGACTCCTGAGCTTGGGCGGTGGCGGGGATGAGCAAGTGGCCCCTTACCCTGGTTGGAGGCCTGGGTTGTAGAAGGTAGCCCTGGGAGGGTTTGAGTGCCTTTATGAAGTCACTCTTCAGTCTGCAGCTGGAGGGAAGAGCAGGGGCTCTGGGAAGCTCAGAGATGGCACAGAGCTGGGTTCTGCAAAGTGCTCTCTGGAGGGGGCGCCTGCAGGTGTCCAATAGCTGAGAACGACCATGCTGGACCTCCTGAAGAGTGGTTGTTCATTTCTTCCTGAGCCATGGTGGATGAGGAAGTGGAGGTGTAGAGAGGTGCCACACACCCTGCTCATGTTGGTGGGTGGCAGAACTGGGACCCTAGAAACCCAAGGTGAATTGGGAGGGGGGAGAAATAGTTGAGATGTGAGGGGTGCTGCCAGATGGTGACGGTGGAGAGGAGGGTGTGGAGGTAGGACAGGTGGACGTTGGAGCTGGTGGGTCAGTAGTCAGGAGTCCCACCAGCTGAAGACGTTCTGTGGTCCTGGTGGTTAGTTGCTGCCCTCAATGTGAGAAGCTGCCTGCTCTCATTGGTGTGTCGCCTGTCAGCTGCCCATCGCTTCTTTGGCCCCCATCTGTCTCTGAGTCTCCCCTTTATCTCAGCATCACCCTTTGGGCAGGTAGACTGTGTGTCTCTGTGTCTCCCAGACCCCCCCCCCCTTCTCCTTCTTCTTTTTGTGGCTCTTGGTCCCTTCCTACTGCCACATCTGCTGTGGCTTTATGCTGAGTTGGGTGGCTCAGGTGTGGTTAGGACAGCTGGGATAATGGAACTTCAGTGTGGGGAGGCGGCCTGAACCCCGCTAAGGGGTCGTAGTTCCTTCCCACGGAGGGTGTGAGCCACTGGAGAAAAATTAAAGTCTAGAATAAGTAATGAAGAGCAAAAGACACAGAATCAGAAAAAATAGTTTTAAAGGAAGCTTGGGGCACCTGATAGGCCCAGCCTACACATGAGCTGGAGCTAGACAACTCGAAAATAGCTCCTGTGGTTTATTTAAGGGGGTGCATCAAAGGCAGGGACAAGGTTTCATGGTGGACTCTTGGTTCGTGATGTCTCGCAGTCCACAGGTTGATTGGCCTCTTGGCAGGTTACACCCATCTCAGAGAGGTTGAGTGGCTGGGGGTTGTAGCAGGTCACCCATCTCCAGTGCTGTGTGGGACCTTTGGCAGAGCTGGGTGGGCGTTCACGTGTATTTGGGCGTTCACATGTATATGTGTATAGACTTGGCAGGGTTGCCATTCTAAGTTCCCAGATACCAGACTTTCCCACTCAGTGGGCTTCCATGCTGAGGGTCCACACATAATCCACGGATGACCCTCGATAGGAGACCTTGGGCTTTTGGGTCCTCTGTACTTTTAGGATGCTCATCATCTCTGGTCCCGCCCCAGTTCCTACCCCATCATCATGCCTACCAGAACCATGTCCCGACATATTTCCAAACCATAGGATGACTATGCCCCCATCCTAAGACATGCCCAGGTTACTCATGTGGCAAGTTCTAGAGGCCTGTTCTCCTGCCCCCTCTGGTGTTGGGGGGTGTTCGTGTGCAGAGGCAGGGACAGAGGTGGAGGTGGCCTATAACGGACTCCTGCTGCCCTCTTGGGTCTAGAAGCAGAATCCTGCCCAGTTTCCAGCGTGGCAGGTGACCTGTGGGAGCTGGGTAACTCAACACCACCACGCTAATTATCTGTTGAGGTCACAGTGTGCCCCGGTCACCACCCATCCACAGGACCACAGTCCTAGACTGGGCCGACTGGTTCCGCCACTGTTTTGGGCACTCGTGGGAAACAAGTGGCCTTTGTGGTGAGTGTGGTTGGAGGGTGCTGTCAGCCCTGGGCGAGGTGGCCGGCACACATGGCAGCCAGCTTGGAGCTGGGGACCTGGAACAGATGCCATTTTTCTTGAAGATGGGGGCACATTTTCTGCTGTTTTTCTAGTGACTCTTATGGATGCATCATTGGTTCTTGTGCTTGGCTCAGACCTTGGGAGGGTGTGTGTGTGGGCTGTAGACCTTTTTCATGGCCATGTGTTTACCTTGACCCCTTGAGACGCAAACATAGAAGAAGTGAAGCTTTTGAAGACTTAAATGTTGCCATTTAGGAAGTTCTTCCTCAGTTTTCTTAAAGGGGTCTCTCTATTGTGCCCCGCAACCCCCAGCACCTCACACATGACAAAAGGCCAGTGTGGCATAGGTTTATCATATGAAGCTTAAGAAGAAGTTTTTTTTAATTTTCTTTTCCGGCAGCACTGGGGATTGAATCCTGGGCCTGGCACACGCTGGGCAAGTAAGTACTCTACCACTGAGCTCCACTCCCAGCCTGGGGAGGATATTATTTATTAATGGGTTGAACGGTCCTCACAGATGTCCTTGCCTCTGAATTCCATTTGCTTGACACGCAGTGATGGTGTGGCAGTAGATGAGGGCACATTGCTATCTGTCTTTGGAGACTATTTTAGGAGGCCCCAATGAATGAATGATCTTAGAATGAAAATGTACTTTAAAATGGTTCCAGAAGGTCAGTGTCATTAACTATGTCCAAAAGCTCTGCCTGATGAATATTAGCAATATTTAAACCCCCTCCCTGTTCACATGGGACTTCTGCTGTCCTCCACCAGATTTTTGCACATTCTTTTGCACCGTTTCCCCCTCCAGGACCTCCAGGGCATCTTAACATAGAGGTGCTGGGGGAGCAGGGGGAGTGGGAGCGCACTGTTCCCCCCACCACACACATACCAGTCCCTCAGGTCGGGGAGCTGAGGAGCAGGCTCTTGCTGTATTTTGCTTCCTTGCAGTTCACTGGGCCCTTCCTGCCCTTTGCATTGGCTCTGTTCTGGTGCTCCCGACGCTCCTCCCCACCGGCCTGTCTCATCTTTGATGTAGTCACCAGGGACACAAAGCTCTCGGAAAATGAAAGAACAAGTCGTAGACCTTGAGAATGTTTGCCTCTGAGGAAAACCCATGCTGGCACAACATCCCGACCGGTTCCATTTAAACCAAGAAGTCGGGAGCCCAGCAGGCCCCAGGAAAGATGAAAATTGGCACCTTGTCGGACTCGTGCTGATGGTCGCTCAGTGTCTGGGCCCCATCTGCCACTAGAGATCTGCATTTTTCAGATGAAAATTGCTGGCTCGCCAGGGGCGGCTGCTGTTGCCTCACGCACACGCGCCGCAGGTCGCTGCTCGGTCTGTTTTTCTGCTCCTTGAGGTCTTCTCTTTGTTTTTCTGAGATGTGATGAAATGGAACATGCTTTTAAAAATAGACATTTTCTAGAGATGGCCTGGCTGGGGTTACTGGCCGCAGCAGCCTTACTTCTGCCCCAGGAGTCCCTTATCTCATCTCGACTGATGGGACATTGGCAAGGGCAGCTTGTGGTTTTTTTTTTTTCTTCATAGCAGTCGTTCTAAATATTTTCCTTTTGATCACTTGTTTTTTTGCATACAAGTTGAAGATCAATAGTCTCTTAACTGCATTAGCTTCTTTTCCCTCAACGATGACTGCCCCCCCCGCATTATCAATGCAATACAGTGCTTATTAAAAGGAAAAGAGTCTAGGACTATGCACCTAGAAAGCCTGGGTTCCCCTTAAGTATCTGCTGGGGGCTTGTAGCTGGGAGAGAAGGCAAGTGGCCTCAGCCAGCGCTCATCTAGGCAGGAGCCCACTGGCAGCTTAGTGGGAGGAGAAAGGCAGGGGAGAGAGGGTTTAGGACACAGAGGCAGCTTAGCAGTTGTGAAGGGTACAGGACTTGAAGGCAGGTGCACCTGATCATTCCCCATCTAGCTGAAGGATCTTGGTCTAGTTCTTTAACCCCGAGAACCTCTGCATTCTTATCTGAAAGATAGGGCTAGCAGCTAATAGCAGTACCTCCCACACGAGTTTCAAGTAAGATAATGTCTGCAAATGACGATTTTCATGGCTATTTCATGGTTGATGTTTATTGGACGAAGCTCACGGGGCCCAGGTGACTGAGCACTGGGCAGGTGGTCTTAACTATTGGCTTGCTAGGGCTGCCATAACTGCACCGCAGAATGGGCGCCTTGCATGACACACATCTTCTGTCTCACAGTTGTGGAGACTGGAAGTGCACGATCTAGCTGGAGGCAAGGTTGACATCTCCAGAGGTCTCTCTCGTTGGCTTGTAGGCAGTCTTCTTCTCCCTGGGTCTCTGATGAACGACCTTCCCTCTGTCTGTCTTAATCTCCTTTCTTTACAGGGACACCAGGCATGTGGGGCCAGGGCCCATCACATCAGCCTCATTTTAATTTCATCACATCTTTAGACCCTCTCTCCAAATACAGTTGTATTCTGAGGTACTGGGGATGAGGGCTTCAACATAAAAATTTGAGGGGACACATTTCAGCCTATGACAGTCACTGTTACTATTCTTACATGGTTCTGTGGACATGAGGGCCCTGAGGGTGGTTTGGGGTCCTGAGCACTTCTAGATAGGGTCAGTGTTAGGATTCAGGAAGCCCTGAGCTGCACGTGCAGGCCCTATGGGAATCCCAGACTGACCCACTCACCAGCATCACCAACCAGCATCTTAAAAATCTGGATTGCTGGAGGCGCTGACCAGTCTCAGGGGAAGAAAGGGTCCTGGAACCCGGCATTTCTAGGTGCTCATAGAGTAGGTGCTTTTCTTGGAGGTGCCAGCAGGCTGCAAGCTAGCCCCCCACTCCCCACCCCCCACTTCATCTCCACGTCCTGCCCAACAGAGTCATAGGTTGGCTTGAGTTTAACTTCTGTCACTGACCCCAGCTCAACATGGGGTCAGTGACAGAAGTTACTCCCCCCCCCGACATCTGTAGAAGGTCAAGGCTGGATGCCGTCGATGCCCCTTAGGGACAGAAAGGCTGAAGTCGGCCTGGAAACCCAGTCTACCCCAGACTCTGAAAATCTCTACCCGCGTTTGTCTTGCACAGGGGCTGGGGACCAGGTGCAAGTTTTGGGCCCTAGTCCCTAGGGAGCAGACTGGGCCTGTTTGCTGTAAGGGTTACCACAGGTGGCCAGTGGGCCAGGAGCCCTGGAACACTTTGGTTTCATTTGCTGTCCTCTGTGGTTGCACATGTGGATTTTGTTTTTTTTCCTCCTTATACAAAATAAGGAAATTTTTTCTCTTGTTACTCAAGATCGACATTTTCTTCCGAGGGCTACCCAAGTGTGAAAGAACCCACATCCTTTTGTGCATTTGAAATGCTTCTCTGGTCTCCTTCCCCATTTCCTGTGGTTGAGTTGTGGCAATCTGAAGACATTGTGTGAACAGATTTTGCCCAGGAGCTCAATTGAGGGAAGAGTGACTGGGGCCTGTTTTCTGAGCATTGGAGGGTAAGACTGGCCATGCACTCCAGGTAGATGTGAGCACTTGGCTTTGCTGAAATAATAGCTGTGAAGCTGGAACTTGCTCTGGGGTTTCAGGGAGAAGGCTGCTCGAGATGTGTGCCTTGATTTTTTTTTTTTTTTTTAAATCCATCATTCTCTCTCTTTTTTTTTTTAATATTTATTTTTTAGTTTTCGGCAGACACAACATCTTTCTTTGTATGTGGTGCTGAGGATCGAACCCGGGTCGCACACATGGCAGGCGAGCGCGCTACCACTTGAGCCACATCTCCAGCCCCAGTGTGCCTTGATTTAATGGGTTAGGGGGTGGCTGGCACAAGCAGCCGCCTCTGCTTGCGTGTGTGGGGGTGGTGGGCCAGTAGCTCAGGTCAGACGTGGCGTGTAGCAGAGGAGAATCTTGGTACTTGTGTAGATCTCTGCAATGAGCATACGCAGCTGTCCTTTTTGCACAACCTCATGAAATGTCCCTGCAGTTTCAGGAATGGACTCTTTCCACAAAGGATCACTGTTATAAAATGGTGACAGACCCTTCTGCGTGGTGTCCGCCACCTTATCTGAAAGGATCTTGGATTAGAAGACCTTCTGATGGGCCAGACTCTTCTTAGACTATTTCTCAGGGCCTCAAAAAGGAAATCCATGGATGTCCTTTGATTTTTTTTTTTTTTTTCCCTGAGGACCCCTTCAGTCTCAGTCAGATGAAGATTTTAGAGGAACAGTTCAGAACTTAAGGTTTAATTCCAATTAGCAGTTAGTTAAAGTAAATCTCCCCAGTGCCGTCCACCGGGAAATCCTATTTCTGGAGGTGGACCAGCTGTGGACCACCCTGTTCAGGGACCCTGCACAGGGATTTTCTTTGGTTCAATCTGAGCCTCAGCAACCCTTTGTTTCTCTGAACTGATTTTCCTTCAGCTCTATGCCTCTCTTAATGGTGTCATCTTCCCAGACACTCCACCCAGATACCCCAGCACCCATGTCTGTCCACTCTCCCCCCTGCCCCATTTTCCTCTCCTCCTACCTCTCTGCACAGGCTCCTGTGCCCCCTCCCAACTGGACTCCATGACCAGTGGTTCAGGGGGACTTTTGCGAGAACACCCTGAGAGCTCTCCTTGCTCTCCGGCCTCCCTCTTCCCCTCTTCCCCTCTTTCCTGCTCATAGTTGCTGGAGACAGCACCCTGGAGCTCATCCCTGCCCGCTTCTGTCCTTGCTCACAAATCTTGGGCATTCTAGAATTTCAGGACTGGGCATCGGGAACTTTTGCCTATAGGAATCAGAGAGAGTGTAGAATTGTGTGGTTTGGACCACTCGAGGCCCCAAGAGTTGGGCCAAGTGGAACGGACGGAGATGCAGGGGAAGCTCCCGTATTTTGATTTATTTTCCTGATGTGTGTGTGTGTGTGTGTAGTGTTTTTGTTTTGAGTTTTAAATAAGAGTAGAAGAAAGGGGATGGAGCTCCTGGAAGAGAAGCAGCTAGTGGTAAAGAGGACGGGGAGGAA
This sequence comes from Callospermophilus lateralis, assembly GCF_048772815.1. Classification (NCBI taxonomy): domain Eukaryota; kingdom Metazoa; phylum Chordata; class Mammalia; order Rodentia; family Sciuridae; genus Callospermophilus; species Callospermophilus lateralis. The sequence goes on along the minus strand of NC_135319.1, from coordinate 49,256,534 downwards.
GAAGACGGGGCCACCGGAGCAGGGGAGACGTGTCATTTGTAAGCAGTTCCTTGGTAGTTACAGAGCACTTCTGGCATCTGGCAGCCCCTTTGCTCAGCTCAGCCACTTGTGCCATACAGACTGTGTAACGATCTTGAGCCCCAGTGCATGGATGAGGAAACTGAGGCTCAGAAAAAGTATCTGCCCTAGGGGGTGCCCAAACCAGGGAGCGCCCAGGCACACGCAGCACCGACCCCCCGCTTTCCACTGTACCAGCACTGGGAGCTTCCCGTCCCCGTGGCTGTGGTCTTGGTGAGTTCAGACTCTGCGGGCGTATCTTGGTGGGCAGGGGGTTGTCCAGGAGTGCAGAGCCCCGGCTGCTGCTCCTGGGGCCTGGGCTGCCAGGTGGGCAGTGATTCTCAAGGCACTTCACAAAGCAGACGAGCAGGGTGACGGTGAAGGCGTTGAAGGGGGAGGAGGCAGAAACAGCACTGGTTTGCTGATGAGGATGAGCCATTTCCTTGGTGATTGCTCTCGGTGGCCTTTGAGGATGGAATGTCCCTGACCTGTCAGCCTGGGTGTCATATCCACCTTCCTGATCACACTGCAGGGCTTAAGCTGTCCCAGAGCTGTCATTTCCTTGGCTGACTCCTCAGCTTACCTTGAACTGGGATTAGTGGAGCATGGCCATTTGGGGGAATGACGTGGCCTGAAGGGGACAGTGGGGGGAGGGACACTGTTCGAAGTACTTTTGCATTTGGTATAAGCAACAGAATCACAAACAGGTTCTGGAAACTTCAACGGCTCATTTGATTTCCTGCTGCCTTCTAAAGACTGGGATAGGGATATGTCTTTAGATTGTTCTAGCCATCGTACTGGTCTTTCCAAGGGGGACCTGGAGAAGTCAGTGACTGGAGGAGAGACAGGTCAGAGAGGTCAGGACCCAAGGACGAGACCGGTCCTGAGGCACACAGGTGACTAGAACCATCTCTCTCACGGTGGCTTCTCTTCCTGCCCACTGTTGGGAAGGGCTAGGTGCTGTAGGGTGAGTGCTGGACACATCTCCTCAGGCTCAGTGACTTCACAGCCCTTCAGATGCCTCTTGTGCCCTGAGCATTGTCACTGGGCCAGGAGATGGCTGCTCACATGGTCTGCTGTCCGCCGGGACAAGGATCTGGTGAGTTCCGATTTTTCTGATCTTCTTGGAAACAAAGCAGGAGTTCCGGGTCCATGGATGAGAGTTGTGTTTAGAACAAGACCTACTGCTTGCAAGTTTTGTGGCCTTCAGTGGGTTCTGTGGCCTCTCGGGGCCTCCTTGAAGATGAGCTGGTCACAGTCTGTCTCGTAGGGCTCCTGGGAGGATTGCGTGGAGTCATGTGTATAAATAGTACCTTTCCTGCCACGAGCACCCTGCCTACGTACCTGCTGACAGCAGCCAGGGTGCAGTAGGACATTCAGGAAGGGCCCCAGCGTGTGAGGGCTCTGAATCCTGTTCCCGACACCCTCCACGCTTTTACGTATGTCCACGTGATACCCAGGGAGGCTCCAGGAGGGCCTGGAGTACAGCCCCCGAAGGGTGGGGGCAGGAGGCATGCCCACTCTTGGGGAGTCAGTTGGGGAGCCCCGAGTGGGGCCAGCAGCCCTGCTCTAAGGCTTCTCACCCACAGGGGGAGACACTGCTTCTCACGTGCTTATCCACCATCCTCCCCGGCCAGCTCTGGGCCCCTTCCTTCCTGCAGTCTTCCCTGATGGCTCCCTGCTGTGGAGCCCTGCAGCAGCAGTGCAGGTAGGGGTTGGGGGGTAGGGGTTGGGGGACCAGCTCTGAAGGAGACTGCCTGGGGTTCTGTGGTAGGGGCCCTACCATGAGCTCAAACAAGTGGCTTAAATTTTGTAACCTTAGTTTTCTCCTCTGTAAAAGGGACCTAAGGACAACCTCAGGATTATTATGGAAGTTAATTGAGGCAATGCATGCAAGGTGCTTAGCACAGTCCCAGCACTTAAGTGCTCAGTACCTATTAGCTGCTATTACTGTTATTAGAGAGTGCCATACAGTCTGGCAGTTTGCCTCTGTGGCCTGTGACCTCATCACTGTATCAGGTATTTCAATTTAGGTAATCTAGGAATCAAGAAAGTCAGGGTGGGAAGGGCCTTCTGCAGGACTGGTTTGCCATAATCACAATGACTAACACCCAAGACACTGGTAGTGCCAGGTGCTGTTTTAGGCACTTTTTCATATACTAAATTGGCCCCCATAGCAGCTCCATGAAGTTAGTGTTCCTATCATCCCATTTTATAGGTGAGCATATGGAGGCACAGAGAGACTCAGCTACTTGCTTGAGGGCACACAGCTGGTGAGGGACAGAGCTGGGAGTTGAACTCAGGCAGGCTGATCTGTGCTAGTTATTCTGTGTTCTAGTCATTCACATGTCATTGGGCCCTGAGGTTCAGAGAGGGGAATAACATGCCCCCCGCCCCAGTCTCACAGCTGGTAAGCAACCTTGGGGATTCTGAACTTGTCTCCTTCAAAACCTGGCCCAGGGCCACACAGCACACAGGACATGTGGGGGGTTTGAGGGACATGTGCTAGTCAGCTTGTGGGCTGTGGCTCCTTAGGTGTGAGCTGGAGAGGCAGCAGCAGAGTGGGCCCAGCGAGCCACCTTCATCCTGCTGGCCCGGACCTCCTGTAGGTGGGGGACCCTGTGCTGGCTCAGACGTGGAGCAAGGCCGGCTGTGGCAGGAGTTACAGGGTGATGAAGGTTCCAGGTGAACTGAGGGGTGCCCAAGGGACACTCTCATCCCTGCTGGGCCTGGCGGGCTGCCCGAGGAGCCTGGGAGCCTGGGGTGTTCCCTTATCGCTAGGGTGATTTTACTGGAAGTTCTTTTGAAGTGGGCTCAGTGACCCAATGGGGCTGAGTCACAGAGTAAACAGAATAAGCAGGGCCTGGACTCCGAGGGACGTAGACAATGCCCGGGGCCGGGTCAGCCCCACAGGGCCACCAGGCCGGCTCCCTTCCAAGGCTTCCGCCTCCCCCAGGGCTTCAGAGGAGGCTTGGTTTGATGGGCTGTGGGCCATGTGCCCTGGGGGCCCCTTAGCTGTACAGAGTCTCAGGCCCCTCCCAAACCTGCCCTTCCTCCAGGTCCCCTGGTAATCGCTGTGACAGTGAAGAGTCCCCCATGTGTGACCTCTGTCCCACACGTCCAAACAGCTGGCCTGCAGCTCCTGTCTTGTGGAACTGTTTCCGCCTGAGTCCACTTTCTCTGGGAGGCATGTGGGAGTTGGGGGGAGCACCCTGCAGCGCTGTGGGGTGGGGGGTAAGCGAGGGAGCCAGGCTGATCCTGCGGTCCTCAGTGGCTTGGGCCTTTCTGTGAGGTGGACCCTCGTTGGGGGCCCAACATGACACTGGGCTGTTCCAGGTTCCAGGGTGGGTAAGGAGGTGGAGGTGACTTAGGGGATCCAGAGGAATTGTCACCCTTCTTAGAATTGGGTCAAGTCAGAGTGAGGGGCCATGCAGGGCATCCTTGAGTGCCTGACTGCGAAGGGACTTCTGGTGACCTCTGAATCTGATTGTGAAACCCTAGAGGTCGATGACGCCCAACATCCACCCCTCAGCCCCACGGAAGTGAAGCTACTGACTTTGAAAGGACATCCGTGACTGGGGGGAGGGGGGGCGAGGGGGAGAGTCTCTCCTTTTGCTTTTTCCAGACGGTTCTGACCACACAGGCCTAAGACAACAGCTGCAGAGACAAAGCATTACCAAGACAATGTCATCTCTGGGCCTTTCCCCCTTTGTGACGTCCAAGGCTCTGGGAACATTGTGATAACTGGACCCTGTCCAATGTTAATCACGACCCCCACTGGCCCCAGGGAACCCTGCCAGCTGCCTGGGGTGGGGTGGGGTGATGCCCAGAGATGCAGATAAAGATGTCATGCTGCCCCAGGTCAGGCCCCAGAGCCCCGTCGGGCTTTGGGGACAGGGAAGAGGAACAGAATGTATTGGTTGGCCTGTGGACTCCCCCAGCTAGGGAGGGAGGTGGGTGGAGAGAAGAAAGGGCGCCTGCCAAGTTTAATTAACAGTGGAAACTGGCCATGGGGAGGAGAGAGACGATCTGAAGAGGAGGGCGGCTTACTGGAAGATGGGGCACTGCCGGTGCCAGTAACGAGAAAGGAGCAAAGTGTTCCGTTCCCGCAGTGCGTGGACCAGGGCTCTGGCCGCCTGCGTCCCAGGCAGGGCTGAGCTGAGACGGAGGTTCCTGGAGGTGTGAGTGGGAGAGTTTATTTGTACCTGCTTTCCTGAGTAAACATCTTTGGAAAACAACCCACCAAGGTGCCAGCCAGGCTTCCTTGCCCCTTAAAAGAAGATTTAAAAGATGACAGTTGAGGTTGGAAAGTAGACATGGTGTTTGACTCTTTTTCCTTGTCGGTGACTCTGGGTGGCCTGGAGTGCGTTGAGCTGATCGTATGGAAAGAGAGATGATTCGAAAAATTTGTGAATCTCCTTGTTTAATTGAGAGCAAAAACGTAGAGGTGTTAAATGCCACGTAAATTGAATAGCATGGAAAACCAGGTGTGGTGGCCAGCACCTGTAATCCCAGCAACTTGGGAGGGTGAGACAGGAGGATTGCAAGGTGGAGGCCAGCCTCAGCTTAGCCAAACCCTGTCTCAAAATTAAAATGAAAAGGGCTGAGGATGTAGCTCAGTGGTAGAGTACCCAGGGTTCAATCCCCAGAATTGCAAACAAAAACAAAACTAAAAAAACCCGTTAATAGTGGTGTGTGTTGGACTTGGAATACAGAAGGCTGAATGTGGCTTATTCGCTTTTAATAGGGCCATTTAGTGGGTAATTTTAGGTGGATGGGGTACTTTGGTTCCATCTCCCTTCACGTGAGGTGCCGTGGCCCTTAGGACACCTGTTCCAGGTGAGTGCTGGCCCTGTGCCTTCCCTCCTGACTTTCCATCCCGAGGAAGCCCAGCATGCAGACGGTTCACCCCTGTTCCCATCTCTGCTCCGTAGACCATGCAGAGCACGCTTAATCCCTCTGACAGCGCCGTAGGAAGGCGGGGAACCTTCCCGTTCCCTGCAGTCCATGCTAAACCCTCAGGTTCTTCGGAGATTCACAGAAAGCTTGATAACGAGGCGGTTGTCCTTCCTGGCCACTGGCCTTGCCATTCCTAAAGTCCCTTCTTTTCTGGATTTCTCTTCCCCTTCATCTCTTCCTGATGGGCATGCTTGTGAGCTCACTGGCATCCCTCTATACTAAGATTGTCTCTCTGCCCTTCATATATGGTCCTCATCCTCCACCCAAGGTATCCCTGTCCCCTGGGGATCTCTCCTGTCCACAGCCTCAGAGCCTGTTCCTCTGGGGAGCCTCCTGCCTTCCTTTCCTATTTGACCCATCCCTTCACCCCTTTCCCGGCTGAGGGTGTGTAGTTACCAGTTGAGATGGAAGAAAACTCCTTAAATCTGGCCTTGCTTTTCTGCTTCTGGAGCCTGAGATCTCGTTAGTTCTTGCAGCCTTCTGGCCCAGAGTCCTCGGACTTGTTGCATTAAGCCTTTCCTGCAAAACCCCACCTCGGGCTTCCCTACCCTGTCCAGTTGGTACCCTTCTTCATTGTGTGGTTCTTTGGTTCCAAGAACAAGACATCCTATTCCTCCCATGATATTGTTTCGGGGGACCTGCCATCTCTGCCCCTTGGACTTTTTGCAATTCCCAGTCTTGTCTCCCGGTGGCCCCAGTTTGCCCTCTTTTTAAATTTTGCATTAGCTGCGGCCTTGAAGAGTAAAGCTCACTCTTTGTTTGCACTGCTCAGTGGGAATGGGATGGGACAGGGCATTGTGAACCGTGGGACTGAACCTGTCCAGCGTACAGACTGGGGAACAGAGTCCGGAAGACGAAAGCAATTCACTCCGTACCACCAGCCTCTGGTTCATGGGCAGGGCCGGCTCAGAAACCGAGCTAATCCAGAGGTTTTTCCTGATGCCAGTCAGGTCATATCGGGTTTTGAAAATGCTGGAATTGAAACCAAACCACCTGGAATGAACAACAGCAAAACAAAAAACTACCCAAAGCATGCACTGCTCTTTGGCTCTGTGATAGTGTAATTGCTCATAATGTTTTGAGTGATTTCTTTTTTTTTTGTTTCTGGTGCTGGAGATTTGACCCAGGCCTCAGGCATGCTAAGTGCATGCTCTGCCACTGAGCTGCGCTGCCAGTGAGCAACTTTTATTAAGAGGCAGACACTGACTAAATCAGGACTGAGCTTGCATCCAGTGAGGACGTATGAGCAGGACAGTCAGGAAAGAGTAGAGTTGGCTGGTGCTGAGTGCATGCTGCTGCCCTCTGCACGGAAGCCAGCCAACTTGACAAAGCTCTGGAAGAAAGCCCACAACCCACTGTGACTAGTGTGCTCCCCTGACTAAGTTTTCCCCCAGGTGTCCCAACAAGAGGCCAGCTGAATGACTCCAGTTTCCCCTGCCCATCAGTTTCTGGAGCAGACACATGGGGGGTAAGGTGAGGCAGAAGGCTGGCTGGAAGCCCCCCAGTCCAGCTCCTGCCAGCCACACCTCTGCCCTCAACTGCAGGTCCACAGGCCCTGGATTGGCGCTGGCTCCTGGCCTCAAATTGACTGCTGGTGGGCTTTTCTGCCAGTGCTTGGGGAATGGACAAGTGGCCCCTTTGGAGTAGTAACAAATGGTCTCCCTTCTGTACCCAGGCTCCACCTACAGTGTCCTGTCCATCATGCCCTCGGACTCAGAGAGCAGCAGCTCCCTCAGCAGTGTGGGTGAGTACCTCTGCCCGTGCCCTCCTTCCTGCAGGATGGCAGGTGGGTCAGGGCTCTGCGTGTGAGTGGGACAGCCCTGAAGGGTTCCTGGCAGGGGAAGCTGGCAGACCATTCGTGGGATCATCTGTGTTGATGCTGTTCACAGTCTCTCTTGGCAGCAAAAATCCAGCCCTAGTTCTAGGAGGGGTGGGTGTGGGGGTGTTTTGCCTTTTCATTTTGATGGGGCATCTGTTTTCTCCGTGAGCCTGTCTGCACCTGTCACACACTTCAAAGGCCTCATAGTACTTTCGTGACCACTCTCTGTGAGACTGACCCTTGTGGGGGCTTCCCTCTGCAAGAAGGGCAGAGTGCCCCGAGGACAGGAACAGCCAATCCAGGCTTAACTGGACATTTCCCTGAGCCTGGGTTCGTGAAGTCCACAAAGTGAGGCCGGCCTTCCTTCAGTTCTCTAGGGACGTACCAGCAGGAAGGTTGTAAGGCACCCACAGCCTTGCAGCACCTCAGGCCCGTCCCTGTGCTGAGCCCTGGGATGGTCTCTGTCGTCCCCTCTGTGAGGGATAGGTACATTTGTAGCGCTGCGTCCTGAGGTTTTGAGCTAGAAGGGCTTACAGAGGTCATCTGGTGCAGGTGTTTTACTTTCCCACTCTAGGGAGATGGGAAAACTAACCCCCGGGGGAGTCTCATGCCTGAGATTCCAGAACTGGCCAGGGGTGATGTCCCATTGTCAATGCACATCCTGAACTTCTCTCCTGGGCCTGGGGTGGACGTGCGATCGAGGGCAGATGTGGTCCCTTGGCTCCTGGATCTTACAGGGGGCAGTGACTATTGGGGTGCAGAAGGTGAGTGTGCTGGGAGGGGCCGACAGGTACCAGCATCAGTCTGCTCTGCATGAGTTTGCCAGGGCTGACATAAGAAAGCACCCCAGACCAGGTGCTTCAACAACAGGAATGCTGCCGTCTCACGGTTCTGGGGAACAGAAGTCTAGGGTCAAAGTGTTGGCAGGTCATCTCTCTGAAGGTGCTGGGAAGCATCTGTTCCAGGCCCTTCCCCAGCTCCTGGTGGCTTGCTCTTGGTATTCAGTGTGTTGACTTTGGATGCATTGTCCTCATCTCTGTGTGTGTGTGTGTGTGTGTGTGTGTACACGCATGCATGCGTGTCTATCTGTCTGCACATATTTCCTTCTAATAAGGACACTTGCCCTATTGGTTTAGGGGCTCACCTAGCTCCAATGTGATCTCATTTTAACTTGCTTATCTGTAAAAGACCCTATTTCCAAATAACATTCCCCTTCACATTTGCTGGATTAGTGCTTACATATCTTTTGGTGGGCTCGGTTGTGGCTCAGTGGTAGAGCGCTTGCCTACCAAGTTGAGGCACTGGGTTCGATTTTCAGTACCACATATAAAAAAAAAAAAAAGGTCCATCAACAACTAACAAAATATTTTAAAAAAGCTTTTGGGGACCATAATTTAACCCATAACCATCTGGCTCAGGGAGGACTCTGTGGGGACCAGAACCCAGAGCTCCCCACAGTCTCACACCGCAGGCTGAACATCCTTCAAGATGTTGGTGCACATGGTTGGGGAGGTAGGGAGGTGCGGGGTGTAGCATGTGGAGCCCCAGTCTCTCCTCTTGTCCTGGCATTTGTCAACTATCTAACCTAGCTGGGCCTCATTTCTTCACCTGTAAGGTGGGGAGCGTGCTATGGCTCCCATCTGTGGGGTGGTTGCAGTGGTTAAATTAATGCCTGAGATGTCCTCTTTGGCTGCTGCTGTGTGGGTGGGCATGACTGTGAGCTCTGGAACCGGCTTTTCTGGGTGTTCCTGTGGTGTTTTCAGCCCACAGTCTGGTAGGTCCTCCGTGGGTAATTTCCCCTTAAGATTGATGAGCAGGTGAGGGGTAGGCATGCCCAGAAGGGACATCAGGTGTGTCCAGAGGAAGCCTCACCTGTCGGAGTCAGGTAAGGTACTGTGAAGCAGGAGATTCAGAGCCCTCGCCAGCCCCACCTCCAGAGCTGCTGGGGGCAGGAGTGAGACCAGTCTCGCGGGAGAAAGGGGAGGGAAGGCTTCAGAAGCTGTGAGTAGAGCCTCTTCGAGGAGCAGAGCTACTCCTGGGAAACTCTGGCCCCCAGCCCACTTCCTGAGAACGCTCTGACCCTGAGGCTGGCCTGCAGCACGGGAATCCTGGCTGTTGTGGTGGTGGCTTTTAAGTAAAGAGCACTCAGGGGTCCTAGACCAGATGGCCGACACTACCACCTGAAACCCCGGCTGGCGCCAGGCGCAGGGCTTGAAGCGCCTGCTCTGTCGGACTCCCTGGCACTCCTCGAAGGAGCAAGCCCTGGCTCTTGTCCGGGGGGACGCTTGGTTTGCACAAGTTGTCATCCTCCAAGGATTGGCAGGAGGGGGTGAGTAGGACAGCATGGAGGGGCAGAAGCTGTGCGGCCTTTCTCTGCACGTGCTGGGGTGAGTTGGCTTCCCTGATCCCATGAGAGGGCTGCCGTGAGCTCATCTGACCTCCCCGAGGTCTCCGAGGGTTAGACGAGGCACCAGGTGGAGGTACCCACCGTGCTGACCATAAAGCGCCACGGATCCATCTTTTCCAGGACATCTGAGTAGAGTGCTTTCCCCAAGAGGGACGGACTGCAGTTTTCCTAGAGATGGATTTGCACTTTGTCAGAGGTGGTGGTGATGTCTGTCCTTAGTAGGCACATAGGCACGAGGGTCTGGGGACAGGTGGTGAGGGCGCAGTGCAGTCTGGGCAGCATCACATCTCGCTCGGCCGCGAGCCAGCAGCCCCCTCCAAGCTGGCGCTCCAAGATTGGTGAGGGCAGGTCCAGCAGGGTTGGGGGACTGCTGTGGAAGCTGAGCCAAGTGTTCTGCTGCAGTGGGGAGGACAGGGACGTGGCCTTGGGGCAGCTGCCCGGCTCCTTGGGAGCTTTGCTGGGTTCCCAGTGTATCTTCCTCCTCAAGTCTTTGTTCAGGGCTCAGAGATGTCTGTCCTGCCCCATGTGCCTTGCCCAGGGCTGGAGGATAGCTGGCATTTCTAGATCGGGCAGAGCCACAGAGGTTCCTCCTGGAGGTGTCAAAGCTGGCTGGGGAGAGGGTGGGTGTCCCCTGCCAAGGCCAGACAGCTTGGCCTCAGCTGTCTGTGCTTGGTGTTCTCTCCTGTGAAGGGGGACGCTCAGGAGCCAGCCCGTGAGGCTGTGAGTAGCCATGACCTCAGAAGAGTGCCAGCACCTCCTGAGTACTGTCCAAGTGCAAGTTCACTCGTGTAACTGCCCACAGGCACCACTGGGAAGGCGCCGTCCCCGCCGCCCCTCCTCACCGACCGGCAGGCGAACGAGAAGGTGGAGAACCTGTCCATTCAGCTGCGGCTGATGACCCGCGAGAGGAATGAGCTGCGCAAACGCCTGGCCTTTGCGACCCACGGGACGACCTTTGATAAGAGGTATTAATTGTGCCTGCCCAGCCTCACAGGCAGGGGTTAGGGTGCTGACGTCAGTGCTGTCCCCTCACGCACTTACCCTTAGCTCCCAGGGTCCAGGCTGCATGGCCAGGGTGTCCAGGCCCCACATCCCTAAGTGCTCCCCAGAGGCAGAACCTGGAGGCTATGGCAGGGGAGGGGGCAGACAGGCTTGTCCTGCTTCCTCCAGATAAAAAACAGGCTGTGGCCTGAGTCATACAGTGTAGAGATGGAGAAGGCGGTCTGTGGTGTGTCCCCATCAGGCATTTGGAGTGCTTATCTGAGAGGTGGGCTCTGTGTGTGTGTGTGTGTGTGTGTGTGTGTGTGTGTGTGTGTACACACGTACCTGCTCTGTCTCCTAGAAGACCCCAGCCTGCCTTGTTGCTGAATGGAATATTCTGTGGTTTGTGAATACATTAACTGTTCTCTGCCACCTGTGTCTTAGGAAGGGTACAGTCCACTTGGTGTCTTTATTATTTTGAAGGAGATCTTAGCTTTTTGGGTTGGGATTCAGAGGTACATACTAGAGCTGCTGCGTGGGACACAGAAAGTCTATGTACCTGCATGATCCAGGAGGACTTCCTGATGGAGGAGGGGCGGAGAGCCATTTATCCTTTAGCTCCCATGCTGGTGGGCGTCTTAGGGCAGAGAATTGGTGTGAACAGTTTGATTTAACTTCTTCCTATTACGAAAGGGTCTGTGCGTCTGGTATATGTTAGGGCTGCAAAGCCTGATTCTTTTTTTTTTTTTTTTTTAATGTTTATTTTTAGTTGTAGTTGGACACAATACCTTTATTTATTTTTACGTGGTTTTGAGGATCGAACCCAGGGCCTTACACATGCTAGGTGACTGCTCTGCTGCGGAGCCACAACCCCAGACCCGCAAAGCCTGATTCTTGAAGTGGTTTTTAGGAGGATATGCTCCTTAGATGGCACAAAGACAAGATGAGAGAAACGTGGACATCCTAACCCGAGTGGGTACACTGTGGCCCCAGGGCCAAATGCAGTCCCTTGTTTCACAAATAAAGTCTCACTGGAACACAGCCATGCTCATTTGTTTACATATTGTCCACAACTGCTTTTGTGCTAGAAGGCAGAGTCTAGTGGTTATAACCGGTACTATGTAGCCCACAAAGCACAAAAGAATTCGCTCTCTGGCCCTTTTTGAAAAATTGTTGCCGATTTCTCTCTAGGGAAGGGATTCTCAAAACTTAAGCATGCACAGAATTTCCCTGGAGGGCTGGTTAAAGCACACTATGCTAGTTAACCTTCCCTTTCTCTGGAGCATGTGATTCTGGAGGTCTGTGACTGGGTCTGAGAATTTGCATTTCTGACAAGTTCCCGGGTGATACCAGGGCTGTAAATCTGGGAGGCCCATTTTGAGAACCCTTGTTCTTGGTCAATGTTCTCAACCTTGATTGCACGTTGGAACCCCCAGGGGAATTTAAAAAGGAATTTGGGCCAGGGTATATGTCTCCATGGTATAGCACTTGCCTGGCATGTGTGAGCCTCTGGGTTCAACTCCTAGCATTGGGGGAAAAAAAAATTCCGACGTCCGGGTCCTACCTCCAGAGATGCTAACGTAACAGGTTTTGTCATTGTTGTTTTGATCTGTACCCAAGATTGAGAATCACTGTTCTGAAGACAGGAGAAATTTCATCACAGCTTGCTGGAAGACCCAGACACCCAGAACCTCCTAGAAAGCAAGGCAGCCACTTCTTGGCTCTCCAATAGAGAGAGGTTCAGGCAGTCAAGGCTACTCTCATCTGAGGGATCCTGCTTCTGCTGGTCTGGGGAGCTGGGATAGCAGAGTTTAACAAGCACTAGGGAGGTGGGGGGCGCTGGCCCCAGGTCAATGTGACTCTTGGGGCCTGTGTTCACGGGCCGTTTACTTTGGGGCCAGGCCCTACCACAGACTGAATCCTGATTACGAGAGGCTGAAGATCCAGTGTGTGCGGGCCATGTCGGACCTGCAGAGTCTCCAGAACCAGCACACCAATGCCTTGAAGAGGTGCGAGGAGGTGGCCAAGGAGACCGACTTCTACCAGTAAGTGTGCCCGCGCGGCAGGGCCCGGCACCCGCAGAACAGCTGCTGTCTGCCCTTCTTTATCTCTGGACCTGTTCCAGGGGCTCTGGTTGTATCCCTGCCTCTGCAAGAGGAATTGTGCCTTTGGGTTTCCATTTTCCTAAGTGTAGAGGCAGAATGTTAACCCTTCCCGTCATCTGTTGCCAGCTGCAGAACAATGTGAACGTGAGGCGGGGGGTCGGGCAGATCTCTGGGACTCTGTCCAGGTGCCTTCCTGCACCTTGTACCTGTGGGACAGGCATCTCTCCTTGGGTCTTCTGGCCTCCTTGTAGGGTATTTGCCTTCTGATGTTTTCTGAGGTCCCAGTACGTATAGGAACCAGGTCCGTGCCAGGTGGGGGCTTGTGTCCTTTCCCTGTGATACATGAGCCCGTTTTAAAAAAGTGGTTTGAGTCTTTTTGGAATTTGGATGTTCACAGGCTTTGGCCCAGGGTTCCTCCCACTGACTTATCATTCAAGAGTAATTTGCCAACTTTCTGGCCTGTGTCTTGAGTGCTGCTGGCCCTGCTGCCGGGGGCTCCTGTCTGAGATCTTTGCTGGGGACTTGGGTGCTGGAGGGGCTGGCAATGCCTGGAGATGGAGTGCTAGAGTCTGGTTGGGACTCACTGTGTGTGTGTGGGGGTTCAGCACACTCCACAGCCGGCTCCTGAGTGACCAGACTCAGCTGAAGGATGATGTGGACATGCTGAGGCGGGAGAACGGGCAGCTGCTGCGGGAGCGGAACCTACTGCAGCAGTCCTGGGAAGACATGAAGCGGCTCCATGAGGAGGACCAGAAGGAGATCGGAGACCTCCGGGCGCAGCAGCAGCAGGTAGGGCTGGGCGGCTGGGGGCGGACTAAGTCAGCCATCCCCCTGTCCTCCCACCTACCCACCCACCCATTCATCCAGTTTTTCATTCGTATGATCATTCGGCAAATACTTCTGGGATGTCTACCGTGTGGGAGACTCCGGGATGTTTGTGAACACTTGGCCCTCGCTCTCCTGGAAGCTGCAGTCCAGGAGGGAGACCAGTGTTAACCACACATATTGCATAGCGTTGTGAATGTTGCAGGGGCTACCAAGGAGGGTGGACAGTTTGGAATGCCACACAAGGGGGCAGGTAGCAGAGGCATTTGACTGAGTTCGAGGTTTGGGAATCTGTAGCTTATTTCCTAGTGCGGATCTTGTCAGATTATAGATGCAAAGAAGTCTGGAAATGTTAGAGCCCTGTGCAAGTGAGCAGTGGAGCAGTCCTCACTTTGGCTTTTGGGTGGGAGTGTGGTCTCTTGCTCTTGATGCTCCCTGCATTCCTAGATGGTCTTTTCTTTGGCCTCGGCCAGCCTGTGGTTCACATGGATAGAGGTATGAGCAGCGGCCTAGACAGAGCACTGGTTTCCGTGAGTGACATAGGCCTAGTTCTTTCCCCTCCTGTGGCTTGCAGTCTAGAATAGCTCCACTGCTCAGGGACATGGAAAGGGCTTGTACTGGCTCTGTCTGAGGATGGTGGAGGACTTGGTATTGGGAGAAATTTCCAAGGAGAGATGGTTCCTCTAAGCACTGTGGTAATCTGACCAAGGAGAGAATGACTCCCCAGCAGAGAGCATTTCCGGGAGTCTTGGGTAAGCTGGTGTAACAACCAAAACTTTTCTGTTCATTTAGCATAATGTTACCTTTATTGCTTTCTTTTCATTTACAATTAAGAATTTTTAAATGCAAAACTGCTATAAAATTGTAGACAATTTGAAGTCTAATACGGGGTTCCCCCAACTGCCTTATCATTCACGAGTAATTTGCCAACTTTCTGCCTCATCACACCCAGATGCACTCCTGTATTTCTTAAAACAAGGATATTCTCCCATACCACAGAAATGCAAACATTAATGTTGACGCACGATTGCCATCCAGTTTGTCAGACCCCATGGAGCTTTGCCAGTCTCAAGAGTGTCTTTTAAAGGAAAAGGATCCAGTTAGAATAAAGCATTGCCCGTAGCTGTCACATCTCTTTGCTCTCCTTCCATTCGGAACAGTTTCTCAAACCTTTCTAGACCTTCATGACCTTGATGCTATTAAAGGTTATTTATAGGCTGTATTTTGTAGGATGCCCCTCAACTTGGATCTGTCTGATCCTCGCGATTTGATTCAGTCTCTGCCTTTTTAATGGGAATACCCAAGAGACGATGATGTGGGCTTCTCATTGCATTCTCTTGATGGGGACTTAGTTTAGACCTGCCACTGATGGCGTTCTCTTTGATTAAGTTGGCATCTCTTCCAGGCTTCTCCACGGCAGAGGGCTTTCTTTTGTTCTTCCTTCCCTTCCTCCCTTCTTTCTAGCGTCTCTTGTTTCCTTCGACATGGACCTCAGTATATTTCACTTAGTGGATTATAATCCATTGTGGCTAGGGGTAGCTTCTAAAAGCTGCTTCTCAGGCTGGGGATGTAGTTCAGGGGTAGGGCGCTTGCTTAGCATGTGCGAGATCCTAGGTTTGATCCCCATCACGCTACACATGCACACACACACTTAAAATTTAAATTAAATAAACAAAGAGAAAAGCTTGCTTCTCCATTCTTTCAATATACCCCCTCGTTCTTTTAGTACTTTCTTGCTCTGTGCAAAAGAGGTATTCCAGGCTCCTTTTACAGTTTCCCTGCCCTGGACCCTGGTGCCAGTCATTCATTTCTCCAGGGAGTTCTTATTCCTTTTAATGGAGAATAGTATTAGGAAGCAAGATGTGAGAGCTGGGGATGCTTGTAGCTATTGGAGTATCACTGCTCCAGACCCTTACAGAGGACAGAGGTAGGGAAGAACCAAGTTCCCACACAGTTCACATCTATATTTCTGTATCTAGATAAATATTTTTGAGAACTAGGAGTCAGACACAGTGGTTGCTTCCCTGAAATCCCAGCAACTCAAGAGGTTGAGTCAGGAGGCTCACAAATTGCCTGTGCAACTTAGTGAGACCCTGTATCAAAAAAGGGCCGGGGTTGTAGCTGAGCTGCAGAATACTCCTGCATTCAATCCCCAGTACCACAAACAACAACAAAAACATGAGTTCATACCGACACTCCCACTTTTGTCATCCATGTTCTTTCTAGTTTTCTTCCTTTCAGTTTTGTAACTCCCTGTTAGAACAACACTGGGAAACCTGATTCCTATTATTCTTTGTGTGTGTGCGCGCGTGCGTGCTTGCGTGCTTGTGCATGAGTGCTGGAGATTGAACCCAAGGCACTTTAACCACTGAGCCACATCCCCAGCCCTTTTTATTTTGAGACAGGGTATTGCTAAATTGCTTAGAGCCTTGCTGAGTTGCTAAGGCTGGCCTTGAACCTTGTGATCCTCCTGTCTTAGCCTCCTGAGCCCCTGGGATTACAGGCATGTGCCACCATGCCTGGCTGGTTCCTATTATTCTTTTTAACTTTTTTGTTTGTTTGTTATAGATGGACACAATATTTTTCTTTTGTTTATTTATTTTTATGTGGTGCTGAGGATTGAACCCAGCGCCTCACAAGTGCGAGGCAAGCACTCTGGCACTGAGCCACAACTCCAGCCCATAGTTCCTATTATTCTTCATCTATTTACTTACATGATAAGTCCCCCTTTATGAACCCACCACACATCCCCTCTGCAGTCTTCCCCATACCAATTTCTTCTTGCCCTTCATAGGTCCTCATACCCCTCACTTTCCTTCCACCAGTACCTGACTCAACAAGAACCCCCCACCCCAGCCCCTGATAGCAGGCATCTCTCCCCTCACCCTCCTTGCTTCCTGTCTCACTAATGGCTTTAAGGTTAAATCATTCAGAAAGAAAAAAGGACATGGTTTTCTTTTCATTTTTATTTTTTCAATTTTTGCAAGATTAATATGTATTTTGCAACAAAAACCAAAACAATCAGTACAGAAATTTAAAAAATAAGTAGGCTTCCTTAGTCTCATTTTGCAGAAATCACTATGGTGAGTGTACTGCCAGGGTGAAGTTGAGATTTTTATCTGTACCTGTAGAGCCCTTTTGTATTTTATTAATTTATTTCACAAAATGAATCATATAGTACATTTTGTTGCTAACTTTTTTTTTTTTTTTTTTGCTTAATACATCATGTTTGTCATTTTGTCTTAGTACAGATTCTACTTCATTGTTTTGCAAAGCACTGAGTTACATAAAAGCACTGTAATTGATTTAACCATTCACCTATTGGCTGACCCTTGGGCTATTTCAGGATTTTCCATTATGAATTCTATTCTATTGAAAAATTTGCTTCCTTTTATTTTCTTTCTCTGGTATTTACTGAGGTCAGAATCAGTTAGGGACATGAGAGAGATGTACTTGGAGCTGTTGGTAATCTTTTTCATGAGTTCTGGATTGAGGGAATTGGTTATGTTGGTCCAGCCTAGAACCTGGGCAGGGATATCTACCTGTAAGCCTGCCTGTGGGAGTCTTGGTGATGGAAAAAAATTCCCGAAGGGGAAATAAATGTAGGCTAAGGCAGCAGGAGTCTACCCCGGAGCCAAGAGCCATGCAGATCCTGGGAGACTCCACTGCCTCCATCTGTGGTGTGGCCTCAGAGAGGGGACTGCAGGACTCCACCATCTTCCCTGTCCGTTTAGGGTTCAGGAAGTGTGTGGAGGGTGCTTTTGAAGCATTGCTGTAAGGATGAAATGAGATAAACACGAAGGAGAGAGCCTGCTCCAGTTCTAGTCTGTACCCCCTGAATCCACACCCTCCTCAGGAGACCTCCCTCCTGGATGTCCACAGAGCTTCCCAAGACTTTCAGGTTTTTTTTAGAGGCAAAAACCATTCACCTCCAAAGAAATCCTTTTGAGTGTTCTGAGGCCTATGAAGAGGGAGTTAGTTACGGTGGTGAATCAAGATGCCCAAGGGGCCGAACAGCCAGCTGAAGACTCAGGGTCTTTCCTGCCTGGGTGGTGACTGCCCACCAGAGAGGTGGGTGGCCCTTCCTTGCCTTCACGTGTACCCTGCTCCGTTCCCTCACCTATTGCCTGCTGGTTTTCTTTACCCAGTATAAACTTGGCTCAGTTAACCTTTGCCTTGGGGCTTAGTTTGGATTCACTCTTGAGAGATTCATAATTGCAAATGTGTTTGTGGCTCTTAATCCAGGGGAAGTTCCGGGGCCATGCTAGGATATGTGAGAGTGGGGCTTTCTCAGTGCAGCAGAACTGGTCTCGTGTGATGTCTGGAGACAGAATGATACCACATATCCTAATATGTGCATTAAACATTAAACGTGCCTGTGCATTAAACACTCAACAGATTGCCATCGTTATTGTTATTATTCTGGACTTGCCTAGTCTGGATTAAAATCTGCCTCATTGAGAATGTGGAGAAGTTGGAACCTTTGTACATTACTGGCAGGAATGTCAACTGGTATAGTCACTGTGAAAATGGTGTAGCAATTCCTCAAAAAAACAAGTTACCACATGATCCATTCCTAAGTGTGTGCCCAAGAGAACTGAACATATAGTCCACACAGAAACCAGGATGTTTGTAAAGCAGCATTATTCAGCAGCCCCAAAGTGAAAACAACCCAAATGGCCACCCATTAATGAATGAATAAGTGAAATGTGGTATATCTCCTCAATGGAATATTATTTAGCATAAAAATAATATATGTGATAATGTGGGTGAACCTTGAAAACATCCAAATGTTATCAATGTTATTCTGTTACTGAAACCAGTATCTGAGATAATCAGCTCATTTGGAGGTAAGGTTTATTTTTGCTCAGGAGGTTTTGGTCCACAGTTGCTTGGCCCTATTGCTTTTGGGCTTGTGGCAAAACAGTACATTGTGGTGAGAGCACATGGTAAAAGACATGGCTCATGCCATGGCAGCCAGGAAGCAGAGAGGGAGGAGGGGCTGGGTTCCTAATGTCCCCTTGAGGTCATGTCCCCCTGACCTTGCATCCTCCTCTCAGGCCCCACCTTCCAATGGTTCCACCACCTTTCAGTGGCACCACAGCCTGGAGACCAACCCTTTTAATAACAAGTGAGCCTTTGGGGGACATTTCAGATCCAAAGGACAGTAGCAATGAAAGGAACCAGTCCCAAATACCACGTGCTGTGATTTCAGGCATAGGGGACGTCCAGCACAGGGAAGTCCATAGAGGTGGGAGATTTGTGATTGTCTTGGGACGGGATGGGGGAGGAGAATGGGGAGTGAATGCCGATGAGATGGGTTTCTTTGGGGATGGTGGAAATGCTCTGGAATTAGTGGAAACCTTGCAGATTCATATCCCTGGGCACATAGGATGGCTGAGAATGTGTAATAATGTAAAAGACAAAGAAAGATGAGTAGTACCTACCTTCTCTTTAAAAAGAATGTTTTTGTTTAATTTTTAACTAAGCACCAACATGCTTTTTTTTTTTTTTTTTTTTTTAAACCAGGGATTAAACCCAGGTGTGCTTAAACACTAAGCCACATCCCCGGCCCTATTTTATATTTTATCAGAGACTGGGTCTCACGGAGTTGCTTAGGGCCTCGCTAAGTTACTGAGGCTGACTTTGAACTCCGGATCCTCCTCTTTGTGATCAACGTCCCAAGTTACTGGGATTATAGGTGTGCGCCACCGCACCTGGCTTCAACATGCTTTCTACATACATTCAGAGTGCAGTCATCCCTTCCCCATCCCTCTCCTCGCTTCCCCTTTCATATTCACCCAACAACTGTTGTGGGAGGGTTTTTCTCCCCACCCCGCATTCCATTTCCTGCAATCCTCTAATGGTGGCCCTTGGTGGCAGGGTGTGCGTCAGTAGGTCTCTGGATGAGTCCTGGTTGTTGAGTTCCTCCAAGTCATCCAGATTGACAATCTTCAGCAAGTGCCACCTGCAGGCCCCACTAGGAGAGGAGGCTTGGGAGGGAGGGATGGGGTTTGTGAGCTGTCAGGCTCTGGAGTAGGTGCCTGGCTTTGGAGTTACCAGGTGGTGGGTAGGCCAGCGGCAGAGGAAGCAGGGGACAGAGATGGCCTCAGCTTGCTCCCCACTGGGCCTGAGGGCAAAGGTTGGCCTCCCTGGACAAGGCTGGTTTTGTTGCCTGGTTCCTCCTACGCCTTGTAAACTTGAAGAGGCCCTTGCAGGGTAAATGGTGCTATTTGACTTGCATGTTTGCTTGAGGGATTTGTGGGGCCTCCTAGTCCTCTGCATGATTTATCTCAGAGGAAATGAGGCAGCCCTGGGCCAGGGCCTGGGCCTGGGCCCCTCTCCCACTTGAGAGCAGCAGACAGGTGCTTTGTTCTGTGTGTGTCTGTGCGAGGGGAGGGGCCTGTTCATCTGTTAGAATGCGCCATCTTGGATTCTTCTAGGCTTCCTCAGGCAGGCCCAGGAGATCCTGGGTGGAGGGTGACAGGCCCTGGCTGGCGAAGCAAAGTGGGGGATGATTTTGTTTCATTCTTTCTTTACTAAAATGGTGCATATTCTTTGGTTAAAAAAGAAAAAGAAGAAAAAAACCTTCAAACAATAATAAAGGTACTTCCCTCACCTCAGTCTTACTCTAGAAATGACCAACCTCTATGTGAACCCCTTTGGAAATATCCTTGTAGACACTAGTTTTTTGTTTGTTTTTGTTGTTTGTTGTTTTTTCGTGCTTTAACACAAGTTTTATTTCCTGAAAATTGCCTTTAAATTTTTTTGTTTTAACCTTATAATGTATCATGGATTTTCTTTCTTTTTTTTTTTTTTTTTTAAAGAGAGAGTGAGAGAGGGGGAGAGAGAGAGACAATTTTTTAAAATATTTATTTATTTTTAGTTATCGGCGGACACAACATCTTTGTTTGTATGTGGTGCTGAGGATCGAACCCGGGCCGCACGCATGCCAGGCGAGCACGCTACCGCCTGAGCCACATCCCCAGCCCCAGTATCATGAATTTTCTTAAATTTTTTGTGACATTGAACATTCAACAGGGCATTTCTGTTTCGTTGTCAGTAATGTCTGACCCCTGTTCTGCGTTGTGTATGGAGCATTTTGATTGTCAAGACTTTTTCCTTATTACATACATACACATACTTTTTTTTTTTTTTAATTGGGGATCAAATCGAGGTCTCTCACATGTTAGACAACTGTTTTACCACTGAGCTACGCCTTCAGCCCTTTTTATTTTTTGAGACATGGTCTTGTTAAGTTGCCCAGGCTGGCTTCAACTCGCAATCCTCCTATCTTGGTCTCCCACTCACCTGGATTACAGGTCACACATACGTCTATCTTTATGCTCTTTAGTATTTATGTTTTCAATATGATTCTTAGTAATTCTAAAATTACTGGGTTCAAGGCAATGCACATTTTCCTTTTCATAGGTCCTGCTGATTTATTTGGGAAACTTAAAAGGTCTCAAGAGTTTCCTCTCTCTTCCTCCTTTCTCTACCTTTAAAATGTATTTTTTTTTTTTTGCCGGGTGTGGTGGCCCACATCTGTAATCCCAGAGATTTGGGAGGCTAAGGCAAGAAGATTGCAAGTTCAAGGTCAGCTTCAGCCACTTGATGAGACCTTCAGAAAAATTAAGAAAATCCATGATACATTATGAGGTTAAAACAAAAAATTTTAAAGGCAACTTTCAGGAAATAAAACTTTATATATGTGTTAAAACACGAAAAAACAACAAACAACAAAATAAAAATAGAATAAAAACAAAAAGGGCTGGGGGAGTAGTAACTCAGTGGTAGAAAGTCCCCGAGTTCAATCCTCAGTATTGCAAATAAATAAAAATAAAAGGTCTGGAGATGTAGCTCCGTGGTAAAGCACCTAAAAGTTCGGCACCAAAATAAATAAATAGACAAACAAACAAGCTAAAGCCAGACACGGTTGTGCATGCCTGTAATCCCATCAGCTCAGGAGGCTGAGGCAGGAGGATCACAAATTCAAAGCCAGCCTCAGCAATTTAGCAAGGCCCTAGGCAATTCAGTGAGACCCTGTCTCAAAAAATAAAAAAAGGGCTGGAGATGTAGCTCAGTGGTAAGCACCCTCCAGGTTCAATCCTTGTACCAAAAATAAAAACTAAATAGGCTAAAAAATAAAATGTTTTTTTCTCTTTCCTAATTAATTCACGAAAGTTGACTTTCCTTTTCAAGTATCCCAGGTGTTCTCGTCCATCATCTCTAGCTGGGGAGCTAGACATTTGACCGGAGTGTGTGTGCATCTGGGCATGTGCATGCCTGAGTGTGGGCACGGGTGTGGAACTGTTTACTAAGAACATAAAGAAAAAAGACGAAAAGGAAAAACTGTAGACTAATTGGACTGTTTTTCACTTCTCCGGAGTCAACTGTGGCCACGATCTCCCATGTTTCTTCCGAGGCCGTGTAGGACAGGCATGATTCTGAGCTCTGCTTGTAAGAGAAGTGGAGGAACGTTTGTCTGTGAGCCTCCTTGAATGGCTGCTACGCTGTGGGAGGGATGAGTCTCTGACTCCTGGGCGGCAGTGAGAGTCGGAGGTAGAGGGGCTCAGAGAGGTGGAATTCTGCTCTGAGTATGCAGGACGTCCTCACGCAGAGTTTACACCTGTGTGGCGCATTGAGGTTGGAGGTGATGGTGGTGGAAACAGGCCAGGGCCTGATGGCTCCCTGGAGGTCTCTTCTGACCCTAGGATCCCTCCACATTGCCAGGTTAAGTATCAGAAAGGATTCCTGGTTCTGCTCTGGGATTTCCCAGACCTGCCTGTCTCACCAGGAATTTGTGGCGCATCCTGGCTGCCCTGAATTGTCTCTGGGTTGTCATGAGCTCCTCAAGGGGAGGGCATTTGGGGAACCATTTTCCTGCCCTGGTTATAGACTCCATGGCCTACTCTGCCCTGGGAAAGTTGGCTCCTGCTGAGCTCAGAAGGAGGCCTCTGCTCTGCCTCCTGTCAAGGCCACCTTAAAAATTAGTTTCTTACTGAAGCTTGGTACAACTGTAGGAAGGCATCGGGCTGTCCACCCAAGGCTGCCACCTGGTGGGACACTCTGACAATGGCAGCAGGTTCTTTATTCTGCAGTAAATACAGACCCCCTCCCAGCCAGTGAGGGTCCTTACCTGGCTTAGGGGCTGCGTAGAGCGTAAAGCATCTGAAGTTGGTTTTTAGCCGGCATTTTTGAGGTATTGTTCACAAATCAGAGCAACCCCGTGTAGAGGCCGACCTTTTCAGACGTGGATGGGAGGCCTTGGTGATTGAGCTCTCCATCACCCTGAGTGACTTAGGTAGCCCCTGTTTTCTCAACTCTTAGTGGAGGGCATAGTCAGGTGAGGCCCTTGATGTCCTCCAGATCACACTGTCTGCACTGGGACAGATTCTGGGCGCTTTGTCTGGTGCTTTGGGCCCAGTTCTCCTTGCTCAGGTGATTGATGGAAAAGGATAATGATATATCTTCATCTCATACCACACCCAGAAATATATTCCAAGTAGTTTAAAGATTTAAATGGGAAAAATAAAACTTGTCTAGAAAACTTTTTAGAAATAACCCCAGAAGAATCCCTTTATGACTTCAAGGTAGGAAGAATTTGTTAAAAGACCAACACACAAAACTATTAGATCTTGGCATATTAAAATGTGTAACTGGGGCACAACAAAAGACCCTGCCAGCCAACTTAAGACATATATTGGAGACATTTGTATTACAGATAAATAGGAAAGGGTTAGTGCCTGGAATTTGAAAATAGCTCCAGAGACAGGAGAGGGTGAGAGAGGTAAAGAGAGGAAGGGAACAAAGCCAGGAGTCAAAGGATAGGAACCTACAATTCATAGGAAAGATGCATAATCCATAAACATAAAGAAAGTTGCTCCAAGTCCAAGCTATAAGTTTTAAAATGAGAGCATGTTTTTGTTTATGAGATTGGCAGTACTTTAAAAAAAACCTCACATTTGACAGTAGCCAAGAGTGGCAGGACAAACCAAGTGTCTATTGGGGAATGAATGGGTAAACAAAATGTGGTGTTTCAGGATATACAGTGAAATATTATTGAGGAAGAAGAAGGCAGTCCAACCCATGTTCCAACGTGGGTGAGCCTTGAGGACATTACGCTGCATGAAATAAGCCAGCCACAAAAAGACAAAATAATGTCTGATCCCACAGATGGGAGGCATCTGAAGTGGTCAGCTTCACAGAAACCAAGTGGAGTGGTGGTTGTCTGGGGCTGGGAAGGGGGACCATGGAGTTGTTTAATGGGTACTGAGTTTCAGTTTTGCAAGATGGGAAAAGTCCTGGAGATGGGTTGCACAACAGAGTGAATGTACGTAAAACTGCTGAACTGCACACTTAGAAATGCTTCACATGGGCAAGAGGGTCAGTTTTATGTTGTTGTGTTTTGCCACCAATAACATAAAAAGAAAAAAATCTGAATGTACTGTACCTTGGCAAGGGTGTGCTGGTATCAGTCACTCTCAGAGCTTCTCCCACAGCTGGTGGGGGTGTAAATTGGCATAGCCAGAGCAATTTGGTGCTGTCAAGTAAGTGTGGAAAATCCATATCCCAAGACTTAGCCACTCTGCTCCTAGAGAAAAGGAGATGTGTGTGCAACCCTGTTTTTTCGGGGTACTAGGCATTGAACTCAGGGTGCACTTGACCACTGAGCCCCATCCCCAGCCCTGTCTTGTATTAATTCAGAGACAGGGTCTCACTGAGTTGCTTAGTGCCTCACTTTTGCTGAGTCTGGCTTTGGACTCACAATCCTCCTGCCTCAGTCTCCTGAGCTACTGGGATTACAAGTGTTCTCCACAGTGCCCAGCCTGAGGACAGTATCGTTACTATTAGCAAATATGTGGAGACAGTGTGACCATCTCTGGATCAGAAGGAGGAGTGGGACATATTCACACAGTGAAGTGCTGCTTGCATCTACTTGACTAAATCTCAAAACAGCAGTGAAGAAAAAGCACCTCCGGGGGCTGGGGAAATAGCTCTGTGGGTAGAGTGCTTGCCCCGCATGCACAAGGCCCTGGGTTCAGTCCCCAGAACCACAAAAAGAAGAAATCATGCAAAAAATCACCTCCAGTGGCATGAAACCACGGAGAGGCTCTGGCCTGGGTGGTAGTGTCGCATGTGCTCCAAGGTGGTCAGCCGTAGGCTGGGGGGGGGGGGGGGCGGGCGCGAGTCCTTCTGGTGGGGATGGGATAAATGGGAAACTGGGTAAGAAGGGTGTGCTGGGAGCTTTAGCAACCTCTGAAATGGTCTACTTCTCTGTAAACAGTTTGGGGCGTGGTACGATATTAAGATTAAACAGTGGGTATATAACATTTGTTACATTGTTAGCTATCCTCTTCTCTATGTGTGGAAGATACATATTTCTTTTTTTTTTTTTTTTTTCTAAAGAAAGATGTTAGAGGACAGTGTGGGGCTCAGCACCTGGTTTTCCAGCCGTGTTTTGGGGTGTATTCCACTTTTGCCACAGCGAGACTTTTTAATAGAACAATGGAGGTCTTAACTGCTGAGGAACTTAACGTGCCTCTTTTTTTTTTTTTAATTATTTTTTAGTTGTATTTGGACACAATACTTTATTTATTTACTTTTTTGTAGTGCTAAGTCTTGAACCCAGGGCCTCACATGTGCTAGGCAAGCGCTCTACCGCAGAGCCACAACCCCAGCCCCTCACCTGCCACTTTTTAAAATGAGTCTTGTGTTTTGGCAACCTCGTAAGACTTCCTTTGAAGGGAAGAGTTCTACTTAAAAAATAAATAAAGACAAGCAAGGCACAAGAATGAGCCGGACTTCGCCTCTGACCGGCTGCGGTCCCGGGGTCTGATCCTAGGTCTTAGGGGAGTGAGCTCCTTCCCTGTCTCGGTGATTCTGATTTTTAAATCACATCCGCTTTTCTGTTTCGAGGCACTTGTGTTTTTGAGGCCGACTCTGCAGGAATATTCCATGCTCTCAGGTCCTGGTTCTCTGGGCTGCAAAGATCTTGTGATAACTCAGCCCACGCGCAGTGAGCCAGGTGATCCCAGGCCGCTGAGCTGCAGGCACTAAGCAAGCCTTTCCGGTTCTCTCCTGTCATTTGAGAAATAAGGAAACTGAAACCCTCAAGTTGGTGACTCGCCAAGGGCTCAGGTCCCCTGAGGATTTCAGCAGAAGTCTGCAGGCCCCACTCACAGCTTCTTAACTCATCTCCCCCTGCCCTTGAATAGCCTCCCAAGTGAACTTTAGCTTCTGTAATTCAGAGTAGGGTGCTTCAAAATTCTCCATGGTTTCCTGTTTCTTTCAGGCCATGATCCTCATTGTGGGCTCTTTTCCAAGGCTCTGTGACCTGGGTGGCTACAGCTCTACTACCTATTCCTTTTTGCTGTTCTTAGCACACATTTGCTGGTTCTGCCCCAGGGCCTTTGTATCTACTCTCCCAGCTGCCAGGTGTGCTCTTGGCCGCTCTTCACTTTGTGTCCAGACAGATGGTCACCCTTTTAGAGAGGCATCCCCAGGCCTTAGCCTTTCACTCTGCTGCTCAATCTCTTCGGCTTGTTATCCTATTTTATTTTTATTTTATTTGATATCCCTTCTCATGCTCTGAGGTCAACTGATTTGATCTGTGTGCCTGTATCCTCCTATAAGGATCAAAGGTCCATGGAGCACAGTCTCTTTCCACCCTGCCTGGTGTCACCAGCACTTAGAACAATACTAGACACTTTAGGTGTTGTTTTCAGGAGTCCCCAGCACGGCCTCTGGATTCTGCGATGTGCTGGGAGAACTCACAAGGTCCAGTGTGTAATCGTGGTGGTAAAAATTCACAACCGTGGGACATAAAGCCAAATCAGCAAAGGGAGGAAGAGCTACGTGGGGCAAAGTCCGGAGGCAGCCAGGTGCAGGTTTCCAAGAGTCCTCCCCAGAGCAGTCACACTGGACACACCCGACCCTCCAGCACAGAGTCATGACAGCCCACATCCAGTGGGGCCTCTGGGGCCATCCGCTGGACACCTAGTACCTGGGCTTTTCACTGGGGGCTGGTCACCAGGATGCCCACTGCCTAGCATGTAGCAAGATTCTAGACTCCCAGAGAAAGTAGCACAAGCCACACAGCTTGTGTAGTCTGGGCACCACAGGCCACTCTTATCACATAGGGGACGATTTATATCAGCGTTGAGAGATGTTGCTGGTGTGGGTTCCCGGACGCACCCAGCAAGGCGTCAGCCTTGCCTTGAGCCTGTCCAAGGCGGAGCGTCTCCAGCCTACCACGTTAACTTTTCTCTGCATGACAATAAATATTTGAGAATGAGCAAATCTGGATGAATCAGCCCAGGGCGGCTGCAGGGCAGTAGGACCAGACACCTCGGGACTCCTGGAGGCCCCGTCCCATGCCTTGTCACCAGGGAGGAGGTCTGTCCTGTCCACCCCGCCCCCCGCCCCTCGTGAGCATAACTCCCTGTGGCCAGGTGCTGAAGCACAACGGGTCATCAGAGATCCTCAACAAGCTGTATGACACGGCCATGGACAAGCTGGAGGGGGTCAAGAAGGACTACGACGCCCTGCGGAAGCGGTACAGCGAGAAGGTCGCCATCCACAACTCAGACCTGAGCCGCCTGGAGCAGCTGGGCGAGGAGAACCAGCGCCTGCTGAAGCAGACGGAGATGCTGACCCAGCAGAGGGACACGGCCATCCAGCTGCAGCACCAGTGCGCCCTGTCCCTGAGGAGGTAGGACCCTGGCAGAGGGCGGTAGGGAGGAGAGCGGCCTAAGAACCAGATGCGTCTTCTCTGCCAGGCTCCCAGCCGCAGCCGGGGGAAGGCGGCGCAGGCTGTAGTGCTTGTCAATCAACAGGTCAACAGGTATTTCTGTCTGGGAAACTTTTTTTTTTTTTTGACACTTCATGTGTCTCGGGAGTTGTATCTTCTTTCTCCCACCTGAGCAACCCGGTGTGTTCTGAGCATTCTGTCTCTTAGGTCTCCCCACAACCCTTTCCTCCTGTCAGTTTTCAGGGCACCGTGTCTCCTACAATTTTCATTTTTTATTAAGGAATATCTGACGGTGTTGCTTTAAGCGCGTTCCTGTAGAACACGAGCTCTCGGGAGCATTACTTGAAAGGTGTTCTCTGGGTATAAATAGGTTGGGGAATTGCTGGATTGAGCCCAGATGGATTTCCCTGCTGCAGGACTTACCAGAGCTTTGATTTGTCCCAGAGAGGACCAAGATGTAGAGGCCTTCAGGGAACCCACGTAGGTGGTTTGTGATGGAGCCCCTTGCAGGATTACTGTTCTCTAAGAACACATTTTGGGACATGCTACTCTAGAGCAGCAACTCTGACTCTCGGGTTGCCCACATGGAAGGTGCAACCTGGCCTAGGCGGACCGAGCTAACCTCGTGACCTTGGTCCCTTGCTCATAGTGCCAGGCCATACCATCCCTGTCTGTAAAATGAGGAGGTTGGAGCAAATCATCATTAAGGCTTTTCCGTGTCCTCTGTTTAGATTCTGACATTGTTTCTTTTTTTTTTTTTTTTTCCAAAATAAAGTGGTTTGACGTGGAAGGAATACGAAGTTATTTCTAGTAGAGCAGGGGGTGCATTGTCCTCAGTTCAACTTCTGGCATTTGTAAAAATTCCAGGCCCACAGCACTGGTGCTCTGTGACCATTCTTCCTTGGGGTACAGAGAATGACCTCACCCCAAACTTCATGCTTGACTGTTCAGCACAGTGGAGCTGGCGGGGGGTAGCAGAGCAGCCAGACAGCTGACCGAGCAGGCGCCGCCCCTCCCACATCCCGCTGCCTTCCTCCCTCAGGTTCGAGGCCATTCACCATGAGCTGAACAAGGCCACGGCCCAGAACAAGGACCTGCAGTGGGAGATGGAGCTGCTCCAGTCAGAGCTGACGGAGCTGAGGACCACGCAGGTCAAAACCGCGAAGGAGTCCGAGAAGTACAAGGAGGAGCGGGACGCGGTGTACAGCGAGTATAAGCTCATCATGAGCGAGCGTGACCAGGTCATCTCTGAGCTGGACAAGCTGCAGACTGAGGTGGAACTGGCCGAGTCCAAGCTCAAGAGCAGCACATCTGAGAAGAAGGCGGCCAGCGAGGAGATGGAGGCGCTGCGGCAGGTAGGCTGTTCCTCAACAAGAGGTGGGGCTGCACAGTGCTCCCGGGGCTGGCTGGACAGGCTTCTGAGTGACAGCAGGGAGTTCTCACTGAGTTCTCAGGTTACTGCTGGGCTCAGGCTCAGTGTTCAGCTCTAGTGGGATATGGCAGGGCGGGTCCAATGGGAAGGGAGGTCCAACCACAGTCCTAGATGTCCTGGGAGAAGTCAGATGACACTCCAGGTGCTGCCACATCTAAAGCCACCCTTTAAGCTCAGATCAGTTTTGTGCTGAAAGTCAGAGATATCTCAGACTTGCTCATTATGAAGCAAATCCCAAGTCCAAGTTCCTTTTTTTTTTTTTTTAAATGTAATTGGATACAATCCTTTTATTTATTTATTTTTATGTGGTGCTGAGGATCGAACCCAGGGCTCCGCATGTGCTAGGTGAGCGCTCTACTGCTGAGCCACAACCCCAGTCCCCAAGTCCAAGTTCTTAGAACCATAGATCTGTTGGCCTCATGGGTCAGAGGAACGTCCTTTGGGCACTTCTTCTTCTTTTTTTTTTAAATTTTTTTTTTTAGTTCTGGATGGACCTTTATTTTATTCATTTATTTGTATACAGTGTTGAGAATCGAACCCAGGGCCTCACACATGCAAAGCATGTGCTCTCCCACTGAGCCACAGTCCCAGCCCTCCTCTGGACACTTCTGACTAACACTGCTCTTCACAAGGTTGCCCCAGGCCCCTGCTGAGATGTGCTAGTAGGCTGAGCCTGGCCCCCTTCTAAAGCGCCCCGGGGGTGGTTCCTCTGGGGTTGGGGGACTGGAGTGTTCAGTGGCACTGGGACTAGGTCACTCGGCTCGTCTTTGAGTGATTTCTGTAGATTCTTCACAATCTTCCTACCAGGCCACCTCCATCCCCACTGACACCTTAGCACTGACGCTTCTCCCCTGAGCTCCCCACTCTGCTGGGGTGAGGACAGCCTGGGAGATTCTCTTTACATTGTCTGGGTCAGTGTGGCTCGGAGTGATCTGACCTGGTTATAACAGATCGTGCCCCACCACTGCCCCCTGGTCTTCATTACTGTCCTGTTTAGGACCAGGGTGAATGCTGTGACACTGGTTTACGAATGGGCCAAATAACAGCAGTTTCATACAAGGGGACTGGGACCTGTGCAGACCATTAAGGTGAGAGCCAATGCGAAGAGGAGTATTTACTTGTATTTATCATTTATTGATTTTTGTGCTGGGGATGGAAGCCAAGGCCTTGTGCATGCTAGGCCAGCGCTCTACCACAGAGCCACACTCTCAGCCCCTACTTTGATGAAATTTTTGTAAAGAAGATTATGAGAAGGAATTTTAGGTTGATCATAAGACAATACACCAGAGCTCAGTAAGTGTCCTAGGTGAGGGCTCCTTTTCACATCCTGGTGTCTGAGCACTTAATCTTGAGTGACATGTTGATATCAGATTAGAAAAACAAACTGGTACAGAAGAAAACTCTGAAAAGACCAGACTGGAAGGTCACAGGAAGGTTGTTTATACACAACCTGTGATAGGACGCAGAGCCCACGTGGATGGGTTTTTGAGATCATAGGAGTGACCTGTGAAGAACGTGGACACCTAGGAGCATGGGAAGTAGAGCACCCAACCCCCCTCCCCCAGCACTCAGGTGTGCCCTTCAGCCCAGCGCCTGCCCTGCACAGGGGGTGTTGGCTGGGCCTCAAGCCTGACTGTCAGCTGAGACAGGAACCCTTTCCAGGCACTGTTCCGAGTCAGTGGGCAGGAGGTGACCAGAACCCCCTCCCCCCACCCCGAGGCTTCCAGAGCCGAAAGCCCCAGCGCCCTCTCCCGCTGCTGCTGTGGTTCCATGTGTAGTATTGCTCCCTGCCACCCAGGGGAGGCCAGGTCTGTGGCCCCGGCCATCCTGGCTTGGGGTCAGAGCCCACCCTCCTCAGGAGCCCAGCTGGTCTAGCTCTTGGGTTGCAGGAGGTCTTGATTCTGCCCAGCCAGACTTATGCTTTTCTCCACTCTGTCCCCCTCTCTCTGTGCCTCCCTCTTCATTGTCCATGACCCGAGAGGCCTCTGTTCTGTCCAGTGCCCAGAGTGGGTACATCCTCAGGGGCTACTGTCATTACAAGGTCGCTCTCCCTGCCATCAGCTGGCCTGGTCTAGTGAAGGCCATTGCTTTTAGGAGGATGGAGGAAGAAGTTCCCCCAGGTTCTAATTCCCCCGAGCCCCACTAATAGAATATTGCCACATAGAAGGCCGGCACAGCCACTCTGGCTCACAGTGGCTTTCTGTCCCTGTAGCCCTCCTAATGCAGTTGCATATCCACCCACAAGTCCAGTTTGAGGAGCTGAGTTTGGCTGTGGAGGCTGAGCAGTGTGATGAGGCTGCAGACATTTGGGCAGAGGGCTCTGACGGCAGGGGCTGCCAGAATAGAAGCCAGCTGCCCACCTGGGAGCCGTCTGTTGAAAGCCACCACACCTGCATCCCATCTTCTCTCTGGGACCTTGGAGTGGGCTCTGCCATCTCTTCTCCAAGTGCAGCAAAGCCAGGCGGGAAGAAGTCATAGGCAGTGTGTATGAGGACTGAGGTCTGATGTCGGGGGCAGAGAGTGGACTGAAAGAAAATCCACTCTCCACTGTGGCGGGACCTGGGGCAGGTCATCGCCAGGATTCTGGGCTTCGTCATTAGCACCATCAAGGAATTGGGCAAAGATTACTCCAGTCTCGTCCTCCACATTTCTCTGTCCTTTTAAAGATATCTCATTACTCCCCACCCCCCACTCTAAAACTCTTAAGGAAATTGGGGGGAATTCGTTTTGGAGAAAAACAGGGCCAAGGAGCCGATGGAGAGGAGTGGGGGGAGAGGGCAGGAGCCGCTCCATTCCCCAGCGTGGGCTTTTCTGTGTGTTTCCACCTCTGTCTCTGGGTTGAGATTATCATCCAGCGCAAAATGGAAAAGCCTTTCAGAAAACCAAATATTAACATGTTTCATATTTAAAACCACACATGTGTATATTACCCAACATTCAACACAATGTAGATTTTTAAAAAACGTGATCATTAAATGTATTATTTATTATAACAAATTATTGATAGAATTAGTACAAATAGTCTTTAATTTTTTCAAGGTTATTTTTATGCTCAATGCAAGGTTATTTTTATGCTCGATGCAGCATAAAAATAGGGGAAAAACCGAAACTAAAATAATTAGCATCAATCTTGGGCAACAGGAGTTCAGAGCAAAGCATGCCACCATGTCACTCTTGGGTTACAAAACACTTTTTTGTCCAAATTTCCCCCTGGTTCCTGCTGACTGTACTTGAGCAACGAAGGTTAGTTATGAGCCTATTCCAGGCTTATGACCGGTTTCCATGGTCTCCTTCCCCACTGAGCCTTCTGGTGAGAACTAACCTTAGCAACTTAGACCCTGTCTCAAAAGAAAATGAAAAAGTAGAGATGTAGTTGTGGTAGAACACCCCTGGGTTCCATCCCAAGTACTGCAAAAAGACAAAAAACCCAAAAACTTAGATGCACAGAATTCACAAGCAAAAATTCTGGAGTCTTTTCATTTTTTATAAAAACTCAGTGTGCGCATTATAGACACTAGTATTGCAGACATGGGGGGCAGGTGGGAGGAGAAGTTATGACCAACCCTTGTCCCCTTCATTGCCTCACATCATCACATTTTGTCCCCAAAGCTCCCTTTCTCTAAGTTTATTATTTAATTGGTACATTATAGTTAGACATAAAAGCGGAATTCTTTGTGACATTCACACATGGCACACTTTTGAAATCTTGACGGCTCTTCAGCGCTTTGCAGTGGCCTGTTAGATATAAACCATGGAAGTGGCAGGACGAGCTCGGGCAAAGCACTCATGGAGACATTCCACCCAGCTGACGAGGCCATAGCTGGGTACGGCCTGGGGTTTAGGTGCAGGCTGGTGTGGGTCTGTGAGAGTCTGGGTTGACTCTCGCCTAGTGCCACTTGTGGTCTGACCATGTGTGACATGTTCTGTCACTGTGCCGTGTAGGGGTCCCGTGTAGGAGGGGGTGTGCTAGATTAAGTGTTCCCTCCATGCAGCTCTCTAGAGGAGCAGACCCACCTCTGCATTGGGAGGAGGGGGGCTTCCACTCCAGGAGTCTCAGCAGCACCGCCCCCCCAACCCCCTGCCTGTCTCTTGCCCCCAGATCAAAGACACGGTGACAATGGATGCTGGGAGAGCCAACAAGGAGGTGGAGATCCTTCGAAAGCAGTGCAAGGCTCTGTGCCAGGAGCTGAAGGAAGCCCTGCAGGAGGCTGATGTGGCCAAGTGCCGCCGGGACTGGGCCTTCCAGGAGCGGGACAAGATTGTGGCAGAGCGCGACAGCATCCGGTATGGGTACCTTGGGCCAGGCGTGAGTTTACGTTTCCCCAGGTCACGCTAAGGTCTGTTGGGAGGGTCAGAATTGGACACTGTATGTCCAGGTAGGGTGGCAGGGACCTGGGCTCCTCCCTCTCACCCCTGGCTGACGTTCAGACCTCACCTCTTGGCTTTGGAGTTTTGCACTGTCTCTCTCCTTCCTGTTTAACTTCACCCCAGACATCCTGAGTGTGTGTGTGTCCAGGTGAGACCGCTGAGAAGTGGCACAGGGCTGGCCACTTTGAGGGCTTCTCATGACAGTGGCACATTGGGAAATGCATTCTTTCAGCATATTTACTAGGTGCCAACTGTCTGCAGGATTGTAGATCCCTTGAGCATAAAGACCTTGAGAGAGGCTCCCAGGTGCATATGATGTTCATGACATGTTGAGCAGCTTGGATGGGGGGTAGCGGGGGATGCATGGATGTTGTGTCCGGGGCCTCAGCCAGGGCTGACCTCGGGCACACAGGGCACTTGGGGTATGAGGAGCTCTCTTGAGAAAGTATGGCATTCGGGCTAGAACATGGAGCTTGAATGGGGCTTTTCCAGGTGACGAGGAGGATGGCACCGGGAAGAGAGGCCATTGAGGGGTTTCTAGAAGATCCCCTGAGGCTGTTTGGGTAGAGACCTATGGCCCTGGGGGCTGGTCAGAGGCCCCACCAGTGGAGAGGAGCGAGGTGCTCTCTGGGGCATGGATGGAGTACTGAGGCCTAGTGGGGCTTCCTGTCTGCTCCTTTTCTGACCTGAGCTGCACGTTTCTCCAGCGTACAGTTCTGAACTGGGCTCTGATCAAGACAGGGAAGGTTTGACTCTGTGGAGAGGGGAGGACCAGCCCCCGGGACACATCCAGTTCTGGAGATGGCAAAGAGCACAGCCATCTTCTGCTCCCTGATGGGTCAAGTGTCTCACCTCCCTGGATGGCCGATACAAGCTGTGGTCCCCTTTTGCAGAGTCCCACTGAGCTCACATGTTGCACCTAGGCAAAGCTCAGGGTGGCCAAGATGTGTGAGGATCAGGTTCTGGCTGAGTGGGCTCCCAGTCTAGGTGCAGGGTTGGGGTGCGTGTAGAAAGCCCTGCGTGCAGGGGCCTAAGGGACATGAGGTAAATGCTGAAGATGGAGCCTTCCCGGCATCTGGCGTGCTTCACTGCAGAGAAGAGCCACCCTCCTCCCCCAAGCCTGAGTTAGAATAAGTGAGCACGTGCAGACGGTGGTTCTTAACCTCAGGCTCACCGAGAGTGGAGCAGAAGGAGTAGAGTTCCCTGGGAACCTGGTGACTGTGGGGTGTCCAAGCACTCCTTCTGGGAGTGAGGCATGTGCCTGTAGGTGTTTGGGAAGGGGTCTACTGGGCTGTTTGCTGCTGACATAAGCCCTTCCTCCGTCCCCCTGCCCCTCAAGGTCACCTTGCCCTCTGCCTTCCCTGCCAGGACACTGTGTGATAACCTGCGGCGGGAACGGGACCGGGCAGTGAGTGAGCTGGCTGAGGCCCTGCGCAGCCTGGATGACACTCGGAAACAGAAGAACGACGTCAGCCGGGAGCTTAAGGAGCTCAAGTAGGCTTGGGTGGGCATGTAGTGTGACCATGACATCCGTGCTCCCTGCAGAGCACTGAACCCAGAGCACACTGGGCTTGTCCCTGTGTGCGGGCCTTGCATCCGTCCCTTCACCTTGCCTCACTTTGTCATTCTGTGAAATGGTCCAGGTCAGTTCCGTCCCCCTGTTAGCAGTAAGACTTCTTAGACCAGCACAGAAGACAGCCACAGTCTGTGATAAGCCCGTGGGGGTGGAACAGGCTGTTCTGCTTGTGTTCTGTGGATGCCATTCTTAAGACTATTTGGGGTGTCAGGCACTCTCTCCTTGGTCACAATACCTCCCAGAGCGTCATCTAAACACTTGGGACCACTAGCAGAGGACTGACAATACCAAGTTCAGAGGTTAAAACTTGAAATTGGCGGAGTCCAGTAACCATGATGCGGTTTAGAACCAGACTCTTGTCTGATGTGCCTTCGTGGCGACAGATGGAACAGTGTTACAAGCTCTCGGTGCACAGCCTTGGCTGCACTGGCCTGGAAGGAGGACTGGAGGCTGAGAAGCCTTCTAGAACTTGCCAGGGGGAGCCCAGCTGAGCCATCCATGCAGACCTGGGAGCCTGCAGGACACAAGAGCAGTTCATAAGATGCCAGGAGCCCCTTGGATATTGTGGATGAATTGGAAAGGTAGCCTGGGCCCAGATTTTAGAAAGAAGGGCATCACACGTAAGTCATTGGGGGGTTGACGGGTTTCTGAGTCTTTTTTTTTTTTTTCCATTCTCTTTGCTAGGTCTTCTTAAGAGCTAAAGTTTAAATTTTTGATGGACTAATTTATTTATTTAAAAAAAAAACTCATAATGATTCATGTCTAAGAACCTCTCACATAGTCCTAGAATTCAAAGATATTCTCTTGTTTATAACTCCTTATAAAAGTTTTATAGTTTCATGTTATGCATTTGAATTTGTGGTATGTTTCGAGTTTATGTGGAGGGAAGGGCTTTAGTTGAAGTTCCTTGTTTTCCATGATGTCCTGCTGTCCAGCATCATTGACCCAGGACTGTCTTTTTTTTTTTAACCTTAATTTATTTTTATGTGGTGCTGAAGATCAAACCCAGTTTCTCACATCTGCTAGGCAAGTGCTGTACCACTGAGCCACATCCCCAGTCCGCGGGATTGTCCTCTTGTTGATTACATGTGCACCTTGGTATTTGTGTGGTGCCATTTCCAGGTCCCTTGTTCTGTTCCATTGATCTGTGTGTCCGTCTCTCTGCGGTATCACATAGTCTTCATCATAGTTGGTTTTCAGTAAGTCTTAAGACCAGGTAGAGTGACTCCTCCCCCTTGATTGTCCCATGTTCAAAATGGTCAGCTGTTCTCATTCTTTTTCGTGTACATTTGGGAATAATTTTGTCTGTATCTAAAAAAAGTCTCAATGGCATTTTGACCTGAACTGTTTTAAGCCTCTCGATAAATTTGGGGAGAATCTGTCTTTTTACAAAAGCCCCTGTGAAAGCCCTCTGATAACACAGGAAGCCTTGACTGGCCCTCCAGGCGTGGCGGAAGCTGGCCTAGAGTACAAGAAAGGAGCCCTGAAGGGCTTTCATGAATGGCAACCTTGGCGTGGAGTTGTGATGCCAGGGGATGTTTTTGCTTTCCAAAGGGCCATCGCCATAGTTCTCTCTGTTCACAGGGAGCAGATGGAATCCCAGTTGGAAAAGGAGGCCCGATTCCGGCAGCTGATGGCCCACAGCTCCCACGACTCGGCCATTGATACAGATTCCATGGAGTGGGAAACAGAAGTCGTCGAGTTTGAAAGGGAGACGGTGAGCTGCCTTGGGTGGCTTTTCTCCCCGTGCATGTCGTGAAGACCAGGGATGGCCCTCTCTGGCAGTGTCTCTGTTTCACTGCTACCATCTCAGAGGACCAGCTTTTTAAAAATTTTTAATTTATTTTTGTTTAGTTGTAGATGGACACAATATCTTTATTTATTTTTATGTGGTGCTGAGGATCCAACCCAGTGCCTCACACATGCTAGGCAAGCGCTCTACCCCTGAGCCCCAGCCCCAGCCCAAGGACCAGCTTTTTCCCCTGGGGTGGGAGTCCATCCTTTCTTGCAGCGGTCCGAGATGGGCTGTAGCAGTCAGAGTCCCGTGCCTCACAGTGTGCTGCACAGCACAGCAGAGGGAGGAGTGGAGTGCAGGGGAGGTGCTGGCGGGGATGTGCGTCTGCAGGGGCCAGAGCGGGCAGGTCACAGCTCCCCCCAGCCTTCCATTCTGGGGACTGAGTGAGTGTGGCTTGGGGGCTTAGGAGCCAAACGTTTCTGCTTACTGCTTGGTAAAGTGTGCTGCTGCTGTCCCGACAGGAGGAGGTTGACTTGAAGGCACTTGGGTTTGACATGGCAGAAGGTGTGAATGAGCCTTGTTTCCCAGGGGACTGTGGCATATTTGTCACGAAAGTGGACAAAGGAAGCATTGCTGATGGCCGCTTAAGGTAAGAGTTAAGGATGTCTGGTCCAATGCAGAGGACTCGGAGAGTCAGGTAGTGCTGGGATGAATGGATCCCAGCATCTGGGGATTCAGAGTCTCTCTGAGGCCTCAGGCTCAACTGCTAAGATTGGTTTAAAAGGAGACACTGTGTCTCTCAGTTGCCTCTGAATCTGGTTTTTCTCTAGTTACCAAGGGTTGTCTTTTGGCAGAGGGCTCAGATGGGATGTGTTGAAGCCGAGGACTTGTGCCATGTTCTCATTCCATGAGTTGTATTTACTACGTACTGGTTTAAGCACTTTATATAAATGAGTTGATTGATCTTTGCAGTCCTATGAAGTCAGTGCAATTGTTGGTCCTATTTTATAGATGAGGACACTTGACACACAGAACAGCTAGGTCCCCCAGCTAGTAAGTGGCAGAGCCAGGATTTGAGCTCAGGTTGTCTAGCTCCAGCCTCTGTAAACTTAACCACCGTATGCTCCAGGGAGAGGAGCTCTTTCTGAATGTGAACGCAGGGCAACTGCTTTTTTTTTGGCATTTGACCCCTGAATGGGAGTGGTGGGGTGACCCAAAGGGCCCAGGATCCTTGTGATTGCCAGTTGGGCTGTGTCTCTCCTCAGGGTCAACGACTGGCTGCTGAGAATCAACGATGTGGACCTCATCAACAAGGACAAGAAGCAGGCCATCAAGGCCCTCCTCAATGGAGAGGGGGCCATCAACATGGTCGTGCGGCGGAGGAAGTCCCTGGGTGGGAAGGTGGTCACACCCCTGCACATAAACCTCAGTGGACAGAAAGGTAGGGAGCCTGCAGAGGTGGCAGGTGCCCTTTCTGGCTGGCAGGGCTTGCGTGTTTGCAGAAGCACATCATTCTCAGGCATGAGTTGTTGATGCCATTTAAATGCAGCCTGTGTGCTTTCCTGGCAGGGGGTTGTCTGGGTCTCGAGTGTCTGATTCACCAGACTGGGTGTGACCGAACCCCCTTCTGGGTGTGACCAGGTGGGGGTACTGGGCTGGACAGTGTGCAGTCTGCTGACCTCCCCTTTTATAAGTTTCATTAACCAAGATGGGGTGGGGCCAGGTGCTATGGCACATGCCTGTAATCCCAGCAGTTTGGGAGGCTGAGGCAGAAGGATCACAAGTTCAAAGCCAGCCTCAGGCACTCAGCAACTCTGTGAGACCCTGTCTCAAACTAAAATACAAAGTAGGGCTGGGAATGTGGCTCAGTGATTGAGTGCCCCTGGGTTCAATCCCCAGTACCTCAAAAAAAAAAAAAAAAAGGGGTGGGGCAGCCAGAACAGGGTTGCCCACTACCATCCTGTGGCTTGCAGACAGCGGCATCAGTCTGGAGAGTGGAGTGTATGCTGCTGCTGTGGTACCTGGAAGCCCTGCTGCCAAAGAAGGGTCCCTCGCCGTGGGAGACAGGATTGTGGCGGTGAGTTTCAAGGACGGAGCCAGGCTGTCTGCTGCTCCGAGATGGCTGGGTTACGTATGAGACGTTTGAGCAAGAAGTCACGAGCAGAGTTTTCATACGTCCCTTGTTCTTGGGCATTGCACCATGTTAACATTCAAAAAGTAATTAGTCCCCCCAACGGTGTCAAAATACTGCTGCAGTAAACACTAGAAAATTATGAAATACAGAAAGTGCCTAGGAAGGAAATAACAAACATTTGTATTGCTACCACATAGAGATAATATTTGCTTTATTCCCCCTTCTTCCTGTGGTACTGGAGATTGAACCCAGGGGCACTTAACCACTGAGCTATATCCCTACCCTTTTTTATTTTTTATTTTCAAAATAAGTTGAACATGCTGGCCTTGAACTTGCAATCCTCCTGCCTCAACATCTCCTTCTCAGAAGGGGTTATAGTTCATTCACCATTCCAAGACTTTTGGACTTTGAAATAGTTACAAGTTACCAAGGGAATACAGGGAAGTCTGACCTGCCCCTCACCCGGCTCCCCCTCCATCAAAGCCAGCAAGCTGACTGTGGTGCAGCAGGTGTGCATGGTTTGTGGTTTTCTGATACATCGTTTTGTGTAACCACTGCCACAGTCAGATGCAGACCAGGGACCACCACCACAGAGGCCACCCTCCTGTCACCCCTTTACAGTCAGGCCCCGCTCTGCCCCAGTATTCCTTTCTTCTGGCCCCTGATTTGTTCTTCGTTATAATTTTGTCATTTTGAGAACGTCGTATAAATGGAACCTTATAGTGGGTGGCTTTGGGGTGGCTTTTTTTCTCCCAGCATCAAGCCTGTGAGGACCATTGGGGGTTGCGTGTGTCAACAGTTTGTTCCTTGTCATTGCTGAGTAATGACACTGTTCCACAGTTTAGCCATCTACTGTCACACGTGTACTTTGAGGAAAGGTTTGAGTGTATCTGAGGGATGTGGACAGACGGGTCTCGGGCCGTTGATCTCCTCTCAACAGTGGCAGTGCCTCATTGCCTGTGGTGCTTTCTAGCTTACGATGGCCTTGCATGGCCTTGGTCTCAACATGCATGTTTGTCAGCTATTTCATACACAAAGGATGAAGCTGGGATGTTCCCCGCTGCTGATCTGGGCATCCCAGGGTCCGATGTTTCCCTGGGGTCTCTGGTGTTCTGGTCCCAGGAGGAAGGCCGGCCCCTTCCCCGGGAATGCTGTGAAGGCTTGGGTTTCATTTGCTCAGAAGTCCCTTACTGACTCTGGGCCTCACTGGGGAGGGGCTTACACTCCTCCACCCACTCCTGACTTTGGTACCTTGCACAACCAGGCCTGCTGTCCTCCATGGGTGGTATGTGGCTGAGCCTCTGTCCTGGCAGCCCTGAGAAGAGGGCTGAGGCTTCCCTGCCAGTGGATCTGAACAGCTCTCTGTTTGGCCCTAGATCAATGGCATCGCACTGGACAACAAGTCCCTGAATGAATGTGAATCTCTGTTGCGTAGTTGCCAGGACTCCTTGACCCTCTCCCTCCTGAAGGTAAGGACCCTGCAGCCAGCTCTGCTCTCACCACTGAGGCGGTGGCCAGAGCCTCAGCTCCGACTCCAGCCTACTGCTCAGCGTCGTGGGGATCCTTGAAAAAAAGGCACCAATGTACAAAGTGCAGAGTGTGCACAAGGCCTGGCTGGGTCCTGGCTGTATCCTGGTTGAAAAACAACAACAACAAAAAACAGCTGCAAAGACCGTTTTGGGGACAGTGGGTACAGCTGAATCTGAACTGGATAATTGGATGACAATAGAAAATTTTTACTTAGGTCTGATGACAACATTGGAGTTATATATGGGGAATGAGTTTATTTGAGGAGGTACAAGCTAAAGTTGTTAGTGAAATGTTAAGCTACAGCTTGACTTTTCCAGTGATCTGCAATATCACTATAGACAGACATTCAAGACCGCTTGGTAAAATCTTATGGAGTCCAGTGGTGGGTATTCATTATACTTTCCTGTCAATTTTTCTACTTAGCTGAAAAGATAAATCATAGAAAGTTAGAAAAAAATAGGCCCATCCATTTCATTAAGAGTGGTTTTCTAAACTTCTCAGTTATTATCAAGTTAATAGACTCTTTGGGCAGCTGTTTGAGGTTGGTGCAATCTCATGTATTCCTTGAACCAAGCCCCACCCCCCCCTACCCTCCACCCCAGGCTGTCCCTGTTATTGGCATCTGTGTTAGTTGGTACTCTTGTTCCCATTGAGGGGCCAGTGTTGATGCATTAGTGAACTTAAGTGCACAGTTTCCCTGAGGATTCATTTTTTCCCCCACCTTGGTGTGATATGGGAGATTGAGCCCTGGTCATTGTACATGCTAGACAAACACTCTGCTGCTGAGCTCCCTCCCAGCCTGAGGGTTTGCTCTGATGCTGTATATCCTGTGGCTTTTGACAAACGTATCCTTATGTGTGTGCACCATGACAGTGTCATGTAGGATAGCTTCATGGCCCTGCAAATTCCTGGGCTCTGCCCGGTCATCTCTCCCTTCTCAGGCCTCTGACAACCACTGATCCTTGCGCTGCCTGCAGACTCTTGCCCTTCCCAGAAGGTCATGTGGTTGGAGTCATGCCGCAGTCAGCCTTTCCCCATGGCCTTCTCCACTGAGTACTGTGCATTTAGGTTCCTTCATGTCTTTCCGTGGCTTGACAGCTCATGTCCTTTTAGTGATGATCAATATACCATCACCTGCATTTTCCGTGGGAGATTTTTAGTGTTTAGACTGATCAAAGAAAGTGCTCAAAGTTGTGGGGATCCTATAAAGATCACAGAACTTTATAGTTCTGTGCATTCCAAGTGGCGGAGGCTGCGAGGAGACTTCACCATCGGGGGCCATGTGCATGCATGTGCGTTCGCCTGCATGTGCCTGTTGGTCCCTTTTGGGTGGGGGGGTGGCCCATCCTGCTCTGCTGTGGGGACAATTATCAGTGGCAACTCCAGGCCCTGCTGCCTTTTTTTCTCACCCCTCTGCAACCCTACTTAGGTGTTCCCTCAGAGCTCCTCGTGGAGCGGCCAGAACATCTTTGAAAATATCAAGGACTCTGATAAGATGCTGAGTCTTCGGACCCATGGCCTGGAGGCCCAGGCTCATCACAAGCGGAACTTGATGCAGCACCACAGCTCCACACAGACGGAGCTCTTCTGTGCTGGGCTGGAAGACAGGAAGGAGCCGGGGCCTCCCGGAGGCAGCACCTCCTTTCTACACAAACCGTTCCCTGGGGGCCCCTTTCCAGTCTCCCCCCAGACCTGTCCCAGCACCTCCGAGCGCAGCCTGAGCTCCTTCCACTCTGATGCCTCTGGGGAACGTGGCTACGGGCTGGTGGACATGAGGAGCAGGCGGCCCCTGCTGCCCTTTGAGACCGAGGTGGGCCCCTGTGGGGTGGTGGAGGCCCCTCTGGACAAGGTGGATGCTGAGGGCTCCAACAGCGGTGGGACCTGGCCCAAGGCCGTGCTCGGCTCCACAGCAGGGCCGGAGAAGCTCTCCGTTTACAAGAAGCCAAAGCAAAGAAAGTCTATCTTTGACCCAAACACTTTCAAACGTCCCCAGACGCCCCCCAAAATAGACTATTTGCTCCCAGGCCCTGGGCCTATTCACTCGCCCCAGCCCTCCAAGAGGATGGGGCCTCTGACACCCCCAAAGCCCCCCAGGAGAAGTGACTCCATCAAGTTCCAGCAAAGACTGGAAACCAGTTCAGAGTCAGAGGCCACACTGGTGGGCAGCTCTCCATCTACCAGCCCACCAGGGGCCCCGCCCCCGGACACTGACCTCGGAGAACCCATGCATGCATCACCCCCTCGCAAGGCCAGGGTCCGCATCGCCTCCAGCTACTACCCCGAAGGGGATGGGGACTCCTCCTACCTGCCAGCCAAGAAGTCCTGTGACGAGGACCTCACTTCCCAGAAGGCAGATGAGCTGGGGCAGAAGCGCCGCCGGCCAAAGTCTGCACCTAGTTTTCGGCCCAAGCTTGCTCCGGTAGTGATTCCTGCTCAATTCCTGGAGGTAGAGCTCAGCCCTGGGTGGGGGGAGTTGGCCATGGGAATCCTGCAGAGGGACCCTGCCCTGGCGTCCCCACTTGTGCTAGACTGGCTTTTTCACTGTTAACTTGTATGCACGTGGGGGAGTGGGCTGGGGTGGAGGGAAGCACAGAGGACATTTGCTTAGACATAGCGTTTCTTTTTCAATAAGAAGCCTTTGAACTTGTACCACAAAGTCAAGTGACACAGACTTGCACTTGAAGGGTTTGAAGACATGAGTGGCATGTGTGAGACTATTTACAGGCAGCAGGGTGGTCTGATCATGTGTGCTGTAGTTGTTTCTAGAAGGGAGAGATTGCCGGGAGCCAGGATCCTCTGAGGCACCAGTGTATGCTGAGGCATGCAGTTGTGAGCCGGGTGCGTGCCTACCTGCTCACCTTCCACTCCCAGAGGCTGTTTCTTGGAAAGGGTAGAGTCTTCCTTTGCAGTTGTCTTCAGAAGGGCTTGTGAAGGAAGCTGTGTGAGGCAACATGAGTGGGCGGTGACTTCTGCCCTACTGCTCACCTCCTATGCTGGAGTAGAAGGAGCTCGTGCGTGAGGGATAGAAGTTGGCTTGCACATAGACCCACTATCTCCAGAAAATACTCCTTGTCTTTGATTCTACAGGAGCAGAAGTGCATCCCAGCTAGTGGAGAGCTCTCCCCCGAGGTGCAGGAGTGGTCCCCTTACTCACCAGGGCATTCCAACCGGCATGGGAACCCCCCGCTCTACCCCAACAGGCCATCCGTGGGTGAGTGGGCTGGACAGGGGCTGGGAGAAGGGTCAGCTGTGTGGTCTCCAGGGAGAGGGGAGGCACATACTTCATGGCTGTCATGGGTCTTCAACCCCGAGGCCCAGAGAAATAGGAATTGCTGCCCTGTCCAGACTGGTTGGTCATCCATGTCATATCTTAGTTTGTGGGAACTAACTTGCTTGTCCCCACGGCAGCCTGGGCAATGGTGCAAGAGGGATCTCCCTTTTTACAGGTGGGGAAAGTCCAATAGCCAAAGTCAGTTAGCAAATTGGTGGCTAAAACTCTTATTTCCCTATAATAGAGTTTTTTTCTCCAAAAGACCATGACCACCACCCTGGTGTACAGGAG
Organism: Callospermophilus lateralis; assembly: GCF_048772815.1. NCBI lineage: Eukaryota > Metazoa > Chordata > Mammalia > Rodentia > Sciuridae > Callospermophilus > Callospermophilus lateralis. The sequence continues at coordinate 49,213,291 of NC_135319.1, read as the reverse complement.
AGGGTGTAGGCAAGTCCAGGGCTATCTGGGCAGGTGCTTTGGGGGCCATTGTTCTCATCCAGCCCATTTCTAGGAACTGTTCCCCGGAGCATGACCCCCAGCACTGCTGTGAGCTCCATCCTGCGGAACCCCATCTACACTGTACGCAGCCATAGGGTTGGCCCCTGCAGCTCTCCACCTGTGCCCCGAGATGCTGGCCCCCAGGGCTTGCCTCCCAGGTATGCAAAGGTACCCTACCCTTTCCTGTGCTCCAGTCGTCCAGTGCCACAGGTGCAGAGGGGCTGTGGGCAGAGAAGCTTCCTTGGCTAGCTGGGAAGAGGCTGGGTGGAGCAGCGCTGGAGACAAGGGACGGGGAACCTGGAGCTCCTCTGTGAGTTCACCAGCGTGGATTCTCAACAGGTGATAGTGACAGCAGCTCATGTCCCGGTTGCCCTGCTCAGACCTTCAGCCACACCCTCTTCCCTCGAGGCTTCTGAGCTAAATACTTTTATATTGCCTCTGCTGTAGGGATGAGAGCTTTCAAAAGTGAATGGGGCAAAACTGCATTCAGGGATCATTTCTATATTTCATTATTAGAAAACTTCCTTGGGTTGTGTAGAGCACTGATGAATCTCATTTATTAAATGAGAAACCTAACATTAAAAAAGATCAATTCTAGATAGGGCAGAGGGGTGGGAGGGGAAGGGAGGGGCATGGGGTTAGCGATGATGGTGGAATGTGATGGACATTATTATCCAAAGTGCATGTATGAAGGCACGAATTGGTGTGAGTATACTTTGTACAACCAGAGATATTAAAAATGGTGCTCTGTATGTGTAATGTGAATTGTAATACATTCCGCTGTCATATATAAATAAAAAATAATTAAATAAATAAAATAAAAACTTAAGAAAAAGGGAAGGAATAAAAACTAAAATAAATAATTAAATAAATTAGGAAACCCAAGTTGTCAAAAAGTGGGTAGGCTGACTCAAGATCACTCTTACAAATTTTTATTGAGCACCTTTTATGTTCCAAGAACTAGACTAGTTCTGAGGGGAGACCGTGGTGGACCACAGAGATGAGCTTCCTACTCATGGGGTGCTTTTGTTCAAGTGTGGGAGGCAAATAAACACGTACAGGGTGCTTTGAAGTGGTGCCGAGTGGCTCTGAAGACAGTAAGACAGGGTGACAGGCTGGGCTATGACTGAGAAGACAGTGGCCACTAAGCTGCGCAAACTGGGGTGGGGCATCCAGACAGAAGTGTCATTGATGCTGAGGCTGAAATCCTGGGAGTTGGCAGGAGGGCAGTGAGTCAGGAGGAGACCCCAGGTTGGCCAGCACAAACCCTACAGGACCTACAGCCATAATAAAGAGTTGGATTTTCTTTTCCCTAGCCCCACAACCTCCCGCCCCCTTCAGTCCCAGGGATTGAGCCCAGGGCCTTGTGCAAACTAGAAATGCTCTACCACTGAGCTACACCCCCAGGTCTTTATTTTTTATTTTGAGACATGGTCTCACTGAGCTGCCCAGGCTGCCCTCAAACTTGTGATCCTCCCACCTCAGCGTCCCAAGTAACTGGGGTCCCAGACAGCCATTGCAGCCTGGCTTAGAATTGGGGTTTTACTCTGAGTATGGCGGAGACCACGGGAGGGTTTTAAGCAGGAAGGTGGCGTCTCTGTACGTTGTGGGGACCTGACCGTAGGGAGCCGGGCTCTCTGCCACCACTCTCTGCTTTCCTGGTTACACTGTTCAGAGTGGCTCATGGAGTACCTCTCCCAGGTCCTGGGGCCCATGCGGCCTCTCCCTGTCCTCCTCCTGGGCCCACCTGGGTTGCAGAGCCTGTTTTCCTTGTAGCAGACCCTTCCTTCCAGTGAGCGCAATCTGTCCCTGCCGTTGACCTGGATGTGACTCTGGCTTGCCCTGTGTTTGTGGCCCTCTTAGATGCCACCTCTGAGAAGTGGTGGGGCAGGCTGCTGTCCTGGCCTGTGGTGAGGGAGGCCTAGGCCGTCACAGTCTATCCCTGGTGGCCACCTCTGGTCCTGGTCCTTACAAACCCTCCCCTCTGGTTCTCTCCCAGTGTCCAGCACCAGGGCCGCCTGAGCCTGGACCTCAGCCACAGGGCCAGCAGTGACTATGCTGAGATGAGAGCCTCCCACGGGTCCAACTCGCTGCCTTCCAGCGCCCGCCTCGGTAATTACTGCTTGGACCCTGGGCTGCAGTGGGCACCTGCATCCTAAAGCCCAGATCTCGTGGTGGGCTGCCCACATGAGCTCCTCTCTCTCCTGGGGCCAAGCACAGCTCCTTCTTTGGAGAGCCGATGACTTTCACACCCACGCTGCACCCGGAGCTGTGCTCTTTGCCCACAGCCTGTGACCCCTCAGATCCTTGCTTTCTCTCCCTGAACTTCTTGGCTATCCTGGTGTGTTTGTATGGCTGCTCACTCTGGGTCACGTGGAGCAGAGGCTTATATGGCCTTGTAAAGAGACCCTGGGGAAATCTTGGTGTTGGGGAGAGGAGACCGAGCAGCTGCCTGTATCTCGTGGGTCACCACAAGTGGTGCTCCTGTTCTGGAGACAGACTCCAGGCCTGCCCACTTCTGCCAATACTAGAGGCCAAGTGTCTGTTTCTTGCAACTGCTCCACATCCAGGCTCCCCCAGAGCTGCATGGCAGGCCCAGCTTTGCATGCTACCATCCTGACTGCCAAGCCATGGGAGGGGTCGGGGGTGGTGTTTAACCACAAGGCCTGATGTCCCATCTTCTTTTGGAACAGGGTCTTCCAGTAACTTGCAGTTCAAGGCAGAACGCATTAAGATCCCATTAACGCCGAGGTACCCTCGGTCTGTCATGGGCTCTGACAGAGGTAAGCACTTGTGGGCATGCCCCTCCCGCTACTCATCCCGCTGCCTCCTTTTGTCCCCGCCTGGGTTCCCTGGGTGCAGATTGCAGTTTGCAAGTCCTTTCAGTCAGTGGTAATGGTGGGGCCTGATGCTGGCGGTGGCAGGCAGCTGCAGCCCAGCGTCCAGACCCTGTGGTTGATGTGGGGCCCTGTGTCCTCGCATCTCTCCTCTCTTGACAGGTTCGTTGTCACATTCCGAATGCAGCACCCCTCCACAGTCGCCCCTCAACATTGACACCCTGTCCACTTGTAGCCAGTCCCAGACCTCCGCCTCCACATTGCCCAGGATTGCTGTCAACCCTGCGTCCCTCGGGGAGCGGAGGAAGGACAGGTGAGTGTGCATGGGTATCCGTGGCCTGGGCCAACTACTGGATGGCACATCTGGACCACTAGCCAGTGCTTGGGTGTGGGGTGGGGCTTGCTTGTGGAAGTGGTCGGTGGGGGGGGGGAGGGTTGGAGAATAGTGCTTTGATTTGAAATGGGACTCAGCCAATCTACTTTAGGTCACCTAGCACCCGTGCACCTTGTTCCAGCAAGTCACTAGTATTTTCTGTGGGGCACTTATGTAGGAACTGTGGCCAGCCTGGCCCCAGCGGGAGGGGGTGCATGTGTCACGTGCAACCAAGCAACCTGTCAGCACCCTGCCGTGCATAAGAGCCAGGGACTGCTCCCCAGGAGGGAGAAGTATGCACATCCTTGACCCCCAGTGCTATTGTGCAATTAAAGACGAGATTGAACACGTGTGTCCTGGCTGAGCAACAGCCTATTAATTAAACATCATCCCTTTTTCCTGATTCTGAAGTTCACTCTCATAGACTTATTATAGAAACTTGAGAGTTAGTTAGAAAAGTAGAAAGAAGAAAAAAGTTACATGTAGTCTCAGAAATTCACTTGTTACATGGACATACATTTTTAATATATGTTTTATTATTTGTCATTTTATATACATAATCATGTCTCTTCTAGTCATTATTATTTTTTACTCTCTTTTGGTGGCACAAGGGATCGAACCCAGAGCCTTGCTCATGCTAGGCGAGTACTTTGCCACTGAGCTACATCCCCAACCCTGACCTTATATTTTAAGTGATTTAGAGCATTATAAGTATAATTTATTAACATGTTTTACAAAGCAACATTGTTGTTCCAAGAAAGCTCGTGTGTAGAGTATAAAATTTAAATCATTCAGAAGATTAAGAAATAAAGATCACCTCAGATCACCACACTCACTCCTGGGCAAGGCTCTCCACAGAAATCTGCATAGGTACAGACCTAAACATGCATGTGGGCTCCATGTGGCATTGCCCCATCTGCTTTTGCACCACTCCACAGTGGATCCCTACTTCTTTGGGTGTCAGTCACCCCTGATTCAGAGGATCATTTATAGTGGCTTTTATATGAGCAGGTTACCTACTCCTTTGTGGGGATACATGTTTGGGTGGAAGTGGAGCAGAGGACCGGGCAGTCACGGTGAGGAACCAGCAGCTGCAGACAGAAGCCAGCTGTGCAGCACCTGTGGGCTGGCACAAGAAGGCAGCCTCGGCCCGCTCTGGTTCCTGCCCCACTGTCTGGATGGCGTTAGGGCGGCTGCCAGCTACAGGTGCTCGCCGCTCTAAACCACTCCCATTCTTACCCACTTTATAATTCTTTCCTTGACCTGCCAACTGCACCTGACCTGGCACTCTAGTACTTGTTGAGTTGTACAAATGACTGGTGCAGGCCAGCTCAGATGCTGTTGGCAGGTCAAGGGAAGAATTATAAAGTAGGTAGGTTTGGAAGGTGGGAGCGAGCAAAGAATTGTAAGCATTTTAATTTCTTTGTCTTTTTTTTTAAAGGTGCTGGGGATTGAACCCAGGGCCTTGTGCATGCAAGGCAAGCACTCGACCCGCTGAGCTATAGCCCCAGCCCAGCATTTTAATTTCTGCTATTCTAAGGGGGCCTGGCCCTGAGCAGCGGGACCCAGGCCGAGGCCTGCTGAGGTTGTGGGCTGCCGGAGCTCTGTGGCAGGGGTGCTGGTTCAAGTGCCCCCCTCCCAACTCATTTGTTGCCACACAGATCTGTCCATGGGCTCTAGAGGGGACCCAAGGGTGGGCATCAGACCACCCTTCTCTTGGTTTTCGGCCTGACTTTCTTTTTTGTGTCCCAGAAGAAGAAGGCCCAGGGCTGGTGAAGCTCGGGCCGTGGGGTCGGGGGTCGCTTTGTGTTGCTCGCTGTCTGTTTTCTGTAGTCGTAGGCGTCTGAGTCATCTTCCTTCTGAGTGTCCCTTCTCTCCTTTCCAACTTTGGTGCCATCCAGATGTCTCTTCCGCCACAGATCTCTTCTGAGGCTGCCTGTGGCCGCCAGGCCCAGGTCCTCCTCGCTGAGGAGTCTGAGGTTGGCGCAACATGAGGCTCCCCGAGCCCCTGCCTCCTGGTGCCCTTGGGCAGCAGGTGCATGGTCCCAGCCTTGCTCTCTGCCTCCCTCTCCGTCCTTCTCCATGGCTTGGGTTTGCAGCAGCTTAATTTCCATGATCAGTTTGCGTCACCCCCATGTAGCCAGTACATACAAAGACTGATGTTTTATGTCATCTCCTCCTGGCGTGAACGTCATCCCAGGAGCCATCTCTTTTTCTGGAGGGGGGTGGTCATGAGGACCCCTCCCTCAAGGGTTGGAAATTGCATGCTGAGAGGCAGCTTCTCTCATAAAATGAAGATATGTGAGTTTTCTCCCATGTGCATTTTGGTGTTCCTAGTTCCCATGGACCATTCTCTGTGTCTTTGGGGCTGGGTGTTTCCTTGTCCATTTGGGTGTGCTGTGTTTGTATCGCATGAAGTTTTGGGAATGTGTATCCTTTGTCATATTGAAGCTGGTTCATCGTGTCCCCATCCAGCCATGTCATCACAGCAGCACCCGGCTCCAGGGCCCTCTCTGTATACCTGAGCGCATGCCTGACCTGCCTCCCCCAGCCTGTCCTTTGTGTCTGAGTCCTCGACACCTTTGGCTCTTTTCCCAGGCCTTACGTGGAGGAACCACGCCATGTGAAGGTACAGAAGGGCTCAGAGCCTTTGGGCATCTCCATTGTGAGTGGAGAGAAGGGCGGCATCTACGTCTCCAAAGTGACCACCGGCAGCATTGCCCACCAGGCTGGCCTTGAGTATGGGGACCAGTTACTTGAGGTAGGAGGGAGTGGCCTTTCTTCTCTTCTCCTCCACCCCTGAAAAAGCAGTGCTTGAAGTCCATGTCCACGGCTCCCACCCCATTCCTGAGCCCACCCTGGGTGTCTCTCCAGTTCAATGGCATTAACCTGCGGAGTGCCACAGAGCAGCAGGCCCGGCTCATCATAGGGCAGCAGTGTGACACCATCACCATCCTGGCCCAGTACAACCCACATATGCACCAGCTTGGCAGCCACTCCCGCTCCAGGTGAGTGCTGGGGGCCAAGAGGTGGGTGCGATGGTGTGCTGCTCACCATGGGGAGGCCTGGGGTGTCCACAGTGAATGCTGGGGGTTCTGTTGCTGGTCAGGGGAGTTGACTAGCCTTGGGCTTTGGGAAAAGGGCACACATTGAGAGTATCTGTCCTCCTGAAATGGGGTGTGGGAATAGGTGGCAGGAGGCCCACTGCCCAGTAGGGCCCTATGATAACTAGTAACCGAGGCTCTGGAGCAGGCTTCACACACAGTGCTCGGCTGTGTCCATGAGCGGGTGTCAGATGCCTGCTCTATGTGCCCCTGTGCTGTGGGTCACAGGGAAGAAGATAAGAGGGGCAGTGTGTCCTGCAGGGTCCTACTCCATGGCTCAGAGAGACAGGATGCAGAAGCCAGGAAAAGGGACAGTGACCTCATGTGTCCCCTAGGCTGGATGCCTTTGGAGAGGATTCCTGAGCTGAGGACAGGCAGTCCTGTGGAGCAGGTGACACAGTCCAAGAGCCTGATGAATCTGCCCTTCCAGGGCTCAGCGCTGTGTGACCTGTTCCCAATTTGCAGTGCAAACCCAGTCGTCCCTGGTGGGGGCATGGCCCTGGGTGGTGTGTGCCACATGTTCTGTGCTTTTCCTTACTCCTCTTGCCTTCCCTCCCTAGCTCCCACCTGGACCCTGCCGGTGCCCATGCCACTCTCCAGGGCAGTGGTAGCACCACCCCAGAGCACCCCTCTGTCATTGATCCGCTCATGGAGCAGGACGAGGGTCCTGGCACACCCCCAGCCAAGCAGAGCACCCCCTGCTCCAGGTCAGCACATGCATGCTGTGGGCTTTTCCTCTGTCTACCTAGCCCGAGTGGGATGGAACACATCCCTTAGGGGTGTGGGTGCCAGGCAGCTGATCTCGGACTGTGCTGCCGGCTACATACCCAGGTGTCCAGGGTGAAAGGGGGAGACACTTTTCCTTTTTCCTTCCTCTCTTCTTTCTTTCCTTCCCTCTTTCTCTTGTTTTCTCACTGACTCATTTGTTGCTCTCCCTCTTTTCTCTCTCTCTCTTTAAATACCTCTATTTTAATTATTTATTTATTTTTATTGGTGCTGAGGATGGAACCCAGTGCCTCACACGTGCTGGGCAAGTGCTCTGCCACTGAGCGACAGCCCTAGCCCCTCTCATTCACTCATTTTCTGATTCTTTCTCGAGACACAATCCCATAGTCATCACCAGCCAGGCCCTAGGTTTCTGGCCATCAGCAGCGGCATTGTTCCCAAGGAAGTGACAGGCCAGGGCCCAGATATGTGCAGCCACACCAGCCGTGTGGCAAGGAGAAGTGACTGCTAGGTGCAGATAGATGTTCAGGGTGAGCAGGAGGAGGGAGCAGCATCAGGAGGAGGCAGGAGCCTTCATGAGAACTGCTTGCCCCTCAGCCTGGTCTGGGCCTGGAGGAGCCTAGAGAGGGCCCCCTTTTCCAGCAAAGCCTCAGCATCACGCAGAATGAGGCCAGCTCTGTATTCTTCACTGTGTCCCGTTGGAACTTAACCTGCAGCAAAATTTTAATCCTAGGCTGGTTTCCCTCCATCAGTCCCCACTACTGCTCCCGCTCCCTCCACTTGGTTTCTCTGCTAGCCTATTTCCAGCTGCCCTCATTGGTTCTAAATTCTCCTTGACAAGGTCTCTTTGCCAGTTGGTGCAGGTCCTGGTCTGCAGCAGCTGCTTGGGAGACATTGCTAAGTGAGCCGCTGTGCTCTGGTCCATGAGACCCACGTTACCTTTCTTTAGGCAGGACTAAGGGAGGAGAGCAAGGGCAGGTGGGCAATGCCTCCCAAGGCGTGAAAGCGATGGCTGGATCTGGAAGCAGAGGCCTCGGCTTTACCTCTGTCTCCAACTGTCTTTGTGACCTAAGCCATGTTTTTACCCTCACTGCCCCTCAGCCTCCTGCCACGTGCCTTGCATCGTGAACTAGAACTAGAGCCTGTGGCAAGGGCCTCTGGGGAACCTGGGAGACCCGTAAAGCAAGCAGAAACAGCTGGGGCTCTAGTCACTTATTTCCCTGTCTTCTTCCCGCCTTGCGCATGATTGAGAAACTCCCTTTTCCTTCCTAAAAGGATCATGGGAGATGCCAACAAGAAGACCCCGGAACCACGCATTGTCTTCATCAAGAAGTCTCAACTGGACCTTGGGGTGCATTTGTGTGGTGGGAACCTGCACGGGGTGTTTGTGGCCGAAGTAGAGGATGACAGTCCTGCCAGGGGTCCCGATGGCCTGGTGCCAGGGGACCTGATCCTCGAGGTGAGTACTCTTGAGCGGGCTAGGCCACTGTCCCTGTGGCAGGGCTGGCGCCATCTCAGGTGGCACAGAGGAGCACACCCCTCCCCTGGTGACCTGACAGGGCTGATTATTCATCTTTGCGAACCTGCAATGCTGCCACACCCCTCTGGGATGTCACTGCAGTGAGGCAGGCCACCAAGAGAAGGAGAGGGCTTGGTCCTGGCTCTGGCCTCGGGCATTGAAAGGAGATGCTTCTCTTGCCAGCAGCAGGTCTCTGATTGGGGAGGCTGCCGTCTTCTTGGTGGCACCCCTGTGTCCCCAGGAGATGGCTCACAGATGGTAAAGGTAGTTTCATAAGCAAGAGGCAGGGCCATGTTGGGAAAAGCCTTCCTTGAGGGTTTTTCCTAGGAGAAGCTGTAGAGGGCAGAGCAGGGGGACCAGGAAGTGTGTGCAGATCTCAGGCTCTGGGAGGACCATAAGGACCCGGCCCTCCCTGCACAGGGGAGGTGGGCAGTCTCAGATCAGGGATTGAATCTCCACCTTGGTGGGTGCCAGGACTGCATACTGGCCATTGCCCTCCTGACCCCGGCTTCTTTGTCTGGACAGTATGGCAACCTGGATGTGCGCAATAAGACGGTGGAGGAGGTCTACGTGGAGATGCTAAAGCCCAAAGACAGTGTCCGCCTGAAGGTGCAGTACCGCCCAGAGGAGTTCACCAGGATCAAGGGCCTGCCTGGCGACAGCTTCTACATCAGGTACCAGCAGCTGGGGATTCAGGGACAGGCAGGGGCTCTCATGGAGACTGCTCCTGGTGAATGGTTGCCTCTCTGCTCTGTGCCCAAGGCTGGGGCTGTGATTGGCACTACTTGTGCCTAGGTAGGATTCTTTTGAGTTAGAAAAATGCTTGAGAACCTAAGGAAACATTTGAGCTCCCTTTTTTAGGGTTAGGGGCCTAGGGAATTTGGAGGCTGTAGAGCCCCATTTTCCTTGGATCTGCTCCTGACCGTGATGTGCAGACTGTGTGGGCTTCAGGTGTCTATGGTGCCCTTAAGTACCATGTGGAACATGGCACGTGGGGAGGGCGTCGAGCGTTTTCTGTGAGTGGTCAGAGCTATCTCTGCATTTCCTGCAATCTGAGACCACAGGAAGGATGAGAAGCTGATGAGTTCCGCTTCTTGTCCTGAGAGCGGGAGAGGGTGTGTGTCTCCAGAGGTTTCTGTCTGTGGGAACCAGGGGCCTTGACTCCTGGGAGGGAGGCCGATGGGAAAGGCCCATTTGGAAGAGGAAGATACAGCCTGTTCCTGGGCTAGAAGCTCCCTCAGTGATAGGGAGGCTAGCCAAGGTGTCCTGCCTGGGAGCCAGCCCAGAATGGGATCCTGCTCCTGACAGAGTTGGGGGCAAAGCAGAGCAACAGCCTTCAGAGTCTGGTGCACCCCTGGCCACTGGCCGCATCCTGATGAAGCTCCCTCCGTCCCTTGGTCCAGGGCCCTGTATGACCGGCTGGCCGAGGTGGAGCATGAGCTGAGCTTTAGGAAGGACGACATTCTCTACGTGGACGACACCTTGCCCCAGGGCACATTTGGGTCTTGGATGGCGTGGCAGCTGGATGAGAACGCCCAGAAGATCCAGCGTGGGCAGATTCCCAGCAAATATGTGTGAGTGTCTCTCCCTGGGTGGGGCCACAGGGTCCACCATCCACAGAGCTGTCCCACAGGGCGAGGCTGGGCTTGAGCTCCTGGAGGACTGGTTCTGTTGCTCATGTCAGCTTCTGGGCTATCTCTGTTGCCAATGTCGCATGTTCAAAAGCAGGTGGTGTCACAAGTCAGGGTGCAGAAGCTGAGTGGCCAGTCAGGAGTGTCACTATTTTTGATGTGTGTGGTGCTGAGGATTGAACCCAGGGCCTTGTGCATGCAAGGTGAGCACTCTACCAACTGAGCCATGTCCCCAGCCCCCGGCATCACTATTTTTAAAACAGATTTATGGAGCTATAATTCACATATCATACAACTCCCCAAGTACACAATTCAGTGGTCTTCAGTGTGTTCACCGATATTCACAGTTAATTGGAGAATATTTTCGTCATCTCAGAAAGAAGCTCCATACCCATTTGTCTTATTATGTTTGTTTCCTGTTGCTGTAACTAACTGAGGCTGGATAATTTATAAAGAAAAGAGGTTTATTTAGCTTTCAGTTCTGGAAGCTGAAAGTGTAAGATTAGGGTGCCCCATCGGTTCTGTCTCCGGAGAGTGTCCTCTGGGCTGTATCACAGTGTGGTAGGGAAACACAAGGGACCAGCCTTGTATACAAGGAGAGGTCACATGGCAAGATAGGAAGGGAGGGGGTCAGGGGCTAGGCTTGGCCTTTTGATAATAACCCATTCTTACAGGAACTGACTGAGGTCCCATGAGAACTACCTTAATCCCTCCAAGGGTAGAGCCCCAAGTGACCTCACCGCCTTCCACTATCCCACACCTCTTTTTTGGGGGTGGAGTGGAGGAGGTTAGTACTACGGATAGAACCCAAGGGTGCTGTACAACTGAGCTGCAGTCTCAGCACCCCCCCTTTAATCTTTTTTTTTTTTGCTGGCGTGGATGCATTTTTATTTATTTTCTCTACATTTTTTGTTGTCGCATTACAGCTGCACATAGGGATGGATAGTTGTTCATACTGGCACGTGCACACAGTGTATCAATGTAATTTGGCCAGTATCACTCCCCAGCCCTTCCCCTTCCCTCCCTGCCTTCCTGACCTCCCTTTGATTTTCAAGAGATCTGCCCCTACCTCTCTTTTCCTTTTTCCTCTCTAGCATCCCCATATGAGAGAAAACATGACCCTTGACCTGAGTTTGACTTATTTCCCTTAACCCAGTGGTCTCCAGTTCTACCCATTTTCTGAAAAAGGACATGATTTTATTTTTCTGTATGGTTGAATAAAACTCTCGTGCCAGTGCATTTTTTTTATCCATTCCTTCGTGTGTCAGTGGACACCCAGACTAGCCCCTTTTATTTTTGTGACAGGGTCTTGCTAAGTTACTGAGTATGGCCTTGAACTTGGTGATCCTCCTGCCCTAGCTTCCTGGTCACTGGGTTACAGGGGTATGGCCCCACGCCCCCACCTCTTAAAGGTTCCTCCACCTCCACATGGCCACACTGGGGACATGGCCCTTTGGGGGACACACTCAAACCACAGCACACCCCATCCCTTTGTCCTCCCCTCTTCTTCTGGCCCTCAGCCCTAAGCAGCCACTAACTGACAGTTGGACAAGTTTCCCTTGGAGGGGCTGGGACCACACGGTGCGTGACCTTTTGTGTCTGGCTTGCACCCTTCACGCTGCAGCCTGCAGCCTGTGGCCCTGTGCCGGTCAGTTCCCAGGCAGGAAGCCTAACTTGTAGGGACAGCAGGTGAAGCCTGCCCCAGCCGCTCCTCTGACACTGAGGTGAGCGCACCCTGGTGGCCATCTCTCTGCTCTGAGAGCCTGGCTTCCCTTGCTGGGAGGTGGGCCAGGGTCTGTCTCCGTGGCCCTCCCCAGCATTGCCACTCCCTGTGACTGCAGGATGGACCAAGAATTCTCCAGGAGGCTCAGCATGTCTGAGGTCAAAGACGACAGTAGCGCCGCCAAGACGCTGTCAGCAGCCGCTCGCCGGTCCTTCTTTCGAAGGAAGCACAAGCACAAACGCAGTGGGTCCAAAGACGGGAAAGACCTCCTGGCCTTGGACACCTTCTCCAACGACTCCCTCCCGCTCTTTGAAGGCAAGTCACCTAGTGCAGTTTGCTGAAGCTTCACAACTGGGACTTTAGACACAATAGAGGTCCCCTTGGCTTTTGCGCACAAGCCTCAAGGTGGGCACCTGTGTAGATAGGGTGGTGCTGCTGTCTTCTGATCTCCCAGCCATAAGGTGACACTTCCATCCCCAAGGTCTCATGACTGCAGTCTGTCATTGCAACTCCAGCCATCACATCTATGCTTCAGGAGGGGAGGGGCAAGGCAAGAGTGTGTCTCAGCTGACCAGGCCTCTTTAAACAGTGTGTCCGGAGACCCTACCTGCGACTTCCACTTTGAACCCTTGGCCATTCACATCTCTAAGAGAGGCCTAAGGCATGTTTTAGCAGGAGCACTGCCAGCCTGGGCAGCGCAGGTTCGGCAGCGAGGAAGAAAGGAGGGACAGGGACTGGGTAGGCAAACGCGTCACCTCTCGTTTGTGCTCGGTATTGACGGGCTGCCGTGTCTGCAGGTCTTTGGCCTCTCTGGCTCCTGTATTCATCGGTGATTCTTACAAGATCCTCCTGAGGCGGGGTGCTGGGCCAGGGCTGGAGTTGAGGATCAGGGAATGTCAGGCATCCCTGGCGTGTGGGCCTCGTGGAAAGGACATATTTGTCCTGTGAAGCAGGAGGCCCTCGTGGCTCCCGGGACCCTGTGTGTCCACTGTCCGAGCATGTGTCCTCCCAGGTGGGCACAGTGCAGGGCACTGAGCCTCCCCTTCTTCCTGCTTTATTTTATTTATTTATTATATTTTTATTTTTATTTATTTATTTGTATGTGGTGCTGAGGATCGAACCCAGGCCCTCGCACATGCTAGGCAAGTGCTCTACCATTGAGCCACAACCCCAGTCCTTCCTTCTATATTTTAAAAATCAGGTCTCAGGCCTAGTCGTTAGACCACAGCCCCTGGGCCAGATCTGGTTTTTGTACAGCCGATGAGTCAAGCCAGCATGGAACTTTACATTTCTAGACACAGTGGAAACCACCCTTGGCCTTTTGGTGGTGACTGGTTCCCTCTTCCCTTTTCACCTTCAGAGCCTAAAATATTTCCCTTCTAAGATTCAATTTGCTGACCTGCCAGTCAGGGCCAGGTCTCTCTCTGTTTTTTTTTTTTTTTTCTCTTCATTCCTTTGGTCTCTGCTCTCAGAGTCCTCACCATCTGTGCTGTGTGGGCATGTGTATAGTGGGTGTGTTTGTGTACAGTAGGTGTGTTTGTGTTTTTGAAAAGTACCCCTCCTCCTGTTCTTCCTTTCCTCCTTCAGGTTGGGGCACTGTTTATTTTGAAGTTGTACATATGCCTCTTGGATTGTTGCCTCTTCCTTCCAGGTTGACCCTTTTATCATTATACAGTGTACTTTTTCAAGTATTGTTTCTTGCCCAAAAGTTTATTTTGTGTGATCTTTTTATTTTCCCACTAGTTTTTTCTTTGTTGGTGTTCTCAAACTTCTTTTTCCTTTTAAACTTTTTCGACTTTACATACTACTTATAAGCAGTGCATGTGTGTGTGTGTTTTAATGCACATGGAGGTCTGCCTCTTCAATGTGACACGTGTACCACAGAGTACATATACATTTCCAGAAAAGCAAACAGGATGAGTGTTCCTAATGAGCACATCTGCAATATTCTTGGGTTTTGTTTGCTTGTTTTGCATACTGAGGACGGGATGCTATATTACTGAGCCGTTATCTCCAGCCCTTTTTATTTTGAGACAAGAATCTGGCTTGGTTGCCGAAGCTGGCCTTGAACTTGCAATCCTCTTGCCTCAGCCTCCCGAGTAGCAGGGATTATGGTTTTGCACCACTGTGCCTTGTGCCTTTATTATTTAATCAGGGTGTTGAATCTGTGATGAAAATGTAGTTTGTCCAACCCATTTTATATTTCCTTGTCTTTCCCTTCTTGCTTTTTTTGGGGATCACTTATTTTTATTATTCTGTTCCTACCACATCTCTTGTTCTTAGTTACTGGTTTTTATTTAGTTACTGGTTTTTATCTTGTGGGGACTCCCATAGCCCTCATAGCATGCTTCTTTGACTTGCTGCTAACATAAGGCATTGCTGTGACCACTGCCCTAGTGACACTGGGCCCTCTAACTCCATTTACCACCTTCCCAACTTTTGCATTGTTACCATTTTAATTCTGTGTGTTTCAAACCCAAGCCAACATTATGGATTTGTAGAACAGCCACCTGTTGTGCCCTTTCCCCACCCTTATTCCTTCCTGCACTTCTGAGCTTCCTTCTGGTTCTGTTTTCTTTCTGAACAGTTTCCTTGAGCATGCCTTGTAGTGCAGGTTTGTTGGTGATGCATTCTCTCCCACCATATAAGGCACCCTAGGTGGAAGATGGTGTTGTCTCAAAATGTCTATGTTACATTGTTTTCAGAAATACTCTTTGGATACAGAAATTTATGACTGGTGTTCACAGTTGTCCCTGGGTATCTGTGGGCGGTTGGTTCTATGCCCCTCTGCAGATAAAATATTCAGAGACTCAAGTCCTTTTATATAAAGTGACACAGTATTTGCATATAACCTGCCCACATGCTCCTGTCCACTTAAAGTCCTCTCTGGTATTTATAGTATGTAGTCAGTGTAAATGTGATGTCAGTTGCTGTTAGATGATATTGCTCTGGGAATAATGACAAAAGTCTGTATGTGTTCAGCATAGATGTAATTTTTCCCCAGAATCTTTTCAGTCTGCAGTGTAATCCATGCACACAGAACCCAGGGATACAAGGACTGACAATTGAAGCACATTAAAGTTGTCCTTCACCGTCTGTGGCTCTTACTGCATATTCGGTTCTATGGCTGCCATACAAATTGCCACAAATTATGTGATTTCAAACAACACGCATTTGTTCTCTCATTGATTCTGGAGGCCAAAAATCCAAAATCAGCATCCTGGACTGAAATCCAGCTGTCAGGAGGGCCGCTGACATCCCTCCAAGGATGGAGCAGAGCCTCAGTTCTGACCTCTTCCAGCTCCTGGTGGCCACCAGCATTTTTCTGCTTGAGGCCACATCACCACCATCTTCAAATCTCTCTGTCATCTGTTTTCACATTACTTTCTTCTCCATGCATGTCTGTCCCCAAACTCCCTCTACCTCTCAGGACACACCTGATGGCTTGCTTGTAGGGCCCACCCTGCTGATCCAGGAAAAGCCCTTCCTCTTTGAGAGCCTTACCTCCTGTTATAGAAGGCAGCAGTCACACGTTCTGGGGGCTAGGAAGCCGATTCTGGGGGCACTTTGGGGGCTGCCATCTGGTGTTCCTGGGGAGGGTGGGCTTTCTCCTGGTTTTGTGCAGAAGGTAACGCGCTCCCCCGGCTCCTGGCTGTTCTAGCGTCTTCGGTTTCTCAGCAGTCACACTGTGCTGTCTGCCCGTGGGCAGTTTCCTTGGTGGTGTATCCTGCTCACGTGCTTCTTAACACTTTGTAGATCTGTAGCTTGACGTTGTGGATAAGTCCTGTCGTTGTTTCTTTGAGACTGTTTCTGTGCTCCTCTTGCCTTTCTTGCACCTTAGTTCTTGGACGGGCCTTGGGATGCCTCTGTCCCCTACACTCTGTGCCCCTCTACTTTCCATCTGTTTTTCTCTCTGTGCTTTAGCCACCCTGGATATTTTTCTGGGGCCTTTTCCCTAGATATTATCCCCCTTTTCTCACATATCCAGTGTGTTCTTAGTTTCAGAAACTGCCAGTGTGTCTATTGTTTTTTTGCTTGGAATCCTGGACATTGTTGATTGAAATGTCAGAACTTCTAAGAATGTCCGAGCCCTGAGTGATGTGCCTGTCTTCTGGAGAGGGCTGGACCCCTGCTCCAGAGCCGGCACTGGTGGCAGCTCACCTGGTCCAGGCAGGGGCTGAGATGGCTTCAGACTGGCAGCAGCTTTTGTGCAGTTTGCTTCACCCTGGTTCGGGGGTCTGGGTCATCTGAGCACCTGAGCCGTTGCACAGGGCCCCTCCTCCTTTGGGCACCAGCATTTCCCTTCAGTACCACAGGACTGCAGGGACTCTGCGATTCATGGCTTCTTAGACCTGTTGCCTCTTGCTCCTCACAGCTAAAGAATTTGGCAGATGGTTTTCATGGAAAACTGCTGATATCAGACTCAGTTCTGTGCCTCTTCCCTTCCCTCTGGAACTGTGGCTTCTCATTTCTGGTTGCCTGAGCTGTCCTAAGCTCCATATTGCTGCCCGAGTCCCCAGCCTCTTGGTAGCAGCCCTCTACCTGGGTTGGAAGCAGGTTCATATGTGGGCTCTTCAAAAGGAATAGAGGCCAGCATGAATTAGCACCAGCATGCTGTAGAAACTACCCAGGGAGAGGAGGAATTGCAAAGCATTTACAGTGTCATATCTTTTTTGTTGAACACACGTACACACACACACACACACACATTTTCTAGATTTTTCCCAAACATATAGCAAGAATAACACACGGAAGGGTAAACTTCCACTCATATCAGTGGTGGCCTCTGAGGAAGGGGCTGGGGATGGGCAACAGGAGGGTGCTGGCTTCATCTGTGAAGGTTTAATCTTTAAAAGAGAAGTTGCACGGGGGTTCCAGGGCAGTGAATGTGGCCACCAAGTCCTCCCCGTGCTTTTCAAACAGCAGATCGGCTGGCCGGCAACAGCTTCCCAGGAAGCCGGGTGCACGTGGATGATCGTCCATTTTAGAACACCCTGTGCTGGGGTGCAGTGAGGGCAGGGAGCCTTGTCCCTTCTTCCTGAGTGCTTCCCACAGGGTTGCTGCTCCCGTCACAGCACCAGGTCCCTGCTCCCCTGTTTCCTCGTCACAGCCTGTTCTGCAGAGCTACTCAGGTTCTTCCTACCCAGCCATCCCCTCCTCGTCCCCACCTCTCCTCTGCCCTCACCTTGGCTCTGCTCAGCCTGCTGTCCTCGAGGGCCTGCCCTGTGGTCTCCAATCCTCCCATCCGGCCTCAGTGCTGCCACACCTCACTGCTCCCTGGGCCCTCTGCTGTCTTGCTTGGAATCAGGCAGCTCCGGCGCTGGTGTCTGGTGCTGCCATCTCATGGCCCTGGTCAGAGTCTGAGCTCTTGAATGGCAGGGATTTGCACCTTCTGTGTCTGAGATGCCAGCGCACGGTGTACTCCAGGTAGACGCCAAGGAGCACTGTGCTCGCTGGTTCTCGACAGTCTCTTCCTGCAAGGATTTTCTTGTGCGTGTGGTGGGAGGGGAAGCTCACTTCATGTATCAGCTGGAATACTGGTTTGCCTGCTTTGAGCCCAAATAGCAGTGGTTCAGCCGGACGGGGCTGTATTTTCTCCTCTCATTTCTCTGCCATGTGCAGGTTCAGCTGAAGGGTGGTCTGGGGAGAGGCAGCTCTGTCTTGGGAACCATCTTAGGACCCAGATCCCTTCAGCTACATGGCTCTGTCATTTTTGTTGTCCCCCATTTTTAATTGGAGCATTATAGTTGTACGTATGATGGGATTTGTTGCTACATATTCGTACATGCACACGAGCGACAGTATTACTCCCTAGCACTTCTCTCCTTCCTCCCTGCCTCCCATTCCTGATTCCTTTCCTCTACTCCTCTCCCTCTGATTTTCATGAGATACCTACCTATAACCGTTGACCTCAGTTTGACTAATTTCATTTAACACCATTGTCTCTACTTCCATCCATTTTCCTGCAAATGACATCTTTATGGCTGAACACAATTCCACTGTGTATATACATTTTATCTATTCATCTGTTGATGGACACCTAAGCTGGTTCCATAGTTTGGCTATTGTGAATTGTGCCGCTCGCTATAAACATGGGTGTGTGTATCACTGTAGTATGACTTTTTAATTCTTTAGGCTAAATACCAGCGAGTGGTTATAGCTGGGTCATGTATGGTTCCATGCCTAGTCCGTGGAAGCTTCTCCATACTGATTTCCAAAGTGGTTGTATTAATTTACAATCCCACCAACAGTGTAAAAAAAAAATTCCTTTTTCTCCACATTCTCTCCAGCATTTATTATTTGCATTCTTGATGACTGCCATTCTGACTGGTGTGAGATGAGGCTTGTCATTTTAAGGATTGTCCCTATCTACATGGTCAGAGCTGGTTCACAGCATCCTCCCATTTTGCCCCATGGGCCGGGGCCTAGGGTGCCTCTCTGTCACCCATTGGCACATCTGGGTCAGAGTCACAGCTGCTGTGTCAGGGAGCACAGGAGATCTGGCAGGTGCAGCAGGCCTGGGGCAAATGAGGAAGCGCTGCGATGGTCGGCACCCACGGCCCGGAGGGAGGGTGTGTTTGGGCTTCAGGAGGGACTGTGCCCTTGTGTGCCCGGGCTGTGGGACTGCTGGCACTAAAGCTGGGGAAGTCCCAGGAAAACCAGACAGGTGTGCCACCCTCCCTGGCTCTGCATGAGTGAAGGGGGTGGGCCTACCCAGGGTGATGAGGTCAGTGGGCAGGGTGCCCAGTCCTACCCCTGCCCTCTGTTCCATGCTGGGCCGTGACACTGCCATGCTCTCTCCCTCAGATTCAGTGAGTCTGGCCTATCAGCGGGTCCAGAAGGTGGACTGCACCTCTCTGAGGCCTGTCCTGATTCTGGGGCCTCTGCTGGATGTGGTGAAGGAAATGCTGATAAACGAGGCTCCTGGCAAGTTCTGCAGATGCCCATTGGGTAAGGGGCTGCCCTTGGAGCCCACTCACTGGGTTGTGTCTGTCCTTGTCCACCTGCCAACCCCCTGCTGACTCAGGACCTGTCTGTGGCCTCCCAGAGAGGACAGCAGTAGGGGTCCCTAGGGTGGCTATGCCGTGTTCATCCTTGCTCCGTCAGGGCTCTGCAGGCCCTGGGCACCCTGACCTCTGTGCCTGTGCCTTGCAGAGGTGATGAAGGCCTCCCAGCAGGCCATTGAGCGGGGCGTTAAAGACTGCCTGTTTGTCGACTACAAGCGGAGGAGCGGCCATTTTGATGTGACCACGGTGGCTTCAATAAAGGAGATCACAGAAAAGGTACCTGTGGCCTGAGCCCGAGGGCCGAGTGCCTGAGGGAGCCCCGGGGTGTGTGCTCCTGTGGCATGACCTGCACGCAAGTTTCCCGGTGGTGTCATGAGGGGGGTCTGAGAAGAGCCCGGGACTGTGGGGGAAGTCCTCCTGCAGGGCATCCTAGGACAGGGACCCTGAAAGCAGACTCTGAACTCCTCGGCAGTTTTTAGGGACAGGGAGCAACATTCTGTCAGGTCCCTGCCCCCAAGAAGGGACCTGACAGCAGGATCTGACAGGATCTGATGCTTCTGATGTCCTGGAATTTATGCACTGGGCAGCAAGAGGAGGGGGCAGCTAGGGTGTGTTGGCAAAGCAGCCACCCAGGAGTCTCGGGACCTGTGGGATGTATTCCAGTCACAGCCACACAGATGTGATGTGCCCCTTCCCCTAGTCTGGCAGAGTGTCTGTGGGGCTGGGGATGGGTTGGGGCTGTAGGAAGCTCCCTACATCAAGGCAGAGACAGGACAGGAAGTTTGGAGTTGGGCTGGCCAGCCACTCAGTCCTGTTCCGGGCTGTGACAGCTATGAGAACTGCCCGTGTAGGGAGACGTTCCTGGGTGAGGAACGTCTGCGGGTCATCTGTGTGGCCCTCCGAGAGACTGGCTCTGCTGCCTCTTTCGCGTCTCCGTTGTGGAGGGAGGTAGAGGTGGATGAGGCGGTGGGGGTTGTTGGGGGAGTGGCGCCCCCTTGGTGTCAGAAGAGCAGGGCGGAAGGTGTTTGCTGAAGACTGGCCCCTGCCTGCCCTCCACACTCAGTCTGCACCCGCCCCACAGAACCGACACTGCCTCCTGGACGTCGCCCCCCACGCTATTGAGCGCCTGCATCACATGCACATCTACCCTATCGTCATCTTCATCCACTACAAGAGCGCCAAGCACATCAAGTAGGTGCCCGGCCTCTGTGGCTCAGCCAGGGTCCACGCCGGCTGTGGCTCTGGCCACCCGGCCAGTTCCTGAGCATGGCCATCTCTGTGTGCATTTCCTCCCTCCTCCCATCCTCCCCCTTTCCTCTCAGTGTGCAATGGGTGGCTGGGGCTGGGTCAGCCCGGTCCTGCTCACGACTGGCCCTCCACTCCTGGCCTCCCTGTGCTGTGTGCTCCCGCATGTGCCCGGTGCCCTCTGGCTGCCTGTGCACGTGCCGGGTGCCCACCTTCCCCGGGGACCTGCTCTGTGGTGGAGCACCCTGCCTCTGCCCCTGCCTTGCTGGAGCCCCTTCTGCCCTGGACAAAGACGAACGCCCTGGGGAGACTTGAGGCTCAGCCTGGTTGCCCGACTGTCCCAACAGGGAGCAGAGAGACCCCATCTACCTGAGGGATAAGGTGACACAGAGGCATTCCAAAGAGCAGTTTGAGACAGCTCAGAAGATTGAACAGGAGTACAGCAGGTACTTCACAGGTAGGTGACCAGCCTGGATGGGGGGATGGACACGGGCTTCCACAGCCAGCCTGGTCTGAACAGGTGGCAGCTCCCCTCCTGGACAGGTGAGGTGTTGGAGTGCAGTCACAGGCAGAGCCTGGCTTTCCCCAGGGAGGAGCGCTCAGCCCCCTGGCTGACCTCACGTCATGGTCTGGCCTTGTCTGCCCCAGTGCTCGCAGCAAGGCCGCCGTGACGCACAGCTGCAGTGTCCCAGGCACTTGGGAAGCCTGAGAGGCCCCAGCGGTGCATGTGGCCTCTGTCCCCCACTCCTCCAGGGGTGGCCAGTTTTGCCGTGGGATTTGGTGAGGAAAAGCTGTGCTCTTACCATCTCTGCTTTGTAAAGTCAGCCAGATCCGTAGAAGCGGGGCTCCTACTCCCCTGCTGCCATCTCACCTTCTGCATTTCAGCCGCTGGGGTAGAATCAGCCACCTGCATGGGGTTAACATGAGGCCAGAGAGAGGAGGGGTCAGGGGTTTAACTATGTCGTGCAACGTTGTCATCTGGTGCTTCCTGTAGGGCAAGTCCAGGACCCAGCGTGGTCTTGTCTGTGTGCACACGCACTGTGCACGCATGCGATTTTAATTTCCACTTCACCACCGCCCAGTGCTTTAGTCACAATGACTCCTAGAAAAATATGAAAACGCTACAACTTATAAAAAAATCCCTTTTTTTATTAATTGCATTCAACAGACAAAGTCGCACCATCCCATTCCCAGAGCATTCTAAATGCTGTCACTTTCTGAGTGCTCCTCATCACAGCCAGGGGCAGGGGCGGGGAGGGGGCTTTGCCAACTATGCTGTTCTGTGGAGCACACTGGGAGCAGCCCTAGCCTGGTGTCAGTGGTCCCCCGGCTCTGCACCTCACCTCTGCTGGGACTCTTCTCCAGGCCACGGACGCCTGGTTCCTTAGACCTCTCCTTATTTTCTGTAGAGTACTTCAGTATTTCTGCCAAAGGGGTATTGCCACGTGTCCCCACGCTGCTTCCCACGTTCTGGGTCACCCCTCGGTAGTGGGGCAGACACTTTATTTGGGAGTGGTCACCTCCTCAGGGGCAGTTGCTTTTCCTTCTCTTGCCCAGTTTCTGGCAGAGGGAGGAGAGTTGCGGGGTGGGGTGGGACAGGAGCCCTGCCTTGCTTAATGAAGTCGGGCACGCAGTGGAGAGGGCACACTGTTTTCATTGACCTCAAAGCGGTGTTTCCTTGGAGCTGAATGGCCTGTGTGTGTTTTGGGGGGCTCTTCTGCAGGGGTCGTCCAGGGAGGAGCCCTGTCAAGCATTTGCACTCAGATCTTGGCAACCGTCAATCAAGAACAAAGTAAAGTCCTGTGGATCCCCGCCTGCCCGCTCTAGGGGAGGTGGGCACCAGGAGGCGACTGGACCGGCCCGCTGGTGGAGAGACTGGCTCGCTCTTCTCCAGCAACTGAAAACAGAGATGGGCCTGTTTATGGACATGCAGGGGAAGGATCCAAAACCAGGACTCCAGAAGCCCCTCCTTTGTAGACAGAGGGGGTTGGCCGCTCGGATCTGGGCCCAGGCCGGCAGACTGCTCCTCTCACATGTGCTTTAAGATAAAACAAAGCAGAAAACGCAAAAGACTTGATAGAGGGGTACAACACCCACCTTCCTATAGCCAGCCAATCAGTGATGCTGCACAGAGAGCCTTTCAGATCACAAGTTTACAAGCCTTTTCTAAGTATCTGGTGGTTATGTTTACGTGGACGCCCCATGCTGCTGGTGCCCACCCCACCCCTTCCGCCCCCTGTTGCTTTTGTTCCCCAAATGACCCTGGAACCTCATGGGGTTGGGGGGTGGGGCGGGCTGCCCCGCCTCAGGAGGTTCTTGTCAGTGGGACCAGAGCTTCGGCAGACTTCCTGCTCCTCAGAGGCGGTACCTCTCCTGGAAGGACTTGGTCACTTCAGGTGCTCAGACTGCTGGAGATGGCAGAACCAGTGCCTGGGTGGGGTCAGCTCGGCACTGCGTTTTCCTCCCACGCCCGGGAGGGCAGCTTGGGCATCCTCACAGACTCGCCTCTTAGCCTTTCCCTCCTGTTTCTCCACCCCCCAAGCGCTCATCCGTCTCCTGACTCTTCTCCAGCTGTATTTGTTATTTAAACATTCTGTCTGGTCCATCATGTCCCCGTCGGGTCTCAGCTGCAGGGCTGGGTCCTAGGCAGGGTGTCAAGCAAGGGTGGACGCGTGCCATGGCTCCCCTCGAGGTTCTGAGAGCCCCGACGGCCTTTTTCAGCTTCGAGGAGCGGGGCAGGTGCATCCGTTCTTTTGGATGTGAAAACATTCACGTTTCAGATGTTTGAATGAGAGCTTGTAGGGGGAGTTTAATGGTTAGCGTAGCCACTATTGAATATCTAAAAAGAAAACCTGCGACCTTGTTCATCTTGGTCCCAGGGCTCACAGCATGGGCCTGACTTTGGCCTTTGTCGGGTTACTTTGGGCTCAGTTGGGCTTCTCTCGTTTTCTTTCCTTTGCACTTCCCATGCCGGGCGAGTTGGCTGAAGATTTGATGTGGTTCCTCCTTAAACGGTGTGTCCTGTTAATAGGTACTGTACCGGGCTCCGCGTAAGTGTCGTTGGGGTAGGACCTATATTTTAATACTGTTCCTAACATTTCATTTTAATAGCAAGGTGTCTTTGATTTGATTTGATTCTTTGTAATTCTAGAAACTAGATTGTAGTTTAGTCATTACTGACATTTTTTTTTAAAAAAAGGGATATATTTTCTTGCACAGCTGTTCAAAAGAGAAACAAGTCTCAGTCCTCAGTGCTGTCCTTTGTTTTCCAGGTACAAGTTTTCTAGCTCAGACAACTGAGAAAAAGTGTAGACCATTCTCAAGGCATTGCTTGCACGCTGTTTTTCTACGTTGCAGGCAGATCGGGCTGTGATGGGTGGTGTGCAGGCGGGTACGGATCTGACAGCCTGGGATGTTCTGTACTAAAATGTTACTTTGTATCAAAAAGTTTTAGTACAACAAAATAAAGGTCAATTTCAGTAATGCCTGGTGTGTAGATCCCTGAATCCCTGTTTCCCGCCTTCCCCAGGTGCACCCTGCATTCCTCCTGTGCAGCATGTGGCTGGACTGGCCGGTGCGGGAGGTCCTTTCCTGCTCCCGTGGGCAGAGCTCCCTTTTACCTACTGCTGTCACACCCTCTCTGACTCCCTTCTTCCCATCTGACTGTCCCGTGTTTTATGGGGTGCTTGCTGGCTGCAGTGGGGCCACTCGAAGGCGTGGGCCGAGTCATGAGCAGTAAAGAGGCGTGAGCTAAGCCCTCTGGGGTCCCTGAATGTTCTCAGGCCTCGAGTGGGAGGGTTCCCCCTACCTGGTGTGGAAACATGTGGGACCTCAGAGCATCACATTGTTGCATCACCCAGTACTGTAGGGCCCCTGGCATGGCCTGCTTGGACTTCAAGTCCGCGTTCAGGATGGTGGGAAAGGGGAAATGAGGGGAAGTTGGAAGGTGTGGCCTGTGGCTGCCAGAGCTCAGGAACAACTGAAATACCAGAGAGCCCCTCAGAGAAGGAGGCTGCCTAGGGTGTGTGGCGGGGAATAGGCATGCCTAGGGCCATGTGACCTGACCCATAGCATTTTGGAGTTTGGCGTTAGTTTTTAAAGGCAGTCTAGAACAGGGAACATAGTACAAAAAGTATCTTAAATCTGTTTATTGTTGAGCCAGACACAGGTCCTGCTTTGCACCGCCCAGCTGGGGTTGGGGGATAAGGGAAGACCCAGCCCTGCAGCTGCAGGAAATGGAAGGTCTTTTTGCTGGCCTTCTACAGGAAGAGCACTCACCTGGCCTCCATGCTGATGTGGTATTCTGAGCCTGAAGAGAGGAGGCTGGAGGAAGGGACACTTGGTCTTCAGTGGTCCAGAGAAGGGAGGGGAAGAGTGTGTCACAGATGTCACCAGGAGGAAGGCAGCCGTTGTTTCCACAGAGGATTAGGAGACGTCTGTGGTCTTCCTGCCACCCTCAGTGCTGTGAGGCAGCAGTGCCCTGGGGGTCAGGACTGAATGGAACCCAAAGACAAAAGGGCCGCCCTGCCCTGGAATCTTGTGTACTGTGTCCTGCTGTGGGATAGGCTCTGATCTTTGTAGGGCACCTCCTGTGTGCCAGAGCATACATGGTGACATTCACGTGCAGCATACATTTTCTCAGGATTAAAATGCTTTATTATGTTTTTTAATGGTACTTTGTGGCATTTTTTAAAAATTCAAATTAAAAAGAATTTTGAAGTTATCTAAAGATGGCCAAAGGTTGTCATTTTGAAACCCTAGAACATTCTATTTTAATATGCTGAGCCAGACCTGCAAAACTAGACTTAAATAAGAGGGCTTGTGCCACAACATATACTGTATTCCAGATGAAATAGCTGTTGTCATTTTTTCTTGCATTGTAACCTAGTTTTATCTCCCTGTGTTTTGCCATGAGTTGTATTTAGATATATATATTTTTTTAGTTGTTGAGGGACCTTTATTTTATTTATGTATTCATGTGGTGCTGAGAATCGAACCCAGCGCCTCACACATGCCAGGCAAATGTGCTACCGCTGAGCCCCAGCCCCACCCCCTAGATATTTTTTAAAAATACATATATATTTAGTTGTAGGGAACATAATGTCTTTATTTTTATGTGCTGCCAAGGATTGAACCCAGTGCCTCACACTTGCTAGGTGAGCATCCTGCCACTGAGCCACAACCCCAGCCCCGTATTTAGATATTTTATAGCATTTCATTCTGCATTAGAAAATATGTTTGGATATAATTTCTAATTAAATAGTTTGAAACTGAAGGTCCCAGGGGCAGATTTCTCCAGATGCCAATTGCTGGGAGCCACAGCCAATTAATATGATGCATGGCATTTTTGATTGAAAGGTGATGCCAGCTAGCCATTGAGATGATATGATTATGTTAAAAATTACATTCATATGGATACCGGACTCCTGCTGCGGGACTCCTGGAGAGTTCCCATTGGTTGGGAAAGTGCAGTAGGAGGGAATTCCGGAGGAGGCGCTTGCGCTGGAGTTCCGGGAAGGAACCGGCGGAACGCCGCGTGGGTGGATCGGGAAGCTTCCCGGGCATGGACGTGGTGTTGGCGGTTTTTTCAAATAAAGTTTGTTCCTGTTTGAGTGGCTCGTGATCTTGTGCCCAGCCAGACAGCGGCAACTGGTGGCCCTGTACGGGGAGCGCCTGAAGCTTGGAGGTGAGTAAAATTGCTCGCCCCTGAGGGAAGGCGACAGAATGGGTGACCATTTCAAAAAACAATGTGTTCTTCTTTTGATTTATTTTGTTTTTGTTTCAAGCTGCCTATCCCTAGAATTTTCTCAGGCAAACTGGGAAAAATGGTTGGCTCAAGGCTTGAAGTTGTTTGGCCCTGAGAAAGAGAAAATTGATACAACTATTCTTTGCTCCGTTTTTGTTTCATTCTGTTTCGGTTTTGTTTTATGCTACCTTATTGGGTTGCGTTACCTTTATAGTAGATTAGAAACTAGTAAAAAACAAACCGAAAAACTGTTAAGTAAATTGTTAGAGGTCCAAACTGTGATAGAAAACATGTCAGGTCAAGCAAAAGAGAAGGTCTCTCCAGCTAGTCAGACAGAGGAAAATTTGAAGAAAGAAAGCTTAGAGGAAAAACGACCATCAGTTGGGGAGTTACAACAGGAGGCTGCTACTAACTCCGTTCTATCACCAGAGGGCGTAATTCAACCAACAGCTCCACCTACAACTGAGTGGCCCTCAACTCTCGTAGTTGATGCACAAAATCCTAAGGCAAGATCCCAAAGACTAGCATGCCCTGTACTTGAGCAGGCAGGAGGGCAACGAATTCACCGTGCTTTAGATTTCAAAACAGTAAAGCAATTAAAGGAGGCTGTAACAACCTATGGCCCGCAAGCACCCTTCACCATAAGCATGGTCGAATCTATTACCAACTTAGACATGACACCAGCAGATTGGGCTAACATGTGTCGATCTGTGCTAAATGGAGGACAATATTTGTTATGGAAGGTTGCCAATGAGGAATTCTGCATGGAGACAGCTAGGCGAAATACAGCAGCCGGTTACCCTCAAAGAAATCTGGAGATGTTGTTAGGAAAGGGACCTTATGAGGGTCAACGGCAACAAATTGAATATGATCCTGGTGTATACGCACAAATTGCTGCAGATGCAGTTAGGGCATGGAAAACTTTACAGGGGCATGGAGATTTACAAGGACAGTTATCTAAGGTAATACAAGGAACTAACGAACCTTACGCTGAATTTGTAGATAGGCTTATTCAGACAGCTTCTAGAATATTTGGAGATGTAGAACAGGCAATGCCATTTATAAAACAACTGGCTTATGACCAAGCAAATCGTTGTTGCAGAGAGGTCATTAGACCATGGAAACATGAAGATTTAAACACATATATTAAATTATGTAGAGACATTAATGAACAAGGACAAGTCTTAGCAGCAGTACAACAGGCTTTAGATGCCAGGCCAAAAACATGCTACAATTGTGATCAGACAGGACATTTTAAAAGGAATTGCCCCATAGGAGGAGGGTTTAACAAAGCCAGGTATCAAAGGAATAGAATACCAGGTATTTGCCCACGATGCCGTAGAGGGAGACATTGGGCTAATGAATGCCGTTCTCAAACCACCATAGAGGGCACTCCGTTATCAAAAAACGGACAAGGATCAAGTGTTTACCCACGATATCGTGGAGAAAGGCATCAGGCTCCATTGCCAAAAAACGGACTGGAGGGCCCAATGCTCCGGGGCCCCAAACCACAAATATACGGGGCAATGGAGGAACCCAACAGCACCATCAAGGTAGTGCCCAGGACACATTATCCATTAAATCCCTCATCAGACAAACTAGAGGGAGCGCAGGGCTGGACATCTGCGCCTCTGCAAGAGCAGTACTAACTCCAGAGATGGGAATTCAAATCATTCCCACAGGAGTAAAAGGACCTCTTCCCCAAGGAATGGTAGGCTTATTATTGGGACGCAGTTCTTCTACACTAAAAGGACTTATGATAAGTCCCGGGGTAATTGATCCCGATTATAAAGGTGAAATAAAAATTATAGCTAGTTCTCCAAGAGGCATATCAGTTATCTCACCAGGGGATAGAATAGCACAGTTACTAATAATACCCAGCCTACATGATAAATTTTCCAGTCGTACTGTAGAAAGAGGTACCAGGGGATTGGGCTCCACAGGTGTAGATTGGGCGATGCTGTCTTTAAATTTAGATTCTCGCCCCATGCTAAAACTAAATATTCAAGGACACGACTTTAATGGGCTACTGGACACAGGTGCAGACCTTAGCATCATATCTAGTCAGGAATGGCCAAAACATTGGCCATTACAACAAGCCACTCAAACGCTTCGAGGCCTAGGAGTGACTACTAATCCCCATAGAAGTGCAATGGTATTAGATTGGAAGGATCCTGAAGGATGTGAGGGAACTATACAGCCATATGTATTGGATCATCTTCCTATAAATTTATGGGGACGAGATGTCCTAGATCAATTAGGTTTGACGTTAACAAATAACATCAATCCTAATGCGCCCACTACTAGGGCTAGACAAGGTTTTAAAACAGAAAAAAGATTAGGAAAACAAGGACAAAATATAGCAGCACCAATTCAAATAGATCAAGGAACAGACAGACATGGGTTGGATTTTCAGAAAGGGCCACTGAGACAATAAAAATTACTTGGAAATCAGAAACACCAGTGTGGGTTCCTCAGTGGCCCCTAACTAAAGAAAAGATACAAGTAGCCCATGATCTGGTCAAACAACAATTAGCGAAAGGACATATACAACCTTCCATATCTCCCCATAATACTCCCATTTTTGTCATTAAAAAAAAATCTGGTAAATGGAGATTATTACAAGATTTAAGAGCCATTAATAATGAGATGGTTATTATGGGACCTGCTCAATCAGGGATTCCCCAATTGTCTGCTTTACCAAAAACCTGGTATGTTTTAGCTATAGATATTAAAGATTGTTTTTTTTCAATTCCAATTCATCCTGAGGATAGTCCACATTTTGCATTTACTATCCCTGCACTAAATCATGAAGGTCCTGATCAGAGATATGAATGGAAAGTACTCCCTCAGGGGATGGCTAATAGTCCAACTATGTGTCAAATTTATGTTAACAAAGCAATCCAACCACTTAGAAATCAAAATCCTGAACTACAAATATTTCACTATATGGATGATATGTTATTGGCACATAAAGATAAAAACACACTGCTAGAATGTTATGCCACACTTACAAATTTATTAAAAGGTTATAATCTAGAGATAGCAATAGATAAAGTACAATTAAATCTTCCAATTAATTATCCAGGAGTCCTGTTATCCTCAACCATGGTCCGTCCACCAAAAATTCAAATACGAGTAGATCAACTCAAATCACTTAATGACTTTCAAAAGTTATTGGGAGACATAAATTGGATAAGGCCTTATCTAGGCATACCAACAGGAGAGCTAGGACCTTTATTTGATATCCTAAAAGGTCCATCAGATCCAAATTCACCCCGCATGTTAACGCCTGAAGCAAGAAAGGCATTAAAAATCATTGAAACATATATGGAAAATATGCACTTGGATAGAATTGATATAAGTTTGCCTTTATTATTTATTGTACTACCAACAAAAAATATTCCTACAGGAGTATTTTGGCAAGAAGGTCCATTATTGTGGATACATTTATCTTATTCTCCTAACACTATTCTTACTAGGTATCCTGAGGCTGTAGGACAATTAATACTCAAAGGAATAAAAGCAGCAAAGGGAGTGTTTGGGATTTCTCCCAATAAAATTATTACTCCATATACTATGGATCAAATTGATGAGTTAGCCAATGAGTTAAATACTTGGGCAATAATCATGTGTAAATCTAATGTTTCATTTGATAATCACTTGCCATCTAATCCTTTGTTGTCTTTTTGGTCTAAGCATCCTGTAGTTTTTCCAAAAATGACAAGAAAGACCCCTATCATAAATGCTCCAAATATATTCACTGATGGGTCAAATAATGGTACAGCAGCAGTAGTTACCCCTGATGAAACTTTTACATTTTTAGTACCCAAACAATCAGCTCAAAAGGTAGAGCTTAATGCAGTATTACAAGTTTTTATGATGTTTAAAGATTCTGTATTTAATTTATTTTCTGATAGTCAATATGTAGTTAATGCTATAGTATCCCTTGAAGATGCTGGTAGGATTTCCCCTTCTTCTACTGTTTTCTCTTTGTTTTCCACTATACAAAGTCTAATCTGGGACAGAAAAGATCCATTCTTTATAGGACATATCAGGGCACATACAGGATTGCCTGGAGCCCTTAGTTTGGGCAATGAATTAGCAGATAAATCTACACATGACATACATATTTTCTCCACAATAGAAGAAGCTATAAATTTTCATAAAAGGTTCCATGTCAATGCTAATACTTTACAAAAACGTTTTAAAATAACTAAAGAACAAGCCAGACATATAATAAAACAATGTCAAAATTGTGTGACATTTTTACCACAAGTTAATCTTGGAGTCAATCCTAGAGGACTGATACCTAACCATATTTGGCAGATGGACGTCACACACTTGCCAGAATTTGGAAAATTAAAATATTTGCATGTTACAGTTGATACTTCTTCTGGATTTTTGATGGGCTCCCTTCATGCCGGGGAAAAAACTAAAGGTGTTATAGCTCATTGCTTACAAAATTTTGCCACTGTGGGCGTTCCAAAACAGTTAAAAACAGATAACGGTCCTGGTTATGCTTCTACCTCTTTTAAACAATTCTGCTCATCATTTGGCATTACTCACATAACAGGAATTCCATACAATCCACAGGGACAAGGCATAGTTGAAAGAGCTCATCAAACTATTAAAATGTACTTATTAAAACAAAAGGAGGGAATTGGAAAGGGGTATATATCCCCCAAAGATAAACTTAAAATAACCCTCTTTACTCTAAACTTTTTAAATTTGGATTCATCAGGACTTAGTGCTGCGGAAAGGCATATGTATCCAAAAAATGTGCATAAGCCTAAAGTTCTTTGGAAAGACATTCTAACAGGACAATGGAAAGGTCCTGACCCAGTAATTGTCTGGAGTCGGGGCTCTGTTTGCATGTTTCCACAGGGAGAACAGCAGCCGATTTGGATTCCAGAAAGACTAACCAAAACGATTTCTACAGATCGAAAAGAAGATGATTTGACTCAAATCCATAACAGCTGATATCCAGAACTCCAGCTTGGCCATTCTTACATCTGCGACAGTGATTAACCAGGATGCTTTTTTCAATATCTATTTTATTATTGCTTTTTCCCACATCATAAAGTTCTATTTTATTTTTGAGCTCATACAGACCTAGGTTGATGTTTTTCTGATCAGTTTTATTTTTTGACTGTGGAGTTTTTAACATTGCAATGGAGATTTCACCTAGGTGAAACTACAAGGCCTTTACTATTGTCTTATGTGTTGTATGTTATATGTGCACACTTCTGTTTTGTGTTATATGTCTATATGTGCATATGTCCATAGATCATATATGAGGAGTGCTCATAAAAAAAATGGATCCAAGTACTTTTTATTATTCACGTAATTTTAATGGTTTAATTTAAATTGGGTAAACAGCTGTTAAAAATTATTTTAATATGTGTACAAATAAGCAGGTTAACAAATCTGTTTATTTTCATCTTTCCTTTTCATTATATTTAATAATTCTGTTCAAGATAATGTAAATTGTTCTAAAAAAAAATGTTTTCTTAGTACCTGTTAAAATGTTACATTTTTTTTTTCTTCTTTCTCTCTTTAACATCATTGTCAGAATTCCTATTTTTCATCCCAGTGCCGGTGAAGATAAAGATGAAACCAAACTACAACTTCTTCGATAATTATCACAACAAACTGTATAAACTGATACATCAATGATCTTGGGAGGAAATGGACATATTGATAGATTCCTCCACTTTGAACTGCTTACAAAACTTGCCTGGACTATGTATCACTTGTATGCACTGTGATCTATCTGTTGATACAACAAATTATGGTAATGCTGGCGTATCTTTCCTGATGTGTCACCAGTGATGCAATTTTCCCTAGGAGTCGTCAATTGATTTGGTGTCGTGCATTTCTGTATCCTCCTCCCTTCTACTAGTGATGGTCTAATTTTGGGGGCCAACAGAGGTGAGGCAAAGAACCTCACCCCCCCACTGGCACCAAGGCCAAATCTGGGGGCCAACAGAGGTGAGGCAAAGAACCTCACCCCCCCCCACTGGTGCATAGGCCTATCCACAAGTATGGCTATATGCTGGACCGGTAGTCAGTGACGGGTATGATCCAATTGCAGTGGTATCAACCTAAGACAGGAGGCTGACGCCTAAAGGTCAGTTTTCCAATGACGGGTAAGAACCATATGTTGAATTGGACAAACCTAACAGGCACGGTCCCTAGCCACATTACTTGTTGCTTAATTAAACAGAAGGGGGGAGATGCTGGGAGCCACAGCCAATTAATATGATGCATGGCATTTTTGATTGAAAGGTGATGCCAGCTAGCCATTGAGATGATATGATTATGTTAAAAATTACATTCATATGGATACCGGACTCCTGCTGCGGGACTCCTGGAGAGTTCCCATTGGTTGGGAAAGTGCAGTAGGAGGGAATTCCGGAGGAGGCGCTTGCGCTGGAGTTCCGGGAAGGAACAGGCGGAACGCCGCGTGGGTGGATCGGGAAGCTTCCCGGGCACGGACGTGGTGTTGGCGGTTTTTTCAAATAAAGTTTGTTCCTGTTTGAGTGGCTCGTGATCTTGTGCCCAGCCAGACAGCGGCAGCCAATAACAGTGACAGAGATATCTGTACACAGTGTGAAAGAGCCCGTCTTCCATTTTATCTGATCCTGCTGATCTTGAGATGGAAACATGGTGTTACACCTCAATAAAATGTCTGTAGATGCTCTTGGGCGCTCAATGCATGTCCTACTTCCGGAGGGCATTTATCTGCTAGGGAGGAAATATAAGGTGATCTGCATCTCCTGGAGGTTTTCTTTCTAGTGTCTCCAAAAGCATTTTAAGGAGGACTTGGGCATACCAACACAGCCTTGAAGATGGAATAGCTGAAGTCAGACTTGGCATTTCTTGGCATAAAGTCTGAGGAAGGATTTGGTGGTCAGACTCCAATTTTGCCACGTAGTGAACCAAGAGGAGGTGAGCCATCAAACACTTGGTTTACTTTACAAAATATAGTTTACTTACATAAAAGTCCGGGAGTTGGGAAGGGTTAACAGTCTTGAGAGAGTGTTTAAAGCCACGTTGTGGTTGGAAATGAAAAGGGAAAGGGAACAGCATGTGGTAACCTTCACATTAATATTGTCCCCTTTCTGGAATAATCCACATCTTCCCTGCCATTTAAAAAAATTTCCTGCAATGTCCACAACAATAAGCCCCCCCCCCATCCACACCCCATCATCATATAGTCTGTGCACACTTGTGGGTGACACTCTGGTCCTAGTCATGAGAGAGAGAGCACTGATCCATGTATTTAGTGGCATGGAATGTTTCCGTAAAGGCCACATGGGTGCCTTTCTTTACCATCTTTGCTTCCAAATCCTGAAGGAACTGTTTTCCTCTCAGCAGATACAGAGTGCCACCCATACCCAGCCACAGTGAAGCCAAAATGACATCATTCTGTGGTCCAGAGAGCTGTCCTTGGTGGTCACACATATTATAAGAGTGATGGAAAGCAGTCTTTGTCACTTAGCATCTGAAGGACCACACGTGACCCAAAGAGTTCAGAGGTCTGCTGAAAATGTTGGCGTGGTTCCTGCAGTGGTGACGGATTTATTCTGGGTCTTGACAGTTGTAATTAGATTAAAAGCTCAGTCTCTCCAAGCTGGAAAAGGCGTTCAAGGCATATCCTGCTTCTGGAGGGTGTCTATCTGCTGGGCAGATAAAGGACTTCCCTGCACAAGTCCTTCTAGAGGTGGACACCCAAGGACAGTTGGGGAGCAGCTGAGAGTCCCTGCTGATCTCAATGGCAAAGCGAAAGCTACTGGTTGTTCTCAGTGAAAGCTACTGTCATGTCCTCCATTCTTCTTGACAGAAGGATTGCTGGTTATGAGTTCTCCTCTGTTGGTTGAGTTAATCGTCACCAATAACAGCAGCACTCTTTCATTTCCTCACAGTTGTGCTTCTTCCTGTTTCCTTTAACCTGCGGCTGATTATTTTCACTGCCATGCTGCCCTTTGTGCTTCCTGTGATGTCACCCCCCGCACCCCCGTTCTGAATTCTGAGGACTCCTACATCCTTGCTCCTATCCTTATTCACAGCAGAGTCTTTGGTTTCCATGGTAGGCTTCAAGTGAGGGTGTTTCTCTAGAGATTCTTTAACCTGTGCATTTGCTGTATTTTGCCCTCCGTGGTCTGCAGCTCCTGATAAACGCCCAAGACTCTGAGAGGTACTTACAATCCCAAGGCGATTCTTCCTCTTCCTCTCCTACTAACCGTAACTTCTTCTACTAACTGGATGTCACGTTACTCTCTATTATTTCTCCACCAACATAATTCAAATTGCCATAATTTGTTCATTCTCATGAAGCACTTCCCATAGTATCAACACCATTTTCTTTTCCAATTGCTGGCTCTATTGCTCCTTCCTGTTTTTTTCCCAATAGTTTTCCACAACTGAATAAAATGCATGGTTTTTTTTTTTTGCGGGGGGGGGGGCGCTCTATTGGGGATTGATCCCAAGGCCACCTAACCATTGAGCTGCTGGATTGTAGGCATGGGTCCCCATACTTTTGGGACGTTTTCTGGAGGAGCAGCTGCAGCAGCCTGTAATGCTGGACGTCACCCTCCCAGATGTGTGCAGGGATCTGGCAGGTCTCAGACACGGAGCTCATCACTGAGCAGGGCAGGCTGATGCTCCTGCAGGGGCTAGAGATGTGCAGAATGCTGAAGACCCAGCTCACAGGCCTGAGCCCACTCTGAAGCTCTCCCCGCTGCTACAAGAAAGAGTTTTAATTGGTAAAACTATATACTATAGTTGTTTTTGTTGTGGCATATTCAAGCATGCACACAACTGAGTTTCATTTATCTCCCCAGTGCCTCCTCTTGCCCTTCTGCCCTCCACCCCCTTGCTCTCCTTCAATGACCCTACTTGTATCCCCTCTATTTTCGTAAGAACCCCCTTTTCCTTTTTTCTCTCTACCTTCTGCATATGAGAGAAAGCATAGGACTCTTGACTTTCTGTGTTCCCGTAGTTGGGACCGAGTTCCTGACAACCTCCTTGGCATTGTGTTGGATCCAATGGAGAAGATAATTGCCAGTGCTGATCAGGTTCAAAGAGTTTGATTAAAGCCTTTAGGACATCCATCTGCAAACAGGAACTGATCTACTCAGTAAGGTCATCACGTGTCACCTTTCCAGCTCCCAGGGAAGAAACTGGCCAAGCAAATCAAGGCGGTGGCTGCTTGTACCCAATGGCAAAAGCCGGCACAGCTAGAGGATGCTCAGAGCAATTGCAGCCCGCCCCCACCACCGAGGCGCAGCCAACGTGCAACCAATCTTGGCTGCAGTGGAAGAGGTTAAGGTTCTCAAAAACCTTTCCCTGTTGCCAGGCACCAACAGCCCCCTGCCACCACAGGGATTCAAACCTCAGGGGAGGTTTCCCAGCCATTCCAGGCAGTTAGTTAGTGGAGCAAGAAACAGCCCATTCTTGCACGTTGACTTCAAAGCCCCAGAAAGGTCAGCGGGAGCTACAGTCATGATAACCATGCTTGAAACTGCTTCAGTATTCACATGCGGGCCCCGGCATGGAGATGTGCCCCCCACCCCAAGGTACACTCAGTGGCCTCTAACTGATTGGCATAGTCGATATGACAACTGAACCAGTCTACAGGACAGAATGTAGGAGTGAGAAGAGCCAGACCCCCGCCCCCATCCCCCCCAAGTTGAGGGGAACGCAGGTCCCCACATCAGCAAACCTACCCAGCTCTGGGAAGTAGCTACAGAAAAGGCTTCTCAGCATGCATAGCCTCATCCCCTGCATCACCTCAGATGGCCCCTAAGACCAGGTGGGGCCTGTCTTCTCTTTTGCATGAAAGGACACACATCCCTGATGGGTTGGGGAGAGGAGTGAATAATGGATTTCAGGATTCCAGTGGGTGGGGCTGAAAAGCCTCCTTGGCTTAGAAGACCTCTCTCTGGAAGCATTTGGTGATCAGATGATTTAGGAGGTTTTTTGTTTGTTTGTTTGTTTTTGTTTAAATGCTTAAAAGCAAACTCTTGTCTTTCTGAGTTCCAGACTCATCTACAATTGTTGATTTAGTGTGGCTGACTGCATTTTTGACCAAGATCCTCCCAGCTCACAGGAAATCTCTTTTCCCAGCCAAGCAACTCACCACACTACACTTGGTGACTTTCACATGCACTATCCTTGACATTTCTCATGGTTTCCTCCTCATTTCAATGGTAGTTATACTTTTTAAATTATAAAATTAAAATTATTTTTATGGGATCAATGTAACTAACTACATATCTAATGAAAAGTGGTCCAACCCTTATCATTTTAAAACCACAGCACATTCTGTTTTGATAGATTGGGCTGAAAATGAAAAAAAAAATGTGGTTTCAATGCACCATAGACATACACATATTAACACAAATTCTGGATGAAAAAAATGAGACCATTTTATTGTAAATATAGGTGCCTGGGCAAAACATCCAGACAGTATAAGTTGAAAAGCCAGAGTTTATGGTCACTGACCCTGTGAGGGATCTGGCCATTACCACCTTAACTGTGGTTGCTCAGCATCAGTGACACTTGTAGACCACCCAAAGGAGAACAGGCAGAGGCTCTCCCTGGATTGCTGCATCAAGGAGTCAGCTACTGTCACTTGCCTCTGGCAGGAACTCAAAGGCAGGCAGGGGTGGGGTGGGGTGTGTGTGTGGGAAGCTCTCTATGGGAAGGGGAGTCTTCAGGTGTGCCTGACTGAGCAGGGGCTGCAGGCATGGGAAAGCTGTAGGTGGACTAAATATGTGCAAGGCGACCCTGTGGGGCTGGTTAGGGGAATAGATGTAGCTTCTCTGGTTGGTCCTATCAAACTGGAAGGAGGGGCAAAAGCTAGGGAGGCTGTCAGTCATTGATCAAGTCCTGGCCCCTGGGTCCAAATCCATGTAGCAGTTGTCTGATTTCCTGAATGGGTTGCTGCAGGTCGTGGGTCAGAGTGCAGTTTTTGTCTGTGGGCTGACCATTGTCTATTAGTATACTCTAGATCTCATAATCCACCAACTGAATAGATTCAACACAAAGAAGCGCACAGTTTCACCTGTGATGTCTTGTTGCCAAAAATGTTTTGCCCCATCTCAAGATTAAGTCCAACAACCAGTTCACAGGAAGTTTGGAGAACAAAGAAACAAACAGGCAAATCTGAAATGAGGGCTATTCCTGATCTCTTCGTTACTCTAAAGAAGTGGGGAAGAAGGTAGATGGGGAACTGTCAGATTGAAAGTCTTCAGATGCTTATTTAACCATATACCAGAAAAATAGTTTATCTGGGAGAAAATTAAAAGAACTGAATCCAGATCCAAGTTCTCTGCCATCAGGGAATCACACGTTACATTAGGGTGTTAATGGTTAATGGCATTGTGCAGGGCAACATGTCATGACAGTGAGAACTCTCGACTCTTCAGAGATGAGGTGTCCAGTGTCATTTCCTCTGAAATGGTTCAGTTTTTTTTTTTTTTTTTAAGCAATTGATGCAATATGGCAAAGTGTAGTGGGTTTAGACTTAGGTGGTGAGGAAATGAGTTTTCATTCCCCAAAGCAGGCTGGCCTACATGCTTGTTATAGTAATGCTTAGGAAGGAGACCATGCCTCCATCCCCTGTCCTACTTAATTCAGGTAGACACAGTTCTATGTCCGTGCATGCATTCACAGGCTGGCCTTCTGCCCTCTATTTTCCCTTAACATAATCCTAATCCACCCGCTTGATTTTTCTCCACCAACACCTTGGAGAGTTTCCCACATCAAAACATACGGCTCTGTCTCCTTTTTATGGCC
Source organism: Callospermophilus lateralis (assembly GCF_048772815.1). Taxonomy (NCBI): domain Eukaryota; kingdom Metazoa; phylum Chordata; class Mammalia; order Rodentia; family Sciuridae; genus Callospermophilus; species Callospermophilus lateralis. The sequence goes on along the minus strand of NC_135319.1, from coordinate 49,175,512 downwards.
ACACACATAGAGAACTTGTTTGTGGGAATTTACCACCACTTATTTAATATAGATGACTTCCTTTTTCATTTCATATAGTCTGAGCTGTGAAAAGCATTACATAATGCTCTTCTCAAAGAAACAGTGAAGGCAGCATTCAAGGAACTAGGCTGCAGGCTTGCCCAGAGACAGAGCCAAGTAGGGGAGAGCCAGGCTTTGAAGCCAAGTCCGTGTTGTCCCAGAGCCCTGGGACCTTTCTCTTATACCCCATGGGCAAACCAGGCCTCATAAAACTGATGCTTCTCAGAAAGTGACTTGTGCTTGGTGTATAACTCAGGGCGAAGTTGGTGGGGGGGCACGTCCTCGGGAGTCAAACACCTCCTCCACTGCTTCACCTCCGCTGCCAGCGGTCGTTTAATCACTGAATTGTCTGACTTTTCATTTCCTTTTTTCCATACACGGGGCCACCGTTTCCGTACAACCAGTAAGATGATGTCTTTGAAGGAGGAGGAAGCAGCAGGAACCATTGCTGGGAAAGTCCAACATCTCCGTCACTGCCATTAATAGAGAATGCGTCCCACACAATTCCCTGCCCTTTTACTGATTCAAGTTCCCCACCAAAGCATCTGGTAGAGTCATATGTCTTCCCTCATTGCAAGGGACTCAAAGAAAAATGGGAGTGTCTAGCTCAGGAAGGCAGGGCCTACTATCAGCAGTTTCTCACATGCAGGAAGGCTATTCAGAAGATGCTGGGCAGCTTCAAACACACAGGTGTAGGACAGGGATCTAACAGGACATTAACTAACGTTAGCACGGGATCGGTAGCATGTAATGGCGTGAGGTCATTTTCTAATGTTGTTTTGAAGAATGTTCCACAGAGCCGAAAATCTCAAAACGCATTAGAAAAAGAGATCTACAAAACCACATATCTAGGATAGTCTCAAGTTTTAGAAGGTCGCTTGCCAGGAAGCCCAACATAGGCATCTACTTGGGTCCTCCATGAAGCAGATGCCAACATGGGAAGAGACACACAGTTGTTTCTTGGGGAAATGGCTGTGAATCAAGCGGGGATGGAGCAGGGCAGGCAGGGCAGCTCTCAGACTGAAGATAGGTCTGGGTCCTGTGCGGGGAGAGAGGGAAGGGAAGACTGAATATAAAGAACCTCAACCTGCAGTTCAATTCTGAGAAAATCTCATCCAGGCCATGGGAAGGCCCCAGTGAGCATACACCGCTCCCGGCTCCGCCTGCCGTGTTGGTAACTGCCTCAAAGTGTCCCAGGCCTGCTGTGGCCTGGGCTCATGGGTACTAGCTGGACCCTGTGGGGGAGCTTGTCTCTGCAGAGGGTCTCTTGTATTCCGCAGTCACTTCATTTAGGTTCGGTGGATGATAAAGATCCATGGGACACTTGGAGACTTTTTAGAATAAACCAACTCCTGAAATATTGATGCTTAAAAGAAAGAGATTCAGAGATTATCCAGCGCCAGTCTTCCAAATCAGGAATAAAGAAACAGAGATAAAGTGACTTGCCCAAAGTCTCAGAGCCCTCAAGGGGCTGGCTTCTGCTTAGGACTCATTATCTCCTATCATCCTGACCTCCAGGGTAGCAGCAGGTTCCTTGATTGGCCTGGGAGCCCTCAGGAGCCAGAACACAGCCCCCAATCCCTTGTTATTACTTCCAGCCCAAGATGGAGGGACGGTAAGAGGTGAGATTCTCGGTCAGGCAAGTCCCTCTGGTCTCCAGGTATTGAATCAGAGATTCTCAACTTGTCGTGCAGCACAGCCATGGACAACTAAAGGAGGTGAAGAGCATTTGCATGATGTCCCCAGAAAAGCAGTGATAATAATGATAGCAGTTATGTGGCTCTTACCATGTGCCAGGCACCTTCCTAAATACTTTGTAGATATTCAACTTATTGACTTGTATTCCAACCCTGTTTGGGACGTATTATTATCCCCCTTTACAGATGGGGAAACTGAGACACAGAGAGGCTGAGAAACTTGCCTCAGGTCGTACAACCGTGCAGTGTTGAAACCATGCCTGCCAGGCTGGCTGAGAAGGTGGTGATCCCTGGGTCACCGGGGAGAGATCACTGTCTGGAGGCTTAGCCAGGTATGCTGGTCGCCCATGGCCAAGGAAAGTGGTCAACCCACGAGGACCAGAAGCCTGCCTCAGGAGGGCCATGGCCTCTGCAGTTTAGCTGTAAGATGTTCTTAGGGCAGGGCAGCACCTTTCCAGTGTCCTTGTCCTCTTCCCAGAAGGGATGGGTGCTCTTGTGGCTGTTCCTCTGCTGATGGCCAATGCCACAGCCAGACACCTGAGAGAGCCAGCCTTTCAGATGCCACCTCCAGCATGGAGGCAGCACCATCATTAGCCATCTGGGCACGTACATGACATGGCACTGTGACCCCATGCACTAGTAATTATGGCCCAGTCAGCATCCTGCAGGCAGAGTCATCTGCTCAGTTAGGACAATGACATCTCACAAGAGGTCCCTGCCTTTGGCCACTTGCTGAGGATGTTGCGCTCTCTACCCCTTCCCTCCATCCTGACCCTCAAGGTGCTCAGGAACTGGAGACGACCCATTTCCAAAGTGGATACCATCAACTCTTGGAGAGATAGGCAGAATTTAACTAGAACAGATTATTAGAAATACACACAGATCGATTGTCTGGCAGCATTGATTTTACAAATGTTTTATCCATAAAGCTGCAATTTCCAAGCACCCTCCTGCTTCTTGGTGTAGGTGGAGCCCAAGTCAGGATCTCTGCTTGGAGAATTCTGAAGAAGCCCCTGTCAGCTGCATCCATGTGAGATGAGTAGGCCCTCCATAAGGTAAAAGGGCTTGGACCAAACTCCAATCCCGTGTGCACAGGTGGTTCACCGCACATTCCTCCTGGGAGGCAAGCCTGCCTTGGATTTGGTCTTAGGCCTTTGCAGCCAAGTACCACCACAAAGAAAGCTTATCTGAGGGAGCGGCATTGTTGTGAGGGCTTCATGTGGTCCAGGGAGGAGCCTAGAAGACGAGGCAGCTGGGTGTCCACAGAACCACAGCCTCAGGGGGGATCTGAACCATCAAGAACACCATCCTATTTGTGGGCAAAAGTGTGTCTCCCTGGTCGGAATCTGGGGTCCACGGGAACACTGCCTAGAGGCAGCAGACGAGGCAGCTGAAATCTGCCACTGCTTCTTGACTCTATGGCTAGGAGGAGCCACAGGTTTGACTCTTTCCCCAGGGAAGACAAGGCTGAGCCTTTCTCTGGGAATTCTTGGACAACTAGAAGGGGACTAAAAAGCCCCAGGAGAAGCGCTGGGCCTGCATACTAATTGGGGACACAGAGACTCAGCAGGTTTAGCTCAAGTACAAAGTGCACCATGAGCCTGAACTTACAAAGCAGGGTGTACCACTTGCACGGGGTGGGATATCTTCAGTCTGGTTCCTGGAGGTCCTGGCTGCCCTCCAAAGGCTTTGCTCAACTCAACCCCACAGCAAAACTTGAGGACGAATCATGTAAGTGGGATGAGATGACTGGCTGCAAACACTTCAAGGGCCATCAGAACCAGACTCAGAGATAGGTTCCAGGAGGTAGATTCTGCTCAGTATGGGAACAGCCTCCCTGCCAATACGCAGGTTCCATACTGGACCCAGTTACCAAGAACCAGGTTGGGTGAGGTATGTCCATGAATTGTCTGGGTCCCAGGTCCCAGCAGCACTTCTCCTACCCCCATCCCAGACCAATCTAGCTGGGTCCTCAGGTTTTGTTCATACACAGAACCAGTCTGGGGAAGCACCAGGGACCACTGGCCTCTTGCTCGATGTTCCTCACTGGCTCTTTTCAGGTGGGCAACCTGTCAACCAGCACATGGGGCTCTGCCCCCAGCCCTCTGGGCCTTGCAGCTCTGCTGTCCCATCCCTGCCACCAGGAGCAGGACATAGGACGTTCACATTCTCCTCGGCATGGACTCCTGGGAATGTACGTTTGGACTCGTGAAAATGAACCCACTGGGAGGGGAGGAGGTCAGCAACCCAGCCCACGATGGCCGACTAATAATTTCTGAGAAAATAACAACTAAACCCACCAAGATACTCAAAAGTACGAGAAACAGCAGCAGCAAAGATTGTCCGTGCCTTTAGACTGGAGGCTGCCTCCCTGAGAGACTCCTAGGATTGCACAGTGTCTTGGCTTCCTTACTAAACCCAACCAAACTACCTCTAGGAAATAGTGGGAACTCACTCTCATTTGCTTAGGGTGTGCGTGGCCAGTGAACCGTTCTCTCCATATTCATGTTCTTTCACACATGCAATGTCGCGGAAATTGCACTAAGAACAAAATCCATTCTAGATGCCAGAAATTTCCTTTTGTCCAGAGAATGAGTGTCCAAAGTATCCTGCCTCAGCTGCTGTCACCTGGATGGGAAAACCCAGTCCTGTGGGCTCAAGGACTTTCCTGACTAGAACAAAGAGGCCAAATATTGAGGCCAAGAGGAGGAGGTCAGGAGTCAGAGTACTGCACCCTCCTCCTGAACCCAGCAGGACTGTGCCATCAGGCCTCTATTCTGGCCATCATTCTTGTCATCTGGGAGCTTCAGATGCCAGCCAGTGTGGGTGTGACCTATGGAATCACGCATAGTGCACTTTTAAGGACAAAGCCATGTTCAGGACTCTGAGAATGGAGACGCTCGTTTCAAAGAGGAAGGGTATAAGGTACTCCATGGGCATGCAGTTCTGAGGGTCTGATTCTGCTTGGTGACAGCAAGTGGTTACTGTCATGGAACAAGGACTCTTGTAGCTGAAGAGAGTGGAGAGAAAACGTAACTGTCAGAGGGGCGGACAGTGTAGGGGCACTTCCTCCTGAACACAAGCTCCTCTTAAGCAGGGCGCTGCCTTGGGGCCTCTTGAGAGGCCTGATGGAGCGTGGGTCCCAGGGAGGCTGCTCCTTGGCCGATGCCAGCTCACCTAGGGATATTATAGGCTCGGAGCCTAATGTTTTGAGTTCCCCAAATTGGAGAGGAGTCATGAATCTCAAAATCTCTTTGGGAGTTCTCAACCTTTCCCACTAGAAGCCTGGCTGAGGGAGACAATTCCCTTGTCTTCCTGCATGAACTTTGTTGACTCTTTGTGTGGCCGACAGTGTTGCTCTCAGAGAGCTCCAATTCTATGTGCCTGTGTGAGGGGTGTCTTTGAGTTCACCCCCAGCAAGGCCAAAACCCAGGGTCCTCTTTCTGGGTGGCTAAGGCCACACTTCCTAACACAGGGCCACATCTCCCCTAGCCACCCTCCCTCTTGTCCCATCAGGGCTGCCAGGGGCTTCTGCTTGCTGTCCCAGGGATCTCCCCCCGGGGGTTCTGGCTCCCTGGGTTCCCCTTCCATTCTTGCAAGCCAACTGTGCATTAAAAGGATGTTTTACAAACTGCGCCCAATAGTTTCTAAGTGTTGTGGTCTAGAGAGCTCTGCAGGTGCTCCCGTGGCCCTGAGGACACAGCAGAAGCCTCACGGGCATCAGGAGCCTTTGACTTTTTCACAAAGAATCTGAACAGTGGGATTCCCCAGAGCCATGTAGGGGCACAAGGGCACCCAACCCAGGTGTCTTGCAGCTGATTGAAATATTTCATCATCAGTATTGGAAAAAAAAAAAAACAACCAACCACAAGGCCCTTTGCACCTAAGGTCCCTCTCTGTCTTCAATGGAGAATGGCTTTAAGCATTTGGGCAGGTAGGATCTTTGTTGGGACAACTCTTGAGGGGTCAGGCAGGAAGCTTGGCTTCTCTGATACGGGGCAATGACAGTTACAGGCACAGTCCTGGGCTCTGGCCAGCACCTCAGGCTGGGCACGTGTGCAGCCAGTCACTCAGTCATGGCACAGGGTTCCATTGCAGTGAGTGGCAAGAAAACCAGCTCTTCTCGCCTGGTTTGTTGACAGTGCGAGGTGGCCATTCAGAGAAGGACTGCAAGTCTTCATCCCACTCAAACCTCAGTGCCACCTTGTCTGTTGGTGGCACAGTGGAATGTGGAGCAACCTTCCTTTGAGTGCTACTCCTTCCTTTCTTCTTACCCTCCCCGACGTCACAATTCCTGGCAGGTAAAGAAAACTGCTAAAGGCAGAGGAGGAGACTGAAAGTCACAATCGTTCACATGTGGCATCTTTGGAGCTACGACCATCTCAGGTTGGCGTCTCAAGAATGGGTTCAGACTTTCTCTTAAAAAAAGCAACCCACCGAGCCATGCCAACTTATTAAGAGAAAATGAAATGAAGAAAGAGGAAATCCAAACAAGAAAGCATCTGCAGGTGGGAAGGTGGTGCCCTGGGGTGCGGCCCACCCCCTGTGCACCCTGCCAGTCCTCCCCCGCCCAGCATCCTGTATCTTCATGTTCTCATTTTTACCATGTTCAGTTTGGCACTGTAGTGGTCAGAGCTGGCGGTGTTGGAAGAAAGGTCAGCGGAGTGCCCCTCGGGTCACAAGTGCTGTAGGGTTCCACCCGCCTGCACCGGGAGGGCGGCCAGCTCCTGCCCAGAGCTGAGATTGGAGGGTTCCTCAGGCTGCTGGGTAGCAGACGGAGTCGGGCTGTTAGAGGTAACAACCTCTTAGAGCCCGTGGTCCCCTCCACTCAGCAAACTCCTCACTTAGTGTCCAGATCTGGTCCCACCTCCTCCAGGACCCAGGGCTGCCCCTCCACTCTGTGAATTGGCATCACATTTAATGTCTGTTCCCCTCATTTTACTCAAGGATCCTTGATTAGGGGACATGTGCAGCCAACGAGGACACTGTCCTCTTGACACAAGTGTCCTGGCTTTGTGGGGGATGCAGTGGATGGGAGAGACGGACACCCCCGAGGGGAGTTGATTGTTCTGTGGAAGACGGGGTGAGAGAGGATGCAGCCCACCCCCTCCCCACCACTTCTGGTCGCTCATTCTTACACCCAGCAGGCTACCTGGTGCCCCTTGGTTGCACTGTGTCTCTCCTGTCATGGGGCCAAAGTCTGATTCTTCAAAGGGAGGGACACCTTGCCCTTTTACGCCCTCCTTTGACACCTCACCCAGGGCTGGGTGTGCCCCTGGTTGCCAACAAAGCATGTTGAATGAACGAATAAATGAAATCATCCCAAACCAACTGTCTCCTCTCACCCCACACTCCCAGGGACCAGCTGGCCATCTCTAAACCCCAAATGTCCAGCCTCCTCCCCTGCCACTTGCCCCTTACCTCTGCCCTCCTTGATCCCCCACCCCAATTCCTCCTCTCCTCATAGTACAGTTGCTCCCTAATCTCAACAGAACCCTCCATTATCCTGGAATCCCTCCCTTCTTGCCCCCCATGTCACCAAACTCCACTAGGTTGGTCATTCTCATCTGTAGAGGTCCAGTGGGTTTCACCTACAGCCTTCATTCAGGCCCTTGTCACTCAAGCCTGGACTTTGTGAACGCCCCCTGCCTCATCACCGTCCTCCAACTTTGCTTTAATTTCTGCCATTGGACTGCAGCTAGGACATGTCCATGGCTCCTGTAGCCAGAGAACTAGGATTCAGATGCCTGAGCCTCCCCAGTGGACATCAGCTGACTCCTGACCCTTCCTCCAGCCTGTGCTTGGAGAGGACTCTCCCTGCCAGGGCTGCTTTGCCCCCAGCTCCCTGCAGGTCTCTGAGCTTCTTCTTGCCACAGCTGCCCTTCCTTTAGGCTTGTTCTTCCTGGTACTGCCTATTCTTCAAGGTCAAGCCCCACCTCTTTGACACCTTTGCCAGCCACCTGCCAAACCGAAGGCTATTTGCCCTTGAAGTTCTTGAAGCTTAGCCTCCAGGGGCCCTGGCACCCGCAGGGCCAGGGAAGACCCGGCCCTTGGTGTCCAGGCCCACATTGTTGGCAGGATTCACTCCAAGAGACAGGGCAAGGCGGGGGAACATCCTACTCTGCAAGGTACAAAAGTGGCACTGGTTTAAGAAGAGGGACTTTGGGCCCTGGTGTTCCATCCCCAGTGTCCCCACATCGTAGAAAGCCCCGGGTATTGTGGGATGGGAAGAAGAGCTACCATAGCTGAAGAGTGACAGTTAGGGGTGTGGGACTGGGAGGCTGAGCCTCTATGTGCTGGTGCCTGCCGCTTCCTGCTGGGCCCACCCAAGGCAGCTGATGTGGTGTCCTCGGTCTTCCTCTTTCCACCCCCAGAGCTCCTTCCCAACTTCCTACCCCCTTGTGGTCTTAAAAGAAGTCAAAGTGCCCCCAGTGTAACTCTCCAACAGGCAGAGCTTTGGGGAGAGCCCCCTCTGACTGAGGACCCACTGATTTAGCTTTTGATGTTAAAATCTCCACGTGCACCCAAGCAGAAGTTCAAATGTACTCAGATGGCCCTTGGGGGACAGAGAAAGGGAGACAGACCAAGGGGAGTCCTGCAAACTAGTGTCCCTGGCCTGGCAGTTGTGGGCTCTGATCACCTTCATTCTTCCTTTTGAACTAATCTCTCCTCATCTTCCTGGATTCAGTGCCATCTCTATCCCCCTCAGCACCCAAAGCCCCTGGCTGGGAGGCTGAAGTCCTGTTTAAGGTGAAGGACGTTTAGGAGACCCAAGGATGCTGCCCCGCACAGAGGCCGGGAAAGCCCCTTTCCCCTGAAGCCTGCTGCTGAGGCTTCCTTCTCCTGGTCAAAGGTCTAAGTCCACAGCTGCCCCTTTCCCTGCTCTGAGTCACATTTGTGCGTGCTCCCCAGCCCTCTGAGCCTAATCCCTTTGGGTTGTTTCTCTGCTTAACTTTGTTTCCCCTCCTTCTTCTCTCTTGATGCACTTTGGTCCTATTATATCTGGATATATTCCAGGTGATCCATTTGGAGATTGGGAGACCCCTTGTCTCTCCTATTGTAAAGGTCAGGCGAGCGTCGGCGAAGAGACCACCAAGAGACCATCTCATGCAATGGCAAAGGGTTTATTGGTCAGCATGCTGAGGCTCAGAACTCACTTGAACAGAGCCGAGAGAGAGAGAGAGAGAGAGAGAGAGAGCCCTGAGCCCAGCTTATGCAGAGCTTATATACTTCTCTTGGAGAGGGCAGGGAGAGAAGTTACATTTTGCAGTTTGGCAGTTGGGGACAACACATTCTGGGAACAAGATTAGCAAGCAGTTTGGCAGTTAGGGACAGCACATTCTGGGAACAAGATTAGCAAGCAGTTTCTTAAGATTTCAACAGTGTTTTGTTGAGCATACAGAAAAATGGAGTGACAAGTACCTGTTTTATTAACCTTTCATTATCATGGGACCCAAGTCTAATGGCCCTGATCTCTTGTACCCCTTAGAGACACCTGGGCCGTCCCACCTGGGGATCTACCCATCACATTCCTCCCTCCAGGACCGCACAGGCTTTCTCCCCCACATGGTTCTGAAGGTAGATCCTCTCAGGCCTGGCAGGAGCTCCAAGGCCTCCCTGTGAGCCGGTTCCTGGAGGTCCCTTTGTATGTTGGATTCCTACTGGGTCCTGTTGTCCTAAACCCTGGGGGGAGACTATGTAGTCCCTTCCCGTGCATCTTGAAAGCCTGTGCCAAGCTCTGGGTTTGGTGGAGGAGCAGCTGTGAGGGCTCCTTTGGTAGCTGTTCCTTTCTGTCCTGCACAGCCTACAGCACCCAGGTGACTGAGCCTGGGAGCCTGGGTCAATCTCAGCCTCCCTGGTTACCCTGGTAACATGGGCGGAGCTTAACCTACCAACTGCTGACAGTTATACTACAACTTTCAGTTGGTGCTCACCTTCCTAGGAAGTCCATGTGGGCATCCACCATAAGTTTTCTATTAAGGGGTGTGGCTACATCAGTGGAGGTTTTCTTCTCCCCTTTGGTATTATGTTTTGAAACAAGAGTCTTCCACAGTTGAGGTATATTCCCAGACTCTTAATATTTTGTGACAAGACCTCACTAAGTTGCCCATGCTGTTTTTGACCTGGTGATCCTCCCGCCTCAGCCTCCTGAGTGACTGGGATTACAGGTGTGGGCCAGGTTCCTGCACAGGGGTTAATCAGTGTCACTTAAGATGGCATAAATGCCCAGGTATCTCTCTGAATCTGTGGTCTTCCAGGTTATACGCTCTGCCACCCATAGCTCCCATATTAGCTGTAGGCCCAAACTGGGAATGCTGGGCATGAGGGCACCTCTTGAAGGCATGAGTGTGCAGCCCAGATGATCAGACATGGTGTGACTCTTATCTAGGAGGCAGATCTGATGCCCAGCTTCACTAAGGGGGCTAGTTTTCCAATGATCAGAGGACACTAGGATCATGTCCCAGAGGCATCCAGTCTTCTCTAGAGTAAAGTTGTTAAAAGCTGAATCACAGGACCTGCCATCTACTCCTTCTGTAGATGGGCCTGGGAAGATGGGGGTTGAGACAGGTCTCCTAGGTGACCCTGACACACTAACATTCTGAGGGCTGTTCTGAGGATAGGACATGGGAGATGTGGTTGCAGAGATATTCAGAAAATGATTACAGTTACTCTTAAAAAATGAATTTCATGGAGGTATAATTTACATACAATAAAATATTACCTGTCTAAAATGTAGAGCTTGAAGAGTTTTGGAAATACTTATGGTTTTGTAGCTATCATAATCTGGGTGAAGTATCTTCTGCTCATGTCCCTTTGCATTAATCCCCACCAGCCACCCAAGCCCCAGACCCACTCATCTGTTTCCTGTTAGAAGAAATGAGCTTTGTACTAGCTGGGTGTCTTGGGTTGCTCTCTGTCCTGCTAATCTTCATGACTTCCAGGGTGCTAACCCTACCTTTGTGGGCGGTAAAGATCTGCATTGTCTACCCTCACTGGGTCTTCCCTAGAACTTTGGGTCCCATCTGATGCTTCTATTTGTTGAATAGCCATACAAGCCAGGCCTGGGGAGCAAAGGTGAATAAGACATGCTCCCTGTTGTGAGGGCTTCACGGTCCTGTGGGCAGCAGGCCTGGCAGCTGACAGCTGGGAAAAATTCTGACTGTCCAGAAAGACCCTGGGACCACTTGCCTTCCCCTTGAAACAGAATCCTTCGGTGTGGCCCCCCGTCCCTGGATGTGTAAGAGGTTCCTTTGTGTTAATGAGCAGAGGGCATGGTCAAAGGACAGTGCAAGATGGCCCAGGAGCTCTTGGAACACAGGGCTAATTGGCAGTGGGCAAGATGCAACCCACCTGTGCACAGACAGAGCCTTCCCAGCTCCCCAGCCCTCCTCCCTCAGGGGGTGTGTACAACAGCAGGAGGAAGGGGCTAATGTGGGGAATGGGAATGGTAGTGAGTTGCTTGGCTGGGGAAGGAGATTTCCTGTGAGCAGGATAAGTCTTGGCCAGAACATAGTAGTCAATCATACTTCAATCAACTTAAACAAGCATTCAACGCAGTTTTAAGAAAATTAAAACAAACGAGTCTTAAGAGCTCCAGGGTCGATGCTTAAATCGAGTAGACATTCCCTGCAGAAAGCCACGGTCAAATTCCTCACCAACAATGTGCCTGTGCACTTTAGCAGTCTTTCGCTAAAGGGTTTGGAATGCAATTCACACACAGCACCCCTGCAATGCAAGAAGGTGACTTAAACTCCACCAGCATTTGGTGTTGGCCTTGGTTTTGTTTCAGTTGGTGAGCAGTAGTCTAAGGTCGAAGAATTGGATTGGCCCTAAGGAAAGGTATCCTGCTAGAGCTGTGGGAAGACGGGCAACCCTTCTCGAGGGCTAGCGAGCTCCTTTCTGCTAGAGAACTTTAGAGGCGTCCAAACACAGGAGGCAGAGAATACAGCCATGGTTCACATTCTCGAGTCTCTCCAAACAAATCAGTTGAGTCCTAAAATTAAAATATTCTCTCTGGCCTCTGGAGGGCACTCCAAATTCAGTGCTATTAGAAAGGATTTCTTTGGAAGCAAACCCATTTATGGCCCTCCATTGAGGTAATAGAGAATTTCCTACCGGATACACAGAGTTCTCGTTCTTGGAACTCCCTCCCAAGCAGGAATGGTTGTTCACCTACTAGTATCAATCTTATCAAATAATATTTATGAGTAATGAATGCTGTTACACAGAAATACCTGCCTTCTAGAGGCTTGTGCCCTGAAACAAACTCTTTTGAAGACTGAAAAATATAAGTTTTAAAAATTAAAAAAATATTTGAGAAAGCTACTTTTGGATAGACTTCCAAAAGATTGAACATGCCCTGGTAGCTGTGGGTTGGGGGTTGGGAACAGCGCCCACCTCAGTTCTTTCTCTTCATGCCTACCACTTGCTTGCTTTGAACATGAACTTACAGGTTACACTGGGTTAGGGGGACTGTGTCCCTTGGAGGCCTGTAGCCTCTGGTCACACCCTGCTGGAGCAGCATCTACCTGACTTGTGGATAGGACACTGACAGTGTGCCAGGCTTTCTCCTGAGGGCGCAGGATGCAGGGGCCCTGGCCTTGAAGTGCTATGACCACTTGTTGCTTGAAGGTCCACCACCTGCATGCTCAGAGCCTGGTGGCTCTGTGGCATTTTTCTCTTGTGACCATGGAACAGTGTCTTCATGTGTAATTTTTTTTTTTTTTTTTTGCTACCAGAGATTGAACCCAGGGGTGCTTCACCACTAAGCCACATCCCCAGCCCTTTTAAATATTTCATTTAGAGATAGGGTCTTGCCAAGTTGCCTAGGGCCTCACTAAGTTGCTGAGGCTGGCTTTGAACTTGCGATCCTCCAGGCTCAGTCTCCTGAGTGGCTGAGATTATAGACATGCGCCACTGTGCCCAACCCTTCTTGTGTAACACATTTCAGTTTGGGTTGTCCAAGAGTAGGAGGCGTGGCACAGAACAACCAGGTACATAATTGGACGCATCTGCTTTTCTCCTCTCAGGCTGAGACCCTGCATCCAGAACTGGATGGAGCTTTAAGCCCAGACCCAGCTCTGGGGCCCTGGGGAACCCATCTGGGCAAGATCCATTGCAGACAAGGATAACCACAGGGAAAGAAGAAGTCATTTGTTAACAAAGTCCAGATTCCACGCCGCCCCCCCCCCCCCCTGCCGTCTGCTTGGGCCCTCAAGAGTGAACAACACAATCTCCATCTGGCAGAGGGGTCGTCAGGGTGTCCTAGGAGACAGCAGCGTCTCTGAGACCCATGGAGGGCAGAGCGTGTTCGCCGGGCAGTCTCTAGCTTTTGTTTAGTTTCTTATGAGAAGTCTCTTGGGATACTCAATGCCCTAGGCTGGGGGTGGCAGGAGCCAGGAATGTGAAGATGAACAAGACAGTCGCTGCCGTCTCCCATCACAATCACAAAACATGTGAACATACACTTCTCTAGGGGTACAAACAAAGCCCTGTGCAAGAGGGGAACTTCCAGAGAAAGTTGAACACAGCCCCACAGGGAAAGGGACATTTGAGCTACCCCCGAAAGGCTGAGTTCTATCTGACACCGCAGAGAAGTGGGGATGGGTCGGTGGGACATCAGATAGACAGACAGATGCAAAGGCGTGACAGGCCAGAGTATGTGTGAGCTACCTGGAGATAGGCCCCTGTGGCAGGAGCAGAGGAGGGAGCTGGACACAGGTAAGATTCCGAAGTATGTCCATAGGATACCCCTGGGGAGGCCACTGCGGTGTTCAGATATGGCACGATCAGATCTTTGGCAGTCAGTCCATTACTTCCCAGTGGATTGGAGATGACTGAGACTGGGTCAAGGGTGAAACCAGTTGGCCAGATCTGAATGAAAACTGAATGTTCCTCCTGCTGACAGCTCAGGACTGAATTTGATTGGCAAATGCAGTTTCTTACAGGGTCAGGGTGGTTTCGGAAGATTATTCTCCTTCCCTCATTTTCCCCAAGGTCCTCCTTTTTCTGGCCTCTTGTCTTCCTTTATTCTCTCTGTCGTTTCTAATACAGAAGCATTAAAATCAAAGAATTTTCCTTTGAGAAATCCTGCTTTCATTCTATTTTAAAGTGTTTTGCTTACTTTCAACATAGCTGCTGTGGTATTTTTTATTCCATTTACTATGCGAGGATAGACCGGCTGCACCTCTGTTTCATCCTGCCTGTCCCATGTGGCTATCTTGGAGACATCTATTGTTTGTGGGTAGCAGTGTGACTATGTGTGGCCTTTGGGGATTTCTGCATTTTTTAGAATTTGTGATTTTCCCTGTGGACATTTGGCTTTTGATTCCTTTTTTTTGAAAAAGAAATTCATGAATATGATAACAACCCAAACAGGACAGAACACCCAGCTGAGGGTGAGCTTCCCTCACTTATTCCCCACGACCCGGGCCCCCACCAGAGGCACCTGAAGCCACAGGCCCCATGACAATTGGCTCGCCGTCTGCAGCAAAGAGGACGTACGAATTCCAACGAGCAGATGTGCACCTGCATTCCTTGGTTTTTAGACTGTGTTGGTCTTGTTTCCTGATGTGCGTCCCATCTCCACTCCTGGAGCCACGTGGGCATCAGGATCTGGGGGGCTGCGCGAAGGCCAGCTCCTTTGTGTGCAGGCAGATAATGGCGGAGGGGCAGCTCAGGGAGGCTGCCCGGACAAGTGGGGGTTTCAAATAGGCCTGGACCCTTGTAGCTCACTAATTCTATCTATCCCTTGAGCAGCTGCATATTCCAGGCACAGGGGGGCAGAGGCAAGGAAGACGCAATCCCTGTCCCAAGGGGGTGGCTGTCTTAGGGGACATAGTCCTGGCAGCTGGTTGGGCACCAGGGCATGTCAGTCCCGAGGGAGAGATATGTGTCCAAGGCCACTTGCCTTGTCCTTTTAGAACTTTTGGTGTGGCCTCCGCTCCCTGGGATTTGAAGTTTTCTCCCCTTTCCCAGTGAGGATGGAGAATCATTCCAATCCTGGGATTTTTTTCTGCTTTCATATTTCCCTGGACTTGAGACAAGAAACCAAGGGCCAAGGTGACTCTTCTTGGGGCTAATCAAAGGGTCCCCTTAGTGCTTACGTGAGCAGAGGACACAGGCACAGACCAGACGACAAACATAAGATGGGAGGATCAATGGCTGCCATGACAGGGGGTGGGTGACGTTGCCCACCTGGGCAGAGCATTCTCTGCTCACCAGCCCCGCCTGAGGTGCTGGGTACTGCAGCAGGCGGTGCGGGCAGAGCTGGAGAGCGCTCGTGTGTTGCTTGGCTGGGGAAGAGCTCCTGTGAGCGGGTAAGTCTCCATCATCAGCCACCCCTGTGAGTCTGCTTGGTTTGCTTTGGTGCCTTGCAGGAGGGAGAGTCTCAGGGGCTCGCTGGCCTTGTTGTCTTGAGTCTTTACTTAAAAAGTCACTTCAAGACCTCCAGGAGCAAGGATCCTGGAAAGGGGATCCTAGACCATGGTGACAGAAAAATACTCCAGTCCTTTTAGGCCATGCAGAGAGGACTTCCTGGGGGAGCTGATACTTCCTGGGTGACAAACAGGACAAGTGGCAACAGTTTTCCATACAGACGAGGAGAACTGGGAAGGAGGACGGCACAGGTAACATGACCAGGAAGGAGGGCAGGGGGCAGGCAGAAGGGAGTCCAGCTATTCAAGATGGCTGACTGTAGGCAGGATAACTAAGGAAAGTCAGAAGAAGCGTGACTTTCCCCCTGAAAGACAAGAAGAATGTGTCAATGACAAACGGTCAGAGTTGAGTTTTACACAGCTCATAGCAGACTAGAGCTCTTGTTGAAGTGTGTGGAACTATTTCAGAGCTCAAAATGCCTCTCTCTAGGTCTCCCCACTGCCCTCTCCCTTCTCTTTCGGGAGTTGGAGCCCATAAACTTTGTTTAGAGGGTACACAGAGAGTGCTGTTTGGGTCACAGAGACTGAGTCCAGTGGCAGGGGACAGTCACCTCAGTGGTGGCCCAAGCAGGATGAGCACCAAGGAAACGAGGCCAGTGCTGTGCTCCTGGCTCCAAGTGGTAGACCCCAGCCTGCACCGCCACTCGACTGCCAGCCCTGGGAAACAGGTCTTGACCCTCCAGCCAGCACTGCCTGCCGGCGTGCCCGTCCTGTGGGCTGTCTCTCTCCTGCCTCTCCTACACTTGACATCAACAGCCCGATCCTCACCAAGACTGTGCATACAGGTGTGGGCACCTCAGCGGGTCAGGCAGAGGGGAGACACTGGTATCACATAGCACAGAAAACTAGTCTCCAAGCAGTGTTGGGAAGGGGCATAAGCTGAGTGGTGGGTAATCTGAGACAGTGGCGACCATCAGCATGACCTCTTTCCCAGGGGACGGCCAGCCTGGCTAGCCATGGGTGGGGCACTCAGAGCTCCTCCTCAGCTCTCTCTCTTCTCCTCCTCAGCTCGGCTAACTTGTTTGTGGATTTGCAGAGTTGGGGATGCTCAGGTTACCCTGGGCCCAGGAAGCAGGTGTTACCCTGCAATCTCTGTCTGACCCCCACACTGGATTTCCCATATGACTCTGTTGCTGGGGTGCTGACAGAGGAATCAGGCTTTCTTGGCGTGCTCAGGATAGGAGGCTGTGGAGACAGACATGTGCCCTCCCTGAACAGGCTGACGACAGTCTGGCACTGGGATGCCGGGAAGGTCCTCTGTTGCCTTCACTCAGAGTGGGGGTGACACTCCGCCTGTGTCAAGAGTGTGGAAAGTGCACTTCATTTAGCAGCAAGTTCCTAGCAAGACACAGAGAGCCTTTTCATGACACTGTTATCTCTGCAACCCCCACCCCTTCCCACTATGCCCACCACCCCAGGGCTTATCAGCTTCTGGGTGATGGAAGAGGTCCTCAGTGGATCACTTGACCATGTGTTTTGATCACATGTCATTTCCCAACGCCTCATGAATGGACTTCAGGATACAATCCCAACACCCCTACCCCGCCAGTCTTCCATATAAGCCATGGGTATAATAAGCAGTCAAGGATCATCTTTCATGGGCATTAATCAGTTAAAAAACATATTGCTTCTTTGTAATATTTTGAATAACCCCCCCCCCAAAAAAAATATTGCTCAGATACTTTGCTAAAACAATGTCTCACTATCAGAGAAATAGGGCTCTTTCTAAAATTGCCAGTGTTGGCTGCAGAAAAAAGAGAGGTAAACTAATGAGGCCCAAGCAGGAGGAGGAGGCCAGGAGCAGAGGACCGCACGCTCCTCTTGACTCCGCAGGACTGTGCCAGCAGGCCTCTCTTCTGGCCATGGTTCTCGCCGTCTGTGAGCTCCAGATGCCAGCCAGTGTGGCTGTGACCTATGGAATCACGCGTAGTGCAATTTTACGTACAAAACCATGTTCAGGACTAAAAATGGAGTGGCTCCTCTCAAGGAGGAAGGCATAAAGTGCTTGCTGGGCACACGGTTCTGAGGGCATGCTTCTGCTCTGTAAAAGTGGAAATATGTACCAAACATCGTTTGATGGCTACCCTTGCCTTTCTTCTTACCGTCCCTGACTTCACTTTATTCCTGGCAGGTAAAAACAACTCCTAAAGGCACAAAAGAGGGGACTGAAAGTCACAATACTACAGATGCAGCATCTCTAGCACTACAGCAATGTAAGTGAGGCTCTGTCACAGAACAGGGGACACTTGTAGCAGAAAAGAGTAGGAGAAAAATGTCAGGGGGCGCGGATAGTGTAGGGGCACTTCCTCCCGAACACAAGCTCCTCTTAAGCAGGGCGCTACCTCGGGGGCTCTTGAGAGGCCTGATGGAGCGTGGGTCCCAGGGAGGCTGCTCCTTGGCCGATGCCAGCTCACCTAGGGATATTATAGGCTCGGAGCCTAATGTTTTGAGTTCCCCAAATTGGAGAGGAGTCACGAATCTCAAAATCTCTTTGGGAGTTCTCAACCTTTCCCACTAGAAGCCTGGCTGAGGGAGACAATTCCCTTGTCTTCCTGTGTGAACTTTGTTGACTCTTTGTGTGGCCGACAGTGTTGCTCTTAGAGAGCTCCAATTCTATGTGCCTGTGTGAGGGGTGTCTTTGAGTTCACCCCCAGCAAGGCCAAAACCCAGGGTCCTCTTCCTGGGTGGCTAAGGCCACACTTCCTAACACAGGGCCACATCTCCCCTAGCCACCCTCCCTCTTGCCCCATCAGGGCTGCCAGGGGCTTCTGCTTGCTGTCCCAGGGTTCTCCCCCCGGGGGTTCTGGCTCCCTGGGTTCCCCTTCCTTTCTTGCAAGCCAGCTGTGCATTAAAAGGATGTTTTACAAACTGCACCCAAGGTTTCTAAGTGCTGTGGTCTAGAGAGCTCTGCAGGTGCTCCCGTGGCCCTGAGGACACAGCAGAAGCCTCACGGGCATCAGGAGCCTTTGACTTTTTCACAAAGAATCTGAACCAGAAGAGGAAAACAGTGGGATTCCTCAGAGCCATGTAGGGGCACAAGGGCACCCAACCCAGGTGTCTTGCAGCTGATTGAAATATTTCATCATCAGTATTGGAAAAAAAAAAAAAACAACCAACCACAAGGCCCTTTGCACCTAAGGTCCCTCTCTGTCTTCAATGGAGAATGGCTTTAAGCATTTGGGCAGGTAGGATCTTTGTTGGGACAACTCTTGAGGGGTCAGGCAGGAAGCTTGGCTTCTCTGATACGGGGCAATGACAGTTACAGGCACAGTCCTGGGCTCTGGCCAGCACCTCAGGCTGGGCACGTGTGCAGCCAGTCACTCAGTCATGGCACAGGGTTCCATTGCAGTGAGTGGCAAGAAAACCAGCTCTTCTCGCCTGGTTTGTTGACAGTGCGAGGTGGCCATTCAGAGAAGGACTGCAAGTCTTCATCCCACTCAAACCTCAGTGCCACCTTGTCTGTTGGTGGCACAGTGGAATGTGGAGCAACCTTCCTTTGAGTGCTACTCCTTCCTTTCTTCTTACCCTCCCCGACGTCACAATTCCTGGCAGGTAAAGAAAACTGCTAAAGGCAGAGGAGGAGACTGAAAGTCACAATCGTTCAGATGTGGCATCTTTGGAGCTACGACCATCTCAGGTTGGTGTCTCAAGAATGGGTTCAGACTTTCTCTTAAAAAAAGCAACCCACCGAGCCATGCCAACTTATTAAGAGAAAATGAAATGAAGAAAGAGGAAATCCAAACAAGAAAGCATCTGCAGGTGGGAAGGTGGTGCCCTGGGGTGCGGCCCACCCCCTGTGCACCCTGCCAGTCCTACCCCGCCCAGCATCCTGTATCTTCATGTTCTCATTTTCACCATGTTCAGTTTGGCACTGTAGTGGTCAGAGCTGGCGGTGTTGGAAGAAAGGTCAGCAGAGTGCCCCTCGGGTCACTAGTGCTGTAGGGTTCCACCCGCCTGCACCGGGAGGGCGGCCAGCTCCTGCCCAGAGCTGAGATTGGAGGGTTCCTCAGGCTGCTGGGTAGCAGACGGAGTCGGGCTGTTAGAGGTAACAACCTCTTAGAGCCCGTGGTCCCCTCCACTCAGCAAACTCCTCACTTAGTGTCCAGATCTGGTCCCACCTCCTCCAGGACCCAGGGCTGCCCCTCCACTCTGTGAATTGCCATCACATTTAATGTCTGGTCCCCTCATTTTACTCAAGGATCCTTGATTAGGGGACATGTGCAGCCAACGAGGACACTGTCCTCTTGACACAAGTGTCCTGGCTTTGCGGGGGATGCAGTGGATGGGAGAGACGGACACCCCCGAGGGGAGTTGATTGTTCTGTGGAAGACGGGGTGAGAGAGGATGCAGCCCACCCCCTCCCCACCACTTCTGGTCGCTCATTCTTACACCCAGCAGGCTACCTGGTGCCCCTTGGTTGCACTGTGTCTCTCCTGTCATGGGGCCAAAGTCTGATTCTTCAAAGGGAGGGACACCTTGCCCATTTTCGCCCCCCTTTGACACCTCACCCAGGGCTGGGTGTGCCCCTGGTTGCCAACAAACGCATGTTGAATGAACGAATAAATGAAATCATCCCAAACCAACTGTCTCCTCTCACCCCACACTCCCAGGGACCAGCTGGCCATCTCTAAACCCCAAATGTCCAGCCTCCTCCCCTGCCACTTGCCCCTCACCTCTGCCCTCCTTGATCCCCCACCCCAATTCCTCCTCTCCTCATAGTACAGTTGCTCCCTAATCTCAACAGAACCCTCCATATTCCTGGAATCCCTCCCTTCTTGCCCCCATGTCACCAAACCCCACTAGGTTGGTCATTCTTATCTTCGGAGGTCCAGTGGGATTCACCTACAGCCTTCATTCAGGCCCTTGTCACCCAAGCCTGGACTTTGTGAACGCCCCCTGCCTCATCACCGTCCTCCAACTTTGCTTTAATTTCTGCCATTGGACTGCAGCTAGGACATGTCCATGGCTCCTGTAGCCAGAGAACTAGGATTCAGATGCCTGAGCCTTCCCAGTGGACTCCTGACCCTTCCTCCAGCCTGTGCTTGGAGAGGACTCTCCCTGCCAGGGCTGCTTTGCCCCCAGCTCCCTGCAGGTCTCTGAGCTTCTTCTTGCCACAGCTGCCCTTCCTTTAGGCTTGTTCTTCCCCGGTACTGCCTATTCTTCAAGGTCAAGTCCCACCTCTTTGACACCTTTGCCAGCCACCTGCCAAACCGAAGGCTATTTGCCCTTGAAGTTCTTGAAGCTTAGCCTCCAGGGGCCCTGGCACCTGCAGGGCCAGGGAAGACCCGGCCCTTGGTGTCCAGGCCCACATTGTTGGCAGGATTCACTCCAAGAGACAGGGGAAGGCGGGGGAACATCCTACTCTGCAAGGTACAAAAGTGGCACTGGTTTAAGAAGAGGGACTTTGGGCCCTGGTGTTCCATCCCCAGTGTCCCCACATCGTAGAAAGCCCCGGGTATTGTGGGATGGGAAGAAGAGCTACCATAGCTGAAGAGTGACAGTTAGGGGTGTGGGACTGGGAGGCTGAGCCTCTATGTGCTGGTGCCTGCCGCTTCCTGCTGGGCCCACCCAAGGCAGCTGATGTGGTGTCCTCGGTCTTCCTCTTTCCACCCCCAGAGCTCCTTCCCAACTTCCTACCCCCTTGTGGTCTTAAAAGAAGTCAAAGTGCCCCCAGTGTAACTCTCCAACAGGCAGAGCTTTGGGGAGAGCCCCCTCTGACTGAGGACCCACTGATTTAGCTTTTGATGTTAAAATCTCCACGTGCACCCAAGCAGAAGTTCAAATGTACTCAGATGGCCCTTGGGGGACAGAGAAAGGGAGACAGACCAAGGGGAGTCCTGCAAACTAGTGTCCCTGGCCTGGCAGTTGTGGGCTCTGATCACCTTCATTCTTCCTTTTGAACTAATCTCTCCTCATCTTCCTGGATTCAGTGCCATCTCTATCCCCCTCAGCACCCAAAGCCCCTGGCTGGGAGGCTGAAGTCCTGTTTAAGGTGAAGGACGTTTCGGAGACCCAAGGATGCTGCCCCGCACAGAGGCCGGGAAAGCCCCTTTCCCCTGAAGCCTGCTGCTGAGGCTTCCTTCTCCTGGTCAAAGGTCTAAGTCCACAGCTGCCCCTTTCCCTGCTCTGAGTCACATTTGTGCGTGCTCCCCAGCCCTCCGAGCCTAATCCCTTTGGGTTGTTTCTCTGCTTAACTTTGTTTCCCCTCCTTCTTCTCTCTTGATGCACTTTGGTCCTATTATATCTGGATATATTCCAGGTGATCCATTTGGAGATTGGGAGACCCCTTGTCTCTCCTATTGTAAAGGTCAGGCGAGCGTCGGCGAGCGTCGGAGGAAGAGACCACCAAGAGACCATCTCATGTAATGGCAAAGGGTTTATTGGTCAGCATGCTGAGGCTCAGAACTCACTTGAACAGAGCCGAGAGAGAGAGAGAGAGAGAGAGCCCTGAGCCCAGCTTATGCAGAGCTTATATTCTTCTCTTGGAGAGGGCAGGGAGAGAAGTTTGGCAGTTGGGGACAACACATTCTGGGAACAAGATTAGCAAGCAGTTTGGCAGTTAGGGACAGCACATTCTGGGAACAAGATTAGCAAGCAGTTTCTTAAAGATTTCAACAGTGTTTTGTTGAGCATACAGAAAAATGGAGTGACAAGTACCTGTTTTATTAACCTTTCATTATCATGGGGCCCAAGTCTAATGGCCCTGATCTCTTGTACCCCTTAGAGACACCTGGGCCGTCCCACCTGGGGATCTACCCATCACATTCCTCCCTCCAGGACCGCACAGGCTTTCTCCCCCACATGGTTCTGAAGGTAGATCCTCTCAGGCCTGGCAGGAGCTCCAAGGCCTCCCTGTGAGCCGGTTCCTGGAGGTCCCTTTGTATGTTGGATTCCTACTGGGTCCTGTTGTCCTAAACCCTGGGGGAGACTATGTAGTCCCTTCCCGTGCATCTTGAAAGCCTGTGCCAAGCTCTGGGTTTGGTGGATGAGCAGCTGTGAGGGCTCCTTTGGGAGCTCTTCCTCCCTGTTCTGTCCACAGCAGCCAGGTAACTGAGCCTGGGAGGCTGGGTCAGTCTCAGCCTCCCTGGTTGCCCTGGTAACATGGGCGGAGCTTAACCTACCAACTGCTGACAGTTATTCTAGAACTTTCAGTTGGTGCTCACCTTCTTAGAAGTCCATGTGGGCAACCACCATATATAACTGACATTTTCTGTTGAGGGGTGTGGCTATACCAGTGTGGGTTTTCTTCTCCTTTTTGGTATTGTGTGTTTAATCAAGAGTTTTCCACAGTTGAGGTATATTCACTGGGCATTTTTTCGTTTTTTTAGTTGTCCACAGACCTTTGTTTTACTTATTTCTATGTGTTGCTGAGAATCAAACCCAGTGCCTCACACATGCTAGGCAAGCATTCTCCCACCGAGCTACAACCCCAGCCCCTCCCAGCCCTTTAAATATTTTATTTTGTGACAAGGCCTCACTAAGTTGCCCGTGCTGTTCTTGACCTCGTGATCCTCTTGCTTCAGCCACCTGAGTGGCTGGTATTACAGGTGTGGGCCAGGTCACTGCACGGGGTCAATCAGTGTCACTTAAGATGCCCAGGTGTCTCTCTGAATCCATCTGTGGTCCTCCGGGTCATATGCTCTGCCACCCATAGCTCCCATGTCAGCTCTAGGCCCAAACTGGGAGCGCTGGGCATGAGGGCATCTCTTGAGGTCATGAGTGTGCAGCCCAGATGATCAGACAAGGTGGGACTCTTATCTAAGAGGCGGATCAGACGCCCGACTCTACTAAGAGGGTAGTTTTGTAGAGCATGATCAGAGGACACCACGATCGTGGTCCTGGGGCTGGCTGTTGAAAGCTGAATCGCAGGACCTGCCATCCACTCCTCTGGAGAAGGGTCTGGGAATTGGGTTTTGAGACAGACTTCCCGGGTGGCACTGATGGACACAAACATTTTGAGGGCCACAGATATGGGAGGTTGCAGTGATATTCTGAAAATGATCACAGTTACTTTTCTAAAATCTATTTCATCAATACTTATAATAAAATATGATCCTCTAAAATGTGGAACTTGAAGAGTTTTGAGAAATATGCATGGTTTTATAGCCATCACCACAATCTAGATGAAGTCTTCTTCTCCATGTCCCTTCGTAATAATCCCCACCAGTCACCTGGGATCCAGATCCATTCCTCTCCTGTCTGTCAGAACAAATGAGCTTTGTTCTGGGCATTGCAGCCATATGATTACATGGTACATGGTACACCCTCTGTTGGGTCTGCCCTTGCTCTGCACCATGCTTATGCGATTCAACCATGTTGTTACAATGGAGTATTTATAAATAAATACTCTCCATTGTTTGGTGAGAAAAGGATTTATTCACTCTTTTTTCGTTTGCCTTCTTTCTGGTTTTGGCCATTATGAAGAAAGTTATAAACATTCTACAATCATCTAAAGTTAATTTTTGTGGGAGCTAAAAGTTGATATT
Source organism: Callospermophilus lateralis (assembly GCF_048772815.1). Classification (NCBI taxonomy): domain Eukaryota; kingdom Metazoa; phylum Chordata; class Mammalia; order Rodentia; family Sciuridae; genus Callospermophilus; species Callospermophilus lateralis. The sequence goes on along the minus strand of NC_135319.1, from coordinate 49,151,833 downwards.
GTTTTTATCTTTTTTTTTTTTTAAAAAAAGCAGGGTATCAAATTCTCCTTACAGTATCGCAGTAATGGTCATTGAAATATCAAGGCACCTATGAATAAAGTCAATCAACTATACCTTATGATTACTATACCTTTAGAGTAGATCTTAAACTCAGTGTCATCTTTCAAATTATGTTGTAGGTTCTTTGCATTTTCGTAGATTTTAGAGTGAAACTGTTACATTTGACAAAAAGCATGCTAGGATTTTTGTCATACTTCATTGATCTGCATATCAATCTTGGGAAAATTGACAATATGGAGCCCCTTAATCTGTCAAGTTTTGAGAATATTTTGTAGGTTTTAGTGTGCAGATCTTACACATATTTTGTTTCTAAATATGAATGGTTTGGCTGCCATTTTGCCATTTACCCCAGTTACTTATTAGTACGTAACATATGGAGATTCAATTGATTTTTTACTTTGACATTTTCCTGTAACCCTAATATATTTTCCTCTTAATTTTAGCAGTTTTATGATTATATTTTAAAGGATTTTCTATATACTTGATTATCTCAATTACAAATAAAGACTATTTTAAATATTTTTATTGGTCATCATAATTATATATAATAGTGGGACTCATTGTTACCTATTTGAACATGAACACAGTATAATCTGGTCAATTTTTTTTGCTAATACCTTCCCTAACTCTCTCTTCCCTACCCCGTTCCCTTTCTCTACTGGTCTCCTTTATATTTTCATGAGATTCCTGCCACTCTTTTTTTTTCTTTTTTGGTTCCTTTTCCTTTCTAGCTTCCACATATGAGAGAAAATATGATCCTTGACTTTCAGAGTTTGACCTATTTCACTTGAAACATTGCTCTCAAATTTCATCAATTTTCCTGAAAATGATAACATTTTTCTTCTTTATGGTTGAGTAAAAACTTCATTGTGTGAATGTACCACATTTTTAAAAGCCTACTTACCTGCTGACAGGCATCTAGGCTGAATCCATAATTTGGCTCTTGTGAATTGGGCTGCTATAAACATGGGTATGCACAGATTGTTATAAAATGTTGACTTCCGTTTTTTAGAATAAATATTGAGAAGTGGTATAGCTAAGTCATATGGTAGTTCCATGCCTTGTCTTTCAATTTCCATAGTAATTGTACTAATTTGCAATTGCACCAACAGTGTAAAAGTGTTCCTTTTCTCCTACATCCCCATCTGCATTTATCATTTATATTCCTTTTTTTGTTGGGGGGGAGCAGTACCAGGGATTGAACTCAGGGGCACTCAACCACTGAGTCACATCCTCAGCCCTATTTTGTATTTTATTTAGAGACAGGGTCTCACTGAGTTGCTTAGTGCCTCACAATTGCCAAGGCTGGCTTTGAACTCCCCATCCTCCTGCTTCAGCCTCCCAAGCTGCTGGGATTACAGGCTTACAGTGTGCCACTGCGCCTGGCTTGTTATTTATATTCTTGATGGCAGCCATTCTTTTTAAAACTTATTTGTTCTTTCTAGATATACATGACATGAGAGTATATTTCGACATATTATAATACATAGAATAAGGATAATTTGTTCCAAGTAGGATCCCATTATTGTGGTCGTATATGATGTGGAGTTACACAGGTCGCGTATTCATACATATTCTACTGCCTTTCCTAGTCCCATCATTCCCCTTGGTCTAATGAACTTCCAATCTTTCCCTCCCTTGTTGTGGGTTAGCATCTCCATATCAGAGAGAACATTCTGATGATGTTGGCCATTCTGACTGGAGTGAGATGAAATCTCAGTGTAGTTTTGATTTGCATTTCCCTGGTTGAAAAAGTTGTTGAGCATTCTTTAAAAAATATTTTTCATATTCTGTTGGCTATTTAAATTTCTTCTTTTGAGAAGTATCCGTTCAGTTCATTTGCCCATTTGTTGATTAGGTTATTTGTTTTTTTTCCTTGATTCAGGCTTTTTCTTTAAAATTATTTATTCTAATTAGCTATATATGACAGCAGAATGTGTGTTGATTCATTGTACACAATTGCAACACAACTTTTAATTTCTCTGGTTGTACACAATGTAGCAACGCACCATATGTGCAGTCACACATATATCTAGGGTAATGATGTCCACCTAATTCCACCATCTTTTCTGCCTCCATGCCCCCTCCCCTATTTTATTTTTAATGGTAGTCTTTTCTCTAGCGGACTTTTTTGTAATTTTATTAAGGATCAGATGACCATTATCTGTATAGGTTTGTCTCCATGTCTTCTGTCTGTTCTTGTGCCAGCACCATGTTTGTTACTATAGCTTTGTAATATCATTTGAAGTTGGGTGTGGTGCTCCTTTTTTGGCTTAGAATCGCTTTGGATATTAGGTCATCTATTCTTCCACATGAATTTTTAGATCTGTTTTTTTTTTCTAGTTTTTTGAAGAATGTCATTGGTATTTTGTTGAGAGATTGCATTGAATCTGTAGATTGCTTCTGGTAATATGGCCATTTTAACAATATTAATTCTGCCCATTTATGAACACTGGAGGTCTTACCATCTTCTAGAGTCTTCTTCAATTTCTTTCTTCAATGTTCTGTAATTTTCATTGTAGAGGTCTTTTACTTCCTTGGTTAGATTTTTAATCCCAGGTGGGTTTTTTTTTTAGATTTTTGTAAATACAATTTTTTCCTAAGTTATCATTCAGAGCATTTATTATTGGTGTATACGGTAGCTATTGATTTTTATATGTTGATTTTATATCTAAAAATTTATATTTATTTATTAGTTCTAGAAGTTTTTTGGTGGATTTTGGGTCTTCTAAAAAAAGAATCATGTCATCAGCAAATAGTGATATTTTGAGTTCTTTTTCTACTTGTATCCATTTAATTTCTTTCTTTCTTTCTTTCTTTCTTTCTTTTTTTTTTTTGTCTAATTGCTCTGGCTAGAGTTTCAAGGATGATATTGAATAAAGGGGCTGAAAGAGAACATCCTGGTCTTGTTCCAGTTTTTAAAGAGAATCCTTTCAATTTTTCTCAATTTAGAATGATATTGGCCTTGGGTTTAGCATATATAGCTTTTACAGTGTTGAAGTATGTTCATGCTATCCTTAGTTTTTATAGTGTTTTGAACATGAATAGGTGCTGTATTTTATTAAATGCTTTTTCTGTATCTATTGAGATGATCGTATGATTCTTGTCTTTAAGTGTATTGGTGTGGTGAATTACATTTATTGATTTCTATATGTTGAACCAACCTTGCATCCCTGGGATGAATCCCACTTGATCATGGTGCACTATCTTTTTAATATGTTTTTATATGTGATTTTCAAGAATTAAAAAAAATATTCTAATTTATTATATATGATAGAAGGTTGCATTACAATTCATATTATACATATAGACCATAATTTTTCATATCTCTGGTTTGTATACAAAGTATATTCACATCATTCATGTCTTCATACATATACTTAAGATAATGATGTCCATCTCACTCCACCATCATTTCTAACCCCTGCTTTCTCCCTTTCCCTCCCTCCTCTTTGGTCTATCTATAGTTTGTCTATTCCTCCCACACTCCACCTCCCTACCCTGATTTGTTACCATGGCTCTGTAGTTATAAATACATACAAGACAAAATACATACAAGACAAAAAATTTTATTGAGAATTTTTACATCTATGTTCATCAGGGACATGGATTAAAAGTTTTCTTTCCTTGATGTGTCTTTGTCTGATTTTGGTATTGGGGTGATACTAACTTTATAGAATGACTTTGGAAGGGTTACCTCCTTTTCCATTTCATGGAATAATTTGAGGAGTATTGGTGATAATTTTTCTTTGAAGGTCTGGTAGAACTTGGCTGAGAATCCATCTGGTCTTGGGCTTTTCTTGGTTGGTAAACTTCCGATGGCATCTTCAATTTCATTGCTTGAAATTGATCTGTTTAAATTGTATATGTCTTCCTGATTCAACTCGAGGGGATCAAATTTGTTGATACAAATTTGTTGATATCTTCAAGATTTTCTATTTTGTTGGAGTATAAATTTTCAAAATAGTTTCTAATTATCTTCTGCATATCAGTGGAGTCTCTCATGATAGTTCTTTTTTCATCACAAATTTTATTAATTTGAGTTTTCTCTTTTCATAAGTGTGACTAAGAGTTTATCAACTTTATTTAGTGTCTCAAAGAACCAACATTTTGTTTTGTCAATTTTTAAAACTATTTCTTTTGTTTCAATCTCATTGATCTCATCTTTGATTTTAATTATTTCCTGTCTTCTACTGCTTTTGGTGTTGATTTGTTCTTCTTTTCCTAGGGCTTTGAGATGTAATGTTAGGTCATTTGTTCATTGAAAAGATTGTGCATTCCTTTGGTTTGTGTTTCCATGCCTTCTGTATCCTAGTAAATCTTAAATTTGGTCTTTTCATGTTATCTAATACTTTATCCAATACTTTTTGGAAGTTCTGTTTATGGTTTCTTACCATCTTCTCTTCATGGTCAACTTTATTTTCAATATTATATATTTTGTCTTCATTGCTTGAGGTTCTGACTTCCATGTGGTCTAGTCTGTTGCTGATACTTTGCATTGAATTTTTAATTCGTTTTATTGAATCCTTCGCTGTGCAGATTTCTGTTCACAGTTTCTGCCTCTTTATTGAAGTGATCTTTCACTTCCTGAGATTTACCTCTGATTTTACTCCTTACATTGTCCTTTATATTGTGGATCAGTTTAACTATGTACATTCTAAATTTCTTCTCTGACATTTCTTCTACTATTTTGACAATGGATTCTATTATTGGAGCATCTTGGTTTGTTTGGGATGCTTTGTTCCCTTGTTTTTTCACGTTGTTCATGTGTCTTCCTATCCAGCAGTGTGGATCTGAAGCAGTACAGTTTTTATCCTGTAGACTTATAGTGTCCCTGAAGGTATCCAATACCTCTCCTTTAAGGGGGAGACCAATATTAATAGTACCTAATGCTAACAATATACAGCCTTAAACCAAATAGCTCCTTTTAAGACATCTACAGTTTTATTTCAATTAACAGAAATAATGTGTTCAATTATTGTCTACGATAGCAACAGTATGTTTGCAAGGGGTTTACAATTTCTAATAGTGGAAAAGAAAGAACAGAAGTGGTATAGGATGTGATGTTTATAAGGAAGGAGGAGAGAAGTAAAAGATTATAGGAAGCATGAAAGAGGAATCAACAGAGGTGGGTATTAGCAGGGGAAAAGAAAGGAGAACCCAGGGAAACAGACAAGTGAGAGGAAAAATACACATAAAGTACGGAAAAAAAAAAATAAGAGTTGAGGATGTGGCTCCAGATAAAGTTCCTCTGGGTTCAATCCTCAATACCCTCCCCCACAAAAAGTGTATTGTTCAGTCTACGTGTTCAATAGTTTCTGTATTTTTTTCTTGATGTTGATTTATAATTTTGTTCCATTATGATATTATAAGAGGCAAGAAATTACACCAATTTCTCTGTATTTGCTAAGAGTTGCTTTGGGCTTAAAATATGGTCTATTTTGGAGGTGATTCAATAAGCTCCTGAGAAGAAAGTGAATTTGGCTATTGTTGAGTGAATTAGTCTATAGATATCTGGTAGGTCCATTTGCTTTATAATATTCTTTTAGGTCTGAAGAGTCTTCATTGAGTTTATGTCTGGATGACCTATCTATTGGTGAAGATATGTATTAAAATCACCTGGTATTATTGTATTAGGGTTTAGCAGAGTCAGAATCATTAAGTAGTGTTTTGTAAATAATTAAATATATTGATATTTGAGGCACTTATTGTCATATTTTTATGTTGAGTTTTTATCTTTACCAGTATGAGGTGACATTAATGGTTCTTCCACTTACCTGTGTCCTGAAGTCTTCTTTATCAGGTATGACAGTAACTATTCCCGCTTATTGGGGAACTTATTTGCATGGAATATCATTTTTCATCCTTTCACTTTCAGCCCGTGACTGACTTTACATGTAAGATAAGTTTCTTGCAAACAATATATAGTTTATCTTGCTTTCTAATTCATTGTGCCAGTCTGTCTGTCTGTCTTATCTATTTTTTTTTTTTTTGGTACAAAAAAGACATACTATACACAGAAGGGAAAAAAAAATAAAGATCCCAGAGTCTCTGGGATCACAGGTGTGGGTTAGTGCATATGGCCATTTATATTTATTTCTAAAATTGAATGTAGTTCCGAATCTCATTTGCTCAGATATTTTTCTAATGAGATTCACCCACTGTGAGCTCTGGAGTCTTTATTTTTTTTCCTTCTGTGTGTAATATATCTTTAAGTATTTTTCTGTAACGGCAGCTTGGTAATCATGTTTTCTTTTAGTTTCTGCTTATCTTGGAAAGTTTTTTTTTTCTTTGACTCTGAAGGATAGCTTTGCTGGATACAGCAATCTTGGTTTGAAGTTATCTCTTTCCCTTGGATTTTAGGGTTCATATAAGAAATCAGAAGTAATTCTGATTGACTTACCTCTAAATGACCTGATGTTTTTCTCTTGAGGCTTTGAAACCTTTTTTCTGTATGTTAGGCATCTTAATTACAAAGTGTAATTTTGTCAATTTTGTTCTTGTAAGTGGGTTTCTGAATGCCTCCTGTGTCTACATGTTCATCTCATTCCTGAGGTTTGGAAATTTTTCTGTTGTTATTTTCCTGGAGAGATTATCCATGCCATTAGCCTGGGTCTTACATCTCTCTTAGATAGCAGTGATTCTTAAATTTGTTATCTTAATGTTGTCCCACAATTCATAATATATTCTAATCATGGTTACTTATAGTCTTCAATACTTTCAGAATGTTCAAGGGCAGGTACTTTGTCTTCTAGCTCTGAGATTCTGTCTTCTACATAGTAGTCTACTCTTTTGGAGAGATTTTCAACTGAATGGTTATTTAATTTATTATGCCTCTAATTTTCAAGATTTCAGTTTGGTTCTTTTTCAGTAACTATCTCTATTGAATTTCTCACTCATGTGACTTTTTTAATTCATTCAATTATTTTTCTGTGTTCTTTTGGAATTCATTGACCTTTTCCATAATCATCCCTTGTCAGTTATTTCATCCACTTTGATATCTTTGGAGTCAGTTGCTGGTGAATTATAAATCTTAGCAGGTTTCATATTACCTTTTTTAAAAAACATATTTCTGGTATTCCTGTCATGGGATTTTTGCACCTGTTATGATGGGTCTCTTTGGCACACTCATGTGAGGGCCTTATGAGGGCAGAGCTTCTCGTGGGGAAATCTTCGGGAAAATCAGGTTGTTGTGAATTGTTGATTATACTCCCAGTGGGTTTCATACTATAGTTTCCCTGCTGTTTCTTTAGTGATGATTTGACACCATGTGTATTGGGTCAGAGCTTGAGGACCCACATTCTCTGCAGGTCTCACAAGAATGGGGTCCTTTTGTAGATGAGGTAAGTGTGCTGCACACTGCAGGGATCGCTGTTCTAAACCTGACAGCACTGTATGATCGGAAGGGTGTGAGAACAATCTAGATGAAGGCCCTTTGTGGGTGTGATCTCCACAGGCTGTGTTATTTCTCTGTGCTGTTGCTGTAGGAGTGGATGTCCACGATTGGGACCTTAGACTCCTCTGAGCCATTCCTACTTGGGCCCTGGTCATCAGGGTGGGATTTTTGTCTCATCTATTCTTTATGCTAAAGTTTCTCTGAAGTTTGAGCAGGGTTGGGGTGTGTGAAGCCAGGTGTGCGTCTCCTGGCTGGGTTGGAGTGTAGGACAGCAACAGACTGGGTGCCCCATGAACTCAAGGGTCCCAGTAGATTCCCAGCACTTCAGGGGAAAGTGGGAAAGAAACAACGGTAAGGAGTCGAGAAACATATGGCCTTGAAATAAATACCAGGTGCCTAGGATTCCATCCACAGCACTGAAGAGCACACAAGCAGGAAAGGTAAAGGCCGAAATTGAAAAATCTAAATAGTTCTAAAGATGGTAAAATCAGTTCATTCAGAGAAAAGAAGCCAGACATGGTGGCACATGCCTGTAATCCCAGCAGCTCAGGAGGCTGAGGCTGGAGGATCGCAAGTTCAAAGCCAGCCTCAGCAAAAGTGAGGCACTAAGCAACTCAGTGAGACCCTGACTCTAAATAAAATACAAAATAGGGCTGGGGATGTGGCTCAGTGGTCGAGTGCCCCTGAGGTCAATCTCCAATACAAAAAGAAAAAGAAAAAGAAAAAAAAAGAAAGCAGCAGGGTAGAAAATCAAAGAATTTAGAAGTTCAAAGTATGAAAGGAGAGAAAGCAGAAGAGAGATAGCTAATGAAGTCCATTGTCCATTAAAGAAGGAGGAGGAAAAAATGAAAGAACAAGAGAATGTGTACTAGAGGGAGAAAAAGGAGAGAGTTACATGAGAAACAAAACCAAGGCCACTAACCCTCAAAAAACAAAACAACAAAAGGGTAATAAGACAAAATGTCAAAAAAGAAAAATTTGTATATGTACATAAGCCAATCAGCAAGTACAATAAAATCACACCATTTTTTTTTTTTTTTTTGGTATCAGGAATTGAACCCAAGGATGTTTGACCACTGAGCCACATCCCCAGCCCTTTTTGTGTTTTATTTTGAGACAGGGTCTCAACAAGTTGCTTAGCACCTTGCTAAGTTGCTAAGGCTGGCTTTGAAGTTGTGATCCTCCTGCCTCAGCCTCCCAAATTGCTGGGATTACAGGCATGCACCACCGTGCCTGGCTCCCACAGGATATATTCTTCAATGAAAAATGAAAGAATTGTCTCCACTGAGGTGGTTGAAATTGTGGACAAAGATGGTGTTCACTGCCTGTGCCAGGTGACTCCTCCTTGGGCTGTGCCCCCCTTTGACAGAGCGAGGGCTGGGGTTGATAAACCCTTCCTCCTCTTGTGTTGCTCACCAAGCTGTCAGCTGGAGTGGCCTGGGACTGTGGCTTGTTGACATGACTCTTAGCTTCCTTGCTCATCACTACAAGGTCACATGGCATGGAAAGAACCCTGTAGTGGAGTTTTTTGTTGTTGTTGTTGTCTGTATTCTTTTTTTTTTTTATTGGTTATTCAAAACATTACAAAGATTGCAGAATCACATCGGTTACACATCCACATTTTTACATAATGCCATAATAGTAACTGTTGTATTCTGCTACCTTTCCTATCCTCTACTATCCTCCCTCCCCTCCCCTCCCATCTTCTCTTTCTACCCCATTTACTGTAATTCATTTCTCTCCTTATTTTTTTCCCATTCCCCTCACAACCTCTTATATGTAATTTTGTATAACAATGAGGGTCTCCTTCCATTTCCGTGCAATTTCCCTTTTCTCTACATTTCCCTCCCACCTCATGACTCTGTTTAATGTTAATCTTTTCCTCCTGTTCTTCCTCCCGGCTCTCATTATATCAAAGAAGACATTTGGCATTTGTTTTTTAGGGATTGGCCAGCTTCACTTAGCATAATCTGCTCTAATGCCATCCATTTCCCTGCAAATTCCATGATTTTGTCATTTCTTAATGCTGCGTAGTACTCCATTGTGTATAAATGCCACATTTTTTTTATCCATTCATCTATTGAGGGGCATCGGGGTTGGTTCCACAGTCTAGCTATTGTGAATTGTGCTGCTATGAACATCGATGTGGCAGTATCCCTGTAGTACACTCTTTTAAGGTCTTCAGGGAATAGTCCGAGAAAGGCAATAGCTGGGTCAAATGGTGGTTCCATTCCCAGCTTTCCCAGGAATCTCCATACTGCTTTCCATATTGGCCGCGTCAATTTGCAGTCCCACCAGCAATGTACAGGAGTACCCTTTTCCCCACATCCTCGCCAGCACTTGTTGTTGTTTGACTTCAGAATGGCTGCCAATCTTACTGGAGTGAGATGGTATCTTAGGGTGGTTTTGATTTGCATTTCTCTGACTGCTAGAGATGGTGAGCATTTTTTCATGTACTTGTTGATTGATTGTATGTCCTCCTCTGAGAAGTGTCTGTTCAGGTCTTTGGCCCATTTGTTGATTGGGTTATTTGTTTTCTTATTGTTTAATTTTTTGAGTTCTTTGTATACTCTGGATATTAGGGCTCTATCTGAAGTGTGAGGAGTAAAAATTTGTTCCCATGATGTAGGCTCCCTGTTTACCTCTCTTATTGTTTCTCTTGCTGAGAAAAAACTTTTTAGTTTGAGTAAGTCCCATTTGTTGATTCTTGTTATTAACTCTTATGCTATGGGTGTCCTATTAAGGAATTTGGAGCCCGACCCCACAATATGTAGATCGGAGCCAACTCTTTCTTCTATCAGACGCAGAGTCTCTGATTTGATATCAAGGTCCTTGATCCATTTTGAGTTAACTTTTGTGCATGGCGAGAGGAGGGGATTCAGTTTCATTTTGTTGCATATGGATTTCCAGTTTTCCCAGCACCATTTGTTGAAGATGCTATCCTTCCTCCATTGCATGCTTTTAGCCCCTTTATCAAATATAAGATAATTGTAATTTTGTGGATAGGTTTCTGTGTCCTCTATTCTATACCATTGGTCCACCCGCCTGTTTTGGTACCAGTACCATGCTGTTTTTGTTACTATTGCTTTGTAGTACAGTTTGAAATCTGGTATCGCTATACCGCCTGATTCACACTTCCTGCTTAGAATTGCTTTTGCTATTCTGGGTATTTTATTTTTCCATATGAATTTCATGATTGCTTTATCTATTTCCACAAGAAATGCCGTTGGGATTTTGATTGGCATTGCATTGAACCTATAGAGAACTTTTGGTAATATCGCCATTTTGATGATGTTAGTTCTGCCTATCCATGAACAGGGTATATTTTTCCATCTTCTAAGATCTTCTTCTATTTCTCTCTTTAGGGTTCTGTAGTTTTCATTGTATAAATCTTTCACCTCTTTTGTTAGGTTGATTCCCAAGTATTTTATTTTTTTTTTGAGGATATTGTGAATGGAGTGGTTTTCCTCATTTCCAGTTCAGAAGATTTGTCGCTGATATACAGAAATGCCTTTGATTTATGCGTGTTGATTTTATATCCTGCCACTTTGCTGAATTCATTTATTAGCTCTAGTAGTTTCTTTGTAGACCCTTTTGTGTCTTCTAGGTATAGGATCATATCATCTGCAAATAGTGATAATTTAAGTTCTTCTTTTCCTATCTTAATGCCTTTAATTTCTTTTGTCTGTCTAATTGCTCTGGCCAGTATTTCGAGAACTATATTGAATAGAAGTGGTGAGAGAGGGCATCCCTGTCTTGCTCCAGAATTTAGAGGGAATGCCTTCAGTTTTTTTCCATTTAGAATGATGCTAGCCTGAGGCTTTGCATATATAGCTTTTACAATTTTGAGGTAAGTTTCTGTTATCCCTAGTTTTTCGAATGTTTTGAACATAAAGGGATGCTGTACTTTGTCGAATGCTTTTTCTGCGTCTATCGAGATGATCATATGGTTCTTATTTTTAAGTCTATTGATGTGATGAATAACGTTTATTGATTTCCGTATATTGAACCAGCCTTGCATCCCAGGGATGAATCCTACTTGATCATGGTGCATGATCTTTTTGATATGTTTAAGTATACGATTTGCCAGAATTTTATTGAGGATTTTTGCATCTAAATTCATCAGGGATATTGGTCTATAGTTTTCTTTCTTTGAGGTGTCCTTATCTGGTTTGGGAATCAGGGTGATATTGGCCTCATAGAATGAATTTGGAAGTTCTCCCTCTTTTTCTATCTCCTGAAATAGATTGTGGAGTATTGGTATTAGTTCTTCTTTAAAGTTCTTGTAAAACTCTGCTGTATATCCATCCAGTCCTGGGCTTTTCTTGGTTGGTAGTCTTTTGATGGCTTCTTCTATTTCCTCACTTGATATTGGTCTGTTTAGGTTGTTTATATCTTCCTGACTCAATCTGGGTAGTTCATATGTCTTAAGGAATTTATCGATGCCTTCACTATCTTCTATTTTATTAGAGTACAGGGTTTCAAAATAATTTCTAATTATCTTCTGTATTTCTGAATTGTCTGTTGTGATGTTGCCTTTTTCATCCCGTAAGCTAGTAATTTGGGTTCTCTCTCTTCTTCTCTTTGTTAGCGTGGCTAGTGGTCTATCAATCTTATTTGTTTTTTCAAAGAACCAACTTTTAGTTTTGTCAATTTTTTCGATTGTTTCTTTTGTTTCGATTTCATTGATTTCAGCTCTAATTTTAATTATTTCTTGCCTTCTACTGTATTTGCTGCTGATTTGTTCTTCTTTTTCTAAGGCTTTGAGGTGTAGTGTGAGGTCACTTATTTGTCGGCTTTTTTTTTCTTTTAAGGAATGAACTCCATGAAATGAATTTTCCTCTTAGTACTGCTTTCATAGTGTCCCAGAGATTTCGATATGTTGGTCTGAGTTTTCATTTACCTCTAAATTTTTAAATTTCCTCTTTGATGTCTTCTGTAACCCTTTGTTCATTCAGTAGCATATTGTTTAATCTCCATGTGATGTAGGATTTTTCCTTTCTCATTTTATTATTGATTTCCAATTTCATTCCATTATGATCAGATAAAATGCATGGTAGTATCTCAACTCCTTTGTAATTGCTAAGATTTGCCCTGTGACATAACATATGGTCTATTTTTGAGAAAGATCCATGTGCTGCTGAGAAGAAAGTGTATCCGCTTGATGTTGGGTGGTATATTCTGTATATATCAATTAAGTCTAAGTTATTAATTGTATTATTGAGCTCTATGGTTTCTTTATTCAACTTTTGTTTGGAAGATCTGTCCAGTGGTGAGAGAGGTGTGTTAAAATCTCCCATGATTATTGTGTTGTGGTCTATTAGACTCTTGAACTTGAGAAGAGTTTGTTTGATGAATGTAGCTGCACCATTGTTTGGGGCATATATATTAATGATCGTTAAGTCTTGTTGGTGTATGGTTCCCTTGAGCAGTATGTAGTGTCCTTGTTTATCCCTTTTGATTAACTTTGGCTTGAAGTCTACTTTATTTGATACAAGTATGGACACCCCTGCTTGCTTCCAGGGTCCGTATGAGTGATATGATTTTTCCCAACCTTTCACCTTCAGTCTGTGTATGTCTTTTCCTATCAGATGCATCTCCTGTAGGCAGCATATTGTTGGATCTTTTTTTTTTTTAATCCATTCTACTAGCCTATGTCTTTTGATTGGTGCATTTAAGCCATTAACATTTAGGGTTACTATTGAGATATGGTTTGTATTTCCAGCCATATTTGGTTATGTACGATACTTAACATGATTTGTTTTTCCTCTATGCTTAGTTTTTCCTTTACTGTACTACCTCCCGCTGTTGGTTTTCATTGTTATTTTTCATTTCCTCTTCCTGTAATGTTTTGCCGAGGATGTTTTGAAGAGATGGTTTTCTAGCTGCAAATTCTTTTAACTTTTGTTTATCATGGAAGATTTTTATTTCATCTTCAATCCTGAAGCTTAATTTCACTGGATACATGATTCTTGGTTGGAACCCTTTTTCTTTCAGTGTTTGAAATATGTTGTTCCAGGATCTTCTAGCTTTCAGAGTCTGTGTTGAAAGATCAGCAGTTATCCTGATTGGTTTACCCCTATATGTAATCTGCTTCCTCTCTCTTGTGGCTTTTAAGATTCTCTCCTTATTCTGTATGTTGGGCATCTTCATTATTATGTGTCTTGGTGTGGATCTCTTATGATTTTGTATATTCAGTGTCCTGTAGGCTTCTAGTATTTGGATTTCTTTTTCATTCTTTAAGTCTGGGAAGTTTTCTAGTATTATTTCATTGAATAGATTGCTCATTCCCTTGGTTTGGACCTCTGTACCCTCTTGTATCCCAATAACTCTTAGGTTTGGTTTCTTGATGTTATCCCATAATTCTTGGATGTTCTGCTCATGGCTTCTTAACATTCTCGCTGAGCTGTCTATGTTCTTTTCAAGTTGAAAAACTTTGTCTTCGTTGTCTGAAGTTCTATCTTCTAAGTGTTCTATTCTGCTGCTAATACTCTCATTTGAGTTTTTAATTTGGTTTATTGTTTCCTGCATTTCCAGGATTTCTGTTTGTTTGTTTTTTATATCCTCTATCTCCCTATAGAGTTGATATTTTGCTTCTTGTATTTGTTTATGTAATTCATTGTCAAAGTGATTTTTCATTGTCTGAATTTGATGTATAATGTCTTCCTTGAGACTCCAGATCATCTGAAGCATGTATATCCTGAACTCTTTGTCTGACATTCCATCAGCTGCAGATATTACTTCATCTAATGTTGAATTGACCTGTATTGTTTGTGGTCCTTTCTTTCCTTGTCTTTTCATACTGCTCATGATTCTTTCTAGCTTTGTGAAACTGTTGTGCTAATGTTTTTCCCCTTATATATTTGTATTGTTCTTGTATAGCTCCAAAATCCCTCTTTTGCGGAGAAAGACAATGTTAACAGATCCCAATATCAACAGTACATTATCTAGGCACAAGTTTTCATTATTAATACATTTATAGTTAGATTCTAAGACTATAGATATTGGTTTTAATTATTACTTAAGAATATATTCCTTAGTTTCATAAAAGGCGTACCATATCTGGTGGCATATAGAAAAATTAATTTCAGACGAAGGATGTTATACTTAGAGGGAAAGGAGTGAGGGTATGAGATTAAACTAACTTAGCACCTTTGGAGAACTCTAACCACTAGACTAGTAATTTATGGAAGAATGTATATATTCAACCTCCTATCTATTTAGATAGTTACCCTATGTATAGATAGCAAAAGTTAGGAGATTGAAAGTGGGATAGAGAGAATACGAATTAAAAAAAAAGAAAAAAAAATAACAAGGAAGAAAAGAGAAATAAGAGAAGGGAAAGGGAAGTAAGATAGAAATAAAGAAAAAAAAATGGGAGGGAGGTGGGGTATATGCAATTCCTCTATATTACTTTGGTAATTCGGTTGTTCATGTACAGTTCTTGATTTCACATATGCTGAAGTTGTGGAAGAGAGAGAAGAAAAGAGAGAGCAAAAAACAAACAAACAAACAAAAAAAACAGAACACTGTTTTCCTTGCTTCCAGTAGGTGGCGTTGTCTATTCCTAGTTTGAGCCTCTGTATTCAGGGTGGTGGGTATAGCCAGTGTGAAAGGAAATGAGCTTCCACCTGTATCTTCCCTACTCTAGTCTCTGAGGTAGAAACCAGGTGTCTGTACAGTTGTTGTTTTGCGTTGATAGCTACAACCCCCAAAAGCTTGTGGGAAATAATTTGAGTTATCGCAGCTAAGGGTGGGGGAGTTAGAAACTGGGTACCTGGATCAGCCGCAGAACCATGCTGGTAGCCACACCCCCTTTGATGGGTTTTAAGGGTTGATGGGCTTCCTCCGGACTAGCACTTGGGGGGGGGGGGCGGACTTCCTCCTCCGGTCTGGCTGGGCGCCTGGCGTCTTCCTCCTCCGGTCTGGCTGCGGAGTTTTTTTTCTGGATAGACAAAATCCTGGAACATTATAAAAAGGATTGCAGAGTCTTGCCCATACTCTCCATCAGAGATTCAGGCAAAGCATCCAGATGTAATTAGAAAATTATTTCCATTTCAGGGTAGTTTAGAGATCATATCCTGTATTATAGATGAAACTGAAGCTCAGGGAAGTGGCTTTCCAAAAACAGTGGTTGGTTCGCTTGCTTCAGACTCTTCATTAGACAAAGCAAACCCCTTTACTGAATTTGGGAGATCATCCATGGCAGTATGTATCTCCTGAAAGAGCTAAGAACAAATCGAGTTGTCCCTATGCAATCTGCACCTGGGTTACTGAGGCCATGGGTCCCATCCCTTCCTGCTTGGGCCACCAGGGGATTCATCTGAGTTCTAAATAAAAGTTCAACTGGAGCCTGAAGGTAAAAGGTGGACTTTAAATGTTGTTTTCCAGGTGCTTAAAAGCATCATGTCCCAGTTAGAATCCCTGCTCTTTTTGGACAAGTCACTTAACTGACATCTCTGTCTCCTCATCTGTAAAGTAGGGAGACCTGGGGGTCTACAACAGGGCGGAGCCAGAGGACAGGCCTTCCTCTCCACTTTCATCTTGGTACCTTTCCTCCTGCACCAATGGAAATTATTCCTTTCACCTTCCTCTCCATGGACCTTGTCACATTGCGCCAACTCCTGCTGTCACTTCCCTCCAAGTGCCCATCCACTAGGTAAGGGAGGTTTCTGGGAGTGAGAAAATGTGGAAGAGAACATGATCTCATTACCCTGTCCCCCAGCAGAAGCTCTGGCATGGGGACCCTGCTGGTGCCTCCCTATAGACCCAGAGCCACCTCTGTCTAGTCCAAGCAGTTAAGGAAAGGCTTCCCTTCCCCACACCCTGATAATGGCATCCTCTGGCTCAGCATCTGGTGGGCATTGAATCTGCCCATGATCTTCTTTCTAATTAGTGTGCCCTGTGCATCCAGAGTGGGCTCAGGTCTCATTTGCTCAACCTCTGTGTCACCTCTATCTGCTACTGAGAGTCTGGACCTTATTCCTTTTTGTACCTGGGATCCTCCTTGGCATGATCTGTGATGCACTGGGTGCTGGTCTCCTTGGCATCCCAAACAGCACTGTGCTTACTATGCCAAGCTGGTCTGCAGCCCATGGCCACCACTATTTGTGACAGCTGTAAGGTCTTGGTGCTGCAGCCTGGGAGCTACCTCATGTCAGTGGGGCCTGCACTGGCTTCTCCCCAGGCCATCCACCTTTGTGCCTGTGTTAGTCAGCTTTTGCTACTGACCAAAATATCCAACAAGGGCAACTTAGAGGAGGGAAAGTTTATTTTGGCCTCTGGTTTCAGAGGTTTAGTCCACAGTGGGCTGACTCCATTGCTCTGGGCTCAGGTGAGGTAGAACATCATGACAGAAGGACACGGTGGAGAACTGCTCTCCATTCATGGTGGCCAGTGAGCAAGAAGAGAGAAGAGTGGAAGGTGCCACTGGGAAAATGAACCCTTTTATGTCATGCTTCAGTGACCCATCTCCTTGGGCCACACCCCACCTGCCTACAGTTACTATCTATTCAGGACATTCAAACTAGAATGGACTGATCAGGTTACAAATCTTACAATCCAATCATTTCACCTCTGAGCCTTCCTGTATCAACTGAGAATATTTTAAGGGAGATCTCATTTCCATATCATAACATTCTCCCCCTGGTCCCCAAAAGCTCCTGCCCATCTCACAATGTAAAATCCATTAAGTTCATCTCTAAGAGTCCCATAGTCTTAACATTTTCAACACTGCGCCAAAGTCCAAGTCCAAAGTCTCTTCTGAGACTCAAGGCAAACGCTTGGCTGTGAGCCTCTGCTAGTTACAACTATCTAACGTACACAATGGCACAGAGTAAACACTCCAATCCCCAAAGAGAGGAATTGGGGCACAGGAAGGAAGGGGACCAAAACATGACTGAAGATAACAGGTCCCGTAAGTGCATTTACAGCATCCAGAACATATGGCTGCCAGGTTTTCTCTCCCTTTGGTCTTGCTGGTTGCAGCCCACTCTTCTCACCTGGCTCTTTCCATATTCAGCAAATTTTCTTGGTGACAGTCCACATCACTGACATCTCTTAATTCCTGGGCATTCATTCCAGTCTTGGCTTCACCTCACACCTTCTTGCATTGCCTTTTGGGGGCAGCCTGCAGGGGTTCCACCCTGCTATGCATTGCCTGTCCTCTTGGGCCTTCCTTGGAGATCTCAGAGGAAGCCTCCATGACCCCGAAACTCCAGCATCCTGCATGTCTGCAGAACCATCACCTGTGAATGACACCAAGGTCTATTGGTAGCTGGTGCAAGAGCTGGGCCCCCTGAAACCAAGGCTGCAGTGACTTTTGAGAGCTGGTGTCAGGGTGAAACAACTTTCTAGGTCCCCCTGTGTGAGCAGGGTACCCCCATGACCTTTCTTAAAGGAATCTTCCCTTTTACTTCCTTGAGCCAGTAATGGGTACAGTCTTATAATTTCCTGTGATGCCCTCATGTTTCTTTTTTCCTGTTTATTTATTTTTTTTCCTGCTGGGGGGAGGGGGATGGCACTGGGGATTACCCCAGGGCCTTGTGCATGCTAGAAGTGCTCTAACGCTGAGCTGCACCCCCTAGCCCTTTTTATTTTTTATTTTGAGACATGGCCTCA
This sequence comes from Callospermophilus lateralis, assembly GCF_048772815.1. Classification (NCBI taxonomy): domain Eukaryota; kingdom Metazoa; phylum Chordata; class Mammalia; order Rodentia; family Sciuridae; genus Callospermophilus; species Callospermophilus lateralis. The sequence goes on along the minus strand of NC_135319.1, from coordinate 49,133,757 downwards.
GTCCAGGCTGTTCTCAAACTTGTGATCCTCCCACCTCAGCCTCCCAAGTAACTGGGGTCCCAGACAGCCATCGCAGCCTGGCTTAGAGTTGGGGTTTTACTCTCCACAGGAGGGTTTTAAGCAGGAAGGTGGCGTCTCTGTACATTGTGGGGACCTGACCGTAGGGAGCCGGGCTCTCTGCCACCACTCCCTGCTTTCCTGGTTACACTGTTCAGAGTGACTCATGGAGTACCTCTCCCAGGTCCTGGGGCCCATGCGGCCTCTCCCTGTCCTCCTCCTGGGCCCACCTGGGTTGCAGAGCCTGTTTTCCTTGTAGCAGACCCTTCCTTCCAGTGAGCGCAATCTGTCCCTGCCGTTGACCTGGATGTGACTCTGGCTTGCCCTGTGTTTGTGGCCCTCTTAGATGCCACCTCTGAGAAGTGGTGGGGCAGGCTGCTGTCCTGGCCTGTGGTGAGGGAGGCCTAGGCCGTCACAGTCTATCCCTGGTGGCCACCTCTGGTCCTGGTGCTCACAAACCCTCCCCTCTGGTTCTCTCCCAGTGTCCAGCACCAGGGCCGCCTGAGCCTGGACCTCAGCCACAGGGCCAGCAGTGACTATGCTGAGATGAGAGCCTCCCACGGGTCCAACTCTATGCAGCAGACTGCTAATTGCCTGCCAAATGTGTATTCTCATTTCCCTTGGTAGCAGGACCCTGGGCAATATGCTCAGGAGAAAATTTCATTTTCAAGGGTCCTTAGGAAAGCTGTTGTGGCCTTCCCCTGGGATCCCTGACAGGCATGAAGCTGGAGCTCCAATAGCCATAATGTGGCTCATGGCCTAAAACACCACCTCTCAAGGATGGCAGAGCGGAAGGACTGAAGGATCTGAACCTCCAATGATTTCAAGGAGCTGGACAGCTTGAATTGTCTGTCTCTAGTTTCTTTTATGTAAGAGAAAAACCATTTGTCTGTTTAAGCCATTAGGCTTAAAAAACTGTGTACATTTGTGTGCCTTTTTAAGTTTATATCTAAAAATTTTAAAAGTTTAAATAGTTGCCAAGAATGTAATTCTGATTCTTTGAAACTGTTAATATAAATAAACTATCACATCACTCTGTGTGTTCAAAGGAGTGAATATTTTCATAGTAACCTGACATTCAAATTATCTATTTAAAAACAACAAATGAAATCTCTGTTAAAAGTTAAATTTTGGATCATTTAATTTTCTCCTGGAACTTTCATTTTGTTCCTATGTGTCTTATAGAGTTTCATCCTATTATATTTTTATACTTAAAAGTCTTTTACATTAATCATCTCTTGTCTCTACGATAAAATAATACACACACACACACATACAATACACATTAAAATGCTTTTCTATTTATGTTTCTTATGACCACAAATCTCTGAGGGTTAAAAATGTGTTCTGAATTGAACTATATTACAATATTAAGATTATGTTATCAAAGCAATGTAAGTCATTTTAAAAACTTTTAAATGATAAACAAAAGTAAAAAATGGGAATGCATGTTAATAAGATGAATTAAACAAGTTTTCAACTAACTGGTTCATTTATCCATAGATGACTATTACATATTGCTACAAGACAGGAAGGGTTCAATTTTTCTTCCCATTTGTTGTATCTATAGAAGTACTAAGAAACCTGCTCACACAAAGAATAGCATGTTTTGCCGAGCAAAGTGGCACATGCCTGTAATCCCAGCAACTTGGGAAACTGAGACAGGAGAATTATGAGTTCAAAGCCAGCCTCAGCAACTCCCTGAGGCAAGACCCTGCACTAAAAAAAAAAAAAAAAGAATAGTATGATTTATTATAGCAATGTCAATTCTTTGAACTTCTTATGAATTACATGCTAAAAATCACAAAACATAATTTTTAATATCCTACATAATCATTTGGTTAAGTCATCTTTCAGTTTTGTTGAAAGTGAGGAATTAGAAACCACTGACTTGCAAAGAATTTATGAACAAATCATTACAGTAATCCATGCTCTCAATTTTTGGGAAGTATATCAAAAAGACTGTGTACTACTACCCATGAAATAGCTGTCAATTACTCTCTCATTCTTTACAAAGGGAAACTTGTTTAAATTGCTATTCACAAAAAGAGTTGGGAGCAACCCAAACATAAATCTCAATTTACTCTTATCAATGTAGTATATTTTATGAAATGCTCTTGACTGAGTTCAAGCTTTTAACATATTTTCATCCATACCTTAGAAATTATCATAGCAGAATTTCTTCACCAAAATTACCAATTAAAGTAAGAGTGCAACAAATATAAGTTCCCAAGTAGTTCATTTGTTATAAAAGAAGAAATGACATTAGCCAGTGGTGAATTATTAAAACTCATTTCCTTTCAGTGGCCAAAAAATTGTGTCCAAAAAAAACCCCAAGCCATTTTGGATTAGCAGTCTTTTTGGTGAGGACAGTTGGGTAAAGAGTTGGAACAACATTGACGGTCAATTAAAAACCAGGCAGATGACTTTGAATGTTTTCCCTTGGCTCTTGATAAGTAGACACGTGTTCCCAGTGCTGCCCAGTTGTTGTTATTTTAGGAGTCAATGCTGGGTTTAGAATGAATCAGCCTCCATGAACAGTATTCATGGAACAATTATAGGCAAGTGGAATGTCTGCAGCTCTGTCTTCTTTCTCAGAATTACTTTGGTTATTTGGAATCTTGTGGTTCCAAAGAAATTTTAGAATTATTTTATTCTTTTTAGTGCTGTGAATAATTTCATTGGAATGTTGATAGGTTCCAAATATTTTATGGCATTGAAACTGTAGGTTACTTTAGGTAATATGGACATTTTTTAACAAAATTGTTCCAATTTAACATGGATTGTTCCAATTCATGAACACAGGATATCTTTCCCTTTATTTGTGCCATCCTCAATGTTTTTTCCCATTAGTGTTTTACAATGTTCAGTGCATAATCTTTCATCTCTTTGGTTAAATTTACTCCTAAGTATTTTCTTCATATTTTGTTTTTAGTTATAGGTAGACACAATGTATTTTGTATTTATTTGGTGCCGAGGATCAAACACAGTGCCTCACGCATGCTAGGCGAGCGCTCTACCTCTGAGCCACAACCCCAGCCCTATTCCTAAGTATTTTATATGTATTTTGATGCTGTCACAAATAGGATCTCTTTTGCAGATAGATTATTGGAATACAAAGTACAAATTCTTCGAATGAGAAGAATCACTGACAATCATTATTTCAAACATTAAAAATGACTTTGGACTTCTTGATAATATTTCTTAATTCAACCTCAAAAGGGGCTGGGGATGTGGCTCAAGCGGTAGCGCGCTCGCCTGGCATGCGTGCAGCCCGGGTTCGATCCTCAGCACCACATACAAACAAAGATGTTGTGTCCGCCAAAAACTAAAATAATAATAATAATAATTCAACCTAAAAATTACAAGACAAACAACACTCATGTTAAAACTTACACTGGAGTAATGTCATTTGAACAACTCATGTTGCTTGAATCACAAGAAATGTCAACCTGCATTATATACTTCCAGTGCCAGAAACTGAAACAAGAAATCACATCTCCATTCTCACACAGATTGGCCGTAGATGTTTTCCAACCTTAAACTACAGTTCCAGAGTGTTCGTTAGACTACAATGTTGGTGCAAAGGAAATTCCTGTATTTCAAAATTCAGTTAACTGTGCCACTGAGAAACTTCTACAAGACTTCAGATGGCAAATATCAGGAGAAAAATTCAATAGGATTATGTAAAAGCCTTTGAAGAAATAAATACACTCAATTTAAACTACAGGTACATGAGATTATATCACTATTGGGCAGTAGCTATCTGTGTAAAAAGACAGTTTGAAAGATGAAAGATCAGCCTTAACATTTTCAATTTTGATGAGGAAGGACACTAAGTTTGGAAATGACAGTGGACAGAATGCCAGTGTGTCTGCTTCTGTCTCTGGACAACTGCACCCAGCATTCTTCATAGAATTGCAGAAACACTGACATCTTGAGGTTCAACCATAGGCCCCAGTGCTTTTTTTCTGTCATGAGATGTTGGTGGAGAGCAAAATACAACCCTATGGAGGGGAATTGGCCAAACCTAGAAAATCGCATGTGTTTGACTCACCCATCTCACTTCTTGAATCCTATCTCAATGGTACACGAGCAAAAATATAAATGGCATATGTACATAGTTACTTGCACTATCATTTACCATAGTCAAAGTGGGACACCATTCAGATGTTCCTAAAATAGGGATCAATGAGATACAGCACCCTGGATTTTTGTGCAGACATAAAAAAGAAGGACGATGCTCTCTAAAACAAGAAATGTTCCCTAGGACACAGAATGAAGTGAAAAAAGCTAGGTGCAGAAATGACATATGTCATCTTTTGCATTAGTAATAGCAGCAGGGAAAGGGACATGTATGTGTATGCATAAATATAATCCTATAAACTCTAAACTGAAGAGTAAAGTAGCTAAAAAATGAACCTAATTTTCTACAAAAGTAGTGTCCTAATTGCTCAGAGAAAAGCATTATTGCTACTGACTTGGAACACAGTCTTCACTGTGCTTCTTTAATAGGATCCTCTCAAAAGACAGTGCTACACAGAAGTCTCAAGTCATTTGAAGTAACATGAAAAAAGGAAGGGGGGTCCTTCTGCTGCTTCAAAAGGATAACACGAGGGAAGGGAACTATGTCATTAGGGAGAACCTCTGGTCTTAAAGTAGACCAAGTGCAGTGTGTGTCTGGAATCTGGAAGTTGCATAGCCTTATCAGTGGAACCTAATGAATACTTGTTTGTCCTCTCATTTAACATCTGGTCCCTGTCCATGAACCTACAATAGTGCCCATCTCGCCTGCACTAAGTAATGTTGTTTTTATATGTACCACTAGGAACCTAGGCCACTAAAGCCTCTTCTACAGAAAGAGCTGCCTCTGGCCTGTAGAAGCTGCTGCAGCCATTGAGGGAGTTTCCCTGACTAGCCTCGGAGAAGCCGGCAGCTGAGTAAGAAGGAAAGGGACCCAGGCAGGTCCCAAAGTTAAATATAAGCAGAGCTGGTTCAGTTAAATGTGAACTTCAGAGAAACAATAAGTAGCTTTATTTCATAATATATTCCTACTAAAAAATTAACCCGTTATCTGAAATTCAAATTTACATAGCCTTGCAGTATTTTATCTGGTAACCATCAACCTGGGGCGTTTAGGGCAGTTTTCCTATCGGGGCTGCGGAAGGGTTTCTCCCCGGGCCCTAGGGGTCCTGCCAGAGAGGAGCAGGAGGAGAGGGGAGAGTAGGAGAAGGGGACCTGGAGCGAGGAGAAAGAAAGTGGAGGGGAAGGAGGACGGGGAGGAGGAGGAGCGGGCCCACAGAGAGGCGATCCACGGAGCTCCGAGGAGCGAACCAACTCTTCCTCGACCTCGCAGCTCTCAAGGTCCAACCGTGAGAACCGCCTCTGCCAGGCGAGAGGAACCGTTCTGAGAAAAAGGCTCCTCCCTTCTTGGTGTGCGCACCCGACGCGTGCGCCTGCACCAGTCGGCGAATCGCGTTCCGATGCTAGGCCACGAGCGCGCCCTCCCGGGCTGGTCGCGCGGAACAGTGAGCCGAGTGTGTGCCATGGGGGACGGAGCAGGAACGCGTGCCCGAGGGGAGGGGACGCGCGCGCAAGACTGGGGCGCGCGGAGGGGAGGGTACAGGTGGGTTGCCACCCAGAAGCTGGGAGCCGGTGCTCCCGGAAAAGAGCCATCGAGCCTGGGTGGGGTGTCGACTCTATGGGGAGAGGTTTAGGGGCAGCGGACTTAAGGGAAGGAACCTTGAGAAGCTGCTTGTCCTAGAAGGCAGGAGACCCCAGCCCCTGGGAGACTCGCAGTATGTTCTGTGGTATGGCAATGTCACGCTTCTGCACCTTTGTGTTTGAAGGTGACCTCGGGACCCTAGCGATATCACTCTTCCTAGGCTCAGTTGAGTGTGCAGAATGCTCTGCTAGCATTTCCCATGTTGGTTTTTGTTTTTTGCGTCTGGGGGGATTGAACCCAGGAGTGCTTTACCACGAAGTTATATCCCCCCCCTTTTATTTTTTCAGGGCTGAGGACCGAACTCAGGGGATTTTGTGAAAATGAAGATTCTGAATCTGTAGCTCCGGGTAGGACCTGAGAATCTGCATTTCCACAGGCCCTCAGGTGATAGAATCCGGGCTGGTCATTTGTCATTAAACCACACTGAGAGGGTGCGGACGATTGTTTATTCTCATTCATTAGTTCAGTTGGGCTACAGATGAGCAGAAAGAGACACCACCCACCTCCATTTCCATTGTCCACCTCTACACCCATGACTTTAACAAATTTATTCTTTTACAGTTATTGAGAAGTCCAAAATATTCTTCAAGGCTAAAAGCAAAGTGTCAGAAGGCTTCTGGAGGTTCTAGGGGAGAATCCATTCCTTGCCTTTTCCTGCTTCTAGAGGCTGTCCTTGGCTTCTTCTGGCTTTGATGACATTACAACTTCTTCCTCTGCTCTCTCATCACCTTGCCCTTCCTGTCTGACCTTGCTGATCTATCTTATAAAGATGCTGTGGTTACATTATACTGACTTGGATAATCTACTCCTCATCTCGAGATGCTTAATTTAATCACATTTCCAAAGTCCCTTTTGCCATATAAGGTATCACATTAATAGGTTTCAGGTATTAGGACACAGAGACCATTGGGAGCCATTATTCAGCCCTAGAACTAAGACATTCTCTCTCTGAAGAAAGTTAATAAATTATATACTGTATAATCTACAGTTTGCATTTAACTTGCCTAATTTTCCCAACAATATATTTTACAGAATTCTTTTTTCTGGTCTTGACCCAACCTAGAATCACGTTACGTGTAGTTTTGGGGGCTGTGTAGTCCCCTTTGATCCATATTGGTTCCCTATCTTTATTTAGTTTTTCATGACCTTGACATTGATACTGATTTTGGAGGTCAAGATCAGGTCCTTGATCCTCTAGTGTTGAAGATTAAATACCCGAGAAATGTTGACGCAAGCATAGAAAGCAAGTTTCATCTAAGAAAGGGACAGACAGACTTCTCCAGAGACAAGTGAGGCTCAGAATAGTGGGTACAGGTGTGTATTTCGAAGTGTGATCCTCTGAGGTGTTGGCATCCCATTGAGCTGGGAAGTGTGATCTGGAGGTTAGCTGTAAGCAATCCAGCAATAACCAGCCATCAGAAATATTACAATGGTGAAATCTGGCCAATGCAACCTCAACCAAGTGATCAAACTGAGCACAAAGTGACATCACATGCCTCCTGATGGGATATGCTCTTCCTATGGAACATCCCTGCCTGGCCTGAGGGGACAGAAAATGTCACATTCCTCAAAAGACTGAAGAGGGGGGGCAGTGAGGGGTAGAAGGCCTGGCAGGTAGTGTAGATATTGAATGATGGGGATCCAGAGAGGATGATGGCTGGTTATTGCTGGTTAATGGCGGGGTGTGTAGGAGGGGGTGAGCCTTTCTCAGAAATGCCCTTAGGAAGGAAAGTAAAACTGAAGATGGCAGCTGTCACTTATGATGGCCTTCCACATGCTAAGCAAGGACCTTACAGGGAGGAACAAACTAAAAAACACCTCCAGAAAAATGTGAGGGCTGGATCTGAGCCTCTGCTATTCCCTGGATTCTTCTGGGGTTTAAATGTGTAAATTTCAGGAATATGGAGTTGGTCAGGGAGCCAGGTGCTGGGCTGTCGCAGGGCACAGTCTTCTATTGTAATAGCTAACATTTAATAAATCCTAACATGTGCCAGGCCCAGGGCCTCTCAGGTGTGTGTTACATCTGTGAATCCTCTGTTCGTTATGAAGTGCATACTTTAGTTATTTCTCTTCTACAGATGAGGAAACCAAGGCTCAGAGAAATGCAGCAACTTTCCGATGATCACACAGATGCAAGTGGCAGCACCAGGCCTGGAACTTGGTCCTTCTGAGCCCAGAGTCTGTGTCCCTCCTGCTCTGCTTCATGGCCATGCCTCCTTGAACCTTCTGGCTTGAGCCACCTTCCCTCCTGCTTGTCAAATGGATCGACAGTAAATATGGGGGCCTCGACCAGCCTGAGGCAGTTTCTGCTTATGAACTGGGGAGTGGAACAGTGTGTTAGCAGTGGCCAGAGGACCTAGCATTTCCCCTTCCTTCTGCTCCTCCCCAGGGCTATTCTGTGGTCCTTTGTGAAGTAAATGAGCTAATCTTAGATCCACAGGCTGTCCTTCTGACCTCACAATAGCTCACCTTTCAGGGTGCTCACAGCTCTTCCCTGGTGTCTCCTCCTGCTTGATTGTTTTCTCCCTACTGGGTAGAAATGTGTGTGCATTGAAGGCCTCAGCCTCCTTAACCGCCAATATATCAAGCTCCTCTCAAGCCTGGTGACCCCAGGACCTACTGTCTGATCTACTCCAACTGGAGAGCTTTGGAACAAGTCTGCTTGAACATAAGGGTGACTGGCAAGTATGCATTTGTTGGTTCTTTTGAGAAGGGTGATTCTATGGTTTGGATCTTAAATGTCCCCAAAGGCCAGATGCTGTCTTCTGGGTCTCTAGCCTGAGGTGCTATAGGGAGATGGTGCAACTCTACAGGGGTGAGGCCCAATGGAAACCCTTGAAAGGGGATTGTGAGACTCTGAATGCTCTCTCTTTTGCTGTTTGTTTTTGGCCACTATAAGAAGAGCTTCTCTGCTCCACCTGATGCTCCCTACCGGTGTTCTGCTGAGCACCCATAGACGGAAACTACTGGCAAATATAAATTCATCTTTGTGTTGATTACCTTAGGTATTTTGTCACAGCTATGGGAAGCTGATGAACACTGGTGCGACCAAGTAACATCTCATATTAATCCTAAAATAAATCTGAGTTGGTTAGAATCAATCTGTTTTTAAAATATGATTACCTGTGTACAAGAATGTGTCTGGATGCTTCCCAGGTCCCCAGGATGGAAACGGAATACCTGAAGAAGTGCTTTGGAAATTCCTTGTCCCAGGCACTGGCAGAAGTGGCAAAGGTTCGGCCCAGTGACCCAATAGAGTACCTGGCTCACTGGCTTTACCATTACAGGAAAATAGCTCTAGCAAATGAAAAGGTGCGTGTGTGTGCAGGTGTGTCTAGGGAGGGCTCAGCTTCCCTGGAGGGACTGGAATCCGAGGCAGAGTCCTGGAGTTGGCCAGGGGGTTTGGTTCATCCACCTTCCCAGGATGACTTAGTCTGCAGCTGGAATCCAACTCAGGGGTGTGGAGTTGGTGGGTTTGGAGCTGCCAGCAGGCTAAAGCTAGTTACAGGAAGAAACTCCACAGGCTTAGGGTCCAGGACTATCCCCAGGGAGGGCGGGCCCCCTTAGAAGACCTCCTGGTGCTGACCTGACTTGAGCCTGTGACATTCCCCCAGAATATGCAAGAACAGATCCAGCTGAAGGAGGAATATGAGAACAGCCTCAGGGAAAAGGAAATGGCAGCAATGATGAAACAAGAAGAGCTTCAGATGCAACAAAAGTGTAAAGAGTGTCGCAAGGTAGGAAGGAGGAACTCACCAAGGCCCATTCCCATCCCAGGGATGGACTCCAGGAAATCCCCAGGGCAGCCGCCACCACCGTGCTGAACACACTGAGGCCCCCTTAGTCGACTTTCCCTCCCTGTCCCACATTCATGTCTGAACCAGGTCTTGTCAATGAAATAGGGAAGGTTCAAAGGCAAATTCATGTTAGATTCAGGAAATACCACTGATGTTACTGACTTACACATCTAGATTCTATTCACCTGGAACAAATATTTTTTTCAGAGATCCTTTGAGCCCTTTCCAAAAACTATTCAAAGTTTTTTCAGAAACCAAACATGGTTGTTATCAGTGCATACTTAATGCATATGGTAATATTAGTATTTTATTATTAAATTCTCTTTACTTGTCAAGCCTCTGGTGCCTCCTCTTGGATGCTATAATGATGAATATAAATTCTTAGTTCAGAATAGTTGGAAACAACTGTGCATTTACCACCCTGACAAGCAAATATTTTATCTCCCACAATCTTTTCCACAATTTCCTAAAATATGTCTGCTGCTATCTCATGCTTTCTACAAATTACATGATGCCCGAACAGGTAATTCATTTAAGGGGGTTATCAGGCTTGAGATCTGAAATCTTATTCAACTATCACTACATCCTTGTACAAGTCACTAACTTTGGCTGGTTTCCAAAGCTGACTTTGATAGCATGAAAGTACTAAGTTTATTTTCATTTATAATAATATACTCAGCATTCTCATAAATAATGAATATACATATATATATATATATATATATATATATATATATAATTAGTTATAATCAGTTATTTATTTTTAAAGCTAAACATGTATAACTAAATTAAAAGAAAGATGGTTTGTGCTGTTTTTTGACGTGGTCTAGGGAGCTCTCCCTCAGGAAGGGTTCATGCTTGGAGCACTTTTTGGGGGGACGGGAGAAATGAGGCTCAGTAAAAAGTCACCATCACCTTACTGATGACCCAACCATTTTCTAACACCAAGTTTCTCTGCTAATAGAAATAAAAATATATGATAATGGACTCCCAAGTCTCTACCCTAGTTTTACAGTAGCTCTATTGAAAAAAACTTGGCTCACTTCTGCATTTTGAATTGTCCCTTTGTGTTGCACTGGGGATGTTTTGAACCTGGCAGCAATATACCTCAGCAAGATTTTTTTTTTTTTTTTTTTTTTTTTTTTTATACCAAGAATTGAACTCAGGGGCACTCAACCATTGACCACTTCCCCAGCCCTATTTTGTATTTTGTTTAGAGATAGGGGTCTCACTGAGTTGCTTAGCTGTTGCTGAGGCTGGGTTTGAATTTGTGATACTCCTGCCTCAGTCTCCTGAGCTGCTGGGATTACAGGTGAGCCCCACTGCGTCCAGCCTCAGCAAGATTTTGATAAACAACAGGTTTGCTCTTTTGCCAAGGGTGAGACGTGGGGAATTATAAGGGAAGATAAGAACTAAGAGACAATGCCTGGGCTGTGTGCAAATTCTCACATTTAGAGAAGTGTTCCTGTGCAAGTTGTGGTTATGTAAATAGATTCCACTTGTTAGAAGGGAACAAACAGAACCCAAGGGGGATCTAAAAATAAAGCTGAAAGGATCACCTACAGGCAAGGGAGAGCTGCACCATTCAGGTCTGAGTTAATTTCAAGTAGAAGTTGGAAGGGCGAGATAAAAGACAAGATGCCAAGCTCTGGTTCCCAATTGGCTCAAGGTGGATTATGGACTATCCCTTGCTATTGGCTGCCTGCAAATTTTGCATCACTAGTGCTGAGAAATCTGGCTTCAAACAGGCCCAGGAGGGTTTCATGAAATTTCAGCAGTCCTGCTGGTTCGCCTAACTGGCTTATATGCACACACTCAAAGCTTTGCCAGATTTTCCTCCCTTAATCCTTTAAAACCATCTTTGTTTTTGTCTTAGCAAGACTTTGTTAATTTTTTTCTTGAGTACCCCAGATAGAATACTAGTCTAGTGGAAGTGTCAAAAGAAGAATAGAAACAGAGTTCTCAGTGTGGCAGAGGTCATTCCAATTACAGGAATCAAGAAGAGCTCCATAGAGTGGGTAACAGTAGAGTCCAGGCAAAGAGAGCCAGCGAGGCTTGACTTATGTGGGTTTCTCTTCACTAAGTAGAGGAGCTTTGACAATATAAACCATAATTTTGTATCTCAGTCAGAAAGCGATTCCTATTGTTTATAAAGCTCCAAAGCATTCATGTTTTAGGAATACGTTTTCATAAAAATCAATACAGGTATTTGTTGCACAGACTCAACACTTTGAATGCAGAAGGGTCTTAGAGATCATGTGACCAAGTGCTTCACCCAGAGCTCTCTGCCCGGTCCCTTAGGGTTCAGTGTGGAATGAAGCTCTGAGACTTCTAGGCAAAGATGGGAAGGAGTTGGCTCATGGGGTTTAGGTTCCAAGGACTCCTACCTCAGCCAGAGACTACAATCAAAAGGTATTAGACACCTGACGTTGTTTCATAGGTCCCGGAGGGCACTGCTCATTTTTTCAATCTTTTTTCCTCTGTACTCGGTTTGGACAATTTCTATTGATCAATTTCTATTTGTTGACACTCTCTTGTTCCATATCCTATGTTAGGATTTCTGTGGGTTTTAAAAATTTTCAGATATTATACTTCTCAGTTCTAGAATTTCTAGCTGGGTTTCCCCATGTCCATCCCCCATTTTCTTCCTTCCTTCCTTCCCCACCCCCACCCCAACCTCTCTCTCTCTTTCTCTCTTTCTTGATATTGGCTGGGGATTGAACTCAGGGCCCTATACATGCTAGGCAAGTGCTCTACCACTGAGATAAGGTCTCCATCCCTTTTTTTAAATTTTATTTTGAGACCGAGTCTCATTAAGTTGCCCAGACTGATCTCAGACTTGCAATCCTTCTGTCTCAGCCTCCACAGTGACTGGGATTACAGAAATGTTTATTTATCTTTTTAAAATAATTTCCGTTTTCTCTACTGACTTATTCTTTCACTCACTATGTTCTTTTTTCACTTAAATTTTTGAAAACATTAATAGTTGTTTTAAGTCCTTGTCTGCTAATTCTGGCATCTATGTCCTGGGGTCTCTTTTTATTAAATACTTTTTCACTAGATTATGGTCCACATTTTCCTACTTCCTCTTATGTCTAGTAATTTTTACTCCTATGCTGAACATTGTAGGTGGTATTTTCTAGGGAGCCTAGACCATGTTGCTTTTCCCTTCAAAGATGTTGAGTTTTGTTCCGGAGGCAGTTAGATCATTGGTGAGTCACTCGATCCTAGCAGATTTGATGGTCTGCCTTGCTATGGCAGCTGTATTTCAGTTTTGTACTTAGCCTTTGGCATGAAAATAGCAACATTGTGTTCCTGCCATTCTTGGGCATGTTTCTGGAGTGTGGTTAGCCTCTACTAATGTATTAGTCTGCTTTTTGTCACTGTGACCAAAATACCCAACTAACTTAATGGAGGAAAATTTTATTTTGGGCTCATGGTTTCAGAGATCTCAGTCCATATTCAGCTCAGGCCCGTGAAGCAGACCGTCCTGGCAGAAGGGTGGGGTAGGGAAACCTACTGGGTTCATGGCAGTTAGAAAGCAGAGAGAGTGTGAGGAGCCAGGAACAAAATATATAATGCCCAAGGCATGCCCCCAGGAACCCACTTCCTCCAGTCATGCCCCACCTGCCTACAGTCACCACTCAGTAAGTAGTCTGTTCAAATAATGAATCCATCAAATGGATTAATGAACTGATGAGGTCACAGCCTTCATGTTCCAACCATTTCTCTAAAGTGCCACCTCTGAACCTTGTCACATCGGGGACCATGTTTTAACATGAGCTTTTCAGGGGGACATTCCTAACTCAATCCATGACAACTAATACCTTTTTTGCCTTCTATTTAGAAATCGATTTCCCTGACCACTTTCAAGAAGAAAGTCTCATTCAAGCAGGAAGACACAGAACCTGTAGAAGAGGAGTCCTTGGAGCAGGAATCCCTGCCGGATACTCCAGCAATGCCTTACCAGATTCCTTCTTCAGAGCTAGTTGAGGAGATTGAGCAGAACTTGGAATCCCCATAAGATCAAATCACCAGGAGGCTTTTCCCTGTGAAGTTGCTGATTAAAATGCTTCCTGACTCCAAATCTCCTTTTCTAATTATCAGAATGGGAAGAATTTGAGTGACCTTTCCCTCAACCCTGCAGTCCAAGAAAATAGCCCTGCAACAGAGCTCTTGCCAACCAAGGTTGGCAGGACTCTGAAAGGAGGTATCTGCAGGGCCTCTTCAGCCTGGACAGGCAGCTAGCCATGAGAACCTTTGTCTTGTGGAAATCCACTCAGAATAAAGATTCAGAATAAGGAATGGAACAGTTGAGTCTTTTCCCTGTTGTTTTATCATTTATTTGGAGACTGCCCAGTAAAAGTGTTACCTCAGGTTACTGGTGACGAGGTCTGCTTCCCCAGTGTGAAGACTGAACACCCGGGAAACACCGAGGTAAGCATAGAGTACGAATTTTTATTTAAAGAACAGTAACACAGAGCTGGGGACATAGCTCGGTTGGTAGAGTGCTCGCCTCACATGCACAAGGTCCTGGGTTCAATCGCCAGCACCACACACACACACAAAAAAGAGACGGGGTCCCAGAGCTGAGTGTCTGTGCCAGGAGGTGAATCTTATCGTTTTTATAATTTCCAGGTTTCTTACTTCTCAAGTCTCCTCCCCTTATCCGGCCCATGCAGTGAAAAAGCAGAAAAGGAGCAATTCTGGGGGAGCCGCCCAGGGAAATACTCATTAATAATTCCCTGCTGGGGGTGCTGAGGTTGTGGCTCAGTGGAAAAGCGCTTGCTTAGCATGTGTGAGACCCTGGATTTGATCCTCAGCACCACATAATGATAAATAAAGGTATTGTGTCCATCTACAACTAAAAAATATTAAAAAAATAATTCCCTGCTGGGAAGGACGATCTCCCCTGAGGCAGGTGACTTTTTGGTTATGGGTTAGGGGAGGCGGGGAGAGGTCTCAAGGTGTTACCAAAAGCCTGGTCCTTGTCCCTGATGCCAATCCAATAACAAGGATAATCCTTTTGAGGAAAAAGGTGTATTGCTTTGCGAGTGAAGGAGAAACACAGGGGCCTTCTGTTCCATAGGCTGTGATTCTGCCCATCACCTGGAACTGGGAGCTATCAAAGAGGGTGATCCACAGTGTTCTGTGTTGGAGTTGTAATTTGGGAGATAGTCACTCGTTAATTTGGGAGATAGTCACTTGGGAGATCTTCCGGTACCATCCTCTGAGTCTGGATTACTTTGTGCCTATGGCAGATAAATCTGCCAAACCACCACACTATGGTGTCTCGTATGATGCGATTAATAACTAAGCAGGAAACTGAAGGGTAAAAATACAGGTGTGGGAAATCCAAGATGACTGCCAGTCTTCTGACTTGAGTCCCAGGGGTGTGGACCATGCTGGCTTTTCCTGCAATAAAGGACACAAGAGGAAGAGCAACTGAGGGCATGCTGGGTATATTGTACCTAGGAAAGGGACAAGCAGGAGGATGTCACAATAGGGGGCATCCCTGAGCCATTTCCTCTACCCAAGCTTCAAGAAAGGCCAAAGCCCTAGCCCAGCTGAAGCTTTTCTGTAAGATCCCGGAGCAGAGGTTGTGATTGGCTGTTCATCATCTGAAGGGGCCTCAGAAGTTCTTCATTTCAACTCTCTGAATGACAGTGTCCATTTCCAAGTGTAACAATTTTAAATTCCTGAGATCCTGTAAGAGACACTTTCCCAACCTTAGGAGATAATAATGCTTAGCTTAGAGGGTTGTCTTTATGGATTTCTTCTATTCCAGAAGCAAGTTGACCTTCTTAGCTGTTTAATAACCCATGTTACAATGGGCGTTGCTTGGTGGTAGCTCTTGGAGTTAGAATGCTTGTATAAATGTTCCTTAGAATTATTTTCAGGGTTTGCCTCCCCAAAGACAGAAGTCTCATTGTGAGAGTGGCACTTGCTGCCCACTACTGCCCACAGGTCATGGTCTGAACCTAAGAAATAGCAATTAAATAGCAGAATTCCCAGGGATTCCGCCCTGGGGCCCCATCAAGCCCTGACACCCCTTGGCCCTCTGCTAACACAGCCAACAGTCCAGTACTGGTGCCTTCGTGGATCATCGCTGGACAGAGACCCGAGGAAACATCTCTGTGAGCCTCTGACCCAAGCACTCACGTATTTAATGTGGCTCCCTCAGCCTCTAGGTCCGTCAGATTCCACCGGCCCCTCATCTGTTGCCCCTCTAACTGTTCCCTCCCTGCCTCCCTTGTTTCGATCTGTCAAAATGCTCCATGAGGCTCTAGAAACCACGTTTTATGAGAGATGTTTGAAGACTGATAGAATATTCAGATCAGAGACAGGAGACACCAGGAAGCACTATTGTCCTATCTGGAAAAGAAGTCAGACTTGGGGTGGCCCAAGAAGACTGAAGACCTGTGGGGGGAGCTGGAGGGGAACATTCCAGGTTGGTCTGAAGAAGTGAGCAGCTGAACTACCACTGGAGCAGCTGATAAACAGCTGACAAGGACTCATACGATAAGGTCCAGCAGAAAGTGTCCAGAAATCGCTGTCCAGGCAGAGGGCCTGCGCATGGCCAGGCAGGGCTCCCATCACCATCAGTGGCCTGCAGTGAGGCAACCTTCACACGGGCAGCCCACCACCCCGCCTCCCTGCCAGGGAAAGTGACCAGGACATGGTCTCTCCAGCTGAGTGAGCAGGGCCTTACTGCCAAGGGAAGAGAAGGAAAGAGAGCGCCTCAATGTCACATGTCCTGTCGCAGTGCTTCAGGGCCTGGCCTCAGTTCACAAAGGAAGAGCTGTCACTTACTAGGTAAATATTTATGAAGTGCCCATCACGTGTCAGCGGCTTCATGTCACTTATTTATTGTTTATTAAATAAATAATAAAATATTTGTTAAATAAATTATATTATTACAGTTGTATTACGCTGGGAGCATCAGGGATTATAATCAAAACCCCCAACCCAAATCTCAAGATGGAGGTGGGGAAGAACCATCTCTTCAAAACAAGGAGACAGACAACAACCAGCTCTAAAAGAGGAGATTTTATTATCACAAATTTACAAACGAGGTCTCAGACTCAGAGGCCAAAAAACATGTCCAAAGTGCCCAAGTTCCTTTCATGACTCATTTCTTCCACTTCCCAGGTGGGTCAGGTGGAAGAGGCCGCAAAGGGCAGCGGTGAAGCTGTAGCTCATGGTGAGTGGGGTCCAGGGGCTCAGAAAGGCGAGGCTGGGCTGGAGACAGATTGGATCGACTTCCTTGACAGGACGAGTCTTGCTGTCAAACAGAGGAGACTGAATCTATTTCTGCGTCTGGCAAGTGCTTTGTTTTCTAAGCCCCGCGGTTCTGTGGGCACCTCCTCACCACCACTGCCCTCTCCCCAGACTTTCCATACTTGTCAAGATTCCTCTTCTCAAGCTCCAAACTCCCTGAGGATCACAGGGGAGCTTGGGGACAAAAGAACAGGCCTGGGAGAGAAAGGCAGGCGCAGTAAGTAGAAGGAGCGTGAACGGAGCTAACGCAGAAAGAGCACTCAGCAGAGGCCTGGTGCCCAGCGAGCCCTCAGCAGCTGGTGACGACGGTGCAGGTGCTGGAGACAGCGACCCCGTTGGTGAGAGACTCCTGTAGGTCAGCTGCTCCAGTGTAGCTCAGCTGCTCACTTCTCCAGACCAACCTGGAATGTTCCCCTCCAGCTCCCCCACAGGTCTTCAGTCTTCTTGGGCCACCCCACGTCTGACTTCTTTTCCACACATCAGTGGGCTGAAGAGAACAATAGCTCTTCCTGGTGATGAGGACTGAAGACACAGTGAAGGGTCCTGCCTCGCCCCCACATCCTAACACACAGCCCCTGCTCCCCTGCAGCCAGAGCACGCCTGCGGCTTCACAGGACTGGACATGCGTGTCGGAGGGTGTCCCAGGCCTGAGCACCGGGCACCTCAAGCACACATCCTCGGGGATAGGAGGCAGCCCGGAGTGTGTGGTGTGTCTCACCTGCCAGGACTTGCCACCAGGATTCTGTGTCTCCCTTTACAAGAGAGGTGTTGGCTGAAGCTTTGGAGCCCTGCTTTATTAGGGCCAGAAGCCATGGGTGCTTGGCAAAGGAAGTGGAGCAGCCAGGCAAGCACCAGGCTGGCCTTGGCCTTGCTCTGCTTCTTGAGTCTTCCTAGTTCTCTCTTTCTGCCCCTCGGGCTCCTTCCTTTCCCTTCTCAGTCCTCCCTCCCCCTCTTCCTCTGCTTTCTGTCCTCTCCAAGCTCCAGGCTTGTGTTTCTGGGATCTTCTCCACAGCGCTGCTCCCTCCCCATGCCTTCCTGCTTCCCAGAGGCACCCATCCCTGCCACCCATCCCCACCAGCCTCCTTGCTGCCTGGAGGAGGTCCAGGTTGGCCCTACCCAGGTCCTGTCCCATGGAGGTCTTCAAAGTCCCCCTTAGCCTCAGGCTCCAGGGAGAGGCAGAGTAGCCAGCTGCCCAGGCACCTGCTGAGGTGGAGCCTCTGCTGGAGCCTTCCCTGGGCTCCCTGGGTGCCTGGCTCTGCAGGGTGTGCAGAGGCCAAAGCCTGGCAGTGAGCTCCCTGTATGCCAGTCACCAGCCCTGGGCTGGGGGGCTCTGGTGCTGACTCACAGCAGGGGCTCACCTGGCAGGGGGCCCCCAATGGGGCAAAGGCCCCTTGAGTCTCACAGACGCAATTAGCATTTTAAAGAAAGGTCAACAAGAAAGGATCTTAGAGACCTGCTGGGAGCCAAAGGATAATGGTAAGGAAAGTTCACTTGCCCCAGGCCCCAGCAGGCCCATCTGCTGACCAGTGGTATTCAAGAGGGCATCGAGGGGACCCTATGAGGGGACCCCATGACTTGAGCTCAGTCACAAGGATGCTTTGGGCAGGTTGTTTAACAATTTAACATCCACAAATCTCACTTTCCTTACTGTAAAAAGAAAAAGACAAAAGACTCTAGAGTGGTTTCCTCTCTAGAATTATGATGGTGAGCTAATTGGGAAACTATTCAGATTATCCTCTGGGGATCTGTAAAGTGCCCACTGTGGTCTGCAACCTCATAGTGGGTCTTCAGTCATGACCATCACTGCCCTGGGAGGAAGGGCTTGCTCGACCTCTGTGCCCTCTCTCTGTCTGCCATGTCCTCTCCCAGGAAGGGCTGACTCCTCCAGCCTTCTTCATGGAAGACCCCAGGAAGAGAGAGCAGAGAGGGCCCCCTGGGCAGCGTGTGTGCTGATAAATTCTTTTAGACTTTAGATTGGTTCTGACCTGAATGGTTTCCCCATCAAATTTAATGGAAAGTCATTTCAGGTCCCCTGGTTTCTGAACCATTGGATTCCAGCACTAATGATAAAGGACCTGGAATTCCCATCTGAGCCAGTGTACTTTAGGCACAGTATACAGAGCCTTCTGAAATGAATGTTGCTTCTGCATAGGAACCAATCTGTGTCAGTACAGTGTCAACACAGAGATCCTGACAGAAGAGCCAGGAACAGGTCAAAGAAAAGCTTTATGCCCATGGCCATCCATCACCCAGGGCTGCTGGGACAGTTCACGGGTTCCTTTGCTCTAATAACTTGCATTTGTGATCAGGAGAAAACCAAATGAGATTTATAGATGACCAAAAGGAAATTTCGCATGGCTTCTATTTGGCTTAGCACCTTGCCGAAAAGGCGCTTAGCTTCAGTGTCCTGGTGCCCATGAGGGCTGGTCTGAAAGCCAGGGTTCACACCTCTCTGCACTTTCTAGAAAGGCTCAGAGGACAGCCATGTCACCTCCACCTCCTGATCTCCCTCTGGATTAGTAGGTCAGGCACACAATGTCTGCTGGGAAAATTCCCCTGGCAATAGACTTGAGGACTCCAGTTCTGGCCAAGGCAAAGCTTCATCTCTCCTTCCTGTCCTTATGAAGCATTTCTAGAATGCTGTTTCCTACCTTCTGGAATTCTGATGGTGTTCTGCAGAGTCATAGCACTCCCCTTCCATAAAGACATTTAATGAACTTTCCTCTTGAACTCACGCCAGATTGCCGCAGTCTGGCTGGGCACAATTCAGGAGCCACTTGTCAAAAGAAATGAACTTTATTTTTAGAACACACAGGGCACCACACAGCTCTTCAGGAAAACCCTCAGAGCCCAACTGCCACCACCGGCTTCCCACAAGCCTCTCAACCTCCCCAACTCCTCCTGCTCTTGAGGCCGATTGGCTGGGTCGAGTGGGCCTAGCCAAAAAAAGTCCCCCAATGAGCAGCTCCCTGGTCTGAAAGGATGGGGAAACAACCCAATGAGCATCACCGCAGAGGAGCCAATCGGTTGGCAGCTAGAAGTTTTCTGGGGCCTCTGTGAGCCAATCATCAGCTGGCAGCTGGAAGTTTACTGGCAGCTGGAAGTTTGCTGGGGCCCCTTTGGCTGTGGCTCTCAACACCAGACTATTGGTATGTATTCCCTCGAAGACTTACTCGTCTGCAACTCCCAGGACACTGCTGGATTGGGTCTCTTTTTTATTTTGTTGTTTGGCTTGTCTTTGCAAAAGTATAGCAAAAGCAATACCATGGTTTATCATCTTCTGGAAACTTTAAATCATAAGCCCATCTTTGAGAAGCAGGAAACTCATCAACTGTGGGATACTGAAGCTGAAGAAGGGCTACGCTGTCAAGGGAGGTGGTGGCAGTGTGAAACAAAGGGGTCTTGCTTTGAATAATACTGTGACAAAGGACACCGAGATTGCAAGTCAGAATTGGAAGCAAATGAAGTCCCTCTGGATGTCTGTCTTCTTGACTTCTCTCCTTATGCCCAAGAGGGTTCCTAAGCAGGAAGGATGTGCTCACCATTCTTCTTATTAGCAAACATTGCTAAGGCCACTGGGCAGAGGCAGCTACTAGGCTGACTTCAAGTTCCTGTTTATCATGGAAGTGAAAGGTAATTCCAGCCAGGATCTGAGCTATGAGTTGGCTCCACATTGACCCAGCCATGGATGCTATTTTGGGGAATGGTCCTGTAAATACATACCTGGGCAGGCAAGAGGAACTATGGTTGAGGACAATATGGTGAGGGCACAGCACTGTTTTCCCCAGAGGCACTGGCTTTTGTGAGAAAAGGGAGACTTATTTTGTAAGTACAATAACCAGGCTTAACAATTCTTCCCTGGGCATTAGTTGCTCTGAGGTAAATGGGATATGAACTAAATGTTCAGTCTAACCTTAATTAATTTTGCAAAAATATACATTCATGGAAAAATTCATGAAAGAAATAAACATGTTGAGTGTTACCAGTGGGTGGTAGGATACCAGATATCTTTTATATTCTTTCATGAAACTTTTATATTCCAAATTCCTTACAGTAGTTCTGAGTTATTCTTATAAGTAGAAATTAATATGAAGAGGGAAACACAGGGGCTTGGATGGAGGCAGAGCACCAGCTCCTCCACACCACATGGTCAGGGCACTCTGATCCCGCCCTCAGCCCCCAACCCAGAAGGCAGAGCAGGTGCTGTGGAGTCCATTGCCAGGACCTTCTGCAGCAGCCAAGCTGGGCTGGAGGTGCAAGCCTGAGGCCCCCAGAGAGCACAGATCCTCCCTACATGCTTCTATCAACAGCCCAAGATGCAGGTGGACTAAGGAGATCAAAAAGCTGCAGAAGACTCAGTGGTAGAGCGCTTGCCTCGCATGTGTGAGGCACTGGGTTTGATTCTCAGCACCATATATAAATAAATAAAGGTGAGGAAGAGCACAGATCTCTTGGCAAGCAGGTACCCCTGGGCCGCCTGGCAAGAAGGATACCTATTCAATTTACTCATGGTGTAGACTTCAGTGGGCAAGCCCAGGCCCACTGAGGCCCCTCAAGTGGCGCCAGAGCATTTCCAGTTTGCCTCTTTTAGGGTGCCCATCTCCTCTCCTTACAGGGCTTAGTCACACTCTTCCCCAAGGATGTGCAGTGGGAATGGGGTCCAAGATTCAGGAAGGGCTGGGCTGAGCTTTGCAGGAGGGTCTCCCACATCACCTGGGACTCTCTTGAGCCCCAACTGGATCTGCGTCTGAGGCGCTGCCTGGATTTTGCTGCCCCAGAGCAGTGTGTGCATGCTGTCCTTTAAATTTTGTTATGAAGAAGACAGCATGGTGTCCTCTGTAGCACGGGTATTATAGGAAACCATCACCACAGTGCCAAAGGCCAGGAAAAGACTCCGAGGTCAACTGGAGTTGGTGTTACTCCTGTGACTGGTAAGGAGTTTGAAAATAGGAGCTTTGGCATGTTATGGAAGGGGGATATTTATATTATTCACATCTTTCTGTACAACATGCATTTTTTGGGCTAGAGATTTGGCTCAAGCGGTAGCGCGCTCGCCTGGCATGTGTGCGGCCCAGGTTCAATCCTCAGCACCACATACAGACAAAGATGTTGTGTCCGCCAAGAACTACAAAATAAATATTAAAAAAATCTCTCTCTCTCTCTCTCTCTCTCTCTCTCTCTCTCTCTTTAAAAAAAACATGCATTTTTTTTACTATATGTATATTTGTATTTTTATTTAAAACATAAGGGAAAAGTAAAAGAAGAGCACTTCAGTGCATGAAAGGGCTCAGCAGAGGGTCAGCTCCAGCAGCTGCCAGCAGCACCACAGGATTTTTTTTTTTTTTTCTATCCAACCTCCTGAGTCCCTGAGCTGCTTTGAATTTCCAGTATTAATTCCCATAAAAATCCTTTTCTCTCCCCACCCATCTTACTGAGAAACTGGGAGGGATAGCAGAATAAAGGGAATTGATCTTGCCACAGAGAGATCAGTGATCAGAGACACTGCTGGCTGGACCCAGAAACTGTGCTGCACAATATCCTCATGCAGGAAAGACTCTCTGCGTCTCTTCCAGCTGCCTGCAGAGAGCTGGGGAAGGAGCATCTTACAGCTACACTGCGGCAGCAAGTGGCTGTGGGAGTTGAGTCCCGGCAAGACGGAGCTGAGCTCATGGCCCGGAAGATGCCCGCTGCAGGGCACAGGGTGTGACTAGGAGAAATTCGGACAGGGAGATGGTTTTACACAGGGGAACATGGGTGGTGGAAACCCACCTGGCTGCCTTCCCTCCTTTGAGTCCCAGGGCTGGTGAGTCCTGCTGGGAGGGCCACACTGGCCAGGAACTTGAAAAGGCAGGGGACAAGAGTGACGAAGTTTGAGGAGTGAGTCAGAGAGTCCAGGAAAGGTGGGGTCTGTGGGTGATGGAGGGGGCGAATGATTGGAGCCCAGGGGAGACTCCTGGGGTGCCATCTCCCAGGTGGGCCAGCGGGTGCTAGGCCCCAGAGGTGCGCTGATTTCAAATCGTCATAGTAGTCGCCATTCAGGGAAGAACCTGGAGCCTATCTACATCCAAACCCTGCCTTCAGAAACGGCCCAGGGGACCCTCTCGCAGATCATGACAGTGGCCCCACCGGAGGGCGGGGCAGACGTCACTTTCCAGTCCACTTGTCTCACACTGCCCAGGAGGGACACCAAGAATTTTTGAACCTCAGTTAGCAACTTGAGGAGCAGCACAAAAAGAGAAAGTATTTGGCAGCCTTCGGCCAGTATGTCCTACATACTGCATACCTCAAGAAGAAACAGAAAAGGTGGGCGGGTGGCGCTTGACTGTAATCCCAGCAGCTCGGGAGGCTGAGGCAGGAGGATCTCAAGTTCAAAGTCAGCCTCAGCAACAGTGAGAAGCTTATCAGCTTAGAGAGACCCTCTGAGTAAAATACACAGAAGGGCTGGGATGTAGCTCAGTGGCCAAATGCCCTGAGTTCAAGTCCCGGTGACCACCCCCGCCACAAAAAAGAAGAAAAACAGAAAGACAGACGTTTGGGAATAGACAAAGAACATATATTCTCACTGACAACTTTTTACCATTGCAACAGAAACAATTCCTTACTTTTCATTAAGAATTTTTTTCTCTTCTTTTTTTTTGGAGGGGGTGGTTAATTGTAAGCTGAATGGTTCATAGACATTTATACAATTTGTTTCTTTTTTCTTATGTCTAGCAGTTTTTGGAGGTAATTATTTTTCATGGCTTGGTCTTTTGACAGCTAGGATGTATGATTAGTATATTTTGGTTTTGTTATGTGTTTCACTTGTCTGTTCCCCCTGTTCTCTTTCTCTTTTCTTCTGCCAACAACCAAACTCTATTGTTCTCTCTGCTCCTCTTCCTTTAATTTTTTGCTTCCATTTTCACTCCGCCCACTGCTCTTCTGTATTCTCCCTGTTCAGCCTTTCCAAATTGCAAAGCTTGTTTACTGTTTTTACTGTTGTCAGTAGCTGATTTGATCATATTTCTCTTTATTTTGGCAATTAACATTGTAGATATCATATCAGGAACTATTTGGATTAATGCCATATATTGTTTGCATTGTTTATTGTTATTATTTGTCTTTGGAAACCTTTAGGGACACTATAATACACAGGGTAGAAACTCTACTACCTCAATTCATACTGTTGGATGGGTAGACATATAAACAACATGATAAAGCAAGAGAACAAGCCACTGCAAACAAATCAAAATGCCTATTGACACTACAGTGTAAGAAATGTCAGAGAAGGTTAAATTGATCCATGAGGTAAAAGAGAGTGTAAGGAGTGAAATCAGAGGAAATACATGAAGTAAAAGATCATTGCAGAAAGAAATAGATATTCTATTGGAGATCCCTGAAATAAGCCAAATCAAGAATTCAATGGAAATCATCACCAGCAGACTAGACCACTTAGAAGATAGAGTTTCAGGCACCAAAGACAAAATATATAATATATAATGTGATACACACACACATACACACATCAATGTAATATTTATTTTGGAAAATATAGTTGACCATGGAGAAAAGGCATTAAGAGACCATGAACAGAACTTCCAAGAAATATGGAATAACATGAAAATAACTAACTTAAGATTTGGAGGGCTAAATCTTAGATGAAGACTCTGAGACACAAAAAATTTTGAGAAAATTTCTCGAAACTTAACAATAAAATGGAAAAATCAAAACAGGAAGCTTAAAGGACTCCAAATATACAAATTTACAACAGACTCACACCATGTCAATTACTATGAAAATGCTTAACACAAAGAATAGAATTTTAAAAACTGCTAGAGAAAAATGACAGGTCATATTTAAAGATCTACCAATCCAGATTTCATCTGATTTCTAAAAGCTGAAAGGTCTTGGAATAATATATACCAAGTCTGAAAGAAAATGGATGCCAATCGAAAACACTAGACTCGGCAAAATTAAGCTTCAGAATTGAAGATGAGAGGCTGGGGTTGTGGCTCAGTGGTAGAGCACTTGCCTAGCAAATGCGAGGCCCTGGGTTTGATCCTCAGCACCACATAAACATAAATAAAGATTAAAAAAAAAGAATTCAAGATGAAATAAAAACCTTTCACAATAAACAAAAATTAAAAAAATTCACAACTAGAAAGTCTGTACTATAAAACATATAAATCAATAAAAATCTCATGAAGAGGTAGAGAAGAATAGAATTGAAAGCCAGCAAAGGGAGGAAATACACTAGTAGAATAATCAATCAAAGGAGAAACTAATACAAATTAAAAATGAGAAATAAATAAAAATAATAGGGAATAAAAATCATTTTTCATAATAACATTGAATGTAAATGGCCTAAACTCATCAATCAAAAGACAAAGACTGGCAGATTAGATTAAAAAACAAGACCCAAAAATATGCTGTCTCCAAGAGACTCACCTCATAGGCAAAGACATCCACAGACTGAAAGTAAAAACATCCCATGGATTTTATTGACAAGCAGGGGTTTCCATCCTCATATAAAGTGGACTTCAAGCCAAAGTTAATAAGAAGGGGCAAAGATGGACGTTTCATAAGGCTTAAGGGAATCATACAACAATAAGAAATAAAAACCATAAATATTTATGTCCCCAAACAATGGAGCATCTACATACATCAAACAAACCTTTCTTAATTTCAAGAAGCAAACAGATCACAATGCAATAATCCTGGGTGACTTTAACATGCCTCTCTCATCACTGGACAGATCTTCCAAACAAAATGAAATAAGAAGCTATGAAACTAAAAAATATGATTAATAATTTAAAATTAACAGACATATAAAGGATATTTAATCCATCAATGACTGGATTTCTTCTCAGCAGCACATGGATCTTTCTCTAAAATAGACCATTTTTAGGAACACACACACAAAAATAGAGATAATGCCTTGCATTCTATTAGATCATAATGGAATGAAATTAGAAATCAATAATAAAATTAAAAATAGAAACTACTCTAACACCTGGAGACTAAGTAACACACATTACATGATGACTGGTAGCAGAAGAAATCAGGGGTGAAAAAAATACTCAGAGGTAAGTGAGAATAGTGATAAAACATATCAAAATCTCTGGGACACTATGAAGGCAGTTCTAAGAGCAAAGTTTATAGCATTGAGCTCCTTCATTAAAAGAATACAACGTCAACAAATAAATAATCTAACACATCTCAAGGCCTTAGAAAAAGAACAAATCACTGCTAAAATCAGTAGAAGACAGGAAATAATTAAAATCAGAGGTAACAACAATGAAATTTAAACAAAATATATTTAAAAAATCAATAAACAAGAAGTTTATTCTTTGAAAAAAATAAATAAAACTGACAAACCCTTAACCAAGCTAACCGAGAGAAAAAAGGGAAAAACACAAATTATTAATATTTGTGATTAAAAAGGAAATATCAACACAGACACTACTGATATACAGCAGATAATCAGAAACTACTTTGAAAATTTATACTCGAATATAATAGAAAATTTTGAAGACATTGACAAATTTCTAGAAACATATGAAATTAAATCCTTATCTCTCACCATGCACAAAACTCAACTCAAAGTAGATTAAGGACCTTGGCATTAGACCAGAGACCCTGTGCCTACTAGAAAAAATGTAGGCCTCATTCTCTATCATATCAGCTTAGGAACCAACTTCCATAACAAGATCCCTAAAGTGCAAGAAGTAAAATCAAGAATCAATAAATGGTATGGCATCAAACTGAAAAGCTTCTTCATAGCAAATCACGAATGTGAATAGAGAGCCTACAGAATGGGAGACAATCTTTGCCACTCACACCTCAGATAAGGCATTAATTTCCAGGACATACAAAGGACTCAAAAAGCTTAACACCAAGTAAACAAATAACCCAATCAATAAATGGGCAAAGGAACTAAACAGACACTTCTCAAAGAAGAAATACACAGTCAACAAATATATGAAAAAATGTTCAACATCTCTAGCTGTTAGAGAAATGCAAATTAAAACTTCCTTGAGATTTCATCTCACTCCAGTAAGAATGACAATTATCAAGATACAAGCAATAGCAAATGCTGTGGGGGAAAGAGTATACTCATACATTGCTGGTGGCACTGCAAGTTGGTGCAATCACTCAGGAAAGCCGTATGGAGATTCCTCAGAAAACTTGGAATGGAACCACTGTTTGAGCATTTATCCTACTGCTTGGCATATAGCCAAAGGACTTAAAATCAGCATACTACAGTGACACAGCCACATTAGGGTTTATAGGAGCTCAATTCACAATAGCTAAGCTATGGAACCAAAATGTGCCCTTCAACAGATGAATGGATAAAGAACATGTCTTATATATACACATGGAATATTACTCAGCCTTAAAAAACAATGAAATTGAATGAATATGGAGACTATCATGCTAAGTGACATAAAGTCAGTACCCTAAAAACCAAAAGTCGAATGCTCTCTCTAATATGTGGATGCTAACACACAGTAAGGTGTGTGTGTGTGTGTGTGCGGGGGGAGAATAGAAGTTCATTGGATTAGACAAAAGGAATGAAGGGAAGGGGGAACAGGAATAGGAAAGACAGTGGAATGCATCTAAGATGATTTTTCTATGTAGATATACGAATATGTACATATATGAATCTCCATATCATGTACATTCAGAAGCCTGCGATCCTAATTAGAAAAAGACTTACTCCATGTTTGTATAAATATGTCAAAACATACCATCATGTACAACTAAAAAGAACAAATAAAATATAAAAAAGAACAAAAACCCAATAAAAAGACAAAGTACATTACATATCTATAACTGTTATTAGGATCCTTCTATAGATGGCAGATCTATAGTTACCCCTTGGATTAATGAAACAGCCTTTTTACCTAAAGGATATAATAACAAATGAAGTCACACTTTAGGAAAACCAATAGTTTCTCTAAGCACAGAAAATGTGGCTTTTGGATCTCCAAATTAAAGAAACTACTTTAGTGTTGTTACAGTGATGAGTCAGACCTTGTAGAAAAAAAAAAAAAGCACTTATTTCCCTTTGTTCTTCTTTCTTTGGTATCCTTAAAGTCATAATAACAAATGAGTAGAATACTAAAAAAAAAAGTGTGTTGCTTTTCAAAACTTGATTCAGGGTTGAAATAGAAATATTTTTGTTCGTTTTGTTTTGGTGCTGAGGATCAAATACTGAACCTTGAATATGCTAAGCATGTGCTCTATTCCCAGCCTGAAAAATAAAATCCTTAAATCTTTCTGATTCCCTCTAGTGAATTCCCATCAAAATTGTTCAGAAATCCTATCTCATAGAATTTCTTATTTTATTCTTAGTTGTAAATCACAGTTGTATTATATCAGTCCAGGATTTTATTTTATTTTACTTTTTTTTTGTTACTGGGGGAATTGAACCCATAAATTGAACTACATCCCCAGCCATTATTGTTATTATTATTATTATCATCATCATTATCATTATCATTATCATTATCATCATCATCTAGACAGGGTCTGGCTAGCCTCAAACTTGTGATCCTCCTGCCTTAGCCTCCTGAGTTGCTGGGATTATAGGTGTGCACCATCACTTCCAAGTATCAATCCATATTTTAAAGTGCGTTTTCAATGTTTTTACAGGTGCTTTTATAGCTTCCTTGTGGAGAGATAATAAAATTAATTATTGAATGAAAACATCAAAATGAAGTTACTCTTATAGCAAAAAGAAAGAAAGAAAAAGAAATAAGGAAACAAGGAAACAAAACTGCTTAAAGTCTATCCTCTGCCCTCTCCACATCTTCGGAACCAGCGTTCTCTTTTGGCACTCAAAAACCCTGGGACCTAGTTTTGAGTGTTGGGCCACTGAAGTCTGTTTCCTTCATTATAGATCACAAAGGCACAACTTGTTCCAGCAGTAGCAGATTCTCCTGTCATGTCAAGTAACGCACAGATCTAACCCTCAGTTCTCTTATCGGTAAAAACGGGAGAGTAGCTATTGCCCTTTATTATATCACAAAGTGATTAGCAAGACTGATGGAGATAAGAAAAGGGAGTACTGTCGACTGTTAAAGCGTGGGGACATCAATGATAATTTCAGCTAAGATCTGACACCCAATCTTGTAATGATATGAACATCATTCACTGCCTTCATCCCAACAGTTTATCTGCTGGTAGATCTGGTAACTGAATGATTAATATTATTGTGGTGGTCATCCCCCCTTTTTTCATTATTTATTTTTTAAATTCACAGAGGTTGTGTGTTTTTATGAAGTACAACATGACATTTTGAAACACACACACATACACCCACACTGTGGAATGGTTAATTAGAGCAAAAAAATTATATATATATATATATAAATTTTCATATTTGCATCTTATCATTTATTTGTGCTAAGAAAACCTAGCATTTATTCTCTTTTGAGCATACACTTATACTTTGAAGTATGATTACAGTCTCTGTGTTATACAGTAGATCTCTTAGACGTATCCCTAAGTGAATTTTGTATTTTTTGATCATTGGTTGCCCCAATCTGTGTCCCTCTTCCAGTTTCAAGGTTGACCAACAGTGATGTGCTACCAACAGCCACAAGAGGGCGTCAGATCACTTAAAGAGTCACCACCGGGCTTCTCTAGACCAGAAGCTGCTGAGTGTGAGTAGTGGAACTGGGTCCAGGCTGGGGAAAAAGAAAATCCAGTACACAATAATTATGATCCTGGGTCAACACTTAGGTAAATAAATGTCCCTGTTGGCTTTTAATCACTCTGCTTTTTTAGTCTGTATGTTTAAGCACTTATTTTATTTCCCTAGC
This sequence comes from Callospermophilus lateralis, assembly GCF_048772815.1. Classification (NCBI taxonomy): domain Eukaryota; kingdom Metazoa; phylum Chordata; class Mammalia; order Rodentia; family Sciuridae; genus Callospermophilus; species Callospermophilus lateralis. The sequence goes on along the minus strand of NC_135319.1, from coordinate 49,104,091 downwards.
TTCTATCAGCTCTACCAAAAAGTCCCACACAGCACCAGAGATGACCTGCTGCAGCCACAGAGCCACACAACCTCTCAGAGATGGGTGTGGCCCACCAAGATGGCAATCAATCTGTTGACTGCAAAACATCATGAAGAAAGATTCCACCCCTTAAACCTTAATAAACCACCAGAGCCGTTTTCTAAATGTTCAGCTCCAGCTCCTATGTGGCCTGGACTTATCAGGTGCTCCCTTAAAACTAATTCTAACTTTGCCTCTTATTTCTTCGCTAGCTATTTCAGACTCTATTGTTTCAGGTGCCTTATCGTCTTCTGAACAGGAAAAATTACTCTGGCAAGGTGCTGGCTGCCTCAGGATACTTATGTGTAACTTTTTGAGGTAGATACACAGTCCCTGCTTTTATTCCAGTTCTACAAATGAGGGAACACAACCAATGGAAAATGTCTAAGGTTCCTTTGAAGTTTGAGGATCCATTGGGTCGAGGCAGGGCCTCTTCCTACACTGGCAAGACCAGTTGCCAGGTTCTCTGAACAAGGCACAGAAGTTTTTGGACAGAGTGGAAGTGGCTGGAGAGAGCTGGGCCTGATGTCATCTGTCCCCAGTGGAGGGTGGTGTTTTCTTTCAACACCTACCAGGCACGGAGTTGGTGAGGGACTGGGGATTGTGGGGACAGAAGATATTGAGTTTGACAGTGAACTTCTCTGATGAATCCCCACAAAGGGGCAGTTTTGGATGCAGAAGTTGCTAAAAGCTTCAATCAGCAAAGTCAGGCGTGATGACAATGGTGTGGTGTCTGAGGGGCCTTCCAGCACTTCTCAAAGGTGATGAATGTGATGGAGGAGAGACAGGGCTGTGGATTTTGCCACTGGGAGATAGAAGACCAGTATCCTTTTGCTGACAGCCCTGATACTGGCATTGCACAGGGGCCCAAGCTGTTGGAGTCATCTAGGAAGAACCCAGAGGGCCTGTTGTTTGCAGAAGTTCAATTTTGCAAGTGAGGAAGTCCATTTTAGAGGTGTCATACCCCATTGGAGAGATAGTCTTTTTTAAACACAGGGATTTATTTTAAAATTTAAAATCTTGTACCTGATTTAAGGAAAGTCCTTAACTTTCTTTGCCTATGGGGAGACACAAAGACAGCAAAGTGTGGCCATTTCAAAAGCTAAAAAAGTAAAAGGAACCTCAATGCTGCAGTCACCCTGAACCTCCCCACAGCACTTCTAAGGCCAACTCCCCCAGCCCAGGATGGTAAAAGACCCAGGATTTTTGCATGCATGGGACTAATATGTCAGAGTAGCTGCAGAACCCAAAGGACAAGGCTGGAGGTACTATCAGATGACAAAATGGAAAATCAGATAATTTTACTTTCTGGAAGTACTACCTGGAGCTCTTTTACATACTCCTTTTTGGATACCAATTACTCAGGAAATCTTACTGTGTTCCATTTTTCCCTGTGACTTTGGCCTAAATGCTTCTCTAATAGATGTTTACACTGAACCCAATGAAGGTATTCTTAATCATCCAATTGAAGCTTCAGACATCTCCTTCAGACTCTGCACAGCTTGGCCTTGCCTGGCCTCTCCTCACCTGCATCCTAAGGCCTCCAAGGGCAAGAGCAGGAATAACCCTTATTCAGGTAGAGAAGGCCCCTACAGTTAAGGAGGCTAACTTGGGTCTCCTCCACTGGAAGAGCAGAAAGAAACCTGAGAATTCCAATTAGGCTTAAACCAATGAACCTAATTGAAATCATTGTGGGCAATGAGGGGAGAGTGTGATTGATCATCTTGGTCTTAATTAGCACTGGAAAAACATGTGGTCTACAGGTAGCAGGAGGAAGTTAGTGTCCAGAGAAGGCAAAGCTTGTGAGAACATCAATAGCGGAATTTCCCTGGTGACTGGAGATAGGGTCTGCTGAAGAAAGCAGGACCTCTCCAAGTGGGGAGAAGGAAAGACCCTACACCAGGAAAAGTGAGCTTGAATGAAGCCTAGGTACCCCTTTCCCAGCTTCCCTCCTCACTGATGGAGTCTGTTACTAAATAAAAGGAGAATAATCCTTTGAGAAACCTATTATCCTTTGGGTCCTGAACCAGGGCCAGGCTGTCTCCACCACCATCTCTGCCTACTCTCCTAGGAGCCTCTTTTGCTTAATAAGGAAAAGGGAGAAAAATCACCAGCTGCTGTCAGAGGCTTCAGACCATCGTCCAGTCTTCCAGAAGGCCCTACCCTTCAGCCACACGTGAGACACTGGCGAACATAGGAAGCAAGGAGAAAATCAAGCTAGGGGTTCCTGTGCTTAAGTGTCCTGGTGTGGGGACCTCCTTACTGTCGAAGTCCAACGATTTGGGAGCACCTAGCCTGTCGGATGGAGTAGACAGCTGACTACCCTTCCCGTCCCCACCGGGGGGGGGGGGGGGGGGGCTCCTTTTGCAAAAACTGGCGGTGGCGCCCAGTTCCTCTGCATGGATTCTCCGCGGCGCTTGGTGGGGTTGTGTGTGTGGCATTTTTGGAGAGAGGTGATGGGTCCTGAGCCTGAGCTGGGATTGCTCTACTCTGCGCGCTGGGGTGGTTAGGGGCCTGTGCACGGCCACCACTAAGGGGCCCACCTATCCCTGCCCACGCCCAGCCTAGGCGAGCCAGCGCCGATGAGCTGTCTCCCCTCCGGTTTTAACTGGCCTGCGCCTGGCGACAGCTGGGAGCACTGGACAATCAGGCAGCCAGAACCGGGAGAAGGAGCCTAAGGAGGCATTTAGAAGAAGAGTTAGTGGAGACCGAGGAAGTTCAGTGACTTGGGTCCAGGAGTACGGATTAACAGGAGGTGGCGGCCTGGTAGGCACAGGGGCTCCGACTGCGAGCCCAGAGCAGCCAGGTTAGCGGGCTGACGCGGGGGCGTCGGGGCGAAGTGGCCAGATTCTGTGTTATTAACGAGGTGCCGCCTACTAAGCCAAGAGCAGCTAGCTAGCAGCGCGGCGCCCAGGGCAGCGGTGACTCAGGGCGCTGCCTTCGCAAGGCGAGCCCTGGCTTTGGGTCCTCCGGCCGGTGCATCCCCAGGAGAGCGAGGCAGGGACCCCGCGCTCTATTCCCTTTCCCCAGTGGGGCGCCGCGGCTGACTCTTCATTATTCTGCACGTCCAGCGCACCCTGCACCTCGGCCCACGCGCCTCTCCGCTCCTTTCCTGGCGCTTGGTGGCTGAGGCGGCAGCAATGGTAGCAACATAGCTGTTGGGGGTTGGGGGGGGGTTCCGGGTGGTGCTGGCGGGGGGAGGAGCTCCGAGCCCCTGTGCGATGACTAGTGGTGGCGAGGGGACAGCAGGAGCAGTGGCGGAGGCAGGAGTCTTTAGAATGAGTAGCAATATCCAGGCGAACATCTCAGCCTAATCGCATCCTCCTTTTGTTAAAAAGTTGTTTCTTTTTACATGACAGTAGATTCTATTTGACATAATTATAAAAGCATGGGATATATCTTGTTCTAATTCAGCCCCCAGCACTTTTCCTTCCTCTTTCCTTCCCCCACCCACTGTTCCCTCCCTCTATTGATCTTTCTGCCATTTACCCATAGTTATTTTTTAAAAATATTATTTTTTTTGTGGGTGTGCAAGATGGAGAGATTCACTGGGGAATAGTCATATATTTACATAGAAAAGTTATGTCGGATTCACTCCACTGTCTTTCCATTTTCTGTCCCATTTTCCTTCCCTTCATTCCCTTTTGCGCGCTCCACTGAACTTCTAGAGCACACCTGCCCCACGTTCTTGGGCTGCTTCTGTACTCTTGCCTGCGACCATGCTCTGTGGGTTCCCAGAAATGCCTCCATAGCCCAGAGCTGGAGCTCTAGGGCCACTCACCTGAGACAGTCCAGAGGCTGCGGTTTTTCATGGTGTCCCTTCCCATGCTTGGAATTTGGCTTATGCCATTTCTGGAAGAGGCACCCACCTGCATCAGGGCTGATGGATATCTTGGCTGTATGGTAGCTAGGATGATCACCTGGTCCATGGCCAATCCCTGTTGTGACTGTATCCCTGGAGGTGACTCATGACAATGCTTGTTAGAAACTGCAGATTAGAGAACTGGGGGAAAAGGGACTTTTTAGTAATTGCCATCCTAGATGATTTAACAACCCTTACATTTTTGGAGGGAGGGAACATCTAGGGGAACTGTGCAGAATAGACATACACCTTGGTCTGTAAACATTCACACCTTTCCTAGTAAAGTTAATCCAAGGACTCCTCAAACTTCACATGACACAACTCTTAGCAGCCTCCTGGCCATTAAGGATAGAGGGAGAAGGCTGTCTATACAAAACAAGGGTGATCCCAAGCACTCTCTCTGGTCATTAATTATAGATCATGTGGTATGCTATCGGAGCTCAGCTCTGTTTTGTGGCAGCCCATTAGAGTTTTAGAAAATGTTGGCAGCCTGGATGAGGCCACAACTTTGAAGAAGTCCTTTAACCTTTTTGTCTTTCTTTCCTTGTGTGTAAAATAGGAGAGTTGAAATTGGTGAGCTCTGCTGTCCCTTCCCACTCTGGGATTCCACTAGATCTGTCTAGTGATGAGAGAGGCATGTTAAAGACACCCAGTATTATTGTGTTATGATCTATGTGATTCTTGAAATTGAGAAGGGTTTGTTTGGGCTGGGGATGTGGCTCAGGTGGTAGCGCGCTCACCTGGCATGCGTGCGGCCCGGGTTCTATCCTCAGCACCACATACAAACAAAGATGTTGTGTCTGCCGATAACTAAAAAATAAATATTAAAATTCTTTCTCTCTCTCTCTCCCTCTCTCACTCTCTCTTTAAAAAAAAAAAAAAGAGAAGGGTTTGTTTGATGTATGAAGGTGCTCCATTGTTTGGAGCATAAATATTTATGGTTGTTATTTCTTGTTGTTGTATGATTCCTTTAAATGGTGTGCAATGTCTGTCTTTGTCCCTTCTGATTAACTTTGGCTTGAAGTCCACTTTATCTGATATGAGGATAGAAACCCCTGCTTGTTGATGAGATCCATGTGAATGATGTTTTTTTCTCTTCAGTTATCTTCAATGTGGATGTATTTACCTATGAGGTGAGTCTCTTGGACATAGCACATTGTTGGGGCTTGTTTTTTAATCCAATCTGCCAGTCTATATCTTTTGATTGATAAGTTTAGGCCATTTACATTCAGTGTTATTATTGAGAAGTGATTTTTAATTCCTGTCATTTTGATTTATTTCTGGTTTTAATTTGTATTGGTTTCTCCTTTGATCGACTATTCTTGTAGTGTAGTTCATCCCTTTGCTGGTTTTCAGTTTTATTTTTTATTTCTTCTTTATGAAATATTTTATTAATAATGTTTTATAGTTCAGGTTTTCTAGATGTGAATTCTTTTAACTTTTGTTTATTGTGGAAGGTTTTTATTTCATTGTCAATTCTGAAGCTTAATTTTTCTGGGTATAGTATTCTTGGCTGGTACCTACTTTCTTTCAAAGCTTGGTATGTATTATTCTAGGAGCACCTGGCATTGAGAGTCTGGATTGAGAAATCCCCCAGCTGAGATCTGGATTGGTTTCCTTCTAAATGTGACTCTCATCGGTTCCTTTGATTCTCTTTTTCTCTTCCACTAACAACCAATCTTTATTGTTCTTTCAGTTTTGTTCACTCTTCCTCCCTAATAATCATCACATCTTACATCATTTCAGTTCTCTTCCTGTCCAATATTTGAAATCGTAAACTCTCTTGCAAATTTACTATTTTTACTGTGGGCAATAACCAATCATATAATTTTTGTGATAATGAACATTGTCGTGTAATAGCGGGAACTATTTGGGTCAATGTTAAAATTCTGTACTTGTTCTGTATGTCAGTCATTTTCATAATACTGTGTCTTGGTGTGGGTGGGTCTGTTGCAATTTTTTATATTTGAGGTCCTGTAAGCCTCCTGCATTTGGTTTTCCATTTTATTCTTAAGGTTTGGGGAATTTTCTGACATTATATCACTGAAAAGTTTGTGCATTCCTTTGAAAGGCTCCTCTGAGCCTTCATACTTTCTAAAAAATCTTAAATTTGTTTTTTTTTCCATGTTATCCCCTATTTCTTGCAAGTTCTGTTCATGGTCTCTTATAATATCTTTTTTCCATGGTCAACTTTATTTTCAAGATTATACATTTTTGTCTTCATTGCCTGAAACTCTCTCTTCCAAGTGGTCTTGTCTGTTGGTTGTGCTTTCTATTGAATTTTTAATTTGTTTTATGGATTCCAACATTTTGAGGATTTTGAGGATTTTTGCTTGATTTTTTTTTCAGAATCTCTCTTTCTCTTTATTGAAGTGATCTTTTAGTGTATTTTCTCTCTGATTTCACTCCTTACATCATCTGTTACCTTGCATATCAGTTTAACTAGGTGCATTCTAATATCCTTCTCTGACATTTCTTCCACTGCAGTCATGATGGATTCTGTTATTGAAGTATCTTGGTTTCTTAGGGGCAATGTGTTTTCCTTGTTTTTTCATGTTGTTTGTGTGTCTACCCATCTATCAGTATGGATCTGAAGCAGTGGAGTTTCTATCCTGTGGACTTATAGTGTCCTTGAAGGATTCTAGTACCTCATCATTTAGGGGGAAACAAATTATAACAAGAACCAATGCAAACAATATACAACATTAATCCAAATAGTTCCTGCTATTAAACTACAGTGTTATTTGTCACAATAAACAAAAATTATGTGATGTAAATGTAAACCCATTGGTAAATTTTGATACTTGGTTAACTTTATTTTTTTTAAATTTTTTTTGAGAGAGAGAGAGAGAGAGAGAGAGAGAGAGAGAGAGAGAGAGAGAATTTTAATATTTATTTTTTAGTTTTTGGCAGACACAACATCTTTGTTGGTATGTGGTGCTGAGGATCGAACCTGGGTCGCATGTGTGCCAGGCGAGCATGCTACCGCTTGAGCCACACCCCCAGCCCTTGGTTAACTTTTAATCCAGATCTCATCTGTGTGCATGAGAATGAGAAAGACTGTCTCACACTTGTTTCTCCATCTCCAGCATAGGGGCTGGAATGGAGTCTCCGTTTTTAAGATTTGGCTAATGATTATGTGAAATGTGGTTTAACTGAGAACTCTGCCTTTTCAAATTCACAGAAAATGTCCCAATATCTGAAGGGGGAACATCACACGAGGGAAGAGAACTTGAGGCTGCAGAGGGAAATGGAGAGAAGAGAAGCCCTCTGTTGACAGGTCTCGAAGGCCAGGTCCAGCTTAAAAATGGATGATAAGAGGTGTGTTCATGTGCTATGAGTCTTGAAAAAATAAGAAAACAAAACAAACAAACAAACAAAAACAACAGGCCTCAAGAGACCTGTCTTTGCATAATATTAGATATGGTGCTAGAGATGGCTTGACCACATATCAAATTTTCTGTGGCGATGAATGCCACCACGTTAAAATAGGTGCTCAGATTGGGATGAATGCAGGTGGTTGACCACGTTCCTTAAACAAAAAAAAAAAAAAAAAAAGACAGAAAATTGCCATGACTTCATGGGAGAAGAGATGGAGGCTGAGCTTGCATTTGTATTGACTTAGTCTATTTCTGTGTTAAATCTATTTAAAGCATGGAGGCGTCAAAATTCCCATGAAGGTAAGCAAGCTATGGGGCAGTCTGAGGAGATCACTGCAGCTAGAGGTTGAAAGAGCCAGCAGGAGACAGGTAGAGGTTATTGATGTCCCAAGGACTTGCCTCAACACATTCAATAACTTTTGCAGCTACTTAAAAAAAAAAATAACACTAATGCCTTGTGTTCCTCTGCTTGAGCCTATGTGTTGGCCTCTCTGCACCCCTGGTAGTGGGCTGCGTTGAGCATATCCATGGGTTAACCAGAGGATTCTCAACATTTGTCCCTCATCACCCGCCTCTTGCAGAAATCACGGTGCCCTGGCCTTACATAGAACATGTCTCAGTATGAGGGGTGAGACTGAGCCTCCTAGGGGGGTCCTCCAACTGCACCGGGCTGCCAGTGTGAGAGACTAGGGTCTACTAGTAGCACCCTCTGTTGATGTCAGACATGTCTGAAATCAAGCAATATTAGCACACCCACACTCTCTTTCTATTATGGAATAGATCCCAGGGTCTGACAAGTTTGTGATCAGTTGGCTGTGGAGTTTCAAGAAAAATGTAAGATTTTTCTGTAATGGAAGTCTATAAATGAGAAGAAAATTATAAAAACAGAACAGTAGGTTATCCTATTTAAAATATCTTGTCTGCATGCTTCCTCATTTGAAAATAATAAACATTATTCTTTCTCAAAAGTTTGTATTACAAAACTGTCATCCTTAATTCTAAACTTCACTGATCTATTTCTGACAGTTTCCCATTTTCTCTAAAAATCCTCTGAGAATCATTTGACTAAAAATGTCAGCCAGAACGCTAAACAGCCTTTTTTTTTCCCTTAGATACAGACACATCTTTTTTTTTTTTTAAACTTAGGGTTTTTTTAATATTTATTTTTTAGTTGTAGTTGGACACACTTTTATTTCACTTATTTATTTTTATGTGGTGCTGAGGATGGAACCCTGGATCTTGCATGTGTGAGGCAAGTGCTCCATCGCCGAGCCACAGTCCCGGCCCAAGACACATCTTTATTAAATACCTTTTACAACAGTTTCTTTAAATTGACTTAGGAAGATGTTATCTTTCCTCTCCCCTCCCAGATTTGATGAGCATAAAAGCTTGTTACAAAAATAACAAATAATGGATTATATAATTTAATCTACCATAAACCTCTAAAATAATCAGCTCTCCTTCACTGTATGAACCAAAGGCAAAATGACCAAATTATTTTCCTAATTCTTATGTCCTCAAATATACCCTTCATCACCAGCTAAAGTTTTGTTTGTGGGAAAAACGTCAATATTCTATTGAGGGGAGGATAACTCTGTCCCTTCAACCTCAAGCTCAATGAAAACAGTCATCCCCCTCTTTCTGCACCTGGCCCTGGAACTGTTCTTAAAGCTTCACATTTAGCATACACTTCTTCCTTTTTGGGGGGTGGAAGATGGGAGTACCAGGGATTGAGCCACATCCCCAGCCCTATTTTGTATGTTATTTAGAGACAGGGTCTCACTGAGTTGCTTAGTGCCTCGCTAAGTTGTTGAGGCTGGCTTTGAACGTGCGATCCTCCTGTCTCAGCCTCCCAAGCCCTTAGGGTTACAGGCGTGCACCACCATGCCAGCCAATTCTTTCTTTACAGAACAGGTCCAAGGGTGAAGTGTTCCTTCCTCATTTTCCTCCTTGATGCTGTTCCCCTTTCCTCTTGCCACCCAAGCGCCCAGAAATCTTGCCCCCCAGCTTTTTTTCCTCTTCCCTTTTGACTGGGGGGCTGCCTTTCCTCTTGACTCCAGGACCCTGCCGGCTCCCTTTTCTCTTGCTCTTCTGGCTAACTGTCCTCCTCTTGATCCTCTTCTCTCATCTGCTTGTTGGTGGCCCTTGTCACATCCAGCTGAGGCTTTGGCTGTTTATGACTCGAAGTAGCTCCAACTGGTTCTTTTCTCTGCTGCAAAGTCCCCCCAAAGGGGCTGAAATTTTCTTGCCTGTACCCGGGGAGCCTTCTCTTTGGGGAGAGCTCCTAAGAGAACCCCAGAAAGGCAGTGGAGATAGTGCATGGCGCTGCTCAGCTCCTCCTTACTCTGGGGTCCAGTAGGATGTGTGCCGGCCAGTGCTTGTTCTTGGCCACATGATCCTTCTTGGCCTGAATCCACTTTGTGAACTGGTCTTCTAAGGGGTTGGTGCCCCCGGGAACCTCCATCAGCCATTCCTTGGTGTCATCCCAGGCATGCTTGCAGCCCCAGCGCTGCCGCCACTGGCCACCCACCCCATCCCACACCAGATTGGTTTTCTTCTTGGGATGGATGCCCTTAAAGGAGTGCGAGCTGCTGCCAGGGTGTAAGCGGTCCTAGCCATGGAAGCGGTTTCTCATGTGGCCGGCACGGGGTGGGCTCGGGCAGCCTGGCCACCAGCTCGTCTTCCACACTGTTGGTGGGCAGCTGCCACAGCTGGTTGATGAGCAGTTGGGTATTGTCCCAGGCCAGGGCCCGCAGCTCTGCCTCCTGCGTGGGTCCCACCTGCAGCAGCACAGTAGGTGGGGCCTGGTCCAAAGCCAGCGGGTTGCCCAGGTCAAACTCCAGCTCCAGCTCCTGGTGCACGGTGATGCATTGCCACTTCTCTGTCTCGTCTTGCTCAGCCTTGGCCAGCAGCGCCTTCATGCTTTGGCCCTCCATGGCTCTGGCTAGGTCCTCTGGCTTTGAGGCTAATAGTTGAAGTTACTTTTCTTCAGAGCTGGGCCCCCAGTCTTAGCTACTCAACCACGTGCGGATGCCCAGATGTTCTAAACAACCTATTAACTACTTTATTAACCACCTTAAGACCCGGGACAGACCATGTGTTACCTACATTGTACCCTGTACCAATTCTGAATAAGACATACTCTAGGAACAATTTCTTCTGACCATGGAGACAATACTGAAGTGGTTTTTTTTTTTTTTTTTAGAACTGATGTTCACTCCAGAAGATTTACTTTACATTTTGTAGGTCAGCTATTCCAGATGGAGTAATTGCTGCCCAATAAGTACTTCTCTGCCTACTAGGAATGATGACATTACATTTGGGAGAAAGAAAATAATCTGGCCCTTAAGACCACAAGAGTTGGTTTTGGTTGCCTACCTGGATGTAGAATACAAAGAAAGGTCCCACCTGGCGTCACCATGTTGGGTCACTCATAAGAGAATAGGAAGAACTAGTGGCAGATGTGTAGTTGAAGTACTTGTGAAATTGAGGAGCTTGATTTTGTTCAAGTCCCGTAAATCTGCTTGGAGGTGGCCACGTCCGTTCCTCCTGTGAACTGACTTGTCAGGGATGAGATCTTCCCTGGCATAAGTGTGCCAGCACGCAGGGCTGCAAGGCCCACAAAGGACACAACGGTGTATTAGGAAGTTTCTCAAGCAGAAATTTCTCTCTTCGGCACTTGTGCTTGGCTCACAAAGGGAAAGCTGATGTTTCTCACAATCACACTTCAGCCTTCTCAGGCCTGAGGTGACGTTCAAGTCCAGGAAGAAGTCAGACTCGGTTAAGTGTGACTGAGCATGACCAGCCATAGGTGCTCAGCACTCACATCCTCTGCGATATTCTAACCTGTGGCCATTTGTAAAGCATGGCTTGCCTTGTAAGCAGTTTATGGGCATACGAACCTTTACACTTTAATTTGATGACATCGATCTCACGGGGCTTCCTTATTTTAAGTTTCGAATAACAATTTAAATATAGAAATTAAAACAGGGATGTCTTTGTAATTCTTAGGACAGTGGAGATAATTTCTGCATAGCGATGGTGTGTTGGACAAAAGGCTCGTCCTCTCTGTTGTGTGGCAAGGCTCTGTGACCATGTCTCCCTCCCAAATGAAGATGTCCTGAATTCCCTACTCTTTGCCCCTGTGGAGTGAAGTTTGCTAAACAGTGGAGCAGTGTGACTTGAGTGTTTGTTATAAACATCTCCTAGTTACAATATCACTTGGAAAGTTCCGGATTTGACTTCAAGATGTGAACTCCAAACATTTTATTATAGGAACTCTCTTAACAACTATTTAAATGTAGATTTGATCATTTCCTCCTCTTTCCTCTAATAAGATGTCTGCATAAGGATTAAGATTTTGGACTATGTCCAGCCCCAAACCTCAAACATCTTCTCCAAGTTCAAGCAGGCCAGGCACCTGGTAACTGTTATGTTTTCAGCTACCTCAGTGACTGATTTTTGGTATGTTTAATAGACAACCCTGGTTAATCTCCCTTCTAACATTTAAAAATCTTATAGACAGTTTTTAGTTTAAAAACACTAAAAAACCAAAAATCACTATCAAGACTGGGTCTAATCTTGAAAATTTTAAGCACAAAAGCTCTAGTGTCAGCTGGTGATTTCCTTCTTCTTTTTCAACCTTGAGAGAATTTGACTCCAAAATAGCTTTTAAAAAGATATTGTTAAAAAAAGAAGAGGGAAAAAAAAGGAAAGAAAGAAAAAGAAAAAGAAAATTCTCTTTAGCTATGATATTGTGTCTCAGTAGGTGGACAGAATCCCTGGATAAATTTCTTGTAATGTATCTTTTATGGATTCCTTTCTTGTGTTCCAAGTACCTTATCTCATTTTTATCCTCAGAATAATCATTAATGTAAGCATCATTTTCTCCATGTTAAAATTAGGGAAAAGGGATTAGGAGGCTCACCATTTACTGGTCATAGAGCCAAAAGAGGGAAGGCAGGCACACAGCTGTTTTCTAAGCCCGTGTTCTTCTTAGCACGAGCTGCCTCCCAGTATTTCCCCTGATTTTTGAGTGAGACTTGGCCCCTACAAGGAGAGAACTTGTGTCTGCCAGTTGGCTTTTGGCTTTACTCTCAGAAGCCTTTCCCTCAAAGGCAGGCTTGTCTCATCTGACCCTGACTGTACCCTGCCTGGGGCTTCTGGCTGGGCACCTGTACTGTGTGGGGCTCTTGGGTCAGGAGGGCAAGTAAGTGACCCAGCAAGAGAGAGACAGGAAGTGGAGGAGGGGTCAGGGGCAGGTGGAAGAGGGGGAGGAAAGACAGGTGGCAGCGGAGGCTTGTATCTTATGGCCCACATGATGACACTTGGTTTCCTTGGGCTTGCTGATAAAAATGTTTTCAAAGAATTGGAGAAAAAGTGTATGGAATCCAGGAGGGGACGGACAGAAAATTTCACAGTTAAGTGGAGTCAAATGGGCTACCTTGAAGGGAACAGGGTAAAGTGGTTTTTTTGTTTTTGTTTTTCCCCTTTTGGTACCAGGGATTGAACTCAGGGGCACTCAACCACTGAGCCACATCCCCAGCCCTATTCTGTATTTTATTTAGAGAGACCGGGTCTCACTGAGTTGCTTAGTGCCTCGCTATGTTGCTGAGGCTGGCTTTGGACACATGATCCTCTTGCCTCAGCCTCCTGAGCCACTGGGATTACAGGTGTGGGCTACCACTCCTGGCTTGTAAAGGTTTTTTAATAAAGTAAAACAGCTTCCAGTTAGGGCAACAGTATTTCATTTTTCTATTATAATCATTAAAACAAAGGACATTCCTTAAGGTTGATGCAGGGGAATGGTGTTGTAATGCCGCTGGCTGTATAACATGAGAAAGAGAGTGTTTTGTGACTTGGGGATCCAGCCCAGTGCTGGGCTGCTGTGACTTTTCTTTTCTTTTTTTTTTTTTTTAAAGAGGAGAAAATGAAAAGATAAAAAGTCTAAGATGAAGAGTGGCAGCTTTTGTACACTTCAGGCCAGTGTGCTGTCTGACATCAGGCAGGGGAAGAGAACTGATCACAGAGTAAAAGGACCTTCTATCATAGATCAATGGCCTGGTGATGGCCCCTTTTTCTCGTGAAAACATGTTCCTGAATCTTTTCTTCTAGTCTCCAGTGGCCTTGAGTCTCCATCCAAAGGCTTCTCTTCCTCTCTGCCTATTTTCCCCAAAATAGCTCTTGGGTTTCTGACCCTGATAAAAGTCATTTTTTCTTCCTAATGACTTCTTGATGTGAAAGGAAGACATTAGCCAGGAAGAGGCAAGGTTGAGGGTTCTTTTGTGGTTATGATGAGGATGCTGATTTATGTTAATATTTTATTTGATTTATTGAAACATAAATAAATTTTTAGAGACATGTAGTTTCCAATTGATTAAAAAGAACATTATAGTCATTAGAAAAAGAAATACAAATGTCCGACTTTGGTTCAGAATATTATTATTCTATTATAGCAAATAGGAAAATATTATTCCATTTGCAAAATTCTCATTTTCTCTGCACCTGTCCCTGTAGGGAGACCTATAGCAAGTGTGGGGCTTGCTTGGATAGATGAGCTTTTTGATTTTCTCTTAAATTATGTAATAAATAATACCTAGATTTTTTTTTCTTTCAGATAGCCTAGATGAGAATATTTTAAATGATACCATCAAAGTAGATTTTATCTCCTATTTGGTGGTAGGATCACTCCATTCTAATCTGGTACTATTGCAATTCATACATGGTAGACCAGCAAAACATGAATATTCTAATTTTCTTTTCACTTAAGTTTTTACTGGAATAATTTGTAGTTCTTAAGTGTTAAGAATATCTCATCACTTCCTTAGTAGAAATAGGCTGTTTGTAGATTTTGTCTTTCCACTTTATTTTGGCTTTTCTTCTCCCTTCCTGTTTGTTGTTAACACTGGAAATCTTGCACTGTGCCAACCTTTTGAAGTATTTTGCATCCATTTTTGCAATTTGATTGAAAAATACCTATTTAGCAATTTATGAAAGGCCCTCCTCTTGATTGCATGCAGATTTATATTATATTCTGGAGGCATGTTGCTTTTGAACATTTGTTTTTCTTGTTGCTAGGGGATTGCACATAGGGATCCATGTTCCACCAATATATCAAGTCTTTAGTGGCATTATGTAAATGGTATCCAAGAGACTTTGAGGTACTAAACAAGGAATTGGCAAAATTTATGTGAAAAGTGTTAGAGAGTAAAGATTTTATGCTTTGTGGGCCAGGAGTTCTCTGCTGTCATAGCCTGAACTCTGAAATAGGCAATAACTGAATGTATGGCTATATTCCAATAATGTATTATTACATTGGGATTGGGATATAGCTCAGTGGTAGGGCACATGCTTTGCATGCATGAAATATGGGGTTTAATCCCAGCATTTAAAACAAAACAACGACAAAAACACTCCATGTACAAAAAAGGACGATAGGCTAAATTTGGCCCACAGGCATTAAGATACTTGTATTAAACCCAAAGTGCTGTTAAACGCAGTGAATCTTCACGGGTATCCAGTAAGCATGTCATTGTCCTTTCCATAGGCCGTATGTTTTACTAGGAACCACACCATTTTTTTTCTATGTGGACTTCTTGTAGAATTCCCAAGACTTCAGTTCATAAAATAAGATTATTTTCTGACTATCCTTTTGTTACTATTATTGAATTTAACATTTTAACATGACTAATGACCTTGTTCATTTGACTGGTATAAAATATCCTAGAATTAGAGGATTTTTAGCCAACAAGAAACACTGCTCTCAAAACTGTTATTTTTTTCTGTGATTTTTGTAAGTATAAGTGAATTTATAGTTTATAAAAAAAATCAGGAAGAAATAACCAAGAAGATTTTTAAGTTATAATTTCACTGACTTATTACTTAATATTTTGGTCTAGGTTTTTTGGTGCCATAAAAATTCAACTTTAAAAAATCCATTGAAGTGTTACAAACATATTATATGATTATTATCTAATGATAGAAAAATACAGTTAAATAAGAAGAGAAATCATATTCTCCCCAATAATGCCATTTAGATTATTATCTAAGGATAGAAAAATACAGTTAAATAAGAAGAGAATCATATTCTCCCCAATAATGTCATTTAGATGTGATATCCTTGAGAGAAGGATCTGTTCTTCCTGACTTCAGTTCGTTTTCCTTTTTTTATTTTATTCTAATTTTTTTTTGGGGGGGGGGCAGTGTTCTGGATCAATCCCAGGGCATATTCTGCCAGTGAGCCATGTCCCAGGCTCCCTATTCACTCTTTTTTTTTTTTTTAATTATATTTTTTGTAGTTATGTTTGGGCAGCATGCCTTTGTTCTATTTATTTATTTTATGTGGTGCTGAGGATGGAACCCAGTGCCTCACACATGTTAGGCAAGCGCTCTGCCACTGAGCTACAGCCCCTCTCCGTTCACTCTGGAACTCACTCTGCAGTGATTTTTCTCTTCCGGCACGCCTCCAAAATTGTTTTCCCAAAAGTTACCATTGATTTTCACTTTGGTAAATCTAGTCTAGGCATAATCGTTTTACATCTACTCGTTGAACAATGAAAACACCTCTCCTTGTAATTCCCCAATCCCCAAGCTGCTTGAGGGGGTTTAGACTCCAAGCAAATACTGTGCAAAATGAGGCGCTTTTCTCTTCCACAACCACACCCAAATGTGTACCCACCCACAACCCTCACCAAAGCATTGGAATACAACAGAGGATAGAAGGAGACAATGCAGAACCAAGAACAGCCTTTCACCCAGGTCAGCCCATCGCCCCAGCGGGAGCGATAGTGAGAAAACGCCCGGTTCTCTTTTTTCCCCTTGGAGATCAGCGAGAAGAGGGGAATGAAAACCAGCATTCTGGCTCCTCAGGGGACTGCTTTCTGTCCTGTGACAGGGAGCACAGGTGGCACCCTTTAGTTAGCTGGGGAGGGCGGAGGTCAGGGAACTTGGCAGTTCGTCCTGCAGTACTCAGGACAGACACTAGGTGGAGGAAGAGGCTCTGCGCGAGCAGCTCTGCTGGAAAGTCAAAGGACATGCCCAGACAGGGCGCCTCCCCAGAAAGGATGCCGGGCCCTGGGCTCTCCAGCTGGGCTCCTGGGTGAGGGTCTTGCCCTGTGTGAAGCCACCCGTGAGAGAGGAGAGCCACACTGAAATTCTCAGCCACAGACACACCAGTATAAGAAGCACTCCAAGACCACGCAGAAGACAGAGCCATCTTATTGTACAAAACAAAATAAAAACCCAATAAAAACAATATAAAACAAACAAACCTGAGGACTTAACACAAATACTAAGAAGCCTCATATTTTAAGAAATAATGACCCAAACACTTTAATCTTTTAAGTACTTAGAAGTATTATAATGAAAAGTGAATGCTGTAGGAAATCCCATGTCCAGGATAAACCTATTCAAAACTGACTGAAAATACAAAAGATCATTAAATTTGTGGCTCTCAATCTTTTGTGGGGTGTTTTTTTTTTTTTTTTTTTGGTTTTTTTTTTTTTTGTGTGTGTGTGTTTCTTTGGTATTGGGGATGGAAGCCACCGTGCTCTAACTCTAAGATTGGTTGCACCAATTTTCAGTCCCACTAGCAATAAATAAGTGGGCCTTTTCCCCCACAGGGAGGATGATTTTTTAATAAAATTTCATCCAATAAAAACAAGTCAGTAAATAACAAACATGAATGGGAGAATTATCATGTCACCAACGGGACTATCAGCTACCATTATAAAGGCAAGGGACCACAAAGGTTGGGAATAGTTCCATTCTAGCTGACATTAAACACCAGATCATTAGATACTGGTTTAAGGAGTTTAAGAATATTCTGGATCATGGGGATCTAATATGGAACTCTCAATGTTTCATTTAATTAATGTGGAAAAACGCAACTACTAAAACCTCAAAAATTGTGCAAAATTGTCAAATGAATGGAAAAACAAATTAGAATATTTTCAAAGAGAGTCTATCAAACAAGAAAATACATTCTAAAGAAATAAGTCCAGAAGAGGAAGAGACACCTTCTCAGAGACTTCAACTCGAATCACAGTTTAAAAGATGAAAATCTGGGGGAAAATCTCAGTAGATGGGGGGAAAGAAAATCTGTGTGTTTCTAATCAAAACAATAGTGGAAGTATGAAGGAAAGACGTGAGTAGAACAAGCACCATCTCTGAAACCAATCTGGAAAGCAGTATGGAGATTCCTTAGAAAACTTGGAATGGAACCACCATTTGACCCAGCTATCCCACTTCTGAGTCTATACCCAAAGGTATACATACTATAGTATACCTTTGGCATACTATAGTAACACAGCCACGTCTCTGAAAAACCAAGAGACAATGCCATTTTTAGACAACAAAACACTAGTAACATTTCAATTAAAATCTTCAACCTACTAGGCAGGCGCCTGCAATCCCAGTTGCTCTGGAGGCTGAGATAGAAGAATCGGGATTTCAAAGCCAACCTCAGCAAAAATGAGGTGCTAAGCAACTCAGTGACACCCTGTCTCTAAATAAAATACAAAATAGGGCTGGGGATGTGGTTCAGTGGCTGAGTGACCTGAGTTCAATCCCTGGTACCCAAAAAAAAGAAATCTTGAACCTGAAGCTGGCTAGCTATAGCTGGTACTAGTCAGACATCAATAATCATTGCTTAAATTACTATCTAAATGGTAAATAGATTTATTTAATTAAATAATCTAAAAGGAAAGGCGGTCAATAGCATATGTATTAGGAAAAACTATTATTATTAATCTTGGAATTATTTACTTAGGAAACCTGAGACTTGTAAAAACTGATAGCATATTTTAAAACTGCAATGGGCTATGAATAAGAAATGTGGGACACAACAGGTTTATTCATATTAGGCAATGTTGATAATTGTGGCTGTCATCTCCAATCTGTTGCAGACAATGAAACACATAAAGAATCCCTCAAAAATATATACTGCTGGATTTGGTGTACAGATACTAATTTGTTGACCCTTGTGCTATATCCAAGTTGCTGATAAAACAGCAAATCTTTTTAAAGGTATCCTGCATTTCTGTCTTTTTATTTCCTAAAGATATTTCATTGTACACCATACTGTGTCTTTCAGCAGTGAGTTTGCATACAATTTTCAAAAAATCAGTTTGTAAAATGACATTATTTTCTGAGTTTTTCCTTTTATTCCTGTTGTTGAATTGAGTATTTCTATATGACTAATCTGCATATTCAAATAGTATGAAATATCCTAGAATTATCTGACTTGCTTCTTTGCAAGAAACACTCCTTGAAACGTCTATTCTTTCTGTGTTCTTTAATTGTAAGCATGATCAAAATGAAAGTCAGCTTATGTAACATATAGTTGAGAATATTCAAGGGACCTTTTAGTTTTGTTATCTTTTTGATTTATGATCTAATACCTTGGTCTAATCTGGTTTTAGTGCCACATATATGCAATGTTTAAAATCCTTAAAGTATTACAAATATGCTATATAGCCCTTATATGAAGACTTAAAAAATATAGATAAACATGAGCAAAACTAGATTAGTCCCAATTATGTCCTTTGGCTCTGATGGCCCTGAAAGAAGGTCCTGGGGTCTGTTCATCTTCTGCCCTGAAAAAAAATAAGAAAACAAACCAAAACAAAACAAAAGAGCCATCACAAATAGTGTAGAAGTAAATATTGCCAAGCGAATACTTAAAAGAAAAAACGAAAGTGAGTAGACTCATGAAGGGTATTGAAATACAGGGTCTGTCATAATGAGGATAAGGGCACTCTGTGGCTGTGAATTGTCACCAAAGATTCTTTGCTTAGTTGCAAATATGGCATTAAAGGAAGCCAGGGAGGCTTGGGTGTTTTACAGGGAGAGCCTTCAGGAATGGGGGTTACAGACCCAGGACTGCAGAGAACAGCTACACTTCTAACACCTAATCCACCTTACTAGTGTACCCTGGATTCTGGGCAGACAGATGGTGTACATTCACAATACAATTCGGGGGGATTTGATAGAATTTAGAAACATGCCTCAAACATGTGGCTTATTACAGAAGAAAAAAACTAATTTTTAATTACGAGCATCCAAAAGTCAAGTGGGCAAGCTGTGATCCAACCCAGTGCTTGTCACACTTAATCTGTTCCCTATAAAAACATTCACCTCTTGGTTTTATGGTTCACTTCTTTTATGCTTCATTGACATATGTCTCCAAATTGTATAGAATTGTATGTCAGACTGTGCATTCACAACTAACAGTTTTTATAATTACACAGTGAAAAGGAGTAAAATGTTTTATTATCCTTTTCTTTCTTAGTAGAAAAACAAATGTTTGAGACAGTGGCAAAGTCTTGCAGGGATTAAACTGGGTGAGGCTGGTTCAAGGCAGCATGCTCCAGTTTTGCACAATAGCTTGGGACCAGTCACCACCAGCGAAGATGCCACTAATAGCCATGGACAGCCACTGTCCTACACTGGGGACCTAGGGGTCACCAGAACTGAGGGGATTTTCAGCCCAGACAAGTAGCCTGGGAGGGAGGGAGCCAGCACCTGTGGTCATGCAGGTAAGCAGAGTAGGTGAGGGCAGGAGGAGGTTAGTGCAGGTGCTAAACTTCTGAATAAGAAGCCCAACTTTTAGGGCTCCTGGCCTGAAGTGCAGGGGCATGAGCTCACATAGCTCTCTGGCAATGAACTGAGGTAGTGTTGCGCAAAGGAGGACTGGATTATTTTCTCCCTGCTGGTTTGTTCTTTCCAACATTGTGTTGGCACCAGAAAACTCTAGTCATAGTATTTTAGGGATTTCAGAATAAAAGCTGATGCCTTTGCAGGTTCTGTTGCCTGGCCAGTGTCAGAACTGACAACCTGCAGGCTGCTAGAGGGGACATTTATAGCCTGACTCTCATAGCCCTTACAGGGTCTGAAGAGCAGATGACAGCTGTGGATATCCACCAGACCTCTTCCTCCTGCAGGCTGCCTCCCTAAAGGTGTTGTTCTGGGCGATTCCGCTTCCCTAGGGTGGTCCTTGCTCACTACGGTGGGCTGAGGTGTGGGCAAGGAGAGCGTGTGCTTGCCTGCTGTCTCCTTCCTGGGCACCAGGCTCCCTTTGTGTGTGTGTGTGGGGGGAGGGGTGTCACTCAAGGCTCCAGGAGGGTGCCCAGGCAGGAGCCCCAGGTTCCCTGGCTCTGCAGTAGGGAGGCTCCAGGTGGCTGCAGAAGTGCCAGGGAAAGAAGAGGCAGGGTGCGGGCCCAGGCCTAGGGGGCTGCTGAAACAAACTCCTGGGACTTGAAGACGTGGAGCGAGTGGACAGGTGCCAGGGAACAAAGGGAGGGAGGGTGGGGGCAGAAAGCACATCCCAACCGGTAGGGACGTGGCCCAATGCCGCAGTCTGGCTGGGCACAAACCACGAGCCACTGAAGCAGGAACAAATCTTATTTCTGAACTCCACCAGCACACTCCCCACACGCTCCCCGGGAATTCTCCGCAACACCACCCACAGGCTCCTCCAGCTACCACCAACCGGAAATCCCTCCTCCGGCACTTCCCCAACCAATGGGAACTCTCCAGGAATCCCTGCGAGAACTCCAAAGTAGCAGGAGGAGGCGGACAGCAGGGGTCCAATATACACAGCTTAACATGACCATTATCATCTCAATGGCTTGCTGGCGTCACCTCTCAACCACTCAGTTCTGGCAAAAATGCCATGTGTCACTGGACTCAGCTATGGCTCTCAGCAGCCCAGATGGGGCTGAGGCTTGCTGCTTCCCAAGCCTATCAACTGCTCAAGGGGCAATCAGAGAGAAAGATGAGGAAGAAGAAGAAGAGGAGAATGACTGTAGGGCAGGTAGGCTGGGATGCTGGGATCTGGAAAGCAGCTTAAAATGGTACTTTTCCATATACATATATGCTTATCCAATGACATTGTTTTTGAGTTTATCCAATGATAAGCAAACAATAGAAACATGGATTTAGGCAACTCCAGATCAGCTTTTCTTTTCTTTTTAAATGATTTTATTATTTTTTTAAAAATACACGACAACAGTGGAATGCATGACAATCCTTATTACACATATAGAGCACACTATCTCTGTATATAAAGTATGTTCATGTCAATTTGTGCCTTTATACATGTACTGTTTTTGCAGTACAATTCTTAATGCACATATAGAGCACAATTTTCCATATCTCTGTTTGTAATATGAGGTGTGTTGACCTCCAACTCAAGTCTTCATCCATGTACTTTGTATAATGACGTCCTTCACATTCCATCATCCTTGCTAATCCCCTGCCCCCTCCCTTCCCCTCCCATCTCTCTTCCCTATGTAGAATTCATCTAATCATCCCATGTTCTCCCTCCCTACCCCACTATGAGTCACCACTCTTATATCAGAGAAAACATTTGGCATTTGTTTTTTGGGATTGGCTTTCACTTAGCATTATCTTCTCCATTGCCATCCATTTACCTGTAAATGCCATATTTTGTTCTTTTTTAATGTTGAATAATATTCCATTGTGTGTAAATGCCACATTTTTTTTACCAGATTTTCTTTTCTTGGGTTTATTTGCTTATATTTTAAAAAACTTATATATATATAACTGTATTTTGACACATTATACATACATAAACTTCCCATTCTTGAGGTTGTACATGATGTGGAGTTACCCTGGTTTTGTATATTCATATATGAACATAGGGAAGTTATGTCTGATTCATTCTACTGTATTTCCTATTCCCTTTATTCCCCTTTGACTAATCCAAAGTACTTCAGTTCTTCCCCCCCACCCCCACTCCCTTATTGTGTATTAGTCCGCTTATCAGAAAGAACATTCAGCCTTTGTTTTTAGGGTATTGGCTTATTTCACTTAGCACCATAATCTCCAGTTCCATCCATTGACGGGCAAATACCATAATTTCATTCTTTTTTATGGCTGAGTATGATTCCATTGGGTATATGCATATATACCACATTTTCTTTATCCTTTTGTGAATTGAGTTGCTGTAAACATTGATTTGGCCACATCACTATAGTACGCTGATTTTAAGTACTTTGGGTATATGCTGAGGAATGAGATAACTGGGTCAAATGGTGGTTGCATTCCAAGTTTTCTGAGGAATCTCCATCCTGCTTTCCAGAGTGGTTGCACCAGTTTGCAGTCCCACCAGCAATGTATGAGTGTACCTTTTTCCTCACATCCTTGCCAATATTTATTGTTGCTTGTATTCTTAATAATTGCCATTTTGACTAGAGTGAGATGAAATCTCAGTGTAATTTTAATTTGCATTTCTCTAATTGCCAGTTATGTTGAACATTTTTTCATACACTTGTTGACAGATTGTATTTCTTCTGCTGTGAAGTGCCTGTTCAGTTCCTTCATCCATTATGATCGGGTTATTTGTGGTATTTTTGTTGTTGTTGTTAAGTGTTTTGATTTTCTCTCATTCGGTGGGCTCTCTTTTCATGTTATTGTTTCCCTTTGCTAAGAAAATTTTAGTTTGATGCCATCCCATTTATTGATTCTTGATTTGACTTCTTGTGCTTTAGGGGTCTTGTTGAAGAAGTCAGTTCCTAAGCCAATATAATGGAGAATCGGGCCTACTTTTTCTTCTGGTAGGCACAGGGTCTCTGGTCTAATGCCTAGGTCCTTGATCCACTTAGTTTTGGGAGAGATAGGGCCTTAATTTCATTTTGCTATATATGGATTTCCCGTTTTCCTGACACAATTTGTTGAAGAAAAAAAAACTTTAAAGATATTTTCTCTAATGTATGTTTACAGTGCCTTTGTCTAGCATAAGATAACGGTATTTGTATGAATTTGTCTGTGTCTTCTATTCTGTACCATTGATCTTCATGTCTGTTTTGGCGCCAATACCATGCCTTTTTCTATAGCATAATTTAAGGTCTGGTATTGTGATGCCTTCTTCTTTGCTTTTCTCACTAAGGATTGCTTTGGCTATTCTAGGCCTTTTATTTTT
Source organism: Callospermophilus lateralis (assembly GCF_048772815.1). Lineage (NCBI taxonomy): Eukaryota > Metazoa > Chordata > Mammalia > Rodentia > Sciuridae > Callospermophilus > Callospermophilus lateralis. The sequence goes on along the minus strand of NC_135319.1, from coordinate 49,080,846 downwards.
ACAAATGAATTTCATGACTACTTTTTCTATTTCTATGAAGAACATCAATGAAATTTTAATAGGAATTGTATTGAGTCTGTATAGTGCCTTTGGTAGTGTGGCCATTTCTACAATATTAATTCTGCCTATCCAAGAACACGAGTGATCCTTTCATCTTCTAAGGTCATCTACAATTTCTTTCTTTAGTGTTCTGTAGTTTTCATTGTAGAAGTATTTCACTTTTTTTTTTTTTGTTTGTTTTTTGGTGTTAGATTCATTCCCAAACATTTTTTTTCTTTGAGGCTAATTTATCTTCTCTAATTTATCTTCTCGTCAATTCATCATTGATGTATATAGGAATGCAATTGATTTATGAGTATTAATTTTGTATCGTGGTACTCTGCTGAATTTGTGAGTTCTAGAAGTTTTCTAGTGGAGTTACATGTCTTCTAAATATAATGTTGTCAACAAATAGGTATAGTTTGATTTCTTCTTTTCCTATTCATATTCCCTTAATTTCTTTCTTCTGATTGCTCTGGCTAGGGTTTCCAGGACTATGTTGAATAAAAGTGGTGAAAGAAGGCCTCCTTATCTTATTCCAGTTTTCATAGGGAATACTTTCAATTTTTCTTCATGTTGGCCTTGGGTTTAGCATATATAGCTTTTACAATGATATGTTTCTACTATCCCTAGTTTTTCTAGTGTTTTGTCATGCTGCATTTTGTCAGATGCTTTTTCTGCATCTATTGAAATAATCATGTGATTCTTCTTTAAGTCTATTGATGTGATGAATTATGTTGATTTCCATACATTGAACCAACCTTGCATCCATGGGATGAACACCACTTGATCATGGAACTGCCATTTTAATATGTTTTTGTATGTGATTTGCCAGTATTTTACTAAGAATTTTTCCCTCTATGTTCAGGGATATTGATCTGAAGTTTTCTTTCCTTGATGCATTTTTGTCTGGATTTGGTAACAGGGTGATACTACCTCATAGAATAAGTTGGGAAGGCTTCCCTCCTTTTCTATTTCATAAAGTAATTTGAGGATGATTGGTGTTGGTTCCTCTTTGAAGATTTGGTAGAACTTGGCTGAGAATCTGTCCAGCCCTGGGATTTTCTTTGTTGGTAGGCTTTTGATGATGTCTTCAATTTCATTGCTTGAAATTGATCTGTTTAAATTATGTATGTTCTTCTGATTCAAATTGGGTGGGTCATATGTCTCTAGAAATTTGTCAATATCTTCATGATTTTCTATTTTTTTGGTATATAAATTTTTTAAATAGTTTTTGATTGTTATCTGTATTTCAGTAGTGCTTGTTGTGATACTGTTCCTTTTTCATCAAAACTTTTAGTAATTTGAAATTTTATTTTTTTTAAAGAACCAACTTATTTTTTTGTTGATTTTTTTTTGAGAGTGTGTTTTCAATTTCATTGATTTCAGGTCTGATTTCTATTATTTCTTCTGTTACTTTTGGTGCTGATTTGTTCTTTTTCTAGAACTTTTGAGATGTAATTTCAGGTTATTTGTTGACTTCTTATTCTTTTAATGAATAAGCTCAATGCTTAGAACTGCCTTCATAGTATTCCAGAGATTTTGATCTATTGTATCACTGTTCTCATTTACCTCTAGGTTGTTTTTTTTTTTTTTTTCCATCCCTGATTTCTTCTTCTATCCATTGAACATTTAATAGTGTAATAGTTTCCTGGTATTAGAGTAGCTTCTATTTTTTATTCATCATTGATTTCTAATGTCATTCCATCATGATCTGATAGAATGCAAGGTATTATCTTTTTTTTTTTTTGTATTTGCTAAGAGTTGTTTTGTGGGCTAAGAAACATGAAGACAGATTTTCTAACTGAATGTGCTAAATTTCTCTGGAGACCTGCTGGAACCCAGGGGGATGTGGAAGGGGAAGAAAAGGAGAGACAGGAAGATTTACAGAGACCATTTTAAGAGGGTTCTCTTGGAGACCAGGCATTTAGCATCCTGATATTGCTGTCTACTTTAAACCCAGTCGTGGGCCTCTGGAAGACTTGCGGGGCAGCTGCCCTAGCCAAGGTCGGAACCTGACCTTCCCCTGGGGCCTCCTCCCAGTGTGCTCCCCCATCACGCACGTAGGAGACTTCAGCTCGGGGAGGGCACCCCTGCCTGGGAGTGGGTATCTCCTGGAGCCGAGGGAGAGCTGAGCCAACAGAGCCTCTTTCTTGTCCTGTGGGGCTCAGCCCTGGCGCCATAGGGGACTTCCTGGCCTTCCATGGCGGGTGCAGCATGGATGGAGAATCTCTAGCATGGTTTCTGGCCAACCTAGGATGCTCTAACCCAGCAGCCCCAAAGAGCGGTCCGATAACGCGCTACCCTATCTGATGGGTAGACAGAGCCCTGGAAACAGCAGGGCTTGAGGTTAGGGACCCCCAGTGGCCAGCCACGACTGTCGGGTGCTGCAGGGCCGCCTTGGTGGTGCTGAACTTGGGTGAAGCCTGACTGGCCTTCCAGGAGCTCAGGGCGGTCCTCTCCTGTCCCATAGAATGTGGACGGGCACCAGGAGGCTTAGGCTCCTTCCAGCCCCAGCTCTGGCGCCATCACAAGCTGGGCTTCGCGAAACTGAGGGCGAGCTCTCCATCTACCGCTGATGATCTACGGGGACCTGGGGGCGCCCACCTCCACTCCAGCTCTCAGAGCCTCCACCTCCACTGGGCCGCGGAGCTCGGCGCTGGCTGGAGCGCAAGCGACGGACCCCTAGGTGCTGGGTCACTCCTGGCCAGGCACATCAGGTCCTGCCCGACGGTTGGGGTGCCAGGAACGCGCTTGCATTTAGCAGTGTTGCTTGGCAACCACTATTCCACCTTTGGCAGTTACCTAACCGCCCAACTGCCCTGTTCCCAAGCTGGGGACTGACCTATAGTCTCGGGCATGGGTTTGAGAAACAGAGACAAGCCCCGTGGGAGCAAAGGCAGTAAAGGGGCCTCGGAGAGACCAGGATGTACGCAGCCTTGATGAATTTTCTTGACTTCAGCCTCGGGAGTACGGTTTTGGGATATAACCCTGTAGGCAAGATCCACAAGGCTGCAAGAAATGGAAATGTAGCCCAAGTGAGACGTCTGCTCTGTCGGGGACGTTATATCGATGACGCAGACAAGAAGGACAGGTACATAGAGCCCGGAGGGCAGGGACCCCAGGGGCAAGGGGCCAACCGGGGAAGCGGGACTCATGAGGCAGAAGCCTGCGCCATCCAGGCTGTGCTCACCGGGACAGAGCAGAAGGGAGGCCAGCTCTCCTTCCACCCGATGCTGGGCTTTTATGCCTCACGGACCTGGACAGCTGGGACCTGCAGACCTTGGAGCGGTCTGGCGCACAGGTCCTCTTAATGAGCAGCAAAACTTCAGCTGCTTTCCCAGCAGCTTACAACCCCCTATAGAGCGACTGATTGACTGTTTAAGAGCGATTTAACTCACAAAATTAAGTACACACAGCGATTGATTGTTAATGCAAACATTTTAAAAAGCAAGTTATATACATAGTAGAAAAGTGTATTTCCAACTGGAAGATTCTTCCAGGGCAGCCCAATTTCCATTTGCATCAGTGTACACCTATGTCCCTGTTCTCTATGGAGGGGCCTCAGGGGGACTCTTTGAAGTGAGAAAATGGCTCCGTGGGCTTTCTAATGGTCGTTTTTAAAGTTATTTCACACTAGTGTATTTAGGGGTGCCACTTCCACTCCTCAAGATATTTTACTTATTTCTCACGCTTCAGTATTTCCTTGACTTCTGAAGGGTCACTTTGTGTCATCTTGGTCAGCCAACCATCTTCATGACAAGATGTTGAGAGTACTCCATTAACTTCACTCACTTCCAAGAGAGTGGAACAGAGTGCACCGCAGCTTCCACTTTCCAAAGCACCAAACACATCACATCGTCCTGTTTCCACTTGTCACCACTGCAGGCTACGGCAAGCAACATCTGCCAAAGCTTCCCATGAAAAATTGCCAATTCCCACTGTTCTGATACCCTTTCCTGTGGTTATCCAGTCCCGCTTCTCTATTTAGGCAGGGAGAGCAGAGTGCAGCGTCCCAGCGACCCACCAGGGCCGCAGGGCAGCACTGGGAGGGCAGAGGACAAGCAGAGGGCATCATAGGCTGCTTGCAGCCGCCCTAACGCCCCTCATCCTGCCTTGTTCTCAAGGGACCAGGGTAGCCAAGGAGGGCCTGGACCCTGCTGTGATTAAAAAAAAAAAAAAAAAAAAAAAAAAAATATATATATATATATATATATATATATATATATATATATATATATGTTGTAGAAGGACACAATACTTTTATTTTATTTATTTTTATGAAGTGCTAAAGATAGAACCCAGTGCCTCAAACGTGCTTGACAAGCGCTCTACCACCCAACCACAACTCCAGCTTTGGTGTGGTGGTTTTGAATAAGAATACTCATGATCCCCAAAGTGTGAGCTCTTTCTATGATGACCAATTTTTGTTTGCCAATAAGAATATCAGAGTTTTAACATTTTGAGACATTCAGTCTTTTAGGGTTGTGACAACACTAAGAAAATGTTTGTAATAAAGACTTGTCCTTCTGGGTATCAAAATACACAATTAATTTTTACAAATTATGTGTTTGCCAACAGATGAAAAGGATGGGGAGGGAGGTGGAACAGAACAAAAACCCAGAAACACCCAAATCTCTGCAAGTATTTGGTATGTGCTGCTGGTGACATTTCATATTAGTAGGAGACAAATTATTCATGAGTGAAATGCCTGTTTGTTGTTTGGAGAAAGCTAGCTAGACTTTTATGTCACAAAAGTGATTCCCTGATTGAATATAGATGATTAATTTTAATACAAAATGAGAAAAATGCCTGAAGAAAACACAAATGCAAAGACCTACCTAAACTGAAAAAAAGTCTTTCTCTTTCTCTCTCTCTCCCCCACCCCCCACACGCACTCACTTTAATGCTAGGGATTGAACCCCTGGCCTGGAGCTTGCTATGTATATGCTCTACCACTGAGCTGCACTCCCAACCCCTGATCTCTAATTTTAAATTGGGCAAAGTAATCTTTTCCTGATGCACAAGTGACCTACGAACATAGGAAAAAATATTTAGTGTCCCTGGTAAGAGAAGGAATTTAAGTTCAACGAGGAATAATTTTTCAGCCACAGAATTTGTGAGGATGGAGAGCAGTAATACTAATGCTGCTGCTTAAGGTTTGGGTTGTTTTGACTTCTCAAATGGTGACCTGATAGTGACTACTGTACCACACTGAAAAATGTATGTGTCTTCACCCATCAATTCCATTGTGCTAAATACCGTTAGGAAATAATAAGAGATAACATATGGTTTGTTTTTCTCAGCACTTCTTAAAATAGCAAAGTATTAAGAAGGACCCATAGAATTGGATACCTATGCATTTTGAGAGGGTGCTTTATGAACTCTGAACAAATCCCCTTCCTAGGACCCCTCTACATTATGCCTGTGCCTACGGCCAGCCAGAAGTGGTGATACTTCTAATAAAGATGAACTGCAGCCTTCAGCTCTGTGACAGTGACGGCAACACACCACTGATGAAGGTAGGTGTAGCTTGGGATTTCTGCAGGGAATGAATTTATTTGAAATGCTTAGAATAATAATGATTTAATAAGTGAAAACTGTGGAATGTCTGCCTTTATTCCTGAAATTTACAATATATTTTTTGATACCAAACCAACAGGCTATAGAACACAAGCAAGAGGAGTGTGCAACAATTCTTTTAGAAAATGGTGCTGATCCAAACATTCAGAACACAAATGGCGCAACTCCTCTCCACTGGGCTGTCTTTTGTAGGAGCACTTCAATAGCAGAAAAACTGCTTTCATTTAATGCAAATATTGATGCCCAGAGCAAGGTATCATCAACCACCTTTATTTCTAAAATATTTGAAATACATTTGTTTGAACAGTGACTTACATCAGCGCATGTTGACTATAAGCAGGATTTTCTTGAATAGAATCATAGCAAATGTTGAAACTTTTTTTTTTTTTTATATATAGCTCACGGATATATTTAGTGTGCTTCTATCAATTGAGTCAGTGTTTAAAATTCGGGAAACTCATGCATAAATCTGGATTTCAAGCTTCTTCTGAAGACCCAAATGCAGTCACCCTTGAGCCCACATTAGTGCGCGTTATGCTCTGCAAAAGGTGTCCTCTTCATATGAGACATGCGTGTTCTCTAGTTTGCTGCTTGGATCTATGATGGAGGTTTATAATAAATTTTGATAAGATTTCAAAGAGGCATGATAGTTTCTATTAACTTAAAAAGAATATGGCCTATATAATGTATTAATCTCTGAAATAGGATTGAATTTTAGAATTTAGAAATTGGCATTTTTAAAACCTTTTCCTTATGTATACTACAAAAGCCATATTCCCCTTAGAATTTCCATAAACCTGATTAAGTTTCTTATTGTTAGAGGTGGATAGGTTATGCAGATTGCAAGCAGAATTATATCTTTCTCTTCAGCCTTGTTCTATAAAAATGCAAGTAAGGGATTTAGTGTTTTCCTTGATGCTAAAAATAATCCATGTAAATCAGTATAACACTTTTGTTGGGATACAAAGTTTCTGAATTATATTTTGCCTAAAATTTTCAATAACTTTTCACCACAATTAAAATGAAACCAGAGTGAAAAAGAATTTTATTATCATCTTAAGTGAAAATACATTTTGTATTCAGGTTCCTAACATATAAGATAATTATCTTTCATCATATAATAGGAGATAACCCAGGAACCAATTGGGAATAAGCAATCAAAATTCATTTGAAGCCTCTTTCTTTTAATTCAGAGCCCATTTCCTTAGTGACCCATGTGGAGCAGGAGTGCCTGACATTAGTGTCTGGGATCCTGACACCAAATAGAAGAGAATCCAGAGGGTTTGTGTAGCATGGAGACATCTCCCATGTTGTTGGAAAGCTCTCAGAACTGCCTCTCCCTGATGCTCTGATTCTCCAAATGCAAATGTCCATTATGAAAAAGAATTGTCAAATAGGTATTAGCAATGGTAAATAGATTTCTTTAATACTGGACACAGTTTGAATCAAGGGATCTTTCTGATCACACTTGGTATTTCTGGGAATGTAGATAATCTTTGGAGTATAGATTGATAAACTCTGCTCTAGAGAGATAGATTTAGCTCACTGAGTCAATAAAATACTTAAATCTTTTACTACTGCATTTTTGGGGTTGGGTCTATTGAGATCAAAGATACAGTCCCTGTCCTCAAGAAGCTCTTGGTTTAGGTGGGGTGGGGATCATATAGCTCCAAGATACCATGATAAAGGCTTCAACAGAGGCAAAGACTCCTGGAAGCAGTAGACGTTTTCTGCAAGTTTGGGAGATGACAGAGTTCATGGGGCCACTGTAGGCAGAGAAGGGCATCTCAAGGTGAAGGAGCAGCACAGGTGGAAACACACTGGGGTGAGAAGAAAGAGGCTACTCTTAATTTACTTCATGTGTGTCTGTGTTCATATGGTGCTTTTATAAGACTTGCAGTTCAATTGAAAAATAAGCAATTTTTCTTATACTGTTTTCCAGTATGGGGACACACCACTTTTACTTGCTCTACAGTACAACAAACTGCAAATGGCAGAATTTTTAATCCAGAAGAAAGCAAATATACATATAGTTGACAAGGAAGGAAGGTAAAGTAGTTTTTTTTTTTAAACTTTAGTGGTATAACAACAATCACTCAAGTCAAAAATGTTAAATTAATAGTAAGGGGAGGGGCTGAGGTTATGGGTCAGTGGTAGAGCACTTGCCTAGCACGTATGAGGCACTGGGTTCAATTCTTAGCATCACATATAAATAAATGAAAGAAGGTCCATCTCAACTAAAAAATTAAAAAAATATAGTAAGGTGAATATTTTAATTATTGAGATAATACACCCAACTTTTAGGTAGAAATGCAATTATTCAGACTGAGCAATACAAATAAGAGTATGTCATGTGATTCATGCACTTATAATTATCAACTGATGTTATCTAATTTTATTGGTCACATGGTCTAATGTTAGCTAATGGAATTTCATAATAGTTTTATAATGTATGGATTTTTAGTTTGCTTTTTGATTCAGTATTGAACTTCTTAACCTTTATGTTTATTTAATTTCTTCTTATATAATTTTCCTTTAAAAATGCTACATGGAGCAAAAGTTGGCATTTTGTCATTTGACTCTTGGTTTTAAATTCCTTTCTTTGCACAGTATTGATGTAGGTTATTCCTAAGTTTCTGTTGCCAGATGTTGTTTATTTCCTAGTATATTTTGATGATTTTATTTTAATTGGCATGGGAAGGGGGAAGAAAGATAGCTTTAATGGGATAAGTGTTTCCTTTAATAAAGATAGGACTGGGGGATGACAGATACAGAGAGATTGGCTTAAGATTCAAAGACACCTGGGTTGCATTCCAAGCTTTCCTAGTTGCAAAGTGAGTCACCTTGGAAACAATACTTACCACTAAATATGTTTGCTGATATGATAAAGAGGATAATAGCTGCTTGAAGATTACACACATAGCTGGAGTTCAGCACCTAGCAAACGCTTATCAGCGTCCTTAACAGAAACAACAGTGATTAGCACCAGCATAATTATTATTGTTTTAAGCCTGCAAATACCTTTTACTTGCTTGACCTTTAGCTGACTGTGAGTTATATTATATCAGAGTAGGGAAGAAATGGAGCATTCTTTATTGAAATCTTTACCCACTATGGATAAATGATCTCATCGTGGTTCTCATCCATCAGAGGGTTTTAAGTTTGTTAATTTTCCCCCTTTGGACAAGAGGTTTCTTTTTTCCTTTTAGACTTAGAGATGATTTGCAAAGATGGATACTTGATCTCCCAAGATGTTTATGTATGTTAGTATATGTAAAGCAAGCTATTTAAATGGTAAAATATATCAAATTAACTCTTTAAATAGCTTTACTAAAATGCCTGAGTTATCTCTCCATTATTTTAGAACAACTCTCATGCTTGCTGTGAAACATAAAGCAAAAAATATAGTCAAGCTGCTTCTTGAAGGTGGTATTAATGTCTCTGCTGAAGATAAGTCTAGACAGACTGCATTATCTTACGCTATTGCTAGTGGTCAAAATGCGTAAGTATTTACATTAAATACTAATCAACATTAAATGGAGTTCAAAATAATCAAAACTATTGCCTCTCACTCATGAGGTGAGCTTTCATAGTTCTGGTATGTGTGGAATAGTAGTGAGTTAGTCAACTACATCGGCTAGAAACCCTCCAAGTCTAGACTAGTTAGAAGTAGAGTGCAGGATTTATCTCGAGTTTCTTTCTTTTCTTTTCCTTTCAGGGACCTCATGCATGCTAGTTAAGTGACTACTACTGAGATACACCACCAGCCCATATCTTGGGACTTTTTAAACCTTTGTCCTTAGGATTCCTAGCATTACCCATTTCATTACAAGAAGAACCCCTATCCATAGAGTGCAAATACTATCATATATTTGATTTTTCTAATTAGCTATCTGGTCTTGAAATGTCTAGATTAGCAGAAAATCTCCTTCTTTTCCCCTAGGAGCTAGCTTTCCCACCACCCTTCATGAATTTCCCAAGGATCCAAGGTGTTTCTTAAGACCAAGGAAGATAATCCTCTTTCCCCAGTCAGGTGGAGGGGGAAAGGGACTTTTCAATGATTCTTTTGTTTCTGTTGATTCTGTGGCTGCAGGGTTACTATTAGAACTGGTCCTACAGCCTGTTAATAATTGAATTTCTCTACTAGATTGTCCTGACTAATCCCAATCCCTGAATCTTTGTGGTAATACACACTTAGACTTACAGCATGTTTTAGTTTCCACGTACACATGCTTTTATGCTCAGCCCTTGTTCTGAGGCAGCAGTGCAGTGCTTTGGTAGCTGGGTCTCCTAGCTTTAGCCACACACGCAGGGAGCACGCTGTCACTGGTTACCCCATCAAAAAAGAAAAAAAAAAAACCCAAACACAAACCTTATATAGAACTCCCAATCAAAACCTTACTCAGAATTCCCACTTCAGCCTCTAGACCTTAATGTTGAGTTTATCTTTGAGGTCTTTTCTGTCAGTAAATATTAATGGGAATCATTCAAAACTATCAGTCAGCTTCAAATCATGTCACAGGGAGAGATCAGATTTTCCTATCAGTTTTGCTAGCATTCCTGACAAAATCCCCAGGCTATCCTGTGAGGTACTCTTTATTGGGTTGGTGCCGACTGTTGATTTGAACGTCTAGTGATTTTTTTCCCATAGTAATAGAAATTTCCCAAGCAACTTGTATCACTGCCTGAAGACCTCAGAATTTACCAAGTTCTGCCTTACAAGGAAGCCATTAACCAGGGTTGTTGAACACTAGTTTCGTTAGATCTAAGCGCTAAACCCCATCATGACTCATCTGTATCGATGTATAAAAGAGGGTTTTGCCTTCCGAGTCAGTTGTTGGTCAACACGGAAATCCAAGCCTTGACATTGATTAATTTCCTGCCATTGGTGTGACTGATTAGTTTCATAGTAGGGGATAATTATATAATTTAAGAGGTAAGATAATTATAAATAAGTTGAGTTATAAATTATTCAATACCTGATTTGCCTAGAGTTATAAAACACAAAAGAAGAGCACAGCCAATAATCTAAATTAGAACTCAATAGCATTTTTCAGTAACTGTAACATTTGAATGTTAGAACCTATGAAAAAGCACTCATTGTATTTTATTTGGGATTCCAAAATATTCCAGTATCAAAGAAGACGTCAATCCATTATTTTACTATTTCTCTTACTATGTTTAAATATTATTTCATTAAAACTTTATAACAACCTGGTGAACTAAACAAAGCACAATCCTTATTTTTTAGAAGGGGACTTGAATCTAAGACAGAGGACCAGTGTGAGAACAAGGAGCCACTGATCAGAGAGAGAGGACATCTTCTGAGTTCAGGACATTTTCCTTTATGTCAAGCTACTCTAGTCAATCAACTGAGCTCTATCACCCTGAAGTCTTGATCATTTCATCTTACTGGTTTTTTTTCCTTTAATTACAAGCTTATGGGTGTGGTGGCATTTGCCTTTATCCCAGCTACTTGGCAGCCTGAGGCAGGAGGATCCTTGAGCCCAGGAGTTCAAGACCAGCCTAGGCATCAAAAACAAAACAAACAAAATACAAAATTATTGCCAGGTTAATGAAATGTTTATAAGGCTTTCAAATTTCAAGTGCATGGGATAAAATTCTGATATTAGGTCTGATGTTAGGTGTAAAACACTATTAAGAATTGAAAGAGTTGAATATATTTACTTAATGTTTTTCATATAAGTATTAAAATCTATTTTTAAATTTTTTTTCATATATAGCAATAAAAAACTAATTCTTCAATATATGAAAGAAGAATCTAAAATGTTCTTTAATAGCTTGCCAGGTAAGATTTCTGAAAGTTACTCTTGGTGTTGCTACTCTGTATTAAAAAAAAAATAGAAAGCTTTGATCACACAGGAGCAGAGAAAAAAAAATCAATGTGCAAATTGCATTAATATTTTTTCTCTCTTATTAGCTTTAAATCCAGAATTACTTAATCAATTAATTATAGGAAACTTATAAAATGATACTGTCTGAAAACATTTTACATGAATTTAATTTTGGCCACTAAAACCTTATATATATTTGCATAAATAAGAAAAAGATTCTTAAATTAGTATATTGTGAAATTATAGTGACATTACAGCAAATTAGATTTGTTATATAAATAGATATTCTTTTTTTTACTATAAATGTTGATTCCTGTTGCTTGCACAAATTAGATTTTGCTGCAACAAAACATATACATATAACGAACTTGAATCCTAGCCCCCCCCCCCCCCCCCCCCCCCCCCCCCCGCTTCCATTTGTTTCCTCTCCTCCCCTCCCCTCACCCACTTCCTTTAAATAATCCCTTTTCATTTTCAGTTCATTATTTTTTCCCAGATTCCACATACGAAGGAGAATATGTGGATTTCTGTTTCTCACTTACTCTGCTTAACATGATGACCACCCTTTCCATCCATTTTCCAGGTTTTGTTGTTCTTTTTCTTTTTTTATTTGAGGCTTAAAATATACCATTTTATGCTGCTCTGATCTTGAAAGTTTCTGTTGAGAAATCTGTTCTTCTGATGAGTTGACATTGTAATCGCTTTGGCCCTTCTCACTTACAGCTTTCAATGTACTTCTGGCAATTTTACATAATATGATGTGGAGAGGTTCTTTTCTGGTCATGTCCATTTGTCTATTTTATTTTTGTTGTTATTACTATCTGAATGTGATGTTTCACCTTATCTTCCAGATCTGCTGCTTTTTCTTCCACTTGATCTAGTCTATGGGTGCGACTTCAGATGGATGTATTTATTTATTTATTTATTTTAGTTATTGAGCTCTTTATTTCCAAGATTTTTGTCAGATTTATTTTCAGAATTTCTATTTCTTTGAATGATTGCTTTTTCATATCTTACATTGTTTCCCTTAATTTGCTCAGCTATTTTTTGTGTGCTCTTTGAATTCATGAATCATTTTTAACATTCTTTTGAATTCTTTTTCTGGATATCATGTAACTGCATTGGTTTTGGAATCCGTGACTATAGAGGGTTAAGAATTTTTGGAGAAGTCATGCTACCTTGTTTTTTCATCTTCATTGTATTTCTATGTTAAGATTTGTGCAGCTGTGGCAAGGTGTATCTCCTCCACGTTTATGTGAGGGCCTTCTTAGAGTAGCCTTCTCTTGGTGTTGTGTCCTGGACTGTTGGTTTTTTGTGTGGTGTTGAAATTATTTCCAAATGGAGTTTGAAGTGTCATTTCCCTATGTCTTTTGTGGCTGTGGTACATGAGTTTTGACAGTGTGTGCTGTAGAGAGAGAGCAACATTCTTTGCAGACCTTGGAAGAGTGGAGTCACTTTGGTGGCAAGAGTACTGTGGACAGAGGAGTACAGGATGGGAGGGCACACGGTTTACATCTAAAAAAGCTCAGTGTCTACAGAGATTTGCCACATGAGGAGGACTGAGAAAACTGACATCATGGTATATGACACAGCATTACTAGATCATCCTGCTCTATTGGGACCAGATAGACTCTTTACAGTGGAAGTAAACAGTCCAAAGAAGTTCTAGTTCATTCACATGTCATCACAGTGTTTTACAACCACCTTGCCATGGGAAATAAGACTGGAAAGTGAATAGTTTGTATGAATTAAAATGATGATCTTCCTTTGAGGGATGATGATGAAACCAGTCTCAATTATTATAACCAGACTGATGTTCTTTTATAAGTTGTTTGATGATGATGATTTGAGTGCTGGGACTGACTCCAGGGCTCATGCATGGTCTGCAAGCACATTACTCCTAAGCTTCATCCCCGTACCAACTTCATCAGCAGATCCTTGTGAGGAATGTCACAAGAGTCACATTGTTTACTTATTGTGTTTCATACTTTACATGAAGTGGAATGGATTTCCCCCCCCACCACTAGGGAGAGCCAATGGTTAGCACATTCTGGAAACTTGAGAGAGCTAAAGTTTTATGGAAATATTTTCTCATATCAGCTATTGCTACTTGGAAATTCACTGCTACCTCCCCGGGGCTTCTGTTCATGTTTTTTTTTATGACAGTTGTGGATCAGAGGGTAGGAACTCTCAAGGGTGTCATCTTGCTAGTGATTCTTTCTAAGGAAAGTAAAGCCTTGTTAGTACCACACATAAGATAGAGAAACGAGCTGGAATGAAGAAATTAGCATCTTCACTACAACAGGATTAGTGAGGGGAAGCACATTGATTTCAACTGAGCTCTTCTCAACTTTACAGTGAAATCTTTGGGAGCACCCCAGTCCATGCTTTGTCCTATATTCTTTGATTATGGTCATGGGACACAACTGTTGACTTTTAGGTATCAAATTTTGATAAATCCAATTCTTCTTCCTTGCATTTGAGAAATACAATTAAGGGGACATTAGGAGTTCTTAATGCACCAATTGCCTATTAGCAGTATAATTCATATTCATTCTAGAATATTCTCCAAGTATGGTCCCAAAGGAGTACTTTATAACAAAGAGTTGTATGTTTTCAATATTTTATGTTTTTCTATTGTTGATTAAAGATGTATTTTACTGTTTTCTTTAATAGTGGGGGAGAGTTCTAAAGATGGCCCATTAACCAGGTAGGATTTTATAAATATTTAAAATTTATATGTTAACTAACTAGAGAATGGAGAGAAAGGGAACTAATATCTGTTGAGTGTTCTAGTCTGGGATAGAGCCCACATTAGGTGCTCAACCTTTGTTTCCTGTATTCATCACAATGGCTCTGGAAATGTCTGTGCTGTTATTTGCTACTTAAGCAACTGTCATCCAGAGAGATTGACAACATGGCCCATGATCCTCTAATTAATACATAACTGGGTTGTGATTAGACTGTCAGCCTACCTGGGTGACAGCTCCATCTGCCTGGGTTGATAAGGACCCATGCAACACAGGATCAAGCTGCACATCCGTATGTGACCAATTCAGAAAGTCCAAGACAGTTATGTGTTAATTCTGATTCAAACTTTACCTGAGGAGCCTGGTTACAGTCCAAGAATTTGTCCTGATATTTTTGACAGTTGTACTGGTTATGAGCATCATTTTTATTTATCAAAGTGTTTTAGGGAAAATCTCATGTAGCTGTGGTCATAAGACCATGAGTTTTTTTTAAATAAGCAAGATCAGGTAAATCCTGGAGAAGAATTATTTTACTGGAAGTGAAGAATACGTATGTGTAAACCATGTTTCACTAATTATTAATTTAGAGGATATTTTAACTGACTTCTTTCCTTATTTCCCAGTTTGGTTTTACCTTCAGGCTACTGCCCCTGGCTAGTTCTATGAAGACTTTTCTTCTTTTAGTCTTTTTTTTTTCTTTTTCTTGGACTATAATCTTCTCTTGACTTTTCTTTGTTTTACTTTCTGTTCTGCTATCTTAATGTCTTTATTTTCTTCTTTAATTCTGTCAATTAAGTATTCTTTTTTTTTCTAATGACAGAATCAAAAGTACAGAGAATTTCAGAATTTTAAGGAATTTTAGCAACTAATCAAAGTGCCCTCTAGTACTTCAAAATGTGTTTAACATGCTGGCCAAGTGGTTATGATGAAAAACCTGATATTTAATAATATTGAAGTGACTTTTCTGGTTATAGAAAGTAGCAGCAGTGAGATTTGAACTCAGGTTCCTTAATTCTAAGCCCAGTATGTTTCCTTGTTCACTCTCTGTGTGTGTTGATAATAGGGAGAGGGAGTGAGTCTGGGACACCCCTGTGGAGGATAAGGATGGAATTAGTGAACCAGTGGTGGAGGCTCAGGAGGGAATTAAGAGGGGAAGGGCAGGGTCCAGAGGAGGAATGCAGGCTTCAGAAAAGAGCAGAATATTGGGGTTTGTGATCAATTTGATAGAAACAAAACAGGAATGAAGAACACAGGGAATTGTGAGCCATCTAGAAAGGCATATTAAAATAGGGGATTGAGGGGAGTCCTGAACAGGTCGTGGTTTTCTTGTTTGTTTAATTAGAGGAGCTGACAAACTTTAGGGCTTCTGTGGAAAGATGTTAAAATGCTTTGAGCCATTGGGAAGAGTCTCAGAGAAATGTGAGTGGCTTAGGGACCCTGGAGTTCCAGGGGACAAGAATTTGCTGAACTACATGGATGTACGGCTAAGAGCAGCTGTCCATTCACCTCCACAATTGACCCACTCACTGTCCTTCCTGTGAACCTGCAGGTTAGGACATGAGAATGGCTGGTTGGTGAGGCCATGGCAGAGCTCCAGTTGGGCAGCTAGTAACATGCTTATGTTGAGGCCAGTGAGGGAGAATCCATTTAGCTTATTTTCCAGGGGCAGAAAAAGAGAGCTCCAAGTCTTGGTAACTTTGAGCCCAACCTTGTGTCAGGAATCTGCATCTTCATAGGATGCAAATGTAAAGGTTGGAGATGCCTCTGAGTCTTGCAGCTGACGGACCAGGGAGTGGAAGTCCATAGAAAAAGGCTGCTGATAGTGTACTTGGGAAACAGAGGCACACCTACCAGGGCTCTCTAGTTTTTCTGGCAATCTTGCCCCTTGAGTGTCCTAGAGCCTGTGGAGGTTTTGAAGTGCTTGCTGGTTTATGTGGACCTGAGTAAGGCAGGACCTACACAGGAAAGATAGGAGGATTTTATAACTGAGTGCGTTCCCGATAACAACATTTATATTCATTCTTTAACATTTGTCCATTCAACTTCTAGACATCTAAAAGGTCTCAGGGACTCCCTGTGGTGTTTGTGGGTGAAGGGAAGCCATGGGTCTTTGTTTTTAGTAAGCTTTCTTTGCTAAAGAACCAGAACTACCATTTTTAAGCTACCCAACTTAGTCCTGGTTCCAGGGTTGGCCAAGATAAGGGGACAGTGTGTCTTTCTACCTTGTCTTGAGTTATCAGAGGTTTTGTTCAGTTTAGGTAACAAAAATTATCTAGATTATTTAAATATAAATAAATAAAATAAAGGTGTCTGTCTACAACTAAAAAAAAAATATTTAAAGAAATCATGTCAATCATTCATTGGATGTTCACTTCAAGCTTCAAGACAGGGCATTTTGTAAGGATAACTTATTCTCAGGTTCTGCCAATATATTGGCTGTCACTCTTTGAAATGGAGCTAAGAGAGTCTTCATTGAATATTTCATAGATTGGGAAAGGTGGATGCAGAAGGAGGCAAAACAAGAGCTTTTTAAAACATCATATTTTAAAACATAGATCATAAATAGATCAAGAAACATCATTTAATATGGCTATATCCAAACTTGCACTGAAATCTGTTTAAAAAAAAACTGGACTCATTCATTTTTGTTATATATTTTTGCTTTAAAGGTTTCCCAGTGAACCAGATTCTGATGATTCTGATGATTCCTGTTCTCTATTAGAGGAGGGCAACTGTCCAACTGATACCAAGGTAAAGTGCTCTTTGGTCAAACTTTCTGGTTCTGAGTTTTGATTTGTGAGGTATTAACTCTTAAAATTAGTAATGGTCTTCCATCATTTTATATAGAAAATTGCTTAGAAGAAACCATTTCATAGAATTATGTTGGAATTTTTTTTTTTAAAGTTTGAAAGTATCAAAGATCTGTCCAGTAGTTGGGGCTGTAAGAAAGAATGGGCTGAAAAATAAATAGGGAAAGAAAAGTACATTAGGAGCAGCTTTCCACCTGCCGAGGAAATATGAATCCTCTTGGTGAAAGATGATTTGGGTCAGTTTACGTTACTGTGACTTTCTCAAATCATACTATGTGACTTATAATGCTCGCACCTAAATTAATCTTTAATGAATTAAATTAATTTTTATGGAATCATGGAATCTCCCTGGTGCCTTCAGTTTTGAAATCCATAAAGCACATTGCATGTAGTTTTTTTTTCTTTTGAACACTTTATATTTTAGTATCATATCATTTTTAGGAGTGCTTTCTCTCCAATTCTATTCTTGCTTCAGTATTTATATTGTAATAGTATTAGAAATTGTGGAAATGTAGAAACTTAGAATCTGTTTCTTCATGTTTGAATTACAAAGGGATTGTCTGAGTCTTTCCACAGAGTATATTTAAAACTCTTCATCTAATTGAAGAATAAATGTTTTGTGAAAAATAATAGCCCTCTCTAGAAGCAGAGACTTCCAAAAACTGTGTGGTGACACTTTAATTTCGGAATTATTTTTTGCATTGTCATGTTTTAAAATATCCAAGTCATTATGTCACACTCTTGTAATTTCAGAATCTTGCTTGATTTTCTCTCTTTTTAAAAATATTTTTAAAATGTCAATGGACTTTTATTTTATTTCTTTATATGTGGTGCTGAGAATGGAACCAAGTCCCTCACACATGCTAGGCAAGCACTTTACCACTGAGCCACGACCCCAGCCCCACACTTTGGCTTTCATCATCTGGCCACAGACTTAAGAATGTGCTGTTGGTCTGCGTGCATCTGCACCTGGCCTCTACACTGCTTTAGGTCCTCAGTCAGTTTTGCTTATTGCATTTTTGCTGTCTGTTCATGAAATGTTGAGGGTCCCCTAGCTATCTATGATTGGACTTTATTTAGGTTTTTGTTTTTTTTTTCTCGAGGGTGGGTACCGGGGATTGAACTCACAGGCACTTGAGCCACATCCCCAGCCCTATTTGTATTTTATTGAAAACAGGTTTCACTGAGTTACCTAGTGCCTCACTGGTTTGAACTCAAGATATCCTCCTGCCTTGGCTTTCTGAGTCACTGTGATTACAGGTGTGCCCCACCGTGCCTGGCTTACAGCATTGTAGTTGAGTTCATTTTGACAAAACCATGCCTGCATGGAATTTGACTTGCTCCACGTCAGTCTCCACTCCTCCCTTTTCCTTCATTGCTTCCTCTTCCTGTTCTCCTTCCTCTACTGCTCTTCTTTATACTCCTTTATTTATTGATTTTTGATGGGTGCTTTCTACATATATATAAAGGTGACCTTCGCTTTGGGTGTCTTTGGCTACAGGATGAGTCTTCTGTAAACAGCATATAATTGGAATTTGTTTTTTGATCCATTCGCCTTACCTATGCATTTAATTACCACCTATGTATTTAACTGGGGATGTGAGGTCATTTACATTCATTGTTATTATTTATGTTTTTATAGTATCCTCTCATTTCAGTTTGTTTGCTATATTTAATTCTGTTTAATTTTCATGTATTTGGATGTTCTTCTAGTGGTCTTCATTTATTTGGGAGTTTTTGGTCTTATTTTTAGGTACTTCTGTGTACACTACATCTTGGAGTATTCTTTGTAGTGCTGGCCTGATTGTCATAATTTTTTTTTTTGGTACTGGGGATCAAACCCAGGGGCACTCAACCACTGAGCCACATCCCCAGTTCTTTTTGGTATTTTATTTAGAGATGGGGTCTTGCTGAGTTGTTTAGTGCCTCGCTAAATTGCTGAGGCTGACTTTGAACTCACAATCCTCCTTCCTCACCCTCCTGAGCTGCTGGGATTACAGGTGTGCACCATTGTGCCTGGCTGTTATGAATTCTTTCATTTTCTCCTTGTCATGGAAAGTTTGTATTTCCTTATTGATTTTGCTAGATATAACAATCTTGGCTGGCAGTTGTTTTCTTTTGGAGGTTGAGACATCTCCTTCTAGGCCCTCCTTGATTTTAATGTCTGAGCTGAGAATTCAGAAGTGAGCCTTATTGGCTTGCCTCTAAGTGTGACCTGACATTTTTCTTCCACAGCTTTTAGTATTCTTTCTTTATTTTCTATGATAGGCATTTTGATTATAATATGTCTTGGGTAGATTCTGTTCTAATCTTGTCTATGTGAGGTCCTATATGCCTACTGTATGTGGAAGTCTCTCATTTCTGGTTTGGGGGCAAGTTTTCTGTTACTATCTTTTTTGAAAATGTTCTTAGTGCCTTTAGCCTGTATCTCCATCACTTGTCTTTAGCTACTTAATACACAAGATAGAAGCCACTTTCACTGTGATTCCAACCCATCTTATTTCTAAGATACTCTTCAAACTCAGGTCTCAGGTTTTTCATCTCAAGAGGTAATTTGTGCCAATGTAAATCATGAAAACCCATTCAAAATATCACATGTTGGAATTGCAAATTTCTTAAAATGTTAGTTTTTTTCAACAGCATTCCAGACTACAGATGCCTATGATTTTTATCATGGGGTATTTGGATTAAGAAAATAGTCTAATGGATGTTAGTATTTGTACAATAATCAGTTGGAGGTAAGGGCAGTAGTGTTATTATCCATATCATCTCTTTATGATATCTGTATGAGCTCCAATAGTCCTTAACCCATGAGAAGATGTAGATTAGTAAGTGACAGAGTCACTTTGAGTCTACATCCAGTGACTGAGAACACTATGCTCTTTCTGATGTATCATGTAATAATGGAGAATGTTATAATTATTTGATGGAATTCGATGCTTATTATACCTAACGATTTTTTTTCCTTCCTAGAATGTCCCGAAAGAAAAAGAATTAGATGAAGCTTTTCAGCAACACAGGAAAGAGGGTAAGTAAGCTATTTGACCACTGCCTATTCTTGTGCTGTATATTGATTTGAAATTACAGACATTTTCATGTACTCTTTGCTTTTTTTATTGTCATAGAAGCAAAATATGGCTTTGGTAAAAAAGAAAGAATCTTGTTTAACAACATTGCTTTGAACAGTCAAAAGGATGACATGGCAGAAACCACTCGGGTAAGATCCATAAGAATAAAGAGCTCTTAGGAGCCTTTTGTTTTATCACCTGACTCAAAGTTAAACACACTTGCGGTTTTTTTGAATACCATCTCTCATATGCACATAATAATAAACATCCTAGAAAGAAATACAAGGTCACAGGTCACAATGGAAAACAAGGGTAAAAGTCAAGGTTTATGTACAAGATTAACAGGTAGAATTTGGTGGGAGTAAACAATTGTTGGGTATGCTATTATGGAAGAAAAGAATTAGAAAGCAAGTCAAAAGAATAGCTAGATGAATATGAAGCTGAGAAAGGGAGATGCTTTGGAAACGTTCATTTAAGAATGTTAAGATCAATTTCCAGATTGAATAAGAGAGTCAGGATAAAAGATGTTTAAAACAACAGACATAGTGAAGCCAAGGAGAATAGGAACTCAATATTATTAAATATGATAGAAATTAGATTCTTCTGAAAGATTTAAAGTTGATTTTAATGAAGACTTGAAAGAAAACTGAATCCTCCGTTCTTTTAAATATAATGAGATTGTAGTTTGGCTGGGGATGGGAGTGGGCATGGAATTCTGGATTCAGTGAGAGTCTTTCTGTGACATTTAAGCTCACAACAAAGGATGGGAAGGAGCCAGCCACAAGAGCTGCAAGGAGAGGGACATTCTGGACAGAGAGAACAGAGGGTCACGTCTGTTTATCATTTTGCTCTTAACATCCTGGAATGACCAGGAAGCAGGGTGTGGAATAACCATCATCATAATTGTTTTGTGATTATAATGTGTAAAAAAAAGCATGCAAATAAGTGTCTGACACCTTTTAGATATTTTTTTCTCATTTTGATTTAGCACTAATGAATTATAGATTACAATGATTAACATGATCAATGCTTTTTATTGATGCACATTAATTACATAGGGCGTTCACTGTAGCATATTTGTATGTTAATATAACAGTTTGATCAACTGTTCATTCCTCAAAACCTACCCTTCTTTTCTCATTTCTTCCTGCCTACTCTAAACTCCTTTCTCTATATTAACCGTCTTTCTTCTACTTTCATGATGAACACCTACCACCACCATACACCACCTCTAATTTCCCCATTTGAGGGAAAACATTTGATACCTTTTCTCCTGGGTCTGGCTTATTTTGCTTAACAAGCTACTGCTCAGTTCCCTTCATTTTTCCTAAAACTGACATAATTTTGTTCTTTTTAATGTGTAAAAGATACTCCTTATATATATGTACACCACATTTTCTTTATTCATTCATCTGTTGACCGGCACCTAGGCTGATTCCATCACTTGTCTATTTTGAAAACTATCATAATAAACATGGGTATGCATGTATCTATCTCTAAAGTATGCTGACTTTAATTTTTCCAGTAAATACTGATGATTGGTACATGTGGACCATAAAGTAGTTCTCTTTTTAGTTTTGTTGAGTAACCTCCATACTGATTTCCATAGTGGCTATAATAATTTACATCTCCACCAACACTTTACAAGAGTTCCTCTTCCCCTGCATACTCCCATACTGCAAATTTGTCATTTGCTTTCTTGTTGATTGCCATTCTGCCTCATGTATAATGGAATCTCAATGTTATTTCGATTTGCATTTCCCTGAGGCTAAAGACAGACGTTTTTGCACAGAAGAGTTGGCCATCTGTGCTTCTTTTGAGAACTGTCTGTCCATCTCATCCGCCCACTTGTGTAATGAGTTGTGTTTCTGGTGTTAGGGTTTTTGAGTTCTTTATATATTCAGGATACTGATCCTCTTTCAGAAGGGCGGGTTCTCTCTTCCCACTGGTAGTTGTTTCATTTACTATGCAGAAGATTTTTCATTGGCTGCACTCCCACCTGTCTATTAGTTGCTATTATTTCCAGAGATGTAGGACCCTCTTTAGGAAGTCATTATCTTTGCCTGTATACTGAAGTGTTTCCTTCATATTTTCTTTCTTTTTTTTTTCCCAGGACGCAGGGCTTTATTCTGCAATATGAAGGAAACATGCTTTGCCCACCTGCCCCAGACATAAATCGTTACCACTTAGGAACTGGCCAGCAATGCCCCTTGCAGACCCCTTGCGGGGTTCTAAAGACAAACCAGAGCTCAAAAATTCTTTCTTCTCTTAAGCACACCCATATCATTATTTACAGAATTCACTTTTACATTGGTATCAATAATTATAGTAAAAATTTATCACGAAACTAACTTTATTATATTTTTCCTTTTTTAAATATTTATTTTTTAGTTGTAGTTGGACACAATACCTCTATTATATTTATTTATTTTTATGTGGTGCTGAGCTTCGAACCCAGGGCCTTGCATGTGCGAGGCAAGTGCTCTACCACTGAGCCACAACCCCAGCCCTATATTTTTTCCTCTTAATTTTCTTTGTTAAATATCTTCGCTGTCCTGGTGACTTCTGCTTCTTGTTTTCTTGGTGTACACTGTGTCCTTATCCTTCTTTAGGTTTTCTGCACATCTCTTGGCACCCCAAGTGACTCTCTGCTCAGATTCACACTCCAGTCTAGGCTGCACGCCCTCAGACACCTGAAGTCTGAATTTGTGGTTGCTTCTTTCTCTTCCTGGTTCCTTGTAGGGACGGCCACGATTTTCTCCCTCACCTCCTCCTCTGCTGTGTGAGGCTGGGAAATCTGATTCCATCATCTTCTAGTCTTATAACTCTTTGGAGTTGACAATTGTGCAGTGTTAGAAATAAGAATATAGTTTCATTCTTCTACATATTGTTATCTAGTTAGACCCCATTTCTCAAAGAGTCTGTCCATTTTCCAACATGTTTTTGCACCTTTGTAAAAAATCAGGTGACAGTGGCTGTGTGGGTTTGTTTCGGTGTCTTCTATTTTATTCATTGGTCTGCATGTCTACCCCTATGCCAGGACCGTGCTGTGTTCCTTCCTGTGGCTCCTGTATTATGTTTTGAGATTGGGCCTTGTGATGTCTTCATTATTGTTCTTATCAATCAGGCTTGCTTTGGCAATTAGTGGTCTTTTTTTTTCTCCCATGTGAATTTTAAGGATATTTCTCCAGATCTGTGAAGAAAATGCTTTGTATTTTGTTGGGGATTACATGGAATCTGTAGACCACTTTTTGTAATGGGGCATTTTCGCAATGTCAGGTCTGCCTTTCCATGAACACAGGAGATCTTTCTCTTTTCTAGAGTCTTCTTCAGTTTCTTTTTTCCAGCATTCTGTAATTTTACTTCAAGAGATCTTTAATCTCCTTGCTTAGATTTATTCCTTGGTATTTTAAAAGCCATTTGAATAAGTTCTTATCCTGATTTCCTTCTCATATTGGTGTATAGAAACACTATTTATTTTTGTATGTCGATTTTTGTCTCCTGTTACACTGCTGAATTTGCTCATCAGAACTCATATTCTTCTGGTAGAACCTTTGGGTTTTCTAAGAAAAGGCTATTTTCTGCAAAAAAAAAAAAACCCTCACCTTCTATTTGTATCCCTTTTTGTCTCTTTCTCTTGCCTACTTGCTCTGGCTAAAATTTCAAGTATTTTGTTCAATAGGAGTGGTGACCATGGACATCTTGTCTTGTTCCAGAGTCTATAGAGAGAATTTTTTCCATTTTCCCCTCTTCACTATACTGTTGACTTTGGGTTGGTCCTATTTGGCCTTTAGTATGATATGCTAAGTTCCTCCAACATCTAGTTCCTTAAGGTTTTGTCATGAAGGGCCATTGAACTTTGTCAAAGACTTCCTGGAACTGTTGAAATGATTATATGATGTTGTCCTTTATTCTATACATGTTGTTTAAGATGTATTGATTTGCATATTGAGCCAACCTTGCATCTCTGGAACAAGACCAACTTAATCGTGGTGTATGATATTTTTTGTATGTGTGTGTTTGTGTGTGTCAACAGAAACTCAACCCAAGAGCACCATACCACTGAGCCATCCCCAACCCCTTTTATTTTTCACTTTGAGACTGAGTCTCACTAAGTTGACCAGCCTGGCCTTAAAATTGCAATTCACCTGTTAAGAGCATCCAATGTTGCTGGGAACAGAGGTAAACACCACCATGCCCATAAGTGGATATTATTTTTAATGTTTGGCAAGTATTTAATGAGGATTTTTGTGATTGTGTTCATCAGGCATATAGTCTGCAGTTTCCTTTCCCCATGGTGTCTTTATCCACTTTTCCAATCAGAGTAATACTGGCTTTGTAGAACTGATGTTCTTTCCTTTTCTCTTACATACAACTTGGGGGAAGACCATTGGTATCAGTTCTTTGAATACCTGACAAAAATCCAGCCATGAATTCTCTGCTCCTGGGTTTTTCCTTTTTGGAGGCCTGTGACTTCTGCTTCAGTCTTGCTGCTTGTTATTGGTCTGTTTGGTGGGCTGTATCCCTTTAACTCAACATTTGTATGTCATATCCATTACTTTATTCATATGTCTCAGAATTTTTTCCCATTTATTAAAATATAAGTTTTCAAAATGGCCTTTGAGATTTTCCCATTTATTGAAATGGAAGTTTTCTGAATCATTCCTAGGAGGTCTCTTGATTTCAGTGATGTCTGTTGTAATATTCCTATTTTTTATTTCTGATTTTATTCATTTGTATCTTCTCTCTTTCCTTTGGTTATTTGGGCTAATTGTTTATCAATCTTTTTTATCTTTACAAAAACCAACTCTTTGTCTCATGGATTCTTAATATTATTCTTTGACTTTCTATGTCATTATTTTTGACTGGTATTTATTATTCTTCTATTGGTTTTTGAATTGATTTGTTCTTGTTTTTCTAAGACCTTGAGATGCTTCATTTGTTGTTTTTTTTTATTTTAAATCTCTTGGATTTTTAAATTTAGTAGCTATGGTTATATATTTTTTCTCTAGAACTGCTTGTACTGAATTAGGGGAGAGAAGAGGGTAGAGAAAACTAATGTACTGAAGAAGAAGATGGATCAAAATAGGTTATATGAATATATTATATTCATATATATTATATCGTAGTGAACCAACAAGAGAAAAGAAAACACTGCCAAAACCAAAAGAACTGCTTTTACTGTATTCCACAGATTCTGGGGATATGTTTGTATTGTCATATGATAATACAAAAATTCTGTGAACATCTTTTCCATCTGGCACTTCTTAAATGTCCCCCAATTTATTCAATTGATCATGCAAAGGTATATAGTTTGTTCTCTATGTGTCTATAATGTTTCTGTAGTTTTTCTTGCTGTTGGTTTATAATTACATCCCATATGATACGTTGATGGGAATTATTTTAATTACTTTTCTATCTCCTAAGACTTTTTTTGTGTCTTAATATATGATCAAAAGTTTCGTGTGCTGCTGCTGTTGCTGTACAGAATGTATATGCTGTTGTCAGATGAAATATTCTGTAGCTATCTGTTAAGTCCATTTGATTTGAAATATAGCTGAACTCTAGGAGATTTGTTGATAGCTTGTCTGTATGACCTAGCCACTGGCGAGAGTGGTGTATTGAAGTTACTCCCACTTATGGTATTGGGGCCTATCTGTTCCTTTAAGTTGAGTAATGTTTGTTTTACAAAATTAAGCATACTGTAATTCAGACATAAATAATAGCCATTTATCTTCTTGTTGGATTTTTCCTTTTACCAATATGTAGCATCCTTCTTTGTCACCTCTGGGTAATTATTGCTTGAAGTCTGCCTTGTCAAGTATGGAAATAGCTACTCCTTCTTGCTTTTGGCTTTCATTTGCATGGAATATTATTTTCCATTCTTTCACTTTTATTCTGTGAACATCTTTGCCAGTCATATGTGTTTCTTGCAGATAATGTACAAGTTGGGTCTTGTGTATTACTTCAGTATTCTAATGTATGTCTTTTAATTGGAGAATTAAGACATTGTATATTCAGTGTTATGAGGAAGTGTGTTTCTGTTGTTGTTATGCTTTATTTGAAATGCAGAATTCACTCCCAATTCTCATTTACTTATCTTTTCTTCTAGGGAGATTTATTCTTTCCCATGCTCTTGTGATTGATATTAATCTTCTTGTGTGTGGATGACTCCTTTTCATATCTTCTGCAATGCTGGCTTGGTTGTCATCAATGCTTTTAGTTTATTCTTGGAATTTTTTAGTACTTAAAATATTTCATTATGCTTGCTGTTGGCCTTTGGAGTTATCCAGATACATGAACATAAGTGACTTGGTGCTTCTGTCATGAATTTATGAAAATCTTTTTGTTCTGAATTTTGGCATGTAGCTAAAATAAGATGTGGAGGGGTTCTGTTTTGGTCATGCCTATGTGGACTTTAAAATGCCTCCTGTGCCCTGTTGTCCATCTTTTTCCCATGATCCACAATTAAGGAAATTTTCTGCTGTGAGTTCACTAAATAAGTTTTCTATGGCTTTAGTCTATATCTCCACTCCTTCCTCAAGACCCAAGTCTTGAATTTGGTCTTTTAAAGTTGCCCTAAAACTCATTTATTCTCTTTAAATTTTCTCATTTTTATTACTGTCTGAAACATCTGCTTCGTCTACCTTTCCTTCAAGTCTTAATGCTTTTTCTTTTGCCTGAAGTAGTATATTGATGATACTTTTCACTTAGACTTCTATTTTAGTTAATGAACTTATCAATTCAAAAATTTGTTTTTGTTATTTTTTCAGGAGCTATCATTTTATTGCAATGTTCTTTCAGAATATGTCTGGCCTTCATTAACTCATTTCTTAGTTCCTTTAGTGCCTTAAGTATTTTCACAATTAATTATTTGAATTCTTTGACCAGAGTATCCTCCGTTTCAATATCTATGGATTCAGTTATTGGGGAATAGGAAGTTTTGGCAGTATCATGTTGTCTTTCTCTCTCAGGTCTCTTATTTAAAATGTTAATGTTTGTGATTGTGTTTGGATGAATTTTACTTCCCCTCAGAAATATGGGTTGTTGTATTGAGCAGATCTCCAGTTTGAATGTCCTGAGCAGGGTTTATGTCTCATTGTCAAAGTCCTAATTCAGGATGATTAAAGTGCTAGGATCACTCCTCTGAACTTTTTCAAGAGGAGAGAACAGCAACACACATGTTAACTTATAACATAAAACTTATAATGATATCTATAACTCCACTATCCAAGGGGAAGTGGTGAGTCATAATGTAGAATGCATGAAAATTAGGCATTCCTGATTCTAAAATTAATCATAAACACATAGAAATAAGAAATGAGAAAATACAAAGAAAATAAAAAACAAAAGAGGAAAGCAAAAAAGTGGTCGATGGGAAGAAAGACACAAGGCAAATGAAGACAAAAAAAAAATGTACAGGAAAAAATGCAAATGGGTCTGGGGAGATAGCTCAGTGGTAAAGAACTTGCCTAGCATGCACGAGGCCTTGGGTTCAATCCCCATCACCACATTAAAAAGAAAGAAAGAAAGAAAGAACAACAAAAATGACTAAAAAAAGAAATAATGCAAAGGAAAATAAGAATACAAGTACAAAGAAAAACACAATAAAACAAAAGATTATATGAAATAGAATACATAATGAAGAAAACCTGCACTAAACCTCACATAAAAGTGCAAGAATAGCAAGAAAAGTTTATGATTTCCCTTTGCTGATGTAATTAAAGTTTAGACACTTTACCACAACTTCTAGTTATTGAATTCACCAGCTTTGGGGAGTTCCTAGGAGTTACAACTGCTTGTTTCGTCTCAATTCTAGCGCACACAGGACAGATCTTGTTGTGGGATCAATACTGAGTGTTACACTACTACTTGCTTACCAGGATGTGTTACAGGACCATATGCAGCTACAGAGGTAAGTCACCCTCAATACTGGTTTCGTGTGCCCTGGGATGGGGGTCTGGCTATGTTAGGAGGTGGCCATGAACTCTCACATATGAAGCTGGTGAGCCAATCTGTACTACACCCCACTTCTGGAGTCCCTCAGTGAGTGAGCTCAGTGGCATGCAGGATTCCAAGTCCCTGTGGGGTTTCCTGGCCAGTCTCTGAGTGTGGCAAAGGTGGCCTGCATACAGATCTGTGCTCAGTTTGTCCAGCTGCAGGGAACAAGTTTTCTACCAGACCCTGACCCAGCACTCCTAGCCTCTTCCGTCTTGTGAAACAAAAACACATACAGCTGGTATCCCTCACTGTCAAGAATCACAAAGCACCAATTTGAAATGGGCAGTGCATCTGCAGCCAATGGGCAGAACTGACCAATAGGCAGAAGACCACACCTCTTGCTGACCAGAGCTTTCAGCATATCTCTATCAGCCTCTAGCCTGAGCCAGGCTATCAGGTGGATTATTACCATCCCAGTGAGGAGTGGTGGCCATGGTGACTTTTGAGATACAAGACAGTCTCTGCAATGGAGCCTTTCTAAAGGGGAGCCCCTCAGACTGAATCCCCAGGAGAGTGCCTGAAATGGCTTCTGTAGTGCAAGTGAGGGTAATGCCTCCAAATGCCTCTGAGCATGGTGGCGTGGCCAGACCAGGGAGATCTGCTCACCCATGTGGAGCTGTGCCCAGCAAGTTTTCTACCAGAACCAACCCTGGCATTGGCTGTCACAGAGCTCCAAATACCACATTTTAATGACAGTGCCCTGGGCATCTATCTCCTAGGAAAGACCATGCCTCTGGCTGCCCAGTGCCCTCAGCAGATTGTTCAAATTTTCTCTCCTCACTCCAGCCTGACTCTTATTGTAGGAGCTTCCTGACCCAGTGAATTCACGTCACAGTAGGGGCTTAGAGATGTAAAACAAAAATGCAGGCATTCCTGAGCGCCCATGAGAGAGCCTAGAGAAAGGACCCCGGGTGAAGATGGCCTGGGATGGAGTCTGCAGGGAAGAATCCACAGTGCACCAGCACCCCCTTGACATCCCAGGCCGAATCCATCTTCCCTGGCTGAAACTCTTTGATTGAAAGAGGGGCCTGCTTTTCTTGAGCTTGCTGGGACCCCATCCATCTGGCCGAAACCAGGGAGCACTGTGGACCTCTGTGCTTCCACATTTCTACCTAGGAGTGTGTTGTTTTATTTCTTAACTGGAAAGTGTTCCGTACTCTACCTAATGTGTGTGTAGTGTCATGTCAAGTACAGAATTGCTTTTTTTACTGCTTTGTCATCTTATTAAACTCGTTTTTCTATCGGTAGAAATTTTCACCTAAATATATTTATAGTTTTGTAAGCTTTTTTGGACCTCAGTGCAGCAATGCCAACACTCATCCATTTCTAGTCAACGTGACAAACTCCAGACTCATCACCAAGTCTCTTGTTTTAGCATTAAAATAGTCATTTAAATGTTTTCAATGTGTACTGCTATACAATGGCAAGTGTTTATCAGAATTAGTTTAAATCAGTTTTCTAAAAGATGTCACTTGTTTTTGTTGGGAACGCAAAGTAGGGCGAGGCTCACTGCAGTTAACTCCTTGTGGAAACACAGGTCGGCTAGTGGGCTGTGGGGAACATGTTTGTCTGTCCCCCCATCCTGTTCTCACAGAGTCTTTGTCCACCTGGAGACCAAAGTTAGGCTTAATTTGGACAGCATATGTGAGGTTCTCTTCTAAAATGTTTCAGTTTTCAATCTGTGTTTCTCTAAACTTAAAATCTTACTGGGTTCACAATTGGAGATTCAGATGTCTTCTTAGGCAACAATGGGGATATCTTTGTGTGAGCCTCATTATTGATGTTGACTTTACCAGTGTATCTCTGAGACTGTTCCAGAGAAGTTTGTTTCTCCTATATTTGATGATGAATCTCAACAAGCAAAACAGAGAACAAAGGAACATGCAAGAGGTAAGAACCATAGAGTTGATAAAAATCCATCAGACAGAATGTTGTTTTAAAACACGAGCACTAGTACATTCTAACAGTTGAAGAAATGTGCCTACTAAATAGGTAGTAAGGAAAACGAGTGAGATGGTAATAAGGGGTATATCTTACCAAGTTTCAGAAACAGGTAAAGTGGACAGTGTTGCTAGAGGAGCTGAATTTATTAGTGCTACTTCCAGACATGATTAAGCTAGAGGGAAATTGGGAAATAAGGAAACGTAGAGGAAGAGAGGTCCAAGGGAGACAGAGTGTGGGGAGTAAAGGAAGGAAAAAGAGCAGGTATGCCCGGGGGAGGGAGGGAGATTCAAGTCAGACCAGTATTAGAAATGGGGGAAGAATTTGTGAGTTTCTAATACCAGAATTGTCTGAGAAGTAGAGTAAGAATTTTCCCACTCTTCCTGTCTTCCTCTCCATTAGAAAGGCAATAAGGATTGAAGTCCTGATCATGCAGCTATATTTTTTTTAACCATAAATAAATATAATAAGCACAGACATTCAGCCATGCGTGTATAAAATTTTATGTCACCAAAAAGTTGCCATTTCCTAATGAAGAAACAGAGAATGGGGAAATAGGAAAGAGTGGGAATGCTCACTAAAGCCATAGACCTTGTCCACTGAAAAGATTGTGACTTCATATAGAGGTTCAATTTTGGGGACATGATAGGAAGGAGCCTGTGGCCAGATTCCAGAAAAGCAAGTTCAGGTAGAGGAATTGGAAGCGGTCTCAGTAAAACAAGAACTCTCCAATTTTAATGAGTCATCTGTTGGGAACCACGTTCAGTATGCACGTTTTGACTCGACAGATCTTTAGTTCTATAATTCTACTACATTTAAAGGTAATCCTAATGCTCCTGGTCCTCAGACTTGGGTTTTGGGTAGCAAGAGAATGGAGCTATTGGATCATGGTTTAGGACACAACCAGATGGAGGGAAACATAAATACCACTTTTATTCTGAGCATGTTTCTTGACAAAAGTGAAGACCAAAAAAGTTGAAGACACAGATATTAAACTTCTCAGGCAATATTGCTAAATTGGGAGGAAAGACTGAATGGGAATAATCCCACATAGAAAGAATGTATAAAATGGAAAGAATCAAGACCACAGATGTAGAAATTGCTTTTGAAAAGCAGAAGGATAGGGGAAATGAGGAAGGAAAGAATCGAGTTAGCTCAGTAATTTTGGAGAAAATGGTGGGAAACTAGTTTCAATATATTGGCATTCAAACTATACATGAGACAATTATGGGTTCAGAGATTTTTGGAAGCAGGGGAAGCATTAGAGTTGGGGTAAACTGGAACTACTCATTTCTCCTTTTTATAGCTACCAGACATTAGGCATGTGTGTTACATGGATATTAATTGTTCAGATGAGATTCATATCATTTTAGAAGCATTGGCTATATTTTCAAAGGTAGCTAACTTTTCCTTTTTTTTTTTTTCCCCTTTTCTTTGTGATGGAGCCTGGGACTGAACCCAGGGCCCTGCGCTTGCTAGGAATGCATTCTGCTACTGAGCGACATCCTCTTCCTTAGAGAGCTAATTTTCTGATAAGACAGACATGCCATGAAAATGCTTGAAAGACTAAGAAGAGATACCAAACCAGGCTCATTTTGGAAATAGAAGACTTTCTATAGAGTTTATTCCTTGAATACTAAGATGTTATTTTTAGTATATATTGCAATAATTTCAAAATATAAAAGTTTATTAATAATCTGATAATTCTGTGACATTTCATTTTACTTTTACCCCTTGGGTTACCACATTTCAGGATTTGAGGCTTACAATACATTATTTCTTAGATCAGCTCTTATATCTTCTCACATGGGTAATTGAACTATTTTTAATCTTCACATGGATGAATCAAGAAACTTACAGTTGTTTAAACCAGAGGATACCAGAGATGTGGGCCCACCAATGTCCCATATGGGTATGGAATAACAAGAATATTTTATAAGCTGTTGTTCTAAAAGTATAGATCTAAGCTGATTAGTTCAGAGAACTTTCTTTGATGAGAAATGAATGATACATTCGATTGGATTGTTATCACAGCTTTGTACTTATTAACTGAGAGGACAAATGGGTGGATGGGATACATACTTGTAACAATGGGTTAAATAGTTCTCATAGGTTACCTGCAAGGCACATGCCATCATAGCTATTTACCCTCTTAGAGCCAGTTTTTCTCCTCTGGTTAGAGATCACTTTTCTTTCCCATCAATCTGCATGTGCACATTGTTATATGTCCACTTGCTCATTTTATTTATGGTTATTGGAAACATAATGTTACTTCTGGAAATGTAACTTTGTGTTTTATTTAACTGATATTCTGGTTTTCTTCAGTACATTTCAGCCATGTGGCTCTACTAACCAAAAACGAACCAGCAATTGAATGACCCCCCACAAACTAAAGGAATCACCATTAAAGCTAAGCATGAGGATTTGGCTCTGTGTAAATGACAGAAGTATATGGGTGGTTTTGTTATTTTCATTTTACTTGATTATATGATCCTTTTTTTTCTTTCAGTATTTCAGGAGTCATATAATTTCTTGAAGGTAATTGAACTATTTTATCTTGAATTGATAACTTCAAGTTGTATAAAATGCACAATATTTATTAACACCTTGTTTCCAAATCCATCCAGCCTAATAGGGAAATGAAAGATTGTCTTCCAGATCAAGAAGTTGATATTCTTGAATTAGGTAAATTTTGCAATACAAAATCTCTGTAAAGTAGGCTGAAATCTTTGAAATGCTATCAGTGTTTCTATTCCTACTTTTCTTTTTCAGTGTCCAAGTGGGATGGGGGGAACCTAAAACAAAAAAAGTCCAATGTCAATGTTGACCTCCACGTTTCTTAAAGAAGTGTTTACCTGCATAAGAAAATGATTTTTAAAATGGTACTTTTGTCTCAGATGTTTCTTTAATTAAAATTCAATCTTTGCAATCCCTTCACTTGTTAGGGATTCATGGAGGTGGATTATGAGATTCTAAATTATTTATGAAGTTTACAAATGCTTGCTGGAGAGCTGGTTAGTAGTCTCAGCTTCTTGGTAGAGGTTTTGGCGTGGATCCAAGAGTTTGAGGCCAGCCTGTGAAACATGGGAAGAACTCATCTATAAATATTAAAAAAATAAAAAGTTGGTATCAACTTTTGTTCTGCTGTGACACCTAGTGTATTGACACCTAGTGTATTGACACCAAACCTGTAGTGTATTTTGTCACCAGTTTATTCAGTGCCCTTCATCACTCTTAAGGTCAGGTTTATGGTAAGAAAATCATGCAATCTGTGATTGTATATATTCTATTTTTCCTCTTTCCTTCAAAATTAATATTGTAGATATTGAAGATAATCCATTATATTCTAGAGTAATGAATAAGAGATAAATCCAAAACTATTTACCCATTACCATTGAATTCTTTAGTAAGATTTGTTTTTCTTGCTTTCTCTTTTCAGTGGTGGGGACAGAACCAAAGGCCTTTTTGACCTGCAGTGGCTTTGCCCACAGCCCTCTCTTAGTCATTGTTGGGCTTGGTAAATCCAAGAATCAGACGTTCCATACTCATGCTAAATGAATACCCCTGATACAGACACCAGGCAGGAGAACTACATGGCAAATAGCAGAAGATTAACCAGCTCCTGTGCTTCATTTCACAACTCATTTGATAATTTTTTGTAGTTGTGAGAAGGGTCTGGAGTTACAGGGACCCAGATTAGTACTTTCATTCATTTACTAAGTCTATATACAGGCACTGGACATTGTATATCCTGTGTGTTTCTAGAACATTCCCTCAGTCCAGGCCTTGTGTCATCCTTACTTTGCTCTGCGGCCTTCTAATTATCCATCTCTTCTGATGCACATGCGCCTCACATTCATGCCCCCAACACTCCTAACCTCGGGACTGGAGTAAGAAATCCAGCAATGCATTAGTATATGTATTTTATTTTCCCTATACCTTTAGATTTAGTGCTGTATTTTGAAGAGAATTGTCACATTTCCTAGAGTTATCGAGTTGTCAGTCCTAAGTTATTTGCATGTACCACTTCCATATTTCCTCTTTTCTTCTTCTTTTTCCTCTTCTTTTTTGATTTTTTTTTTCTTTTCCATGGTGGGGATTGAAGCCAGTCCTGTTTTGCAGGGTAAGCATTTGCTGTATCACTGAGATCCACTCACTGCCAGTCTTCTCTTTAAAGCTGATGAGTCATTTAGGTCCTAGGAGCAGGATATTTCAAACAAAATACCTAAATGATTTCCTTCCATGTAGGGAGATGTGTAAAAGTCAAACAACTGAAACCAGCAACTTTAAAAGTCCATGTGCCTCCTTCCACATCACATTGGATGCCTTTGGTATATGGTCCTGAGCAGAGTCTCCTTTTCCAGAGGCCCATAGTTTTACTTTTCTTAATTTAATGCAACTTTGTTCTGTGGGCACTGAAAATTCTATATCCTAAGTGTTGGAAGAGTTCATCACTTCAGGCCTGTGTGGTCATTTTGTTGTGCTGCCTTCAGTTTCTCATCTCTGTCCATTTAGGTACATGCCCCTCATGTTCATCCTGCCCAGGACATTTGGAGTGATCTAACTCCGATGGAAATACGGCCTTGAACCACTCTTGGAACACTGATGTCTAAACAGCTTAAACTCACCTTTAAATTTTGACAGTACAAGCTTTGCCTACCTATCTTTAGCCCTTTCCTCAATCTGCCCTTTGCTCTGCTATTCCTCCTAACCAATCCCTCTATTTTTAGAGCAATTCAGACCCCTCTTATTACCATCTTTCCTGCTCTCATGCTTTCCTGCCCTTTGGCTGGTAATCTCATTCTTTGAGTCTCAGCTCAGGAGTACTTCCAGAAAAATCACCCCTGATACCATTAACCCCATTAGCAATAACCAGGAACTCAAATAATGAATGTAGCATCAAATAAATTCAGTCTGTTACACAAAGGTGACTTAAAAGATTGTCCCCTCTTCACAAGCAAAAAGAATTCACATGTAAAGAAGTAATTTACAGTTTAAGTCATAAAGATATAGTAGAAAAATCGATGATGTACTAAATTAGCCCCAAGAAAGAAACACATTTTTTTGTGTGTGGGGAGAACAACAGCCCAAATCAAGTGAAACTTCACAAAATACACTAAAAAGAAATTTGTCAGAATTGTGGACAAAAACATTTCAGATATAAGGAACAGTTTGTTCACTGACAAAGGTGTAAAAAGCATCAGTCATTTTGGAAACCATTAATGATAAAAAGAAGTTGTTTTAAAGTTACTATTATAAAGTTGAGAGAAATGTACAGTGTGAATATCCAGGTTACTATGGTATTTTAAAGTTTTGTTTCTGGGGACATTTTATTTATTTTTCATGGATGAATCTTTGTAGTGCTTGTATGCATGGAACCTGGTGACATATAGCTTCTCCAATGGTGTGCTTGAGTTTTGGATTAGTAGAAGGATTTCCTAAAGAAGTCAGTATTTGCTGGATGTGGTGGAACATGACTGTATTCCTAGCTCTTTGGAGGGCTATGACAGGTTTCTAAATAGTGTGGCTACATTATTGAGACTGTGTCTCAAAATAAAACTGGGATGCGGAGAGTGGTTGAGAACTTGCCCAGCACACACAGACCATTGGGTTTAATATGAAGTCCCTCAAAAAAAGTACTAAACATGCAGCTAATGATACTTAATTGAAAAAATAAATGTTATTGTTATTATGATGCACTTTTATTTTAATATATGATTGTTTTTTTCTAAAAGTTTTAAGTAGTTCAAATAGAAATATATATATTTTCAGTGGAGCCATATTTAATTGTGACAATTGAAGAAAAACAAAGCATGCTTCATGGCCCTGAAGATAGCCACACACAGGTATGTAAACATGTAAATTGAAATTATTTTTTTTCCATGTTATTTTCCTTCCTTCAACAACTTAGATTAGGCCAAATGAAATTGCCCTTCAGAATAGTCTTTTAGAATCCAAAAATCGCGATTTAAACTTTAATTTAAAAAATATTTTAAACTGGTCATGCCTCTAGAAATACTTTTAGAATCCACTGCAGCTTATAGGTAAACTTGATCCTTGGGATTGAGGCAAATCTCCTTCTGAATATTGTTTGTATTTCCATTTACATAACCTCCCTAAATGATGTAGAGTTCACATCAAATTTGAGTCTCAGAAATAAGCAGTTGAAGTTTCTAGAAAATACGACCATGGGGGCCACCAAATTGTGATTATGTTCGAGGCTTTTCATTCCCTGTAGCTCAAAAGTTTTAGTTTTATGTTGCCAGTCCCCCAAGCCAAGGTTGAAAATTTCTCCCTCTGCTTTGGCTTCAGTGGTTACATCAAGGTAGATAATAGGGTGGCCATAGAAAACAAAGTGACTCTTCAGAGAATTGAACCTTTCAGAATGGGATATTCAGAGTTTTGGTGTGAATGAAAACTTTTCAACTCAATTTCTTTCAGTGTGGAAAATCAGTAAATATGAGTAAATATTTTTATGCACTGTTTTTAGTTGACATTAGAATACATTGAAACTGGACTTAATGCTGATAGTTCATATAGATGTTTAAATTATCATGACATATATCATGACTTATCTGATTGGGTTATATTAATTTTGGCTCTAAATAATTTAAAGTTTGCCTTCTCTAGAGTTATTGATCTTTATTTGAGAAAGGCTTAAATGCACTGGGAGTTTAAGGTAAGGTGAAGGAAAGTCTTTTATGTGAGGAAGCATTTCTAATGAACTTTTTAAAATTAAAGAAGCACAAAATTATTATTATAGATTGATATTATAATAATTAAACTTGAAAAGTAACAGTTCTCCTTAGTATCAAACTTTCATTAAAGGTTCAAGAAGGAAGAAATAGTGAAATAAAGGAGATGGAAGCATCAAAACACGTATACGAGGTTGTTAAAGACATTTACAGTGATGCATTATGTTATGAAAATGAAAACATTCATCAGCAGCAGTTTTCTCCTGAGGAGAATGAAGAGCAGGATGGGTAAGACATGACAATATTTCACACTAGATAATTGTTATTGTCCTATAAAATTCATTCTAATTTGTGCCAATACTCATGATTAACACATTCTATGCTTTTACTGGGGATATAGCCATGCAGGGTTATCAGAAAAATGTAAACAAGCAATGAGGTACCATTTTCCCATATTTTTTAAAATATATTTTTTAGTTGTCAATGGACCTTTATTTATTGATCATATGAGGTGCTGAGAATTGAACCCAGTGCCTCACGAAGATAGGCAAGCGCTATACCACTGAGCTACAACTCTAGGCCTTCCCATATGTATTGATAAATATTTATTTAAAAATAGTAACCAGGATTGGCCAATGTGAGGAAAAAGGAAATTTGAGGTAAAAGAAATTGTCGGTACTTTTGGAAGGGTAAGTTAGGAGCATGTACTAAAATTTCAGAATATTATTCCTTAAACCTAATAGCTTCACATCTTTATGTAATCCTCCTGGGATAGGAAAACTTGACTTTAAATGCATACATGTACACATAGGTGAAGAATACGTATTATATATTATACCAAACATACAAAGATGAATAACATATCTAAGATACGCAACATGTACATTGAAGGCATGTAATAGATATGTCAAGTACATTTATGGAGACTTATTACATATATAAATTTGTGTGGTCAGGGTATTAGGTAGAGCACTGTCATATCATCAAGTTGAAGTTGGTTTAAATATTCATCAATAGGCACATAGTTAAATTGTCATATAAAATAATGCAATATGTAATCAATTAAAAATGAAGTTAGGTCTCTAGAGTACTGTTTTTTTTTCACAAGTACAATATATTTAAAGCACTTATTTTCATGATACCTTTAAGCAAATTTTGTCCTACTACTTTAACAACTGTTAAATTGTCAAAGGAAACAGCCCACTAAACTGCACTCTACCACAGATCTACTCACGGATAGATTTGGATTTGTTTTCAATGCCCCTGTGCTCAAATATCAAACCCTCAGATTAATCTGAATATTGCTAATGGATTGCACATGGGGGTCAATGTTCCATTAAATACTTCATTATGTGAGTAAAATCTATTAACTTTCATCAAATGATCTTTGATTTACTAAAGCAGGAATTGGCAAACCTTTTCTGCAAAGCACCTCAGAGTAAATATTTTAGTCTTTGTGGGCCAAAAGGTATCGGTGGTTGTAGTATGAAACAAGTTATAGACAGTGGTGAATAGGTGTGACTACATTGCACTAAAAACTTTATGTACAGGGGTGCATACCTCATGCATGCACCCCTGGACTTCATCCCCAACACCACAGAAACAAAAACAAAACAAAATTTTAAAAAGTTTTCTTATAAAATATGCAGATATACAACAAAAAAGTATAGATTTGGCCCACAGGCACTAACTTCTTGACTCTTGTGCTAAACCCAAGGTGCAACTAATGTAGTGAGTTTTCCTTACAAAAGGCACCTGCATGCATATCATACCTTTTAAATAATATTTTTATGCTTCTTTAATTGAACACGCATCACAGCATATTTTTCAAGTGACTTCATGTACAGAATGTATAAAAATTTAGATATAAATTAGATATGTTCTGAGTTGTTCCCTATTTTACTGTTATAGAATTCAATGTTTTATTGTTACTGATAACTTTGTTCTTAAAAATTTATTTTAATTAGGTATAGATAACAGCAGAATGCATTTTGATTCATTGTACACAATTGCAGCACAACTTTTCATTTCTCTGGTTGTACATCATGTAGTGTCGCACCCTATGTGCAGTCATACATGTGCCTAGGGTAATGATGTCCATCTCATCCACTATCTTTCTTGCCCGCATTCCTTCTCCCCACCTCTCCTTCCTCTTTGCCCCCCAAAAGTTCTCCATTTTCCCCATGTTCTCCCCCCACCCCATTATGGATCAGCATCCACTTATGAGAGAAAACATTCAGCCTTTGGGTTT
Organism: Callospermophilus lateralis; assembly: GCF_048772815.1. NCBI lineage: Eukaryota > Metazoa > Chordata > Mammalia > Rodentia > Sciuridae > Callospermophilus > Callospermophilus lateralis. The sequence goes on along the minus strand of NC_135319.1, from coordinate 49,041,853 downwards.
TGGGGATTGGCTTACTTCACTTAGCATGATATTCTCCAACTCCATCAATTTACCTGAAAATGCCATAATTATCTTTTAATGCTGAGTAATATTCCATTGTGTATATATACCACAGTTTCTTTATCCATTTATCTATTGAAGGGCATCTAGATTACTTCCACAATTTAACTATTGTGAATTGAGCTGCTGTAAACATTGATGTGACTGTGTTACTATAGTATGGTGATTTTAAGTCCTTTGGGTATAGACCAGGGAGTGGAATAGCTGGGTCAAATGGTGATTCCATTCCAAGTTTTCTAAGGAATTTCCATACTGCTTTCCAGATTGGTTGCACCAATTTGCAGTCCCTCCAGCAATGAATGAGTGTGCCTTTTCCCCCCACATCCTCGCCAACATTTATTATTGTCTGTATTCTTGAAAACTGCCATTCTGACTGGCGTGAGATGAAATTTTAGAGTAGATTTGATTTGCGTTTCTCTAATTCCTAGAGATGTTGAACATCATTTTTTTCATATCTTTGTTGATCAAATGTATATCTTTTTCTAAGTGTTCAGCTCCTTAGCCCATTTATTGATTGGGTTTTTTTTTTTTTTTTGGTGTTAAGTTTTTTGAGTTCTTTATATATCCTGGAGATTAGTGCTCTATCTGATGTGTGTGTGGCAAAAGTTTGTTCCCAAAATGAAGGCGCTCTCTGACTGATAACTTTGTATATTGGCATATCATATGTAATCCTAGAGTTAAATGATTTGCTTGAAGCAAGAATTACTATTATTCCTCTGCTCACATTTAGTTGCCTCCCTTTTCACTCAGCGTCCATGCCAAAGTTTTTCCTAATATCTACCCGATAATACCTGATCTGTCCCCTGTTAAATGTCTGACTTTAACTTGTATTTCCCATCTCTTTCGTTCTACCCCAGCCCTCCTGAACTTCCCACTATTCTTTAAGCTCTCCAGGAACACTCTCTATGGAAGCTTTTCTGTAGATGGCTTCTGGCTTGGGCCTTCTATTCTTTCAGGTTTTTCTTAATGCCACTTCCCCAGGGAGGCCTTTCCTGCCATCCTAACATTTCCACCATGCTGCCCCTGCAACACGTGGAAGTTTCATTCTCCCACTGTGGCTTTCCCCTCGGGCACACTGTGCATTTCAGCCGTGTATCTTGTTTATTGTTGTGAGTCTACTTCACTCTCACAGTAGGATTTGGGCTTGTTTATCACCATGTCCTCAGTGCCTAGAAACGAGTGCCTATCATACAGCAAGTGACCACTGAACACATATTTATTCCATGTGTGGGTGGAGTTTATTACTCTTGGTGTATTGTTTGAAACATTAGACTAATTTTTACTTAAAAAAGCTTGATGGGGGTCCATCCTGACAATTTTACCTGGCATGTATATAAATGTTTTGGATTCATTGGGGCTTTTTTTTTTTCTCCTGGTGCTGGGGATTGAACCTGGGGCCTACAGGTGCTCTACCACAGAGCCACATCCCCAGCCCTCTTTGTGCTCTTTCATGCAAGCTACATGGTGTACATTGATGATGCTCCATTGGGTCAGGAAAGTCCAATGATGTGGTTACTCATTCTTTGTTCTTTTACTGGTAATTATGATCTTTTAAACTGTAGAAAAATGGATGAAAGCATCACAAACTTTATTCTATTAAGAAAATTAAAATACAAGGATAGTAAATTTAATGAACTTAAAAAAATAACAATTGCTCAAGGATTAAGAACCTTTAGTAACTGAAATAAAAGGATAATTTATTCCTTTCTCTGGCAAAGTTCAGCCTCAGTCCCTTTAACATACAAAGTGATTATCTTACATAGGGTTTTGCAAAGAGTGGAGTTTAAGGATCAGCCCGCTTCCAGAATGTAAGTTGACATGTGTAGCAGTGTGCTTAACCAATGCCTGCAGCTATTTATTGGCTGCCATCGTAAGGTTGGCGTTGTAAGCCATGTGCATTGGAATGAGTCTATCTATGACTGCCTTTCAGGAAGCAGATGGCTGACATGGGTTAGTAGGTATTTGAAGCCAGCAGACTGTGATTGATTGAATAGGTTTAACTCTGGTTTAAGTGGCTACTATAACCATGACTGCAGATCAGTCCTTTCATAAGATCAAGCCAACTGCAACTAGAAGTTTTCTGTTTAAAAGATGCTTTCCATCAACTGTTCAAAAGGAAAACGATTTCATATTCTAGAATTGTAGACTTATATTTGAACTTTGGCATAAGAGTTATGGCTTAATAATTGCTCTCAGGAATATATTTCCCTTTTAAAATTTTAAAATGCTTAGAATACTTAATCTGAACTAGAAGAGTTATGTGCATTTCTTTTTTGGCAAGTAAGTGTTAGTTTCACTTTAGTTTTTATTTTTTGATACTGGAAATTAAATCCAGGGTCCTTAACCACTGAGTCACATCCCCAGCCCTATTTTGAAAATTTGAATTTTGAGACAGGTCGGGCCAATTTGCTGAAGTTGGCCTCAGACTCGTGATCCTCCTGCCTTAACCTCCCAAATTGCTGGGATTACAGGCATGTGCCATTATGCCTGTTTTATTTATTTTTGATAGTTTTATGGGGTCATGCTCAATTTCTAACAAAACAATCTCCATTAGGGAATTACAGTGTCTTTGTAAATTCATGTAGGTATTTGATGCTAATGTCACATGATTATAATTTGTCCATATAAAAGTAATTACAATGGTCTGTGGTAATCCCAGCTTTTTAATATTAAAGTTAGAGACTAGAATTAAAGTCTGCAAATGTTACAAATTCATTTTCAAACAAATTCATAACTAGTCACAATATTGCCATTTCAAAGTCTATGTAACTCTCATGTATTTTTGAAGAGATTTTTTTTATATGTCTCATGGGATTTTAAAAGCTTCATCTAAAATGGCCTAATGTTATATTTTAAAACAAAACCCAATAGTGTAACATAAATCTACTTAATACTGCCCTGAGAAGCATTGGCTGTGGGTGTGAGCTCAGGCTTTAGAGCATCATTGAACTGCTTGGGCCATCCTGCTATATCAGTTGCCTCTGCAAGTTGACATTTTCCTTTGAAGCTGCTACAAAACACCTAGAGGTTGTATACCTTTTTTTTTTTTTTTTTTTTTGCTTACATTCTATTCTCCAAGTAGAATGGTTTTTCTGTCACTTTTTTTCCAAGATTTTTCCTTTATGTCTTCCATAAAGTAGTCCTTGGGCTCAGATCCAGCATTTGGTATTCACCTCTTATATTTCACATTGTATAATAGTTGTGTATCTGGTGTATTTTTCAAAGCAGGGCATATACATTTCCTGTTATTTAGCTGGAGTTCAAGACTTTTTAAAATCTATCATTGAAAAGATGGGGAAGAGTTGGGGGTTAGCAAACTTTCTTTTTATTATTTGTCAGTAGAATTATGGAAAATCATTGCCTTTGTGTGTATTTCTTCAAGTACTGGTCCTGCCTTGCCCATGGAGGTGGTAAAGGAAACTAAAATGGAGAAACAGGACTCCCAAGGGTCTGATGCTCCACCTCCCACAGGGCCGGCTGACCTGACTGCCAGCCTTCCACAAACAAAGGAGGATCACAGCTTAAGTGAACTTGTTGAGGATGGAGGAAGGTAAAGATCCATCAGTTCTGTAGTTCCCTGTGAAGAGGTCAGAGCAGTGAGTACTTTTTCAGAAAATAAAACAGAATAGTGTAGTTCAAGGCAAAGGAAGAGAATACTCAATGATATTGGTGCTGCTGGTAAGTTGATTAAGATGAGGACAAGTGACCTGGACAAGGAGCAGTTTCCATAAATGGTCACCATGGAAGCCTGACCTCAGTGGGCAACTCCTTAGAGAACATTTCCTGGGAAAGGCAATAGAGACGTGGATACTAACTGAAGGAGAGTGTGAGGCTTAAGAGGTTTTTTTCTTTTAAAATAGAAGCTTTTAATGTTGGTTCTTGGAAACGGTCCAGAAGAGGAGGACACATCTATTCAATTAATTGGTTTGCATGTCCAGATATTAGAAAGCTTCACACATATAGTAAATGAATTGTCCTTAGAATTTTTATTATTTTGTTTTCTATGGTAAGAGATTGCTGTTCACTGTGCTCTGGTTCACAAACTGGCTATCCTAATGTAATTCAGGGCCCAAGCCTTCAACTTTCACAGACTTTTAAAATTGTGTGATAGAGGATGTTAAAGTACGTAGGTCATCCTCAACAGAATGCAGAGTTGTGTCCTGTGCCTTGAATGGTATCATCAAGAGTAGCTAAGATGTTGAATGGTACTCTAAACTATCAGGTGTGTCAATATTAGATTTGGGGGAAAGGAGGACTTTGTTTGTGTACTATAGAAAAGTAAAGTACTACAGCACAGATCAGATTATTTGCATAGAATTATAAAGTTTTAAAGTATCAAAATCTCATTTCCTCTTGTTTCCCTCTTTCAACAGCATAATTGAAAATGTGTCATGTGCCCAGTAAGTATGCACGAATGAATGGTTGAATAGATTATTCCTCTTGATGAATAAATAAACCTTCAGTTGATTAAAACTAGGGTTACTAAATTGCTTAGGTATGAAGTCTTTTTACTTAAAAAAAATACTAGCAAGATTCAGAAATTATTATAACTGTGTCCAGGTAAGGAATGACAATATAGACAATCTGCTGTTATATTTTTTTTTTAATTATGGGTAAATTTATTTACTCCTTGATACAGCAATATTGTAAAAGAAACAATATTTTCTTTTTTACTGTCCCCATTGTGAAAATTTGCCACAAATCTCAGTTTTAGAAGGAATTATTTTTATTCCGTATGTTGAAAACAACTAACTCAAGAAGATGAATTTAATGGTTGTTTTGTTTACCAGTGTTTCAGTTAAATCATAAAGATCAAGGCTAATCTAGCAGAAGCACAGGGTCAGAATCAGATTTTCAAACTTTAAGTTATAAATTATTGTCTTAATCCAAGAAGGCTATTTGCTATATAGCATTTGGTACATTGTTGGTGTGAAGTTAATGTTGAAGTGTCTAAAATGTAGCTATTCTCATTTTATGTTATTTTAAATGGTGTTAAGTTTGAATTACCAGCAAAGTTAAAGGGATCATCAAAATTATAGTAACTTGACTTTTGGATGCTTAGATCTATGTTTTAATTTGAAATGTGTATGGCAAATCATGCATGAATTGAATTGAGTTATAAAATCATAACGTTTTCTGTGTATAAAACAAAACTTGTACTTTTATGATATTTTTCATTCAAATAATGACAATATAGCCACTGTTGGATTTTATGTGTGCAAATTTAATAAGCAATAAAACTTGTTCACCTGATTAGTGATTACCAGCTGGGGAAGTCAGGCATATGTGTTAAAATTGTATAGATTTTTTTTTTTTTTAAATCATGTATGTTCCCTGCCACTGTCTCCATCATGTGATCATATTTAAGAGTCTTGACTTCCAGACTCATGAGGGGTGGATGGAGGAGATTAATAAGAGTTCTATAATTCCAGGAGTTTTCAGGGTGCTCTAAAGTAGATATAGAACTGACTGGTGTATATATTATAATCCTCCAAATCAACCAACCACCAACAGGCAAAGACTCAAAAGTTAATCCTTAGATACCCAGAGCCACTAAAATGTTACTTGGCTAAAACCCCTAAAATATTGAGCTCACACTAGTCTGGAGTTACATCATTGAAGCAAATCTAAATGGTAGGTCAGTGGCTTTGAATTCTTTGTTCAATTCTTGTTAAAACTAAGGGAAAGAATTCAGATGGAAAAACCAAGACCAGACCAGCCTAACTCATATATGATTTGTAAAGTCTTCAATACTACAGCCCAACAAAACCTTTGTTTTCTAGATTCTCACTCCCCTTAGAATTTTACCATTAGAGATTCATTCTTTGGCTTAAAATACAGTTATCTCCAGAAATCTTTTTAATGTTGATATCACAAGAATCAATAACACTGAGTTTTATCAGTGACTGTAATTTAGCTCATAAAAAAATATCTATACCCTGTTTGAAGCAAATTGTTGAGTAAGTGGTGATTTTGAAGGTGCTGTTATATTTCTTAATAACACTTGAAGAGATATAACTTTGACAGCATATTGTGAAGCACATGCTATAGAGACTGAAAACCTGGGTTTGAATTTTGGGTTTGCCACTAACCCGCTGTGTGGGTTTTGGCAAGTTAGTTGGCCTTTCTTTGTGTGATTTCTCCCTTGATAAAATACCTAATCTGTCGCTTCTCTCATAGAATTACTGTGAGTATTCAGACAAGTTTAGCATGTACAGGGCTTTCCATTACATGCAGCAATTATATTGTAGGTCCTGAAACATGAACCCCTGTTGTTATTACAAACCTCTGTTGTCATTTCCCCCACATAGGATTTAAGTCATATTTTTACAAATGGTTTTAGTGCCTTGTAAAAGTTTTATTTCTTGAAAATAATTACAAACACTGCCATATTTCTATTCAATAATACAAGGAGGATGATTTTTCCTCTTATTTATACTGTTAGAAGGTATGATCTGAATTGAATTCTTTGCTTTGATCCTATTAGTAGCCTTATTCTTGATTCATTAATGTTATTCTTACCATTTATAATTGAATCTCCCTTGTGAAAAATGATTGTAAAGTTTATGAATAGGAGAAATAAATTACAGATGTAGATATTTTACATAAAAAGATAATAGTCTGAGAATTTGTGTTGACATATTTAGTGTTTGTCTGAAAGGATTTTACGTGTTTTTCTCTTTTTAGGCCCACAGAGAAAACATCTAATGAGGAGGAGGGCAAGGTATTGTTAGAAACAATCCAAAATAGTGTTCTATTGAAAAGTAAATTACAAAGGCAAAGCGATACAAAATAAAATATAATTTAAAAACATATGGTAAGAGGTAAAGTGAAAAAATAGAGCAGCTATTTTTTGTTATGTACAGACTTTAACTTTGAAAATGGTTAAGAAAGAATAGTCACCAATAAAGGTTTCCTTTTGACTGAAATCTTTTAAAACTACCTGTGTTTCTGCTTATATAAAATATAAGATGGTTAATTGCCACTTCTACTAATTTAATATGTGGTCTATATATTTGGGGTACATTCTGATATTGCATTATTGCTTTATAGATCAAAAACCAAGAACATGCTATAGAAGACCTTGATGACTTAACACAACCACCTGAAACAGCCTTACAGGATTCTGAGGAGACATACCCTAATTTTCAGAATATTTTGGGGCTACTTGAAGAATGTAAAATATCACATAAAGGTAGGACCTTTGTATAAAAATGAGGCCTTCTGATGCACATTATAGTAATATATGCACACACTGCTCAGCCCTGCACCCTAGAGCTGATGGGTTATAGAGTTGTTCATGCAGAAATGTGCTTCATATTAGAACAGGATGAGAAGTGTGGCACCAGACAGCTGTGACCACTGCACTTTTCTTTGTGAACTCCCCCACCCGCCCCATTGACTCTGCTGCTCTCTTGGACCGTTGACCACCATGAGGTCGGGTTACCATCCTTCTACCTGAATTTTGCAGTAATCTTGAAACTGTTTTCCCTGGCACCCCACTCCCTGAAACTTGATCTTTTCTGCAAGCATAATCACATTGTTAAGAATTCAGATCTCACCATGTTAACCCTTTCCTTAAAAACCAGCTATCACTTCTCTTTGCTATAAGATTAAAGTCCTCTGTCCTCCAGCTTTATTCTGATTCTATGTCCCAACCACTGATTTAGCTGTTTCTTTTTGCAATGCAATCTCCAAAACTGTGGTGAAGTACTGTGGACATATGAAAAGTGGGAAATTTGACCAAGTTTTCACATGTGTATTAAACACATTTAATCACTATGATCAAGATAGTTGAGAAATCCTTTAATAAGAAACTGCCACGTTGTTTTCCAAAATATTGGTACCATTTTCCTTGCCCATCACTAATGCATGAGAGTCCTGTTTCCTTCCTATATTCTTTTTCACAAAGTGTTTTTTGAATGGACATCAGTGTGGCTTTAATATGCATCACACTGAGCACTAGTCATGTTGACCATCTTTCCATGTCTTTACTATCTCTGTGTGTGTGTGTGTGTGTGTGTGTGTGTGTGTGTGTGTGTATATATATATATATATATATATATATATATATATACACGCTGTCTTTTTAAATCTCTTGGCATTTTAAAGATTAGTTCATTTCTTATTGGATGAATTTTCAGAATCCTGGATATCATTCCACTACCAGTTGTATTTTATTGCAAGGAATTCTCATCAGTTTCTAGCTTGACTTTTATACTCTTAATAGTATCTTTTCAAGAGTGCAAGTTTTAACTCTTAATGAAGTTCGGTTACATATTTGTTCATCTATGGATTTTGTTGCTTATGTCATTGGTAAGAAATAACTGCCTTCTTTGTTTTATTCTAGGTCTTTTATTTGTAGGTGTTCCATTTAGATCTGTGGTCCCTTTTGAGTTCCTTTTAGTGCTTGGTGGGAAGTTTGGATCCAAGTTTATTCTGTTGACATGGAAATCTGGTTGTTCCAGCACCACATATTGAAAGGCTATCTTTTCTCCACTGCATTGCCTTCAGGCCTTTATCAAAATTAAGTTGTTTTTTATGTGAGGGTCTATTTCTATATTCTGAAATGTATTCCACTGATCTCTTAGTCTTTCTCCATGCCAGCATCATATTGATTTGACCACTATAGATGTGTATACTTGAGACCAACCCTCCTGTCTCCCCTATTTTGTTCTTTGTTCAGGAATACTTTGTCTAGTCTAAATCCTTTGTGTTTCCATATGCCTTTTTTTTTTTTTTTTTTAGTGTTGGAGAAGGAAGTCAGGCACTCGTGTGGTCAAGGCAAGTACTCTGCCACTGAGCTATATCTCCAGTCCTCCATATCATTTTAGAATCAGCTTGCCAATTTTCTTAAAAAAATGGCTGCTTGCCTTTGGGAATTATATTGGAGAGAATGACATCTTAATAATGACTCTTTAAACTCCTGAATAAAGCACATCTTTCTAATTGCTTAGGTTGCATTTAATTTTCTCTGTAATATTTTGTGGGTTTTAGTGTATGGACCTTTCTGTGCATTATCAGATTTATCCAGATTTCAGATATTTTAATAAAACTGTAAATAGTGTTTCAATTTCTTTTCTAAAATATATTTTATTTTCAAACGACACAGTAATTATACATATTTCTGGGGTACTCTGTGATGTTTCAATGTTTATATAATATTTGATAATAAGATCAGGGTAATTGAGATGAAAATATTTGATAATAAGATCAGGGTAATTGAGATGACTATCGACTTTTTCATTTATCATTTCTTTGTTCTGGGCACATTCAAAATCCTCTCTAGAGGCTAGTTACTTTGAAATATTCAATTAATTGTTGTTAACCAACTGTGCTATGGGACACTAGAAGTGATTCCTCCTACCCAACTGCACCCCAGTCCCATTAATCATTTTTTCTCCATCCTCATTCTTAAAAAACCCTCCCAGGCTCTGGTCACCACTTCTCTGTTCCATTCTATGAGATCAGTTTTTTTTGCATGGAGGCAAGAGAGAGGTTTATCATTTTTATATGTGCTTTTAAAGGGTCTGATCTCCCTGATTTCCTACATCTTTTTCTGTTTTCTGTTTAGATAAGCTTGTCTTTGACATTGTGGTAATCTGTTTGGGCTAGATACCTAAAAAATAACAGAGACTTCTTTGCTTACTTTCTGGAGGCAGGGATGTCCCAAATCAAGGCACTAGCAGATGTGGTGTCTGGTGAGGGCCTGCTTCCTGGTTATGTGTGGCTGCCTTTTCCCTTGTCCACAGGTGGCAGAGGAAGTGAGTGAACTCTCGAGGGTCTCTTTTGAAAGACCACTTTTCACTTCACGGGGGCTCTTCCGCATTACTGATTGCCTTCAAAAATCCCTACATCGTATTTGATTGCTTATGAAATTATATTTCAACATATGAATTTTGTGGGGACACCGACACTGTGACTACACCAAGTGTTTCTTACTTCCTTACTCCTGCTTGCTTTGGGTCTAATTTTCATCTCTCTGTTTTCTTAAGGTAGAAGTCAAGGTTAGTGATTTGAGACTGCTCTATTTGAAATATTCAGTGTTAAAGTTGTTCATTTAAGTCTGCTGGTGGTATAGTTCACAAATTCTGGAATCTTATTTTTTTTTTTTAATTTTTGTTTAGTTCAGAATGATTTCTAGTTTCTGTTTTTATTACCTCTTTGACCCAGGGTTTTTTAGATGTGTGCTGCTTTGTTTCAAAATATCTGAGTATTTTCCAGAGATATTTTGTTATTATTTTCCAATTTGATGTCTTTGTGATCAGAAAATATACCTTGCCTGGCATACATCATTTGGACTTAATCGTGTTGTCTTAGCATTTTGGAAGGAGTGTGGTGTTCAAGTCTACTATATTGCTGATGTCTACCTACTTTTTCTATCACTTATCGAGTAAGGGGCATTAGCATGTCAGATGATCCTTGTGAATTTACCTAGTACTGTTTTGTGGTTCTATCCATTTTTTCATCATGCATTTTATATCTATATTGAGTATAACATGAGCATTCAAGATTGCAAGCCTTCTTAATTAATAGAATATCTTATCATTATGAAATTGTCTCAACCCATACAGCGCAAAACAGTTCTCTGAAACGCAGTCAATGAGCGGATTGAAAATATAGGGAGAATAAGAAAGAAAGACAAAAGACACAAAATATGTGAAAGTGGGCCTGGTGAGTGAGCTAGCCCTGGTGGGGTCTCGCTGAACAGCAAGCAGAGCTCTGTGTATTTATTATGTAGGTTTTCACATCAGAGGGATGTATTATGAGAAAACTTCAAGGTAATCAAATTGAGGTTGTGGGCAGGAACCAACATATCAACTGGGCATGTCACCTGGCCTGATATCTTCTCTGGCTCTGGGCAGCTGGTGCCTCAAGGCTATGAGTATTTCTTCCACCCCTGGGCAACTGGTATTGAAGCTATTGAACCATAGATCCCGTGGGAAGCATGGAATCTACCCCATTAAGAGTGGCCACCTGAGAATGGGTATTTCTCTCGCCACTATAGCACAGAAGAGTCCCAGAAGCAGTGTCTCACTGTCCAGGGCCACAGAGTTCAAAAGCAGTGATTCATTTGCCACTCCCGACAGGAAAGGACCCTGTTCCTGGCTGGTAGTAGTTTGATGCTATTCAATCTGCTTAGGCATTCATTCCTACAGCCATTCCTGCTAAGCTTGCTTTCAAGTGTTTGTGTGGAGTATCTTTTTCCATCTTTTAAAACCAATTTGTCATGACATTTAAAAGTTATTTTTTATAGGCAATGTATAGCTGGATCTGACAATCTGACATTTAATTGAAGTGTGTAGACCATTTTTAATTAACAGGATTCCTTTGAAAAACATTTGCATTAGAGAACAGTCAAAAATGTGTGTGTACATTGGACTCCCCAAAACCTTAGGCACCAATAACCTGTTGTTGAACAAAGATTCCTGGAAAACAGAAACGGTCCATTAGCATAAATTCTGATGTCAGATGTATTATATGTGGGGGAAACACAGACCTTCAAGAGCTTGCTTTGTACTGTGAGGGTCAAGTTACTGGAGAGATGAGCAGCTGCCATGGAGATGACAAGTGCCATATGACCTCTCAAGCAGATACTTGTGACACTTGATTCACCTCCGTGCCAGTAGGAGTTGGCTATGAAATTACTGCAATAGTGTGGCTATGTATTATGACATCTTTATTTTTTGTTTACCTTTTTCTTGACATCATATGACGACATGTACGTTTAGCCTAGTGGTGTGTGTATATAAGTTGTGATAAATTTTAAGTTTTTATGTTAGATTTGTGTATATCCACTAGTAGTAGATGATAAAGTAGAATATTTTTCCATGTTGCCTTCATTAATATCTTTCTTAATTTTTTCAGTGTTTCTAGGTTATGTGGTTATTCTGTTTTTTTTTTTTGGCAAATTATCTTGAATCTACAAAATAAATGAATAAACACTTCCAATGCAGATGAGAACCTGCACAGTTCCAACCTGTGTTGTTCAAGGGACAGTTGTAGTCCGTTGTGGCAGTCACCATACTCCTTGACTTGTATCTGTTGGTCTCCCCAGAAAGTGCAGTTTATTTTTAAAAAATATCTTTCATGCCTCTTCTTTTAATTTTATTGTGGAATTCAGATAGGTTACTTATCAATATCTCTGATTTGTCGCGGTGATCTGCCTGCGGTCAATTTCCCAGGCAAGACCCCTCTGATGACTCTGTATTATTCATGTGAATTATGTATTTTTCTAGACTGGCTTATGGGAACAGACACTCTTCTTTGAACTGTGTCAACACCAGGCAGTTTCCTTGAATGTTTGAAAATATTTTCCCCCTAAGTCTCAGGTCTTTCCTGGGACTCACGGGTGGTTCATTACTCTGCTAAATATTCACAGGGGACCCGGCACATCTCCCGTGTCCTTTCTCCAGACTGCTCTCTCATTGCCACTGCTGCGGCCTGTGATCTCTTCCTGCCTTGGTTTCACCAGACTCAGTTCCAGCACATAGCTCAAGGAGTCTGGTGGACTCTTACTTGGGTTCCTTATCTTGAGGCATGGCCTGGAGGCTCTCTAATAGCAGGGAGCTGGCACATTTGCAAGACTTACTTCATTTGTGTCCTGTCTAGGGAATCATCGTCCTCATATCCAAAGTCTACTGTCTTGAAAATTGCTATTGAATGTATTTTGACTGTTTTCACGTTGGTTGTTTCAGGTAGGATCATAAAGCAATGCTTGTTTCCCCACCTTGGCTAGAAGCTGTTTTTGTTAGTCTCAGCACAAGCCATACATTGCGGAGAATGTCCTTCTTCACCCTCTGCCTAACTGCTTGCTGTTCACCCTTCGTTTCTCAGTGTAGCCTGGTCTTCCTTGCGAAAATCTTTCTGTAGGTCAGATTCCCTCATGTGATCACAGAACTCTCTGTTCCCTCACATCATGTCTGGGGATTTAGAATAGTTCTTTCATTTGCCTGTCTTCTCCACTAGCCTTGAAGCTAAACAGTAGCAAGAGTCTCTCCTTTTTTTTTATTAGTTGTTCAAAACATTACATAGCTCTTGACATATCATATTTCATACATTTGATTCAAGTGGGTTATGAATTCCCATTTTTACCCCAATTACAGATTGCAGAATCACATCGGTTACACATCCACGTTTTTACATACTGCCATACTAGTGTCTGTTGTGTTCTGCTGTCACAAGAGTCTCTTCACAACCGTCTTTCCTGCAGAATTTGTTATCACATGTCCCGGGTTGTCAGCACTCTGTATACATTTGTTTAGTGTATGAATGAGTGACAAGGAACACCCTTCACCTATTAAAAGTATGCCTTTTTTTTGTTTGTTTGTTTCTAAAATGTTTTGTTTTCTCCCTGAAACAGACTCCTTTATCCTATTGAAAATCCGGGATGAAGTTCATTCCTATCAAAAAATAATAGAATTGGAAGGAAATGACTGTCTGCAGTGTTATGCGTTTGTTAAAAATATTGCAAGACTGAAAAGAAAGATTTCTGGAGCAAAAAAGGAGCTATCAGAACTAAGAACAGTGACACTGGAGTTGGAGCGGAGGAGAACAGTATGGAAAGAACAACTCTACAACCTGAGGTGTGACATCCTAGACTGAAAAAAACCTTTGAATTATTTCTTACCAGTCCATGGGGAATGCTTATAAAGGATGATTTATCTGCTGGCATGACCAGGATTACTTCTTTAATTAAATGCCTATTGTTTCCAATCAGAATTTTAATGTCTACGTAGAAGTCTACCTAATAGAAATATCACTATTTAACAGATAGAATTTTGAGTTGTTTTTAATTTTTATTTCTATGTTACAATTGATGTTTCAATTAACTTCATTTAGAAAAATTATTTTCTACATTTATATTTTCTATATTTCTATAAATACTTCAACATAGAATTATTTGATTAAATTAGAGAAGATTTATAAAAAGCTTTTTAGAGAAGCTTTCTAAATTACTCCAAGAATGTTTATATGAGTTTACAATTCCACCAAAGAGATTGAAATGGAATTTTTTTTCAGCACAGATACATGTTTATAAACATTTATACAATTTTTTTTTCCTGGTGTTTTGGATCAAACTCAGGGGTGAACGTAGCTAAGTAGGTATGCTATGCTACTGCTGAGCAATAGCTATACCCCCAGCTGCAGTTTTAATGTTAATGTCCATGAAATAAAAGTGAGATAGGGAATGATTGCTGTTTATTTTATTTAAATTCTCCCTCATACATAAATAAAATTTGTTCCGATTTCTAAGTTGAAAGGACATATAACTAACTCTTTATTATTGGAATAAGTCTTAGGTCCTGGCTTGTTCTGAAGGGAATTTGAGCAGTTTATAGAATACATAATAATCAACAGGACACTTTGAAAGTGTTACCATAAAAGAAACATAAAAGGGGGATGGCAGGTATTGGACCCCCTCCTGGTAAGGGGGCAGTGTATCTGTGTGAAGAACTTCTGAAGATTCTGTGTTACATTGTAAAACAGTTGTAGGGATTCCTGTTATGTTTCATAAAGATAAAAGCTTATTACTAGTGAATTTTCAAACTTGTTTATAAACAATAAATCTTCAAAACTTATTTAACTTTAAATTATTTTTTTTTAATTGAGGAGGAATTATAACAGTAAAAAAATGATTTTTTTTTTGAACTTGTCACTTTTCTGGACTGTTTCAAAATTCCTTTTCCATTATGTCTACCAGAGTTACCATAGTGGCATCCCCATCTCCACAGAAAATCTTAACTAAGCTTCTCCAGAAATCTTCACCATAATTGATCTTAGGACTATCAGCACAAGAATATTTAGAAAAGAGTTCAATGTAGTTAAAAAATTCTTTTTTCCTATCTTACTTGGCCTGGAAGATATCAGCCCTCCAGGTGCTGAATTCCCCTTTACTAGTTTTTCACAAATATTTATAGACTATCCAGTATAAATAACAACATATATATAATAGTTTGTAGAAGTGTGCTTGCAAATGCAGAATGTGATAAGAAAACAGATTCTTTTAACTAGGCCCCTGACCTTGGGCAGGAGCTTCTCAGAGGTGTTTACATTTCAAAGAGAAGAGAAGTTACCAACTGGGCTCCAGGGGAAGAGCTGGCAGGGGGAGGAAAGAAAGTGGAGAAGAAGCTCTCCCCTTCTTGGGCGCTGTCCTTAAAGGGTGACTCAGAACAGTGAAACAAAATCTGCTTTTGTGTGAACTTCGGCAGACTGTGAATTTCTGAGCCCCTCCCCTTATAATCTGGGTATAAAGCTCTGAAACTGTCTAAATTCGGGATTTAGGGGGATTGACTGATTACAGTGAAAGCTTTGCCCACTGAACCTGGCTGCAGCCAAATAAGCCTGCTTCCTTTGGTGTCTTGCCTCATCTGTCCCCTGCAACATTGCAAGTAACAGAAACTCACTTATTAACAGAATGTTCTCTTATTGTTCCCTTTTAAATAGATATGTTTTGGAATAGATTGAAGTAGAAATTAAAAGCATAGAACTGGAAAGGAAAAATATCTGAATACATACAATTTTTATTAGCATAACAAATCAACGTTGGAAAAGCCAGAGTACAAAATGAACTTTGTGTTTTCTGACGAAATCAATTTTAAGATAACCATATTTAACTGCAGATGCATGTTACAAGAAGGAGAGGAGAAGAGCAAAAATTATGATCAGATTTATGAACACTTTGAGGACCAGTTAAGAAAAGAAGAAGAGGAATGTAATGAACAAGTCAAAGTCATAAAACAACTTGAAGTCTCTCTGAGGATGTTAGATACAGAATTGAGAACTATAAGAAATAAGTTGAATCAGGTGAGTTTTTTCTCAATAAAGTTTCAAATGTCTTAATTTATGTGATTGACATCTTCAATTCCCCTTTTAGTTAATGTGTGGTCACGTGTCATTCAGTGATGGGGACATGATCTGGGAAGGGCATCGTTTGCAATGTCTTTCTGGGCATCCTAAGCCTGCACTTAGAAAAACTTATGACGCCTCCCACGACACCAACCAACACCATAGTATACATAGTCTGTAGTTTCACAAAAGCATTGCTATGTCTTGTGTGGCTCTGTTATTTAGTTTTAAAACCAAGTGTCATCTGACCCTCAAACTAAACGATGACACTTAGGGCTGATATTATTTATTGCTAAAGTTGGCATCTCATAGATGCCCAGCATGATTACTAGATGATGGTATAAAAGGTGATTTGAGGTTAACCACTAACATAAATGTTAATTTAGGGATTTTTGTAAGACTAACTAGCTTTAAAATTGTCATGAAACTAGTTAAATGCTCTGTTAAAAAAAATGCTTTTCACAATTGATTTTTCCTTGTATTTGAGAGGAGTTTTTGAGCTCGCATTTGTGCAATTAAAATTTGAGCAGTTCATATGGGGTGAAGCTTCATGTAGTTTTGTTCCACCATGCGACCAGCGCACTAGTTTCTTTAAAGAGGTTCTTGGCATAAAAGTTAGCTAGCGAGATCGAAATAAACACACAGACTCAGTTACCTTTTTCTATGACCAGGTCGGAGACGGCTCCCCCTCTGGCTCCCACCTCGAACCACCCGGTAGGGCAGCAGGGATTACTCAGGGCTGCCAGGAGAGAGAGAGAGAGAGAGAGAGAGAGAGAGAGAGAGAGAGAGAGCACGCCAGGGAGTAGCCTTTTATTGGGGAACAAGAAATTCAGGGGAGAATTCCATCCAATGAAGGTTGAAGGGGGCAGCACTCCAAGGTCAGGGTCAGTGATTGGCCCCAGGGTCAGTGGTCAAGTCACACCCCCACACGGACAGGCTCTCGCACCAGGAGAGGTCAGGAAAGCTCCAACACAGTTTAGCCAGAGCGCCTCAGACCCAAACCGGGAGTTGCCCAGTCACGTGTGAGAATGGCTCCCCACAGTTTTGATCCCGCTGGTTATCAGTGACAAGTCCTGCTTCCTCACATGCTAAAGTATAACATTAGAGAAGCATGCTGCGGTGAGCATATAAAGCAGGGTTTATTAAAAAGGGGTAACAAAGACTTCTCCCAGGAGGGAGAACGGGCCGTATCCTGGTATCCCAAGAAGTGAGGGTGTTCTGCCTTTTTTATGTATCTTTGTTCTCCTGCTCTCTTCCCCTTATCTCTCTCCTTCCTGTGTATGTACCTGAGTAGGCCCAGGAGATGCTTCGGTTGGATGGCTGAAAGGTGAGAAGTAGATGGACAGGGGAAAGGGCAAGGTGGAGGGCCCAGAACACATTAATTAACAACTTTTATAACTCCCTGTAGGGATAGGTTACCTTAGCAACAGGTTGGAGCAGTGGCAGGGTATCTTGATAATGGTGGAAGAAGGGCTCTTTAGTCCCTCAGGGGGCAGTTTCTAACTTTCCAGACTCACTCAAATTGGCCTCCTTGATCCAACCTAACTTGATTTACCTATCTCTATTGACTGCCTGTCTAATTCAGGCTTCCTTTTTACAGCCTGTTTCTTTTTAACAGTTTTGTTTTGTTTTGTTTTGTTTTTTGAAGGTACAGCTCTTACTTAAGTTTTAGACTTTCTGCCCCCTGCTGGTATAAGACCCAAACCTTACTGATGTGAACCTTTAGGTTGCAACTTTCTGAGAATAAAATGCCAAAATTTACAAGATGGGATTCTGTCAAATCATCTTTGCAAACAAAAGGAAAGAGTCATGGCATGAAAGGAAATGATTCCTAAGTTATTTTGTTCTATTGTTTACAAATATGTGTACATGTGAACCAAGTTTACATAGTAACCATCCTTTATGGTAATATATAGAGGATTTAAAAGCCATATGTATACCCATAATGTACCTATTTTGGGAGCTGGGGTGGTATTTTTGTCCCATTGAATTAAGTGATGTTCTTTTTTGGGGGGTTGGGGGTACCAGGGATTGAACTCAGGGGCACTTGACCACTGAGCCACATCCCCAGCCCTATTTTGTATTTAATTTAGAGACAGGGTCTCACTGAGTTGCTTAGCATCTTGCTTGTTGCTGAGGGTGCCTTTAAACTTGTGATCCTCCTGCCTCAGCCTCCTGAGCTGCTGGGATTACAGGTGTGCACCACCATGCCCAGGCTAATTAAGTGATGTTCTTAGTTCTACTCTGTTTGTCTCCAGCAATGCAGTGTTAATTTTCACAATGGCCTCATCCAGAGAAAAGGGTTTTCAATAATTTTCATAGGAAACAATTTTTCCATGATCTCAAAAACCTTTGCTCTACTCACAATGATGCTCTAGTTTGGGGCAGTGATTTCACCCCCATGGTATGTGATGTGGGTCTGCTCATTACTCCCACTGTTAGGTAAGGAGGAGAAGGCTGGCCAGCAGATACTCCGGTTTGGATCTCATCTCCTGACTTTCAAGAAGAGAAACAGTTGGGTCCACATAATCTCCTAGTTCAGTACAAAAAAGCTGTTGGAAACCATGACATACCGTGATGATTGATTGGTATTTGTTCCTAATCAACTAGGTCAATTTATTTCCCTATTTCGTATTTAATCATATTTTAAACTTTATGAAGAAGTAGCAAATATGTCTTAGGCTTCCTTTATTCTCAAACTGAGCAGCGGTTTCAAAAGTTTCTGAGAAAAGTCTATAATTTATTTCCCATTAGTATTGTGAAGCTGAAGACTTTTGTGTGTGTCTGTACATTGGCAGTAGAGACACATCAGGTTTGATCGAGGAGCACCAGGAGCAGAGTCACAATGGGTAACATCCTGCAGCTCGCTTATATTGCACTCCTTTTCAGACTGTGATAAAAATCTCATTGCTAAATGTAGACATGCTTAATACAGTTCCTAGATTTATCATTTGCCAATAGATGCAATTGTTATAACTGACTATAAAATGTTAGAAAAGTAGGATGTGTATAGAATATTTTATGACAAGGAAACTAAAAGAACTTAGGGGGATATCATTTGTCCAAATATATGGAGAGCTAACGTTCTTACTGTGGGGTGGCTGTATAGATGAGGTCAGACTATACACTTACTTTTTTACATAGTCAGACTTACTCATCACTTACTCTCTGCCTTGAATCTGTTGTAATTCAGAGAAAGTCTTTTTCAATTTTGAGATTCTTTAAATTGCCATTTCCTTTTAGCCTTCAATGAACTTTTGGAACTTTTGGGGAATTTATGCTTCCATAAGCTCTGAAGTTTACATCTAAGTTTTCTCCAGATGCATTTCCATTTATTGCAACCCTTTCACTGTATAAATGTACAGGTTGTTCTTTATTTTCAGAGGAAATTGTGATGTGGTTTTATTGAGTGCTCGATAAAAAGGTCTTCTTGGTTTATTTAGGTTTCTATCAGTGAAACAGAGAGAGAGCTGTTGCACGAATATGTCAGATTGCAGGATGAGATCGCTTCGATGAGACTGGATGTTGACACCCTAAAATATCAAGAGGAAAAGGAAAAGAAGTATCTTGAGGATATTGAAATTTTAAGGGAAAAGCATGATGCCCTTCAAGGCACAGTCAAGCTGAATGAGGAAATATTTATAAAAACTACACTCCATTATAAAGAACAGATTCGTCTTCTGAAAGCTGAGCTTGCAATGCAAAATTTCAACCTGGAGAATGAAGAAGAAAACACAGAAACTCTGGAAACAGAAGTCAGTTCATGTCCTGTCAGACTGGCCGCTGCTCCACACCATCCTGATGATAGTGAGGGAGCAGAAAGAGACCTGGGACTTGTTTTCCAGGGAGCAAGAAATGAGAGTTTGGGTTCACAGGCTAAGGAGGATTTTGATACATCCAGTCCCCAACAGCTTTCTAGGTCTGAGATGCAAATTGGTAGCCTAGAAAACGAGCTCCATCATACAGTAGATGCTTTTAGAAAAGCGACTTTTGATTTAATGCAAACACAAGACCAGATTGAGAAAATGGAACACAGTGATCAAGATGAAAAAAGTCAAGGGAATAAATACACTAAAACCCAGGAATGGATAGAGAAGAGATTCTCTCAACCACAACGTGAATATACATTGCCTCAACAGAAATTGCGTGACCTTCGCAACCAAGTTGAAAATGAGGAAGGTAGACTCACTAATATCCAAGGCCAGTTTCACCATATGGTGAACATGTTTCAAGCTCTGACTGAAAATCACAATCGCAAGGAGGAAAACAGGAACATGGACTTAATCAATGAATGCGACGAGTTCAGAGACGAGCTGTATCCCTGTGAAAATATGGAAGCAGAAGGAGAAGAAGTAAGTATCAAGCAAGAGGAATATATGAATTATCTTTGAAGGAAATTCAAAGTGGTTTTTGATTATGGCTAAATGCTGAATCTAGTTAAGCTAAAAAATCCATATATAATAATGTTTGTTCTGTCAGTCCAGAAATCTTGGGCCTGAATGATGCTTCATTATGAGAAAACATATTGTGTTTCCTATGAAGTTTTAAGAGGCTGACTTAGATTTTTAGTACATATATGCTGATGCTAATAATGTATGCTTATACTGCTGAACCAATATCTGATTTTTCCTGCTGGAAAAAGCTCTTATATGTGCTAAGTACATGATCTACCACAGAACTGTGCCTCAGCCCTGAATAATAAGTTCATGTCTTCATGTCCCCATATTTTAAGAACATGATGAAACAGATCAGTGGTAATGCTCAGACATAGTTTCAAAGAAGTGGATGACCTCCACAGTTCATTGCAGATTTCCCAGAGGCACTGAAGTGTAGATAGTGTATTTTGTAATAGATTTCCTTCACTAGAATTTTATAAATTTCTAGTTGGTAATTTTATTTTATTCATGTCAATATGACTTCAATCTGAAAATAAAGGTCCCAATTTGTTCATATGTATGAACTTTCTAGTCTTTAGAAGAGTCATTCAATCATAATTTGGGACAAATGCGATGAGTTGCAGTAAGACCATAGTTGACTTGATCTTCCTGCTGTATCTGTAATTTATTTATCTCTTCATCTGTTGGAGGGCATCTAGGTTGGCTTCATAGCTTAGCCATTGTGAATTGAATTGCTATAAATATTAATATGGTTACATCACTGTAGGATGGTAATTTTAACTCCCTTGGATATATACCTAGGAGTGGTATTTTTCCAAATGAATTTCATGACTGCCTTTTTATGTCTATGAAAAACAACATTGGAATTTTAGTAGGAATTGCTTTAAATATGAATAGCACTTTTGGTAGTATGGCCATTTTGACAATATTAATATTGTTTTCTGGTTGACTTTTGGGGTCTTTTAAATATGGGGTCATGTTGTGGGTAAACAGAGATGGTTTGAGTTCTTTTTCCTATTCATATTCCTTTAATTTCTTTCTTTTGCCTAATTGCTTTGCAAAAGTTATAATTGGTGAAAGAGGGTATCTCTTTCTTGTTCCAGAGGAAATACTTTCAATTTTTCTCTATTTAGAAGTATGTTGGTCTTGGGTTTGTTGTTATGTAGCTTTTACAATGTTGAGGTATGTCCCTTCTATCCCTGGTTTTTCTAGTGTCTTGAATATGAATGGTTATATTTTGTCAAATGCTTTTTCTGTATCTTTTCAGATAATCATGTGATTCTTGCCTGTAAGTCTATTGATATAGTGAATTACATTTATTGATAATTGTATGTAGAACCAACCCTGCATCCCTGGGATGAACCCCACTTGATCATGGTGCACTATCTTTTTAATATGTTCATGTTTGCAGTTTGCCTGTATTTTATTAAGAATTTTTATGTCTGTTTTCATTGGGGATATTGGTCTGAAGTTTTCCTTCTTCGATGTGTCTTTGTCTGGTTTTGGTATCAAGGTGATACTAGTTTCACAGGGAATTTGGAAAGGGTTCCCTCCTTTTCTATTTCACGGAATAATCTGAGGAGGATTAGTGTTAGTTCTTCTTTAAATATGTGGAAGAATTTGGCTGAGAATCCATTTGATCCTGGACTTTTCTTTGTTGGTCGGCTTTTGATGGCATCTTCAATTTTGTTACTTGAAATTTTTCTGTTTCAAATTTCTGTGTCCTCCTGGTTCAATTTGGGTGGGTCAAATGTCTCTAGGAATTTGTTGATCTCTTTTAGATTGTGCAGCTTATTGGAGTACAAATTTTCAAAATAGTTTCTGACTATCCTCTGTATTTTGAGTATGGTGGTTTCCTCTCTCATCGTGAATTTTAATAACCTGAGCTTTTCCCTCTTTATTCTGGTCTCCTAGGCACGGTGTTATTCATGTGGCAGGCCTCTGACAGGCCTATTTTTTGGACCCTGCTCAGATTCCCCAGATCTTGGGGAAGATCTAAGGCTACCAGCTGCTGCAGCACCAGGTCCAGATGACTCTTTCCTAAGCTCTCAGCGTACAACCAGGAAACACCGGACGTCTCTCACACATGAGGACTCTGGCAGTGGTGAGCTTTCCTCTTTGGTTTATTGTATCTAATCTTCTGAGTCCCCAAGCTGCCCTGAGTGTCCAGTATTAAATTCTAGTGCAATCGCTCTTTCACTGACCTCACTGAGAAGCCGGGTATCCACTGTCTTGGTGTCACACCAGGGAGCAGCTTGGAAAGCCACCTCCTCTACTCTGCCATTTTCCGCTCTCCTCCTACAGTGTACTAATTTTTAAAATCTGACTTTCATCCTTGCATTTTTCTCTTATGATGTCATACATGTTTCTTTAAAATCTCTACCTTTATGAAAGCTAATAATTATCCATGATTCTCTACACAAGTAGAGAGGTGTTTATTTCTGTTAACCACTCAGTACTTTTTAGCGCTGTCTCTATTGCCACGTAAGTTAAGGCACATTGAATATGAGGGTACCATTTAATGGAACATTTGTGAATGGTTACAGAATCTATTGTGATTGTTAAATGGATTTCAAGGTAACTTTGAACAGAAAGGCTATGATACTTTTCTCAGAATTCATAAATGTTTTGATGTTTAAATCACCAGAAAATTAGTAATGCTTTTCCTGCACTTTTCTTTCATTTTAGACACATTATAAAAGTGTAGAAATACTCATATCATGTCTTTACCTTATATCCAAAGTGGAGAATGAAGAAAACTGGAACTTTGAAAAGGCAACTTTATTGAGAGATAATGCACATACCATACAGGTCACCCACTTAACATATAACATTCAGTTGCATAACCGTCACCACAGTCAAATTTAGAATAGTTTCATAACCTTGAAAAGAAACCTGAGATCCTATAGCTATCACCTCCTGACACCCAACATCTTCCCAAGTATTAAAACTGCCTGTCAGGATTTGGATGTGCTGTCCCCTAAAATCTCATGCAGTAAGACAATGCAGGAAAGTTCAGAGAAGAGATGTTTGGGTTAGGAGAGCCTTAACCCAATCAGTGGATTAATTCCCTGATAGGAATTAACTGCGTGATAACTGAAGTGGCAGGATGTGGCTGGAGGAGGTGGGACTTGGGGGTGTGGCTTTGGGGGATGTGTTCCTATTTGGCAAGTGGAGTTTTTCTCTTCTGCTTCCTGACCATTATGTGAGCTGCTTCCCTCCCCTACACTCTTCCACCATGATGTTCAGCCTCATCTTGACCCCTGAGGAATGGACCTGGCTATCTGTGGACTGAGACCTCTGAATCCATTAGCCTCCCAATAAATGTTTCCTCTTCTACAGTCGTCCTGGTCAGGTCCTTCAGCCACAGTGGCAAAAAGCTAAAACACCACGGATCTACTTTTTGTCTCTGTGGTTTCTATGTAATGGACATTTCATACCAGCAGATTGGCTCAGTGTTTGGTCTTGCTTGAGCTGACTTGCTTGACTTACTGAGCTGACTGTTTTCAGGGCTGGTCTGCGTTGGGCAAGTGTCAGTACTTCCTTTCTTCCTGTTATAGCTCCCACGTGGCTACACCACTCATCCACGGGGACCTCAGGGAGCTGCTGCTTGGTGTGGTGCTGACGTGGCTGGGCTCTTTTACGCATAGGTTACTGTGTGGATGTGCTCTTCTTCCTCAGCCATTGGGTTTTGTCCTCTGCACTCCTTGTGCGGATTCATCCTCTCTCTGCCTCACTCATGCTGTCCTTTCTGTTTTTTCCATTTTTATTCATTTGGCCCCATTTATTTAGAACTGGCCTAAAAAGAATTTGCTCTTTTTCTAGAAGCTTCCTCTGACTCCTCTGGCTCCCTGACCTCACTCTCTTCAGCACTTGGCTGTGCAGAGTTATGTAGTCCTTAATGTTACTTTCACCTTTTTTTTATTTTTATTTTTTGCATGGTACATTATCTTGTCTAAGTATAAATTCACCTATGGTGAGAATAATATGAGAATAATATCTGATATTCATGACACCTATTCTTGAATAAATGGAAAATGGTTTTGCTTGACAGTTGTTTTGAATCAATTAACTATATCATACCAAATTTTTCCCTTGAGATTTTGACCTATCAGTGTTTTAGTATAAATATATTTTAAGCAATTTATGAAATTACTTAAAATGAAATTGAATACAATTAATCCAATAGAGAATTGATCTATTGAATGCTCTTTATTTTCACTATGGGAAAAAAAATCTAAATTTCCCCAAAGTTTATTATATAGCCAGAATAGGTATTTATATAACTGAAATTCTAACCCACTAAAAAGCGGTGGTTTCAGCTTTTCTCATACATTATACTGCAAAAACCTTAACCTCCTCATCAGAGTATAAAGTATATTTTCTTGTAGTCGATTTTGTGTAAAGTTTGCTTATTGGTTTTGTGTTCAAATATCCTCAGCCTGCTTCCTTTATTATCAAACTCTATGATTTTATTTAAGTAAATTGAAGATCTTAATGTAAGGCTGAAAATGCACCTTCAAAATAGTTATAGCTCAAAGTAAAATATGATTTTTTTTACAAAAGTTACTATCTTTTAAAAGTACAAAAAAGATGTGAAAAAATAGAGAGGAATCAAAAGAAAGTGGGAGAAGATGTAGTGAATGTTTAAAGGCACACAGAAATCAATATAGTAGAGCTGGGCGTGGTGATGTGTATCTATAATCCCAGAGACTCGGAGGCTGAGGCAGGAGGATCACAAGTTCGGTACCAGCCTCAGTAACTTAGCAAGGGTCTCAGCAACTTAGTGAGACCCTGTCTCAAAGTAAAAACAAAAAGTGATGGAAGTGTGGTTCAGTGGTATAGCACCTCTGGGTTCAATGATCAAGAGAGGATTTAGAGAAAAAGCAAAAACAAGTAACTCTACAGTTTATTATATTTAACTGAAATGTACTAATTTCATTCAAAATTGTATGTTGGATGTATAGTGTGTGTGTGTGTGTGTGTGTGTGTGCGCGCGCGCGCATGTGTATGTATGTGTGTGTAATGTGTATCCTTTATTTACCTTGAGTATATTTGTTTTGCTCACTTCTGATTCTCCCTTTAAATATTTTGACTTGCAGCATTATTATAACTAACTTCATCTATCAGAATAATGATTTTAATCAGTGACTCATTTGATATTTAAGAATAATTGGTACAAATAAGAGTATAAGAAAGTGATGTACAATTATACCATATGCTTGAATGAGTAATCTACAACTTTTCAATTTTTAAATTTTGAATTGATTCTGTTATTTTTGAATTATCACATTGTTTGAGTAGTAGCATAAGAATGATTCGTGGCTGACATCATAGCTCTGTGGTAGATAGCTTGTCTAGACTGTGCAAAGCCCTGAGTTCCATGCCCAATAGAAAAAAAAAGAATGGCTCAATTATTTTATAGTTGAGATTTAGTGCAATTGATATCAATGATTAAGCTCCAGTATCTTTTTCTACATATTTAAAATTGCTTTCTGAATTATGGACTCAAAACCAAAGGAAATAATTATGCAATAATTATTTGGGTTGTAATTTTTTTAAAAAAATATGTTCTTTTAATTTTCTTAGACACCAGCAACAACTCCAGAAATTTCAGACTAGCTGAGAGAGAATAATGATGCTTCAATAAGAAGTAAGATGTAACTCAGAGTTTATAATCTGAAATCTGAACTCTCTAAAACAAAAACTGAAAATCAAGATACAACTAGAAGAATACGAGCAACTCTATGCAGAAGGATGCAAACTTCAGAAGTATGTCAAAACCTAGACACACAGAACATATCCTTATCTCCTTAATTTTTTTCTAATGCATAACTTTTAGTGAGATAGGTTTCTGAGGGTACTAGGATGCAAATGCTAACCAGACAATATAATTTGAACTTATTTTTGAAATATTAGTCCAGGAAGTTTACATCCTCCCTTTTTGCAGTTATATCCCCAACCCCCACTTTATATTCTCCTATACTTAACCTGGTCTATCTGAATTTCAGCTAAGGATTTCTGAAACTTTATAACAGTTATATTGTGTCCAAATTGCTTCCAAGTATTTATTTCCATAGAATCTAGACCCATTAGAATTTCTGCTCTAAGATCATCTACCAATAAGCCAAGGCAAGATGTACTTTGGGAAGCAATACTAGAATACAGAGATTTTGAGGAACAAATATATGATCTGAAAGATAATGTCATATTTATCAGACTGTCAACATTTTAATTGTTTCCCATTAAATGTATGTGAACATTTTATTGAAGGAAAATATATTTGTATCTTATATGCATGATGAAATTTGTAAACTATTTGAAACTGTTTCTTGGAGTCTATAACCAAATTACAAGTGCAAGTGTAAACCAGTATTGTTGAGTTTTATGCATTCAAATGGCCCAAATGCCAGCTATTTAAAAAAGGAGTCATTGCTACCTTTGTGGATCTAAATGCCAATCCTGTGATCACTACCAATGTTTTAATGTATTACAATTATTATAGTGCCATAAAATTTATATTCATTTAATTTTTTATAATTTTAATTTTTAGCACTGATATAGTATTTTTCCTGTTTAGAACAAAATTCACCTTTCCTCTTTGTATGTACAATCTTGTTCAGCTTTTTGGAAAGAGTGTTAATAGTAAAGAAACCTCCCATTTGTAGTATAAAGAACTTTTTTCCCCCTGACCACCTAAGAGTAAACTTTTGACCTATGCCTAAAGGAATCATTCATGATTATTTCTTATATTTCTTACAAGTCAGAACATGCGGCAGAACAGTAATACAAGCTTCATAATGAAGGAGTTAGTGCTAGTACATTCTGTTGCAATACACCCTGTCACTTAATCCTCACATTTCTTCCAAATTATGCCACCCGCCTAACATTGTCCTTTGTAGCAAAAATATCCTGTTCACATCCATGAAATGCACTTAATTGTTGTATTTTATATATTCTTTCAGACTTAACATTCCTCAGTCTTTACCTGACCTTCATGACCTTAGCTCTTTTAAGGGAGAATGCTTGGAGAATGTGCCTCAGATGAACTTTCCTTTATGATTGGCACCAGACCACATGTGTTCAGGCAAGAGTATCGCAAAAGTCATTCTATTCTGTTTGAAATCCCATCACGTGACCTCCACTTTTCATTTCCCCATTATAGATGTTAACTTTGGTCACTAAAGGTGCCACCTGCTGGGTTTCTCTTCTGTGATGTTGCCTTCTTCTTTGTAATTCTTTAATATTCTGTAGGGAAATAATTGGAGACTGTAAAGATCTCTGTTCCTCATCCAATTTCAGGATATTCATTTAATTGTATCCATAAAGATCTATGGTTTACTTTATGTACTGTTATTTCTTGATATCATTTTAAATGTTCCATTTTGACAATTTCCGACTTATGGAAGATGTGTAATAGTAGTACAGACAATTCCCAGAAAGCATTCTCCAGATGTTCATACTTTAATAACTTTGTTTTATCCATTCTCCTATCTTTATAGATAAATAAAAAGTTATATAATAAACTTTCTTTTCTCTGGACCATGAGTGAGTTGCAAACATAATACATCTTTATGACAGTCATTCCTTGGAATTCTTTACCTGTTATTCTAAACACTTCGGTGTCTTTGGAGTCAGTCGCTGATGAATCATAAACCTTAGCGCAGGTATCACGTTACCTTGTTTTTTCCATATTCCTTGTATTCCTGTCATGAGATTTTTGCACCTATTAGGATGGATTTCTCTGGTACATTTATGTGCCCATAAAAGCCCCCTCTTGAGGAAGTATTCTCTTGGGAAAGTCTTCTGGGATATCAGGTTGTTGTGAAATTGTTGAGTACACTTCCAAATGGGTTTTATGGTATAGTTTCCCCACTGCTTCTCTAGTGACATGTAGTGTCCTTCTCTGTAGGTCTCACAAGAATGAGGCCCTTTTGTAGATCAGGTAAGTGTGTTGCACACTGCAGGGCATGGGGGGCACCACTGGGACCGATGTATGTTCTGAAGGCTTTGAGAACAACCTAGATGAAGGCCCTTCATGGGTGTCAACTCCACAGTCTATGTTATTTCTCTGTGCTGTTGCTGTAGGAGTGGATGTCCACAAGTAGGACCTGAGGCTACCCTGAGCCATTCCTATTGGGCCCTGGTCATCAGTGTGGGATTTTTCTCTCACCTAATATATATATATATATATATATATATATATATATATATATATATATATATATATATATATATATAAAACAGCAGAATGCATTACAATTCTTATTATACATATAGAGCACAATTTTTCTCTGGTTGTATCCATGGTATATTCACATCAATTCGTGTCTTCATATGTGTACTTTGGATAATAATGATCATCACATTCCACCATCATTAATAACCCCATGCCCCCTCCCTTCCCCTCCAACCCCTCTGCCCTATCTAGAGTTCGTCTATTCCTCCCATGCTCTGCTCCCTATCCCACTATGAATCAGCCTCCTTATATCAAAGGAAACATTCAGCATTTGGTTTTTAGGGATTGGCTGACTTCACTTAGCATTATCTTCTCCAACTCCATCCATTTACCTGCAAATTCCATGATTTTATTCTCTTTTATTGCTGAATAATATTCCATTGTGTATGTATGCCATATTTTTTAATCCATTCATCTACTGAAGAGAGCATCTAGGTTGAATCCACAATTTAGTTATTGTAAATTGTGTTGCTATAAACACTGATGTTGCTGTGTCCCTGTAATATGCTGTTTTTAAGTCCTTTGGGTATAGACCGGGGAGAGGGGTAGCTGAGTCAAATGGTGGTTCCATTCCCAATTTTCCAAGAAATAGCCATATTGTTTTCCATATTCTTTCACCTATTCTTTTTTTTTTTTTAATTCCTCATGAAACTCTGGCTAGTCAGAAAATTTAAATGACTGATAAGAATTTCATAGTAATTGAAATAGTTGACAGAGAGAAAGGAGAGAAAGAGAACATTTTCTTATGGTGATGTCAAGCTTAGTAAATGACAGCTTGGCCTCAATCTGCATCTTTAAAAAACCATAAGTTATAATGAATTTTTTCTGTAGGTAAAAAAGTAATGGAAAATATAAAATTTTGCTTTAGAATGGCAGCAATAAATACAGATGTCATTTTCTAAGAATGATCTGAGGAACAATAAAAGAAATGAAGTTGAAACAGCTCATTTCAAGATGTCTTTACAGCTTTTATTTCACAAGTCATTTAAAAATACAGTCAGCAATTAAAAAGGACAAAAAACATTGCATATAACAGAAAAAAGCACGAGTTTTCTTACTGAAACTTTAATAGCATGTACTCATAGCAATGTTAATTAGAACTAAAGAACAGTGAAATATACACAGAAAGTAATTATTTTGCAACTTTTTAAAAATTTTAGACTATTACCAAACATTCTTTTCTTCACACTCAAAGCACTTCTAACTCTGGAGTGTTGTCATAAGTGTTTTAATAAACAACTAGTAATTTTCTTTTAAATGTGTAAAATTTACTTTTCTTTCTCTGTATTTTTGTTGTTTTCTCAGATAAGTTTTCTTAATCTTTATTAACAATAGTGTCTGACCTTTATACATTTTGTTGAGTTTAATCTATATAAAACTACTGTAAGTAAATCTACTTCAAGGGTTATAGTCTCAGATATTCAAATTAAATATGCATTTTTTATTTTAAGTAAAATAAGCATTATATATTTTCTACAACTAATATGTCATATCACAATAAATGTTAATTCAGGAAATCAACCAAATTAAATGACACTAAGCTAAACGAAGGATACCAAGCCAGAGTTCAGATTCTACTGGCAAATATTTGCTAAATTGAAGTATATTTTCTTTTTTTTTAATGTAAAATTTTAAAATTTCTATATGACATCAGAATGCATTACAATTCTTATTACATATATAGAGCACAATTTTTCATATCTCTGGTTGCATACATAGTATATTCACTCCAACTTGTGTCTGGAAGCCCAACATCAAGGTGATGTCTCACCTATTCTTTATGCTAAAGTATTTCCAAAGTTTGAGCAGGGTTGGGGTGTGTGAAGCCAGATGTGGCATCTCCTAGCTGGGTTGGAGTGTAGGTCAGCAACAGACTGGCTGCCCCATGAACTCAAGGGTCCCAATAGATTCCCAGCACTTCAGGGGAAAGTGGGAAAGAAACAACGGTAAGGAGTCGCAGAAACATATGGCCTTAAAATAAATGCCAGGTGCCTAGGATTTCATCCATAGCACTGAAGAACACGCAAGCAGGAAGGGTGGAGGCCGAAATTGAAAAATCTAAATAGTTCTAAAGATGGTAAAATCAGTTCATTAAGAGAAAAGAAAGTGGGGTGGAAAATCAAATTGAAGTTTAGAATATTCAAAGTATGAAAGGAGGGAAAGCAAAAGAGAGATAGCAAGTCAAGTCTGTTAAAGGAGGAGGAGGAAAAATGAAAAAGAGAATGTGTCTGTTAGAGGGAGAGAGAAGGAGAGAAAGAGAAACATGAGAAAGAAAAACGCTGGAGAAAAGATGGCCTCTTCAACAAATGGTGCCAGGAAAACTGGAAATCCAGATATAGCATTCAACCCCTATCTCTCACCCTGCACAAAAATCAACTCAAAGTGGATAAAGGACCTACACCTAATAGAGAAGAATGAAATGTAGGCCCATTTCCAATGTGTGGGCTTAGGAACTGACTTTCTCAACAAGACTCCTAAAGCACAAGAAGTAAAATCAAGAATAAAGGGAATGGTATCAAACTAAAAAGCTTCTTCACAGAAAAGGAAACAATCAAGAACATGAAGAGGGAGCCTACTGAATGGGAGAAAATCTTTGTCACCTGCACCTCAGAGCATTAACCATCAGGATAACATAAAGAACTCAAAAAACTTAACACCAAAAAAAAAAAAAAAATAGCGTAGTCAATAAATGGGCAAAGGAACTGAACAGACAATTCACAGAAGAAGAAATATGATCTGTCAACAAATATATGGAAAAATGTTCAACATCACTAGCAATTATAGAAATGCAAATTTAAACTACACAGATTCCATCTCACTCCAGTTAGAATGGCCATTATCGAAAATAGATGTGTGGTGGGGGGAAGGTTCACTCATATATATTGCTGGTAGGAATACAAATTGGTGTAATAACTCTGGAAAATCGGCATAGAGATTGTTAGGAGATTTGGAATGGAACCACCATTTGACCCACTTGTCCCACTCCTCAGTTTAGACCTTAGGACTTGAAATCAGCATACTACAGTGATGCAGCCACATCAGTGTTTATAGCAGTGCAATTCACAATAACTAAACTATGGAACCAACTTAGGTGCCCTTCAACAGATGAATAGATAAAAAATTTGGTATGTATATGCAGAATGGAATGCTACTCAGCCTTAAAGAAGAATGAAATTATGGTATTTGCTGGTAAATGGATGGAGACTATTGTGCTAAGTGAAATAAGGCAATCCCCCAAATCAAAGGCCAAATGTTCTGATATATGGATGCTGACACGCATCAAGGCAGGAAGAGAATAGCAGTTCACTGTATTACACAAATGGGAATGAAGGGAAGGGCAGGAGATGGGATTGGGAAAGACAGTAGAATGAATCAGACATAACTCTTCTATGTTCACTATGAATACATGACCCGTTAACTCCACATCATGTGCAACCACAAAAATGGGATCCTAATTAGAATAAGTTAATAGTCCATATATGTTTAATATATCAAAATACTCTCTAGTGAATATCTAAAAAGATCAAATTGTTCAAAAAGAAAACAAAACCACTAACCCTCAAAAAAATAAAAAATGTAACAAAAAGATAATAAGGAAAAATGACAAAAAAATAAAAAATATGTGGGCATGTATGTACCCAAATCAATCAACAAAATCACAAATAATTCTTAATGAATTGTCTCCACTGCGAACAAAGATGGTGTTCATTGCCTGAGCCAAGTGGTGGTCCTTTTGGTTCCTTCTTGGGCTGTGCCCCACTTAGAGCAAGGGCTGGGGCGGATAAGCCCTTCCTCCTCTTGTGTTGCTCACCAAGCTGTCAGCTGGAGTGGCCTGGGACTGTGGCTGGTTGAGGTGGCTCCTCAGCTTCCTTGCTCACCAGTCCAAGGTCAGATGGCATGGGAAGAACCCTCGAGTGGAGTTTTGTCTGGATATACATCCTAGAGCATTTTAAAATACTCTCCAGCAGAATTCGGGCAAATCATCCAGACAGAATTAAAAAATGCTTTTAGGTGAAGGGTAGTTCAGAGATCACAGAGAAGTGGCTTTCACATGTGACTGTGGTTGCTTACTTAGCTTGCTTAAGTCTCCTTATTAGATAAAGAACACCCCTTACTGAATTTGGGAGATCATCTATGGGAGTATGACTCTCCTGTGAGAACTGAGAACAAATCCAGTCATCCCGATGCAACCTGCACCTGGGTTACTGAGGCAATGGTTCCTCTGATCCCTTCCTGCTTGGACCAACATGGGATTCACCTGGGTTCTAAATCAAAGTTCAGTTGGAGGGCTGGGGCGGCAGCTCACTGGTATTAAACGAAGTAAAGGTATTGTGTCTATCTACAACTAACAATTTAAAAAAAACGAAAAAGAAAAGTTCAGTTGAAGCCTGAAGGTTAAAGGTGGACTTAAAAATGTGTGTTTTCCACATTGGTGCTTAAAAGCATCATGTCCAGGTTAGAGTCTCTGCTCATTGACATCTCTGTCCCCTCATCTGTAAAGTAGGGAGACCTGGGGGTCTACAACAGGGCAGAGCCAGAGAACAGGCCTTTCTCTCCACTTGTACCTTGGTACCCTCTCTCCTACAATAATGGAAATTGTCCCTTTCACTTTCCATGGACCCCTGTCACCTTGCCCCAGATCCTATTGTCACTTCCCTCCAAGTGTCCATCCACTAGATAAGGGAGGTTTCTGGGAGTGAGAAAATGTGGAAGAGAACATCATCATCTTACCCTGTCCCCCAGCAGAAACTCTGGCATGGGGACCCTGCTGGCACCTCCCTACAGACTCAGAGCCACCCCTGCCTAGTCCCCAACACCCTTGATAATGCACCCTCTGGCTCAGCATCTGGTGGGCATTGAATCTGCCCATAACCTTCTAATTAGTGTGCCCTGTGCATCCAGAGTGGGCTCAGCACCTGATCAGCTGCAGAGTGGGCTCAGGTCTGCATCTGTTCAACCTCTGTGTCACCTCCAACCACTGTAGAGAGTCTGAGCCTGCTTCCTGTTTGTACCTGGGATCCTCTGTGGCACTGCCTATGTCACACTGGATGCTGGTCTCCTTGGCATCCCAAACAGCACTGTGCCTACTGTGCCAACCTGGTCTAATCCAGACTGCTGCTCTGCAGCCCATGGCCACCACCCATGTGACAGCTGTATCTGGTGCTGCAGCTACCCGGCGTCAGTTGGGCCTGCACTGGTTTCTCCCAAGGCCATCCTGTGTTTGGCAGCTTTTGCTGCTGACCAAAATTCCCAAGAAGGGTAACTTAGAGGATGAAAAGTTTATTTTGGCTCCTGGTTTCAGATGTTTAGTCCAAAGTGAGCTAACTCCACTGCTCTGGGCTCAGGTGAGGTAGAACATCATGACAGAAGGGTGTGACCCCTGGGAAGATGAACCCTTCCATGGCATAGCCCCATTGGCCCACCTCCTCCAGCCATGCCCCACCTGCCTACAGTTACCACCATCCAGTCCACTCAAACTAGGATGGACAATTCTCAGAATCTAATCATTTCACCTCTGACCATTCCTGTATTAACACAGGAGCTTTTGAGAGACACCTCATATCCAAGCCATGACAGTAATCATTAAATCTCTGTACAAAACTGATGTCCACACATACCTTCATGGCCTTGTACCCATGTGGTCCATTCATTCTCAGCTCAAGATTCAGGCTGGGTAGACCCTAGTGACACAGAATCCCTCCTCCCTTGAAGTCCTCCTGTGGCCTGGCCCTTGGAAGTCTTGAGTCGTGCCCCCTTTGCTCTTGATTCTCCTCAGTATTCTCCTGCTGACCTTGATCCACCCTCCTCTGATGTTTGTGGCCACCATGTTTCACTTTACTGGGTGACCAGGAAGTTAAGAGCTCAGTGATCCAAGTGCTGGGTGCCTCTGGGAACTGTGGGCAGGTGGCTGACACAGAGCCAGCCTCACCCAGGGGACTCTAGGCAGGGAACTCTGTCTCAGCCTCCCTACACACACACGCTGCACAGAAGCCACAGGAAACTGCAGTGAGAACCCCTCATCCGTGACCACAGGCTCCTTGGTCCGGGGAGGACCAGCTCCAAATGCAGCCTTTGCACCTCTGTCCGAAGCCGGTCCATCCATAGGCATCCACTCCTGTCCTTTCCATTCAGGTTCATTTTCACCCCCGCCTCACGACTACCCTCATCCTGGGGGCTCCATCTCACCCTTCCACCCCGACTCTGGAGACTGCCTACTTCCCAGTAGACTTGGGCCCAGGTAGCCAGGGTGGCAAGGACACCTGCTGGTAGGAAAAGCAAACAGCTGCTCCCAGATTCTGGCTCAGGAGAGACATTCCTCTCTCCTCAGCCGTCAGTTTCTCAACATCTGCCAAATTTTTCTGTTTTGTATTGAGACAGAGATTTTTAAAATCTACCTTCAGTTCACACCCGACTTCCACAACAGTACAAACACAGGCATCTCAGCAGAAGTTTCCCAGCTCCCTGCCTCCCTTTGGGGAAGACACACTCCCAGACACACCCCCACTGTCCCCATAGTCTCCACACTGTCCCCCTTCTCTGCCCTCCTACCCAGCCCCACTGCACATTGCAGCTCATGAGGGTGGTGCTAATGCAGCAGGGCATTGGGCAGTGTGGCCAGCTTCAGGTCCCCTCTTTGGGGCTTCTCCAATTCATCCCCTCCATAACAGTCACCCAGTGAGCATCTGGACTTACTGTGCTCCACTAGGCGCTGAATCATGTGGAATTTATGGGTCTCTGTCACATCATATTCCAAGTTGGGTATTTTCCTGATTGCTGCCATGCTCCGTCTCCCCCTGTGTCTCCTCTCGCAGTTCCTGGGTGCTGCTCCTAAAGGGCCAGGACCTGAGAGGGGATGTGGAGGATGGGGGTCATCATGATGGCTCAGTGGGGCTGGTGTGCCTGAGCTTGCTCAAGATGGCTTCCATCTTCTTCTTGATGCGGCCAAAGACTTTGGTGGTGCATGTGGACAGAGAAAGATTGACCATGACTAGGTTCATCAGGGCCAGACCACCAGAGCACTTTGCAAGATCATCTTCATGTGTGAGCCAGGAGAGAGGTCAAGATAGAGTGAGGTTTGGGGAGGAGGAGACACCAGCAGACCTGCAAAAAGAGGGAGGAAAATCAGGTAGGCTCCCCAGATCCCCCCAAACTGAGGCTTGGCCAGAAGGTGCATGAACTCACTGCACCAGGAGAGCTTGGGGACTTCTAAGAAGTGCTGGCAACCCTGAAGAAAGCAGAGATGTTGTGCCTAGGAGCCAGGAGGAGGGCAAGGCCACTGGGCCTGGGGCGAGAGTCAAAGGTTTAGGTAAGCTGGGCATGGTGTCGAAGGCCTGTAATCCCAGCGGCTTGAAAGGAATGTGAGTTCAAAGCCAGCCTCAGCAACAGCAAGACACTTAGCAACACAGTGAGACCCTGTCTCTAAATAAAATACACAATAGGGCTGGGGATGTGGCTCAGTGGTTGGGTGCCCCTGATTTCAACTCCCAATACAAAAAAAAAAAAAAAAAAAAAATCAGGTAAAAATAAGTAGAGAGGATAATTGATAATGCCAAATTCTGCTTGGTGATGGGGAGAAAGTAGATATTTTAAAGAAAGGGCAGAACATGTGGCTGGGTCCCCAAATCAAAATCCTTGGCCTGCCCTGAAAGAGAATAAGAAGAGAATGCAAAATTTAAAAAAAAAATGCTTTTAAAACCAAGTAAACAGAAAGTCAGATCCTCAGGGAATAGATGGAGAGGTGTACAGCGGGCTGGCTGCTGACCTGACACACTTGTCTACTAGGGCTCCATTCGGGTTTCCCTTTTGTTTACATTTCTTGGTGTAAATTTCTTGTGTGTGTGTGTGTGTGTAGGGGGTCTAAAGGACTGACTCTCACAGCCTTCATTCATTGGCTAGGATGTGGCCAAGTGCAGCTGGAAGGCAGGGCGGAGGGACCTCCGGGAAACAGCCCCTTAAACCACTTGGACTGGATGCTCAAGATCACCAGCCTCCTGGCCTTGTCTTCTCCCCAGGCCATGGCTTCTGTCCCCTGCTTCTCTTTTAACAATCAAAAAGAAAAGAAAATAGAAGGCAGGACACTGCGGTGAGTGGCGGAAGGCCACCGTCCTTCGGTTCCCTTGCTTCCTTCCTTATCTCTAGCTGCTCTCTTCTTTGGAGAGAAGCCAGATGGACCTAGGATGGACCTTGGGATGGACCTCCCTCTCTCTCCTCTCTCACATACGCGTGCACACCAACTGCCTTCTCGATTTCTTTCTGTTGATATTTTATATCTCCCTCCCCAAAGCATGGCGCAGGGACGCGGAGGGAGGAACCCGCGGGAGGAGCCTCTTCGCTGCAGGATTTCAATGTCTTCATCAGGCCCAGGAACAGCCAGCCCGATTCGGGAGCACCTTGCGAGCGCTCTCGTGGTCCTGGTAGCTGAACCTTCACCTCTTCGAGTCACTTCTGCTACTCGTGGGGCCCCGGTCCTTCTCACCCTGCCCTTGCGCGCTCCCGCGTCTGTCAGTTGCTGCTGTCCCGCGCGTCCCGCTCCAGGTCCCAAGTCCCTGGCCTCCCCCGGCCAGCAGACCCCAGCAGTCCCCCAGCAGGGGACGCAGGGGGCCTGGGCTCTCAGGGATCCTGGCATCCTGGCGGTGATTCTTCACTGGGGAGCCCGGAATCATGGCTGGCTGGAACTTGGAGACGCTCGGGATCTTGAGAAAGTGGTGGCGTCTTGGGAAGACCGAGGGTGCCTTCTTGCGAGGCCTGGCCACCAGCGGAGAAGGCTCACGGTGCGGGGAGTAGGAGAAGGCTGCGGGGAGGGCGAGTGGAGGAGCCCAGACGCCCTGAAATTCGCCTTCCTCTCGGCCCCACGTGCGTACAAGTATCCCTCTTCCTACCCCAGCCGCGGGTCCAGGACTGCGTGTGGCACCGTCATCCAGATGTTGGCGCCTCCCTCCCTACCGAGGGCTCACTAGGGAGTGGCTCCAGCCAGCAGGGGTCTTTGGCGCCAGCCCATTTCCCGGAGGGTGAAGGGCAGCCTGCTCTCCGCTCTCACAGCTCTCAGCGGTAGGATTTTCCTAACATCTCACACAGCCACAGTACAGCGATCCAACCCAGCAATTAGCATAGACTCAATACTCTCCATGAATTTAAGACCTTATTCAAATTTCACCAATTGCCCCTCCAGAATCCAATCCACGACCTCCCATTGCATTTAGTCTCTCCTGATTTGACATAGCTCATGCCTTTAACACTTTGTAATGGGTTACTTTGTACCGGGTTTGCGTAACTTGGGTTCCATACTTCCTCATGATTAGACTGAGGTCGTGCAATTCTCGCAAGAATGTCACAGGAGGAACGTTGTGCCCTCTCAGGGTCCCTTACCAAGAGTCACAAGATGTCAATTAGACCTATTGTTCAAAAAGTTAACTTTTAGCATTTGGTTGACGTGGTGCCTGAAGACCACATATTTCCCTCTTAAAATTAATAGTATCAATCTTCTGAGGACATTTTTGGAAACTAATAGAATATTTTTGTTTACATCATATTTTTGCTCATTAGTTTTAGCATCTACTGAAGATTCTTGCAATAATCATTCTGATGGTGTTTCCCATGTGGTAATTTTCTAGTTTCATAATTTCTTCTGCCTTTATTAATTGGTGTCCTGATGAGAGGAAGCAGTCTCCGTTCTCATCTATTCCCTCATTGATGCCCATCATGGTGGACTTATTTGCTTTCTTCTATGGGCTTTAGTCCCTTCTATTTTCTTGTTGGAATTTGTCTCAGACTTGGCTACTGAGTGCTCCTTCAAGTTGGCTCCTATCATCTACGTAATTCTTTTTCCTGTTAACTGATTTTCCTCATGGCATGAGTCATACTTTCTCATTTCTTCATATGCCTAGAGTTTTATTTATTTATTTTCAGATGTGTGGCCTTTTTATCTTAGGCTTAGCAGCACTGTGTTTTGTTGCATGGCTTTGAAGACGCTTGCTTTGTTCTGGAAGGCAGGTTAGAGTCTCAGGGTTCATCTCAATCCTGTTAAAGCTTGTCTTTTAAGATTATTTAAGGCAGGTCTAGGTTGTCCTGTGCTCTAGGGTTACTGTAGGCATACTATGAAGACACACCCCTTCTAGGATTTCCACTACCCCCCACGCTGGGCCATGTATTCAACAGTCTCTCCACTCAGCTTATAGAAATTAAAATAATTTCCAGCTCTGTGTTAGTTCTGAGAATCATTCGGCTTCGAGGTCCCTGGAAATTTTTCTTTCCTGATAGTGCTCGTCCATGCTCATTGAGTCTGACCCTAGGTGTGTGGAGATTCATATTGGCCCAAAGATTCAAGTGGACTCCTATGAAGATTTCTAGAGCTCTTTGTATAGCTGCCCCCTCTCCAGCACTCTGCCTTGCAAATTCTGTGTCTGCCTTCCTGTGTAGTCAAAGCCCATCGGGGTTTCAATCTGTATTTATCTGATGGCTGGTGATGAAGTTTGAGAGCACTTCCTGTTTAAGTCTTTTGTTGGATACGCAATTTTTTCAATTCTTTTCCTCCAGTCTGTAGTTTCCCTTCCCATCTTCCTAACAAGTGGGGAGATTTTGCTTTTACATAGCGAAAGTTTTAAATTTTGATGAAGCTTCACAAATTCTTTTTCCTCTTATGAATTTTGCTTTTGTCGTCATGGCTAAGAATTCTTCACTAAGCCATAGGTCCTAAAGACCTCCTCCAGTATCTTCTTTTAGAAGTTTTATAGTTTTATATTTAAATTTATGATACATTTTGAGTTAATGTTCATAAAAATATTCTATCTTTAGTTTTTTGTAGACATTCTTTATTAAGTTGAAGTTTCCCTTAAAGCAGCCTGAGAATATTTATTTTGAGTGAATGTTGAAGTTTATAAAAGGGTATTTCTGCTTCATTTGATATGGAAATGTGATTTTTCTTCCATAGCCTGTCAATATAATAGAGAAATTGATTGATTTTCAAATATTGATCCAACATTGAATCTCTGGAATAAACCCCACTTAATAATGGCATGATTTTGTTTTTACATATTATTGAATTCTTTTTGCTCTGTTTGGTTAAGGATTTTTTTTATTGATGGAAAAAATATAATTCATAGTTAAATTTCAGATAAGTAAATAAACAACAAATAATTCTTAGAGAAAATAAATCCCAGCAATTGCATAATTATATACTAAGAATTATTGATATTCATCTGAAATTCAAATTGAACTGGGTGTCCCATATTTTCATTTGTAAAATACGGCCATCCCAATTGTGGTTATGCTCCAGGATGGCTCTGATTCTCTATGGCACTCCTCTGCCCTTGCCACAGACTGGCATTGGGATCCTCCATGCTATGGAGGGTTTCTCTTTATAGTAGCTCTCGGTTTCAGGTTCTTTCTCTTTTTTCTTTTAAATTAAATTATTTATTCTAATTTGTTATACATGTCAGGTTCTTTCTTCCAGGTACCAAAAATTGTACTAATCAACCTGAAGTAAGTCCACCAAGACACCTTTCCACTTGCTAAGGTCTTCTGAGCCCCCTGGCCTTTCCTAGAGTATGTTTGGGAAGCTTTTACTTGATATTGAAGAGGGTTCTTTATGGTTATAAAGTATGTAAAAGTCTCCTTAAACAGAGAAAGAAGCTTCTAGAACTTGCACATGTCAACAAGCAGAACCGTATTCCCTGGAGTAGATTTGTGTTCAAGCAAGAGGCACCTTGGTCCCTGTAGCTTGGCATAGGAAGGGGTGTGAACACCTGGAAAAGGTACAATAGGACATCTTGTTTTTTGGTTTGCTGTGTGTGTTTGTATGTGGTGTGTGTGTGTGTGTGTGTGTGTGTGTGTGTGTACTTAGAAAACGCTTCTCCTTTTAGTTGTCAGTCTGAGGGGGTAAAACAATTTGTAGTTTTTCAGGGACTCTCCTGTACATAAAGGCACTTAGACCACAGGTTCAGTCCTTCCCAGAGGCTTGAAGTCAGGGGGATCCGGGTGGTCAACAGTCAGGGCGCTACTCATGTCAATCTGATAGGAAATAACCCCAAAGGATTAAAAAGGGACTCACCAGAAAGCAAGGGGGAACGTCAGCTGCTGGTTCACAATCAAGAAAGAGTTAGAAGCCCCTTTGGACTTGGAGTCCCCCACCCGTAGTGAGATTTTGAGAGAAAAATATCTAAGGTGAGAACCTCAGAGGCAAAGACTAGGAGCCCCCTTGTGGGACCATACTGCAATTTGAACAGGATCCTGAATCAACAAGAACATCCCTGGATCAAACCCGAGGTTCGGGGTTCAATAGCGGCACCTTGTGGCAGCATCTGGTAATGGCAGCATAAGTCTGAGCTTGCTCTTTGTTGGGTGTCTGGGTGTAGGATTCAACAAGCAAGATTCTTGGATAAAACAGAGGAGGGAGGACTCAGAAGAAGACCCGGGGATTCCTGAACATATACATAGGAGGTTTATGCAGTTTTGAGAGGTGGCTCTGCTGTGTTTGCATTCTTGCTCTATCACAAGCTGTGGGAAGCTGGAATCTCTTTCTGCTCCAGTTTCTTAATCTGCAGAATGGTAACCATAACAGTACCTATCTCCTAAGGCTCTTGTGAGGAGTAAATGAATTAATGCACATTATAATGGTGCCTGGTACATAATACGTCCTCAGTAAATGTTACAGGCTGATGGTATTCTTTTTTTTATCAGGAAAGTAACTAAGAGATGAGACAATTTTGGCATCTGAACTGGCTGATGTGATAATAAGCTGCAGAGGTGCAGGTATCATGATTCTCAGTTGACAAAAGATGAGACCAGTTCCAGCAAACACAGATGACTTGCTCGAGAGCAGACAGGCCTGATTTAAACTCTGGTCTTCTGGTCTGACTTGAATTTACCAGAAGCTTGAAATTACCTAGCCTAAAAGCCAAGTTTGAGTGATGCATCAGCCACAGGGTCAGACCCAGAGCACCTGAAGCCCCAGGGAACCCCTTGGGAAAAACACACCTCATTCTATCCCTTCAAATCTTTGTTCTCGAATCTGCCTTCTTTCCACCGTCAGTCCCTTTGCCTTTGTTTATCCACACGTCCTGTCTGTACTCTTCAGGGTCTCCTACTGGATTTTTCTTCTCCTAGTCTGGCTCCCTGCATTCTACACTCCATGCAGAAGGATGGCCTTCCTGTCTAAAATATACCCCCACTCAGAGCCCTCCAGTGCTGCCCCATCTATAACAAACAGACTCCTTAGACACTACATCGAGGTGCCAGTTCTCTGTATCCTTTAAGAAACCTAAACTGTAGCTGTTTATTTATACACCACAAGTGTCTAATCAACAAACAGAAGGAAAAAAAAATACTACTGCTGCCAGAATGTCTGGAGGAATTTTGTGACAATGTAGGTGAACCCCAGCTCAAGGTGGGGAGCTTCAGCAGGCCCTAAATGACAGATTCAAAGTCAGAGCACTGGGGTACCCTGAAGACTTATAAGGCATATTGTGGTATCTGATTCCCCTGGCTGATGGTGGTGTGGTAGAGTGGTTAGCCACTACCTGGATTCAATCCCAGCTTGGCTGTGGGGCTGGCTGTGTGACCGTGGACAAGCTCCTCGGCTCCTGTGATAAAGTTGACTCATGTAAAAGGGGTAGTGGTAGCTCATCAGTGTTTAGAATCATGCTTAGAATCATTAGTGCTTAGAACCCATGTCTAGCAGATGCCAGTGGACTTATGTTAGCTGGTGTCACTGAGAACCCAGGAAGATCTGTCCTAGTCTATGAAACTGAGCCCCAGGAATGCAAGGTGTTCAGGGGAGAAGGGTCTTCCTGCCTCCTGCCTCCCAGGTGCTCCCCAGCCATGAGCACACCTCTCGGGTTCTTCTGCTCATACCAGATGTGGCTCTGTCTTTGGAGAGAGGCGTCCTCATTTCCTTTCTCCCACAGAGAAAGCTCAAGTGACTGAAAATCACAGCTCGGAATCTAGCTCTGTCTCCCGTGTGAACGTTCACTCTCTGAAAAGCAGTTTTCTCATCTGAGAGATGGGGATGAATGTAGTTCCCAGATCAGAGAGGCAGCTAGGGCCAGGTGGTTGGGAGCAGGGCTCTAGAGTCAGATGGCTTCAATCTGTTTTACTTTTGGTGATGTCACCGGGAAGAGACATCTCTGAAGAAGGGTCTGAGGAGTTCCCAAAAAGAAGGGGGATTCAGGATCAGAATTGTTCTTGGCATAACATGATGGAAAATAATTTCAGCAGGTGGCAGTCAAAGGCATAAACAGAGGTTTATTTAGGAAAGTAGATGCATGAGGTGCCTCATGCTAATATTTATAGAGGTCTGTGCTGGGGGTTGGACTAAAGGTGGGCCAAGTTGCAGTTAGACAATTCCATGCCAGTTTTTCTGCATGTGCACATTGCCCTCCTGTTACTTTTATGGACAAGGGTATGGGTCACCTGTGCAAACCAGGGCTTGTCACTCAGGAGTTGCACTTTCTGCATTTCAGTGGCTCATGGACACTTCCCTGGGATTCAGGATCTCTCCTTTTATCCCCAAACTCCTCTATCAGGCAATGTGACTGTGGGTTGGCCTCCCAACCTTTGGGCATCCCATCTACCTCTAAAAGAGAGACGATAATGGTACCTACTTGTAGGGGATTAAGTGAGCTAGTGCCTGTGAATTACGTGGAACAGTAATGGCGTTTGGCATGCAATTCACACTAGTTTATTCCTGCTCTCTCTTTGCAGCTCTTCGTGACATTTCCACAGAGTTCCCTGTGGCTGCAGCTTAACTGAGACAGACTGTGAGCTCTGGAGTGTTCCCTCGTCAGCCAGTCTGCTTTTTTCTCCGCTGCTGGAGAATGCAAGCCAGTAGGAGACAGAGGTTTTTATAGGAATAAACGTGAGTCCATTCTAGTTTATAATTTAAAAAAGTAATCTTTCTAGGGCATTGGTTCCCTATTGTGAACAGATTGTTTTTAAGAATAGATTCTGTTCTGAGCACTGTACCAAATACTCCACCTCCCATATTTAATTCCGTTGTCCCACCAACACAGCAGGGTGAAAGTTCTTAACCCTCTTTTACATGTTAAGGAAATGCATCTCAGAGAACAGCTGTGAGTTCAGGTTTCAGTCGTGCAATGTTTGAGAGACCTATCATCTGATGGAGAAGGCGAGTATACACCTAGGTACAGAGTCTGGAACTCAGGTACGGATGAACTAGGTAGAGGCCACACACCTGGCTG
Organism: Callospermophilus lateralis; assembly: GCF_048772815.1. NCBI lineage: Eukaryota > Metazoa > Chordata > Mammalia > Rodentia > Sciuridae > Callospermophilus > Callospermophilus lateralis. Next base: position 48,998,114 of record NC_135319.1, on the reverse strand, counting down.
AGGAGGTAGCAGGTTCGAGCCCAGCACTGTCCAGCCCCACACCCCTCACACTTCTCTTGGAGGCATCTTCTGGGGAAGGCTGGGCCTGGGTTCCACATGGAGGCCAGGCTAGGTCCTCACAGCTGCTCTGTCCTCCATCTTTCCGGAGTATCTGGCCTGTTTGTGGGGAAGTTCGGCTTCTGCTCCCCATCCAAATAGGAGTGCACCACCATCTCAGGCAATCCAGGAATCATGTTTCTCCATTTCTACAGAAGCCAGGGGCCTTGGAAGACAGAGACCTGGGCCTCCCTCTAGCCCTCAGAACCCATGGCGCCAGTGCCCCCTGCTGTCCCTCCCTTGTTCTGTAAAAGAAAGCCAAAGCCCCAGTTCCTGGGGACTCCAGCTTCTCTGGTCTGTAAAAGGACAGAAGTGACCAGTGAGCCCCCAAGCTCCCCTCCAGCTCTACTTGCTTAGAAACAAGACATGGAGTTCCCCTCAGCCACGTGGGTAATCTGAGAGCCGCCTAATTGAGGACTGCTGTCGACTCACTCTCTCATTCGGGATTAATTGGGCACCATGTGTGCCAGGCACCTTGGTGGGGGCTGAAGACAGAGCAGAGAACCCAGCAGACACAGCCCACTGCCCCGTGGCATCTTGGGTTTGGGGGAGGCAGACATTGAGGAGGCAATTGGCTGGGACAGGAAATGCTCCAGGGTGGGAAGGGCTCAGGGGCCCTTAACCCAGCCCAAGAAGATCAAGCAGAGCTTCCTGGAGGAAGAGGTACCTCAGCTGAGGCCTGAAGGTGAGAAGGAGCTAGCCGGGTGGGAGTGGACAATCCCCCAGAAAGGATCAGAGCTGTTCTGGGAGACTCAGGAGACTTCTTGTTTTTGAGGGGCCTGGAGGGCTGGTGCTGCCCCCTCCTGCATGCAGGGTGCATGCAGTGGTTTGAGGAGGGAGGCTTCCATTCCATTTGTCCACGTGTGAAGGGAATCCTCCTGGATGGACTGAACACCCCGTACAGCAGTCAATCAACCCTCTCCACAGGACAAACATATCCCGTGAGTCCTCTCTGGTGTTTTCCACAACCACAGGGCTGTTGCAGGTGCACGGGGATCCTGAGCCAGGACCTGTGGTTTCGGAGGCAGAGGGTGGATGCAGGCTCCGCTTGGCAAGCACCTCCCTCCTGAGCTACCATCCTGCTGGCTGCCTGGGTCCTGACCCGAGGGTCCTTACAGCTGGCTTGTGCATCTGAACAGGCTGGGGAGGGTACAGGCACCTGGAGGGCGGGCTGTGCTGACTTCTCTCCTCACTGTCTGCTGGTGTGGCTCTGCTGGGCAGGCCTGTGTCCCTAAGCCACCCTTCTGATTTTGATGGAGATAAACAAGCCCCATTCTGGGCCCTTGGCAAGCACCCCAGGACACCTGGTGAAACAGAATGGATTTTCCCAGTGTCTGGCTGGGCTGGCCTCCTCTTCAGTGGGGACTCCAGTGATATCTCTGCAGGGGGGAGTGGCAAGATGGACTCCCAGCACTCATGGCCACAGAAGGCCGGGCTTACTGTCCTTGTCCCACTGTTTGGTGAAGAACCTGGTGGCTCCCTTCTTGGCAGAGTGTTGAAGATGGAGACAGATGCACAATGGCCACTGCCCGGTGTGCACCTCATCCTCTCAGGGTCTATGTCCCCACCCAGGGGAAGGTGGGGGCAGCTCCCGGAGGAGAAGGGGTCTGGAGGCCTGGTGTGTGGAGTCTGGGGAAGCCCTTGCTGGACTCCTTCCTTTTGCACAGTGTTTGAAAAAGTCTTTCAAGCGCAGGTATGAACTTTAGTTCCCACAGTGACCTGGGAATGGGGTGACGATTTGAGGCTTGTCAACAACAATAACTGTGATAACAAAAACAGCCTCTTAATAGCATTGGCCACAGAACTCCCACGCTGAGGGCTTCACACGTGCGAACCCTGTGCAGGACCCACAGCTGTGCGCGTTCGGCGCCGTCTGCACACCGAAGAGCGCATGCTCCCCGGAGTGTGTGCTGGAGCTGAACGCCATCCTGGGCTCCCCAGACCTGGGTCTCCTCTCTGATCCTCCATGCTTTGTCAATTTGGAGGTGGATTCAGATGACCCCAAGGTCTATCTGGTGGAGTGGTTTGGGGAGTTACCATGGAAAGCCCGTCAGGGGTGCTGAAGGGAGATGCGCGGAGGAGACCAAGGGGCTGGCGGGGTAGGGACGACAGGGGAAGGTGGGGGTCCCTGGCACTGTTACCAAACTCAGGTCTTGGATCCAGAGTTGTAGAAGGGGACACTGGACCTGGAAGCACTTAACACAAGTGAGGCTTTTATTAGGGACTTTGCTCCAGCCAGAAGGGAGGCAGCACAGGGGCACAGGAATCCCAGGCTGGCTCAAGCCAAGGACAGAGGAGGTGGTTTTACGGCAGCTGCAGGGTAGGCAGGGGCCCCTCTCTAGATGTTAACAGGCTTAGAGGTGGAACTTCAGCTTGAGCTCTTCATACGGCTTCATGCCTCTCAAGTCTCCTTACCATCTTAAGCCCCAGGGCGTGTCTTCCTATGCTAATAAGGTAGAGGTAAGTGTGGGTCACTTGGGTGTCTGTCCTAGCCATGCCTTTGACCCGCATTACCTGGGGTTGCCCCTCACCATCTGGAAAGCCTCAGATGTTATTGTTTTCAGGGTGGCCCCTGCTGCCTCTGGCTTCAGCTGGCACTTCTGCTGACCAGAGGGTCTCAGAGGTAGAGGGACTTGGCCAGCTCTTGCCTCCTGGTGTGCTGTCTCACTCCCATGGCCCTAACTACATGTGCCCCTTTTAACACCCAGGGTGGCTCTGAATCCCGGGAGATCAACAGCTGGCTTGGCTCTTATTTCCCTGGAGAGATATTTATCTCTTGGCCCCAAGGAGTCCTGGTTTTCATGGGGGTTCCCAACTGTCAGAACCAAGATCAGATTCTCTAAAGGACCCTAGTCAAGAAGATCCTCTTTGTCAGATTTTCTCAGCCCCCATTAGAGGTGACTCTGAATCAGACAGACCCTTCTGCAAAATTGTCTTTCTCAGCACCTCATGGAGAACCAACCCCAGGGAGTCAGCCACATGGATCAAAGCAATTGAGGGATAAACCAGCCCCAGATGCAGTTTTTTAGGGAAAGTGGAATTTAAATTTAGGTCTGTTGAATCTAACTTCCGTGAGTTTTACTTTCTTTTTATCTTAGGAGAATATGTGGAAGTTTTTCTTGTAGGTGAGGATGTGGGGGAAAATGTACATACATTGCTGATGGGACTGCAAATTGGTGCAACAGGTATGGAAAACAGTATGGAAGTTCCTCAGAAAATACTCAGAATGGAACCACCATTTGATCCTGCTATCTCACTCTTTGGTTTATACCCAAAGAACTTAATCAGCAAACGACAGTGATGTGGCCACATCAATATTTATAGCAGTTCAATTCACAATAGCTAAACCATGGAACCAACCTAGGTGTCCTTCAATAGGTGAATGGATAAAGAAAAATATATATATTCTCAATAGAATATTTCTCAGCTTTCAAGAAGATTGAAATTATGGCATTTGCCGATAAATGGATGGAGTTGGAGAATATCATGCTAAATGAAATAAGCCAATCCCAAAAAATCAAAGGCCAAATGTTTTCTCTGGATACTAATTCACAATAAGAGGGGAGCATAGGGAAGAATAGACTTACCTTAGATTAGCTAGAGGGGAATGAAGGGAGGGGAGGGGAGGGGATATGGGGATAGGAGGGATAGTAGAATGAAACAGACATTATTACTTTATGACCAATGACATGACCAATGGCATGACCAATGACAACACATACAATCAGAAAAATGAGAAATTATATCCCATCTAGCATATATCAAAGTGCATAAATGCATTCTATTGTTGTGTATAACTAATTAGAACAAATTTTTAAATTTTTTTTAATTAATTTTTATTGTAGGTTGTTCAAAACATTACATAGCTCTTGATATATCATATTTCACACTTTGATTCAAGTGGGATATGAACTCCCATTTTTACTCCATATACAGATTGCAGAATCACATCAGTTGCACAACCATTGATTTACATATTGCCATTCTGGTGTCTGTTGTATTCTGCTGCCTTTCCTATCCTCTACTATCCCCTCTCCCCCCTCCCCTCCCCTCTTCTCTCTCTACCCCCTCTATTGTAATTCTCCCCCTTATATTTTTCCTCCTTTCCCCTCACTTCCTATAAATTTTTTAAAAAATATTTTTTGTAGTTGTTGATAGACCTTTATTTTTTATTTATTCATACGCGGTTCTGAGAAACAAACCCTGTGCTTCACACATGTCAGGTTAAATGCGCTACTGCTGAGCCACAGTCCCAGCCCCAAATTTAAAATTTTTTTAAAAGGAATGGGATGGGGTTGTGGCTCAGTGGTAAAATGCTTGCCTAGCACATGTGAGGCACTGGGTTCAATCTTTAGCACTGCATAAAAATAAAGTTTTTTTTTTTTTTAAAGAATGCCTGCTTGTTTTTTAAAAATTATTCCCTGAAATCGAAAGGGAGGGAACCCAAACAAACATGTTCTATGAAGCACATATAATCCTGATACCAAAACAAGACAAAGACACACTTAGGAAAGAAATCTACAGACCAGTATCCCTGATAAACATAGATGCAAAAATCCTCAATAAAATATTAGCAAACTGTATTCAAAAACATATTAACACCATGATCAACTGGACTTCATCCCAGGATGCAAGGTTAGTTCAACATACACAAATCAATAAAAGCAATTCATCACTTACATAGAATTAAGAGCAAGAATCAGATGACCATCTCAATAGATGCAGAAAAGACCTTTAATAAAATACGGAACACAATCATGTTAACACTGGAGATACTAGGAATAGAAGGAACTTACCTCAATATTATAAAGGCTATGTATGGCAAACTCCAAAGCCAACCTCATACTAAAAGAAAAAAAACTGAAGGAATTTTCTCCAAATTTGGAATTAGACAAGGAACTCCATTTTCACCTCTTCTATTTATTATACTTCTTCTAGTCAGAGCAATCAAGCAGGCAAGAGAAAGGAAATTATAGGGATATAAATAGGAAAAGAAGAAGTCAAACTATCTCTGTTTGCTCATGACATGATGCTATATATGGAAGACCCAAAAATCTTTCAAAAGAAAACTTTTAGAGCCTATAAATGAATTCAACAAAGTAGAAGGATACAAGATGGATACTCATAAGTCAATAGCTTTTCTACACTCTCACAGTGATTGAGATAAGAAATCAGAAAAACTATCCCTTTCACCAAAACCTCAAAAATAAAATAAAATAAAATACCTGAGAATTAATCTAACCAAGGTGCCGCAGTCTGGCTGGGCACAAAATAACCGAGCCACCACAAAAGCCTTGTAGATTTAAACAGCAACTCTTTATTCCGGAACTCTCACCGGCATTCTACATGCATATTCTGGGAAAATACCCTCCCTCCACCGGGCTCTGTGTACCAATACTCTCAGAACCCCGCGGGAACTCCGAAGGAGTGGGCGCTTGAGGCAGCAGGATCAGGATCCGCCCTAATCCTGGAGCCGCCCTATTCCCAGCAGGATCCACCCTAAACCTGGAGCCGCCCTATTCCCTGAGCAGGGTCACCTTTCAACCAAAAATGCCATGCATCATTCCTACTTGGCTATGGCTCTCAGCACTAAGGAAGTGAAAGACCTCTACAATGAAAATTATAGAACAGTGAAGAAAAAAATAGATGAAGACATTAGAAGATGGAAAGACCTCCCATGTTCTTGGATGGGCAGAATCAATATTGTCAAAATGGCCATACTGGAGCTGGGGTTGTGGCTCAGTGGTAGAGCACTTGCCTAGCATGTGTGAGGCACTAGGTTCCGTTCTCAGCCCTGCATATAAATAAATGAACAAAATAAAGGCCCATCAACATCTAAAACATATTTTTTTAAAAAAATGGCCATACTAATAAAAGCAATATGATTCAATGTGATCCCACCAAAATACCTATGATAACTAGAAAAAAACAGTCCTTCTATACATGTGGAAGAATAAGAGATCCACCATAGCTAAAGCAATTCTGAACAAGAAAAGTGATGCGGGAGGCATCTCAATATCTGATCTCAAATTATACTAACAGAGCTATTGTTTTCCACAGGTTTTTTGCTGCTGTGACTAAAGGATCTGACCAGCATGACTGTAGGGGAGGAAAAGTTTATTTGAAGGCTCACGGTCTTCGTCCAGAGAAGGCTGGTTCCATTCCTCAGGGCTCAAGGTAAGGCTGAACATCCTGGCGGAAGAGAGTGGCAGAGGAAGGCAGCTCACGTCATGGTGATCAAGAAGCAGAGAGAGATTCCAGCTCCAGATAGGAAATATACACCCGATAGCCACGCCCCAAATTAAGCACTTCCTCCAGCCACACCCCAGTTGCCTCTAGTTACCACCCAATTAATCTCATCAGGGATTCACTCACTGATTGGGTTAAGACTCTCACAATCCAATCATTTCTTCTCCGAAACTTCTTGCATTGTCTCATACGTGAGCTATTTAGGGGACACCTCATATCCAAACCATGACAGTTACCATAGCAAAAACAGTATGGGACTTGGCATCAAAAAAGACATGAAGACCAATAGAATAGAATAGAAGACACAGAGACAAACCCACATAAATACAGTCATCTGATAATTAACAAAGGTGCCAAAGATATGCTGAAGAATAGATAGTATTTTTAGCAAAGAGTGCTAGGAAAAATGGATATTCTTATGTAGAAGAATGAAATTACATCCCTATCTCTCATCCTGCACAAAAGTCAAGTCAAAATGGATCAAAGACTTAGGAATTAGATCAGAAACTGTGTAGCTACTAGAAGAAAACATAGGTTCAACACTCCATCTTACAGGTATAGGTACCAAATTCCTCAACAAGAACCCTACAAGTTCAAGAACTAAAACCAAGAATCAGTAAGTGGGATGCCATCAAATTTAAAAACTTCAGCACAGCAAAGGAAATGATTGAGAGAGCAAAGAGAGAGCCTACAGAATGAGAGAAAATCTTTGCAGCTGCTCCGCTGACAGGGGATTAATATCCAGAATATATAAAGAACACAAAAATCTCAGTGTCCCCCCCGAAAAAAAGCCCCACAAACAACTCCTTCAATAAATGAGTAAAAGAACTAAGCATAAATTTCTCAAAATAAGAAACACAGATGGCCAACAAAGATATGAAAAAATGTTCAACATCTCTAGCAATCAACTAAATGCTAATTAAAACTACATGAAGATTTTAATTTCACTACAGTTAGAAAGCCAATTATAAAAAAAACAAGTAATAATAAATGCTGATAAGGAGTTGGGGGAAAACACATTGGCACATTGTAGGTGGGACTGCAAATTAGTGTCACCACTCTGGTTGTGTGGGGATCCTCAGAAAAACTAGGAATGGAACCACCATATGACCCAATTATCCCACTCCTTGGTATATATCCAAAAGAATTAAAATCAGCATAGAGCAAAACAGCCATCCATTTCCATGTTTATAGCAGCACAACTCACAATGGCCAAGCCATGAAACCAACCCAGATGCCCATCAATAGTCGAATGGATCAAGAAAATGTGGTCTATACACAATGGAGTTTTACTCAGCCATAAAGAATGAAATTATGGCAGTTTCCAGTAAATGAAAATGAAAATGGAGAAAATCATGCTGACTGAAATAAGACAGACTCAGAAAATCCTGGATTGAATGTTTTCTTTCATAATTGGAAACTAGAACAAAGTAAGAAGAATGAGAGGGAAAGAGGAAGGAAGGGAAAGACAAAGAAATAGGATGAATTGAACAAAATCTTGTTATATACACATATAAATGCACCAAAGGGAATTTAACCTTTATGTATACATAGAAGGGCAGTTTATAGTAGAGTAGAGGGGGAGGAATAGGGGAAAGGAGGAGGGGAGGAACAAGGAGGAAATGGGGATTAGAAATCAAATTTCTTGTGTACCATTTAGTCAAAATGAATCCAAGTACTATGCATAATCACAATGCTAAATAAATAATAAAAAGAGTCCAAGAAAAAATATATATTTATTATAAAAAACAAATTGAATATAAAAGGTGAAGAGAAGTAGACAAAAATAACATGAAATTCTCCACCAGATCATAAGCATTCCATTGGTAAACTTCCTTCCAGAGATAGCAATGCACAACGTGTATTTACTCTTTAATGGACCTGGAATCCTACTCTATGCACAGACTGCTAATTGCCTGCCAGATATGTATTCTTATCTCCCTTGGTAACGGGACCCCTGGTAATATGCCCAGGAGAAATTCCATTTTTAAGTCTTCCCAGGAAAGCTGTTGTGGCCTTTCCCTAGGATATCCTGATCACTGGCATGGTGACTGGAGATCTGGCAGCTATAAGGTGGCTAATGGCATAATATACCACCTCTCAAGGATGGCAGAGCAGAACTGAAGGATCTGAACCTCCAATGATTTCAAGGAACAAGACACAAACCTGAACTGTCTGCCTCTAATTTTTTCTTAATGTTAGAGATTTGTTTATTATTTATGAATAAGCAATTGATTTATTTATCCATTTGTTTAAGCCTTTAGGCTTAAATAGCTATGTATACTTGTGTACCTTTTCCAGTTAATGTCTAAAATTTCTTTAAGTTTAAATAGTTGCAAAGAATGTAATTCTTATTGAAATTGTAAAAGTATCGCATCACTCCTTAAAATTTGTTCAAAGCAGTATAAATTTCTTTCCAACATTCACCATCATCTATTTAAAAATATGTGAATGAAATCTCTGTGAGCAGTTAAATTTCAGATCATTTAGTTTTTTTCTTGAGCTCTAATTTCTGTCTTATGTATCTTAGAGGATTTCATCCTATGTATTTTTCTGCTTGAAGGTCTTTAAAATATCTTTTGTCTCTACAATAAAATAAGACACATACAGACATTAAAATGCTTTTCTACTTCTTATGACCATCAATCTCTGAGGGTTAAAAGTTCGTTCTGCATTGAGCTATATTAAAATCTTGATGAATATGTGACCAAAGCATCATAAGTCCATTTAAAAAACTTTTAAATAATAAACATAAAAGAAAAAATAGAAATGCATATGAATAAGATGAATAGAACAAGTTTTCAACTAATTAGCTTATTTATCCATAGATGACTATTACTTATTGCTACAATAAGGATTCAGCTAATTTTTCTTGCTGCTTGTTGTTTTTATATAGAATTGAGTACTATAAACCTGCTCATGTAAAGAACAGCACATGCTTATTATAGCAATGTCATAATTCTTTAAACATTTTATGAATTACATACTGAAAAATCACAAAGTGTGACTTTTAATATTCTACAGATAATACTTCAGTTACATATCCCATGGTTTTGTTGAAATTAGAAATCACTGACTTGCAAAGGATTTACAATCCAATCGTTAGAGTAATCCACGTTTTCAATTTCTGGGAAGTGTTTCAAAAAGACTGTGTACAATGACCCACCAAATATCTGTTAATTACCCTCTCATATAAAGGGGCGTTTGTTTAAATTACTATTCACAACCAGTTGGGAAAGATCCAAACATAAATCTCGTTGACTCTTATCAGCATAGTATTTTTATGAAATGCTTTTTTCTGAGTGCAAACTATAAACAGATTTTCACCCACACCTTGGGAAATGTCCACCACATACCCTAGATGGCAAAGCTAGTTCTCATTGCCAAACCAATTAGCCAAGTCAAGTTTCCAATTTTGAAGTATGTCACCCATTCAGACAAGTGCCCTAAGCAGAATTCTACAGGTCAATGGACTATTGAGAAGCAAATGCAAATCATCATCGTTCTTTGCTGGCATCCCACAAACCCCACTCACATCCTTTTCCCCTCCTCCATCCTTCCCCCAGAGGAAACTAGTCTCCTGACCTGTATGGCAAGAACGATTTTCTTTATCATCCTTCAGTAATCATTTCTACATAATGCAGTAAGTTTGACTTCATTTGGAATTTTTATAAGTGGAAATCTTACAGTTTTTCATGCATCTTCACCTTGTGCTTGAGAAGTTCACATACGTACTTCTATGTATCAATAATTTTCATTTTCATTTTGGCATTGTTGTTGGTTGTATGAAATAACCATAATATACTGATTCATCCTGCCATTAATGGACATGGAGATTGTTTCCAGGTTGATACTGTAACAAATCCTGTTGATATGAATGTGCATTTCTGTTCCACCTAGAAGCAGAATTGCTGGATACTAGAACACGTCTACCTTCAACCATAGCATGTGGTGACCAAGGTTTTCTAAAGTGGTTGAGTTGCAGAGTGCCCTTCACGTTAGTGCTCCCTGTACCACACCAGTCACGCTTACAAGGATCTGAGAAGAGGTTGATTTTGGCTGACAGTTCTGGAGGCTTTAGTCCATGATCGGCTCTCATGCTTTGGGGGCTGTGGTGGCACATAATGGTGGCAGTGCATTGTGGAGCAGAACAGCTTGTCTCCTGGCAAGGAAGTGAAAGAGAGAAAGAGGAAGAGACCAAGGTCCTACAGTCCCCTTAGAGGGCATGCCCCCAATGGCACGAGAACCTCCCACCTCTCGAAGTTTCCAGCACCTCTTACCAGTAATTTTTTTGCAGCGCTGAGGATGTAGCCCAGGTCTTCTCATAGGCTGGGCGGTGCTCTACTACAGAGCTACACCTCCAGAAATAATGCTTAACAATTTTAATTATTATTTTAGAAATGACTTTTAGTCTAGAAGGGTGTTTACTTCGGCAGAGGATTTTACTCCTTCCAGATGTCTGGGGGCACTAGTTGTCCTAGATAACCTTGGTCCAGTTGTGGGGACTGAGATTGTTGAAATCTTCCTTTCGGTGGCTTCAGGAGTTACTTTATTTCTCTCTTACTCCTAGGTACAGTGGCTTTGGTGGGTCCTGGTAGCCTGCTTCTGTTCCCTTAGCATTGTGAGTTCACCAGAAGCACTTTCTAGCCTCTTGCTCTCTCCGCTGTCTCTTCCAGAATCAGTAATGTCTCTAGGAGCAAGTGGACCAACCTCTGTGGCTCCGGGTTCCTCTCTCCACCTGCATCTTGGCTGGGCTGTTAGTTTTCTTTCTGCTTCCCCTTCTCCTCCTCCGCCTTCTTCTGCTGCTGCTGTTGTTATATTATTATTCTCTTCTTCTCAATTTTGCTAACTCTCATCTATCACGTAGATAAAACATACTTTGAAAACACTGATGCCCCTTTTATATTTCTCTTCATCTGTCCTTTAATTGGAAAGTTAAAAATACTCAGTCTACCATTAGTACCAGATTTAGTTGGTTCCCTAAAATTGGGAGTAATTTACATACATAAAAATCGGAAACCCTGTGTATAACTCAATAGACCTGTCCTGATGTACACACGTCTATACAAATGGGATCACTTATTTGTATTTTGAGTAAATGTATTAATACAGTTAATCCCAAGCAAACCTTGCCACTCCTTGAATTTTCATTCTAAGACAGAAGATGCCATGAGTTTGTCACCAAGTAATACAAGATGCTGCTACTTTCAATATTTCTCATTCACAGGTATTTTTGTTTGTTTGTTTGTTTTGATTTTGTTTTCACTCATGCAGCCTCTCTTCAGGGGTAGTCTTTGTCTATGGAAGATGTGAAAGATTAAATGAAGATTGTCATCACCCTACATGATACATGACTTCAAATTCTGCCAGGATTGGCCAAAATGTCCCATTTATTTCTCATTTTTTCCATCTTGCATTTCTGTGTTATTTAAACACTTTCTGAGATGGTGTGATACATTTCCATGACAAGTGCATATTCGTCACCTTGTTCTGTTTGAGTGAAGCAAGTATCCCTTTGTATGGAAGAGCACTAATTTATTATTAAACCTATCCACTATGTAAAGATATTTAGGATTTTTTTCTGTCAGGCTTTTGTTATTTAAAATGCAGCTGTTAATGTACTTGGATGCATTATGTTTTATTGACTCCCGGATACAAATTTTCTGTATTTTGATATCTGTATGTTGATATTACAATTGCAGTAACAGTCAGACAGGTGCGTGACAGGAGCTTACCTCCCGTGGTCCATGTGGACATCAAGTTGGTCTTAGCTGACCACAGAGTTGTTACTTCCTACTTAGTGGTGAACTTAATGGTACTGTTTATGTCTTGAGTTTAATTGCCTATTAAAACTTTTTCAAAAAGTTTACACTATAAGGTGACTTAGGCTCAAAAGTTACTGTAGAGAATCCATGGAAACAGAACAGCAAGGTGTTAGCCCAAGTATCAGCATCAGAATGGGGGTCAGTGACTTTTAAGAAGATCCTGAAGAGAGAGAGGAGTGCATTTTAATTAGGTTGCCCCACCCAAGTTCTGCAGTACGTAATCCTGTGCAGTATACAGGATGCTGTGGCATGGAAAAACACAGACACTGCCAACTCCTAGTTGAAAGATGGTTGAGAATGTTGTAGAGCAAATTCGTGGGAATTTTAGGAATGTCTTAATCAATTTCCCCTACTTTTTTTGCTGTATGATATATGACAAAAAATTAATGTTTGTGTGGTCTGAAAAAGCTCTTTCAACTATAAATAATTCTGCCACATAAGAAAATTGTGAAGCAGTTTATTTGGCAGGATTTTTTTCTGTCTTAATAATATATAAATATGGGTGTATGTTATAAGAAAGATATATTAGGTTCAATGAAATGTACTTTATCTTTGCATATTTGAGCAGAGCAAAATACCCTATTTCTTTTTTTATTTGTTCTTTATAGTCATACATGACAATAGAATGTTTTTTGACATACTATACTTAGGTGGAGTATAATTTCCCATTCTGTGGTTGTACATGATGTGGAGTTACACTGGTCATGTATTCACATACAAACAAAGGAAAGTTATGTATGATTCCTTCTACTATCTTTCCCATCTCCATCCCCCTTCCCTTCTCCTCATTCCCTCCTGTCCAATCCAGTGAACCTCCACTCCTCCCTCACACCCCCTCCCTGCCTATTGTAAGTTAGCATCTGCATATCAAACAGAACATAGGGTCTTTGGTTTTTCAGGATTGGCTTATTCACCAGCAAATGCCACTATTTAATTCTTCTTTCTTCTTTGTGGCTGAGTAATACTCCATTGTGTATATGTTCTGCATTTTCTTTATCCATTCATCTGTTGAAGGGCACCTGGTTGGTTCCACAGCTTACCTTAGTGTCATTTGAGCTGCTATAAACATTGATGTGCCCAGTCAATATAGTGTGCTGATTTTACATCCTTTGGATATACACTAAGGAGTGGGACAACTAGATCAAATGGTTGTTCTGTTCCAAGTGTTCTGAGGCATCTCCATCCTGCTTTCCAGAGTGGTTGTACCAATTTACAGCCCCACCAGCAATGTATGTGTGAACCTTTTCCCCCATATCCTTGCCAACATTTATTGTTACTTACATTCTTGATAATTGCCATTCTGACTGTATTAAGATGAAATCTCAGTGTAGTTTTAATTTGCATTTCTCTAATTGCTAAGGATATTGAGTATTTTTTCATGTATTTGTTGGCCATTTGTATTTCTTCTTCTGTGAAGTGTCTGTTCTATTCCTTTGCTCATTATTGATTGGGTTATATGCATTTCCCCCTGTATTGCAGTTTGACCAAAGTGTTCTCTAACCCTGAGCTACATCCCAGCTCTGGTTAAAATTTTTAATTTTGAGGCAGAGTCTCATTAAGTCACTGGCTTGGCCTCCCAATAGCTAGTATTACATGAGTGTCTCCAACTCCTGGCTGGAACCTGGGCTTTTCTAACAGGGAAGCTCAGCATTCTTTGGGGGAGATAAGCAGGATTGAGGCTAGTCCTGCTGTTGGAAACTGACACAAAACAGGGCAGTCACGCATTTGTTAAGTGTCTTAGAATGTCCAGGTCAAGACGCAAGGCTGGTGTTATTCCTTTTTCTCAAAACTTGCAAAGTATTGTTAGAATCCAGAAAATCCTGGTGGGTGAAATTCTGGCAGGATGTCTCTGGTAATTTGCCCTGGCTGTCAGCCTCTAAGACTCACAGAAGGACTTTTGCTCTCCGTTTGACCTTTTGACCTTTGACCACTCTGCAGACATTTTGGTTTTTATGTTGTCCCACCCTAGCTGATATGTTTAAGGTAGAGAAAGGCAGGAAGCCATTGGGCAGCGATGGGAGCTTTGGCTTAGGGTGCCCTGATGAAGAGGTTGCTCCAGGTCACCAGGTTTGAGGGTTTCCTTGGTTGGATACCCAGTAGGGATGCGGTATTCTGTGATTCAGGACAGGTGAGATAGACACCTTTCTTTTGCAAAGTAGAAGAAGGGCCATTGAGAAACTGAACAACCTGATGGGAAGGAGTCAATATGGGAGGTTAGTTCTGGAAACTGATCCCCTTAGATCCATTTTTCCTGAATACCATTTGGAAATTTTTCACATAGCCATGGCCACACACATATCCTAATGAAACCATTATTTAAAGTCACTCGTGTCCTTTTCCTACACCATCCGCTGAACACAATTCTAAATGATAAACTAATAATCACTGCTTTGTAGGATTGTTTTATGGGTGTAATTAGATAATGTATGTAAGTTCCTTAGCAACTGTTGTTTGGCATTTAATAAGAATGCAATAACTCAATTGTCAACCAATTTTGTTGCCAATTACCATACATTAATGAATATTCATGTATTCATTCAAGTATTTATTACATGCTTTACGGTGTACTCTGATTAAATGTTCAAGGAGAACTCCTGGCACGGTACAAAGATCATGACATATGGCACCAACCTGAATTCTCACCTTGGTTCAACCCTTGGGAGCTGTGACATCTTGAATCTTGGTTTTATCGTTATGTGCCTGAATTTTTCTGAGTGCGTCAGGAACTTGAGAAAGTAAATTTGAATGATCTCTGAAATACTGCAGAGTGTACACAGAACCCTGAAGATGCCTTCCCGATCCCAAGGGGCTAAGGTTCCCCTTTCCATACTGCTCTCAACCCCCATCCTGGCTTCCCTGTCCAGAATACTCTACCGTAAATCCCAGCTCTGGCTACACACTGACTCATCTGCAGACGAGACCTAGCAGAATGTGAGGAGGTGGGGAAGGAGCCAGGGCAACTGGTTATTAAAGTTCCCCCCTCTGGAGAGGCATCCCCACCCCACTTCCCAGGAAATGACGCTGGGCCAGCCATGGGCAAGAGTGGACCGAGTGGCATGGCTGTCTTGGGTGGCTCTGGAAGGCAGGCAGGAAGGGCAGTGAAGGAGAGTGTATCAGAAGGAGAGACCAAGGTTCCTTTTGATTCTCTTTGGCACTTCTGAGTATGTTAAGAACAAACTCCTGTTTAGTGCTGATAGGTTTTCAACACTTACGCGTTTGTTACTCTGTATTTTTCCCAAGGAGAAAACTAGTCTTGAGGCCTGCAGTCTTCAGATGAACCTTAATAAATGCCTTGGTTTTCACTGTGTGCATCTGCCTAGGTGTCTCTTGGGTACTGCAGGGGATCGACTGTGAGTAGTAGCCAACACGGAGATCCAACCAGTGCTGTGAATGTTTTCTGATGACAACACATTTCATCCTCACAACCACCCTGGTCCTCCATTTTACAGACAGGTAAACTGAAGTCGGAGAAGCTTAGCAAATTGCCTAGAGGGTCATAGGTAGGACAGGGTCAAAGTTGAGTCCAAACCAGAGCTCACACTCTTAGCCTGCTCATGCTGCCTTGTTCAGGAGAGTGGTAGTGGGTTTCCTTTCAAACATGTGTAGTTGAAAGTGAGTCAGTTTAAAGATACTTCTTAAGTTAAATAAAAAGTACAAATCATATGTGGAGAGGGCCCAACTTGAAACACTTGTCCTTGGAAGATCCAAGTTGGGGAAACACTAGCTTCGCCCAGTGCTAAACTCATACTGCAAGTTAATCCCTTATATCATGTGGCTTTTGGAGGTGGGGACATTGGGAAGTAATCTAGGATTAGATGAGGTTATGAAGGCAGGATCCCCATGGTGGAATTAGTGACCTTATGAAAAAAGGAAGAGAGACCAAAGCTGGTACACGTGATGGCCTCTGCCATATCAGGATGCAGCGAGAAGGGCCCTGCCAGATGCTAAGCAGAAGCCAGCCCAATGCCCTTGGACTTCCAGAACCATGAGCTAAATAAACCTCTCTTATTTTTTAAGTTTTCCAGCCTGTGGTATTCACTTATAGCAACAGAAAATGGAATAAATCACATAGGGCCCTCTCCTGCCTGAGGGCTGAGAGCCTTCAGCTCTAATCCAACCTCAGGGACCACAGGGAATCAGTGATGGGGTGGCTTGGCTGCAGGAAGACCGCTGCACCTATTTCCATTTTAAAATCATTGTAGGGCAGGCCATCTGGATAGGGACTCATGTAGATCTTTTTCTTCCTTTTGTATTTTACCATGTAATTTTTTTACGAATTCAAATAATATGATGTGATATATATTGTAATATAATATGATTTAATATAACCCAGGGCCTTTTCCAGTAAACCTAGCATAATGGTTAAGAGTCGTGAGGATTAATACAGTAACACACACCAAGCACTTAGAATAGGGCCTGGCACTCGGTAAGTACAGTTTTGGGGGCATTCAGGTGGGATGAGTAAGCAGGCTGAGGGCTGTGGAGACAGGGCTTCCTGAAGGGGCCAGTCCCAGATGAGCTCCTCCCTGTGCCAACACTGCAATCCAGCTGTCTAGAGTTTTCCAGGACTTGCTTAATTCCAGGCATTTGTGCAGATCTGCCAGTGCCAGCTGGGGAGCCAGGAGACCTTGCTTGCCGGTGCCTGGAGAAGCAGCTTCTGACAGGCCCACCCTGCATTGCCATGGCCAGACCCACCTCCGTGGGATCGCACGGTCCCAGGTTTTGAGAAAACACTCATCAAACACCTGTCCTGGGCCGAGGGCTGCATGCAGCTGGCTGATGAGCTGGAGGAGCAGGTGTTTCCAGAGACTAGGTGCCATCAGGCCAAAGAGGACTTTTAAAACCAGAGGAGAGGGATTCTTCTAGACTTCTTAGGCAATCAGACTGAGATCCAGAGAACAGGGTCAGGCAAGGACCGAGGCTGCTCAGTGAGAGCAGGGGCTTGTGGCTGGAAGCTGGACTTTTGGTCCTCATCTCCACATTATACTTACCTTTTGCAAGGTTTTACAATTTACAGGTGTCAGTGGTTCGAGGACGGGTCCTTGTGTAGAACGAACATGTCTGTGTCACTAGTTGTCTAACCAGACCCTAGTCATGGTCCCTCATCTATAAAACTTGGGTTGTAATTAGCATTTCCTTCCAGGGCTGCTGTGCAGATGGGGCTGGATGGGCAGGACAGGTGCCTCTCTGAGCTGGCTACAAAGAAGAATAGGGGAGCCCAAGACTCAGAGGGGAGCCTGGGATTTCTGTGGCTCAGAAAGGCAAGGATCTGGTCTGTTTAGTTTACTTCACTGTTGTGGACAGAGACATGGCCAAAACCTTCTGTCATTGGGGGAATTAGTCAATGAGATGAAGAGGAACTTTATTTTTGTCCCTTTGGTTAAAGCTAATCCCGTGGATTCAACATGAGACGTTCTACCTACCGGGCCATGCCTCAGAAAATGCATTTGAACTTCCATACAGATGTTCGACGTACCCAGGCTCAGGAGAGGGCTCTTTGCAGTGTGCGATTTGCACTGACAGTTCAGCCCGAGGCTCTGGAATCTCACCGTCTGAGTTCCCATCCTGCCCCTACCACTTTGGAGGTGGGTGGCCTCAGGCAGCCATCAGCATCCGTGTGCAAGGTGATGATGACAGTGGTGTCTATTTCACAGGCTTTCTGTCAATCGAGATGAGGCTAAACAGAGCCTGTGTTCTAGAAGGCACTTAGCACAGGCACCGGCAGACAGGACGGGCACCGTGACGGCTGTTACCGTAATAAAGACACACAACCGCATCTTTGAGATGAGCAAAAGCATCATCGTCTTTGCCAAAATATGAACCAATTGCTCCTTCCAGCTGTGTCATGTGTGGTGCTTACTCTGAAACCCTGGTGTCTGAGCTCTCAGAAGCCAGCCCCTGCGTTTTGGGCAGCTCTGTGTCCAGTCAGAGCACCTTCTGACCCCAGGTTCAGTGCCCAGCCCTGTGAGGTTCTCCATCCTGGTCTGCCCACTAGTGTAGACTATACATCTGCTGGGGGAGCTGTTGTAGGAGGGGCAGCCCGTCGGCAGTGTTTGGTGGGACCCTTCAGGACTGACATCTGGCTGTGACTGTAGCAGTGCCGCTGCTCATTAAAGGTGGAGCTTCCAGAGAACTTTCTAGATAGGTATTCTTGATGGGATGCTCAGAAGGCAGAATGAGACTGATTGCAACTGATCCTGAGTAGGTCCCAGCTTCTCTCTCAGTTTCATCTAAAAAATAGGAAAAAAGAACACCTTCTCTTCTAGGGCTTCATAAGGATCAGATGAGCTCATTAAGTGCAGTGCTCTGTAAATGCAAAGCCTCTCTTGTGCAAGTTCTTTTCACCCATCACACACACTCACACACAGTTCTGGATTTTCTATCTTCCCCAACCATCAGGCTGCTGGGCAGACAGGAGGGCTCTTCTTTCTCCTCCATCAATTTGATCCTGTCCAGCTCCCCTCTTGGCCCCAGCTCTACAGAGGAGAGGCTGACATGGAGCTTGCTGGGTAGTGGAAGGTGCATTGTGAAACAAGGTGGGGGTGATCCTGGGGGCCCATCCCCCCAACTGGCTCAGGAAGGAGTTGTTTATCAGGTGGGAGATTTATGAACACAAAGCGATCCCTTTTTGAGGACAAACTCCTTGGAACTGGGTGCACAAGGAAGCTAAGGTGTTTCCTCTGGGAGGGAGAGCATGCTGACTCAAGAGTCATCTGAATGTGCCCTCCAGTTCTGGGCACGTGAACCGGCCCCTGCCCTCCCTCTACTTCAGTTCAGGCTTTTTCCTTACAGTGAGCAAGCAATGATCATGATGACGATGACGAAGATGAGGATGATGGCTTCACCTGGATTGCTTCCTTTAGTCCTCATGGCATCCCAGAGAGGCAAGTACTCTGTTACAAGCAGGTAAACTGAGGCACACAAAAATTTTAAAAATGCATCATGTTACAAAATCACTTTCCTGGGAAATCAAGGGCCAACCTGGACATGGGCTCCAGCACCTCAGCTTCTTCCCCTGTGCCTTACTTACTGCCTGCCACTTGGATGGAAGGAAAGGAAGGGTCTTCCAGGTGGTGAGGAGGGAATGAGATTGTGTGTGTGTGTGTGTGTGTGTGTGTGTGTGTGTGTGTGTGAGGGGGCTGGGGTGGGGAGAGAGAGAGCTTGTTAAAATCTAAAGTGTAAAAATGAAGTAGAGAATTATCACTGTTAGACCAAAGCTGTGTGCTTCACAAATACATTTTTCCCTTCTGTAGGCTGGGAGTCTCAAGCATCTAGTTGAGACTCTTAGGGCTCTCCCTACCTCAGTTAAAAGTCTTTTCTCTCTTTCTGGAATGTGAGGGGAATAAGCTCACCCTCACAATAGGGTGATTCTGGGATTTCTTCCCTTGGCCATCTTGTTGCTTGTTGTTGTGACTTTAGGTGAGTCTCTTATCTTCTCTGTAGCTGAGTCTTGATTTCACATCTAATGTGAGAATCACCATAGCCTGGCTCAAGCCATAGGGTTGGGAGGATCTGTGAAAGTCCCTGTGCAGTAGTACCTAAGTTAATAGCCAGCCTCCCAGGGCTCCCTGGTCATGAGTGGTGAGTGCCTTCCAGAATGGGTAACGTAGATATAGGACGTGTCCCTTTCTGTAGAATGGTCTATTCTACAGTGTTGCTCCAGAGTACAATATTTGTTTACAGGTTTGTGGTAGGTTTTTTTTTTCTGTAAAAGATATACAATGTAACACACAAATCAAGGCACAGAATCTTATCATCACCCAGAAAGTCCCCCTGTGCCCATTCCAATCTCCATCCTCACACTAGAGGCAGCCCTGTTTGGTCATTTTTTCTAGACCCTACATAGTCTTTCCTATTTATGAAAGACTTTGATATTGCTAATGGTCCCCAAAAGCTTGCACCATTTTTCACTTAGAGTCTTAGACTAGCAAAATCTCCATCCTCTCTCCTCGGTTTACTGTATCTGTGTATCCAACAAGCACCAGCCAGCCCTTGGGAATCGGAAAATGAGATGCCTTCAGAACCTACCCCAGTCTGCTTCTATATATTTAGATTTGGCCCTTAGGGATGGGGCTGGACGTATTTCCTGCTGTGTCCCTTTCTTGAAGGGTCTGATTGACATTTCCAAGGCAGTTTCTGCCACCATTTGCAGGATGGCCAGGTGAATGAGAGGGCGTGAAGGGCATTGGCTATCACCTCTCAGGACGGTCCCTGGGACAGGGCTGGTCCTCAGGATGTTGCCTACAGCTCTGCTGTGCCAGTTGGCTGTCCATTACAACAGCAAAACACCAGACAGACTCAACTTGAACAAAGAGAAGGTTTTATTTGGCTCAGTTTGGGAGGTTCCAATTCCTGACTGACTGGCCACATGGCACTGGGCCTGTGATGGAGGAGGCAGCAAACCACGGTGGGAGCAATTGGTGGAGCAAACCTGCTTACGTTTTAAGCCAGGATGCAAAGAGGTGGGAAGTTGGGGCCCCACAGTCCCCTCCAAAGGCAGCCCCCCCCCCACTGAAGACTTCCCATTAGGTGACTCCCCTGAAAGGTCCCACCACACCAAATAGTGCCACCCCAGGGACCAGACCCTTAACATAGGGACCTCTGATGGACATTCAGCAATGTCCACTCAGGCTGGTTGGTGACTGGTGCCTCTGATCCCAGAGTGGGGATGATAGGAAACGTGAATCAAATTTAACTGCAAATTGTGAACTGTAAGCTTCTTTGGGCTTAACATTGTGGAAAGGGGTGGGAGCCACATTCTACCTTTTTACCTCAGACCCATTGGAACACAAAGCTCAAGAAGAAAAAGCCAAACCCAACCCTTTGCAGGGATATTAGAACCAAGGCTCAGGTAATTCCCATGTGTTCAGGGCCTGCACCCCCACAAGCTTCCCCTAGCGCCTGCCATCCTCAGGGGGCGGAGGAGACATGTATGTGCTGAGAGCCAGCCAGGGGGACAGACCTGTGACTGCAGGGGCTCTGAGCAGGTGGGTGATGACCTTAGCCCTGCTGGGTAGCAATGAGAGGAGGGTGCAGGGATAAATGTCACTGCAGAGCAGGAGACTTCCAGAGCTTTCAAAGGGGATGAAGGATGGCTTCAGTGCCCAGCAGGAGGGGATTTGCATGAAAAGCTTGGAATCTAATCATGTGCCCTGCCTGTTGGGTTGGCTTGCTTTGGTGTATGCTGATGGGCAGCTGAACAGGATGAAGGCAGAGGGTGACCTGGATCTCAGGAGAGGTCAGCTGAGGACGCTGTGCCCAGGAGGGAGGAACTCAGGAGGACGGCAGTGGCAGTGTCCCTAGGACTTGCTGGAAGTGGCAGGAGTGAGGCTGATGGGGAGAAAGCAAATAGGGATGGGGCAGGGCCTAGGAACTCACCTGGTAACAGGAGGACCACAGTGTCCCTGAAAATGCATGTTAGCCAGGCCAGAAATTGATGGGCAGGAACTTTCCTTATGGAACAGATGTAGAATGCAAGACCTTCTTTGCTCACCAGGAAGGGCCCTGTGAGAGACAAAGAAAGAAAGGGCACATGACAGCGACATGCATGTGGGGTGTGTGTGTGTGTGGTAGAGAGGCTGGGGCTGCCCCTAGGGCTCCAGAACCTCTGTAGCAGAGATTCCCAAGTGGTGAGCTCTCCATCACAGGAAATATGCAGGTAAGACCTACTAAACCTTGGCAGGGATAGTGTGTGTGTGTGTGTGTGTGTGTGTGTGTATGCGCACACATAAGCGCGCGTGCATGCACATGTGTGCATGTGTGTGTTTCAGAAGCGAGATGAGATTATGATTATGAGATTATGGTTATTACATGTTTCAGCTAGATTAGTAATTCCCATCTATGTAACATCTTCCATATTTTTTCCCAGGGCTGGGGTTTGAACCAAGGGTTTCACGCATGCGCTGTGTACCCCTGAGACGCATCCCCAGCCCCATCTTTCAGAGTTTTGACACATGTGACCTATTTATATACCTTTTGCTCTTGAAAGATTCACTCTTTTTGACACAAATGAATACATGTTCAAGGAAAACTTGAATTCAATACTACAAAGGAAAAGTAGAATAATTGTGTCGTCAATGCAGGATGACCTTATGGTCACCATCTCTGTCCTGGCAAACTAAAACTGTGTTGGCCAGTCCTGGCTTGGTACTGTTGACAGCGTTGTCCTCCCTTAGGCATCTTCTGCATTCTGCAGATCCACATTCTTCCATCTATAAAACAAGGCTTTGGGTTGGGAAAGGACAGCTAGGTCCTTTGCAGCCCTGACATTCCTCCCAGTTGGACTCTCAGAGTCTCCCGTTCATAGGTGAGTTTTCATTGGCTGTTGCTTCTGGGGGAAGGGGAGTTGGGTGCTTAGTGAAGGTATCAGCTCCTCTACCCAAAGCCCCTGCTAGCCCAGCAGGCAAAGCAGACGTCACTGTGGAGCCTCCGTCCCCAAGTGCCCCTCAAGGCCCTTCTCTCCTCCCCACCTGCCCTGCTTCAGAGTTCGGCCCCATTGAAGGATTCACGTAGGCTAGATGTCGGCTTGAAAAATAAGATTCCGTTAAAGATCCTTGTCCACTCCCTTACCCCGGCCTGGAGATGAGTCTGTCCTTATTTGATTTGGTTCAGGGACACTTTCAAAAGAAGTGTGGGAGTGGGAAGCCAATCTATCACTGAGAGCGAGACGTCCAGGAAAGCATTGGGGAATTTATGTGTAACTTGGCAAAGTGCTTTAAAACGTTCGCACCCCCAGGAGGTCGGCAGGGTGAGGTGGCACTGTGCACATCACCCATGCCAGGGTACAACCCCACCTGGCTGGAGGCAAGTTCACAGTGTGAAAATTAGGCTAGAGGAGCAAAAGGTAAATGAGTAGGTAATTCTGCCTTGTCCACCCGATGAGTTTCTTAAAGGAATTCTTTCAACAGGCAATCCTTCGTGAGTTTTGAACAAAATTCTGAACTTTCCCAGGATGTGGTAAGGACTTAAGATGACCACATTTCCATCAGATGCATTTTCATGATGAGTTTCTTCTTAGAAACTATTTATCTCTTCTCTGTCTCTATAGACTGGACTCTTCTGGGCCTTTCCTAGAAATGTGATGCACGATATGTGGCCTTTGGTGTCGGGCTTCTTTTACTGAGCATGATATTTCAGAAGTATCAGAACGTCATTCCTCTCGAGGCTGAACGATGTTGTGTCCCTGTCTGCTACACCAAGCTTGATTCCTTTGTTCATGTGGTCAGCACTTGGACTGTTTCTGCTTTGGGCTATTACGGATAACGTCGTTACGAACATTTATGCACATATTTCTGGATGTGGAAACGTGTCTTGGTTTCTTTTGGACATGTTCTTAGGAGTGAAATTGCTGTACCCTACATTGACTTTTTTTTTTTTTTGTCTCACTTTCCACAGTGGCTGCACCATTTTACATTTCCACCAGCAACGTCTTGGGGTTCCAATTTCTCCACATTGCCAACACTTTTGTCATTCTGCCCTAGTCATCTGAGGGGTCCGGAAGTGGTGTCTGCTTGAGGGTTTGATTTGTTATTCCTAAGACACATCTAGGACTTGAATCCATGTCTCCCGGCCCCAATACTGAGGAACAAGGATGAGGAGTGCTGGTCTGGGGGAAGGAAATCTTCCACCATTCCCTCTCCCTGTGGCCAAAGGCAGAGGGATTTGTTCAGGTTCCCAGTGTGAAAGTGATATTGATCACAACAGGGGATGGAGTCGTGGATTCTGGATGAAGGCAGAGAAGACACCATAGAAATGTGGATCCCATTCATTACAGATGTAATAGTGAGGGGCTGGGGTCGTGGCTCAGTGGTAGAGAACTTGCCTAGCACAGGTGAGGTGCTGGGTTTGATCCTCAGCAACACATAAAAATAAATGAATAAAATAAAGGGATTGTGTCCATCTACAACTAAAGCTATTTTTAAAAATGTAATAGTGAAAACCAAACCAAGCCCTTCATATAATAAGCCCACCTTATGAGGGATACATTTTAAGAAAAGTAGCTTGGATAATACCAAACTCTCTGTATACTATGTCTTTTTTCCATAGGTGCATACCTTTGATAAAGTTAAACATAAATTGGGCCCAACAAAGAATCAACAACAACAACAAAACAAAAAATATATATATATTCCATTGTGATGTCATATACCATGAGGTCTTCACCAGAGCCAAGCAGACGTCAGCATCATACCCTTGAACTTCCAGCACCATGCCTTGAACTTGTGAGGTAAATAAACCTAGCCTCAGGTACTTTGTTATAGTAACAGACACAGCAAGGATCATCAGTATCTAAGCAGAAAGCCAAGGATCAAGCAGGACTTACTCATGGCTGTTCTCTATCTACTTCATAGGCCTGGGCCATATACTCAACAGGTCCTTAGGAGAGATCAGTCGAATGAAAAGACTGGAAAGGAAAATAGATCCAGTCCAACCCTTTCATTTACATTCAGGCCAACTGAGGCCCAGTGAGGAAGTGATTCTTGGAAGCTTATTAGCTAACAAATATGAGGCCCGGCCTTTGCTGTACACTGTGGAAGCAGGTTTCCATGGCACCAGGTGGTGGAGATCTGTCTACAGGACGCCTCGCCTAGAGGTAGCCAGGCAGGAAGGCCCCGCCCTCCCCGCGTCTGAACTCCAGGAACATCTGCTCATTAGCAACCCAGGGAGAAGAGACAGTTAACCTTTGCAGCCTGAAAGGCTTTGTGGGGGCGGGGCAGGGAGAGGAGGGAGTGGGGAGAAAATAGTGACAATAATAGTAAGGGCTACGATTTATTGAAGGTCTGCTACAGGCCAGGCCCCCTTACATTTATTATTTTGGTTTCTTCAACATTCCTAAGATATATTGTCACACAAGGTCAGATGGTCCTGGCTGCTGAAAACTTTCTAAATAGAGTTTTTTAAAATGTGGCGAGGGAAGGTACCCCAGACAAGATCTCCCTATTTTTTTAAAAATTATGGGTGCCTTACAATTATGCACATTAGTGGGATCCATCGTTACATAATCATACATGCGCACGACACAATAGGACCTCACTATTCGCCCTCTGCTTTTGTGTGTGGGACATAAACTCCCAGCATAGGTCAGAGAGCAGAGTGTCCAGACAGGTGGGCTCTCTCCTCTCTTTGGCAGAGCTGTTCGGGGACAGAGGCTTCCGGCTTGGGACCCTTGGTGAGTGGGTGTGGCCATGGACTGGGTTCCAGCCAGTGGGCTTCCAGCAGAGATGATAACCAATACTGCTAAGCCTGGCCTCTAGGACTTCCTGATTGTCCTCCCTGAGGCCAGGGTCGAGGCCAGCAAGACCCCTGTCAGCCTGGCCTCTGGTTTAGAGGACTGGCGCTGCCTTGTTTAGAACCATTAATTCAAACCACTGGGCTTGAACCAATACACATTTAGGGTCTAAAAATTTAAAAACAAAATTAATTAACTTAATATGCCAAATACCCAGGAGGTCACTCGTTTGCACCTCTGTGCTAAGTGTGCTGTGTAATTTGGTTTCTTACCTTTTTCATGCTGTCTTTTGACCCATAGATTTTTTAAAAATGTTTTTTTTTACATGGCATTTTAATGACTTTTAGTTTTTATTTTTTTTTATTCTTTGAAAGAATCTCTGTAGCCTAAGATTATTTTTAAAGTCATATGTGTGTCCTTCTAGAAGGCTTACGATTCACATTTACATTTTGACTCCATCTGGAATTTATTTTGATGGAAGGTGTGAAGTGGATTTCCAGTTTAGTGTCCCCAGCCTCAAATAGTAAAGCACTTTTGCTTTCATTCCATTTATTTAAGGACCTATTTTTTTAAGGTAAATAAGTTGTAACTATTATTTTCACATTTTAAATATTTAATATTCTAAATAGTTTAATCGGTTGGATCAGAGATGAGCAAACGGTAGCACCTTACCCTGGAATTTCCAAAACTGTGAGGTAAATAAACCTCCTTTTTTGTGTGAAGTTAATCAGCCTCAGGTATTTTGTTATAGTAACAGAAAATGGACACACACCAAGGACCTTCCATATTGAAGTACGAAGCCCAGTAGAGCTTTCTGCTAATGCAGCAAGCAGAAGGACTTGGTATGATTTTTCTCATGGCTATACTCTATCTACCTCAAAAGCCAGGACCATAGACTCAGCAGGTTTGATAAATCAATAAATTGAATTATATATCAAATTCTAATATGCAGTTAGGTTTATAATTGGACTCTTCTGATTTGTGTATCTGTTTGCCTATTAAGGCACTTCTCTACACTATTTTATTTATGGTATATTAAATGCACTTAAACACTTACTATCATTAATTATTGTTAATAATAGTTAAATATCTGTTTTCTGGTGAGGAAGTTTATCTTCATTTTTCTGCATCACTTTTCCTAAGTATTCCCATATATTTATTTTTCAAAGATGAAGTTAGTCAAAAGAAATTAGGCTGGTACTCTAACTGGGATTGTTTTGAATAAGGAAAACTGAAGTTTTTATGACACTGGAATTTTATATAGAAGTATGTGCTTTTTAATTCATTCAAGTATTATTAAAATGTCTCACTGAGCATTTAAAGTTTTCTCTTCGTAGGGATCCTGCACAGTTACTGTGAAATTGATTCATGCATGTTTTATCCTTGTTATTCTTATTAAAAACGGAATCTTCCTTCTAGTACGGTCTTTTCATAGGCCGTTGTTGGTATAAGAAGCAGCTGACTCAACTTTCTTTTTGTTTCTAAAGTTTTTCAATTGATGTGGGTGTGTAATCAAGCCATCTGCAAATCACATTCAATTCTTACCCCCCTTTTAAAATACATTGACCTCTTATTTTTCTCCTTATTTAATTGCATTGGCTTCTCCTTCCAGGACACTGGCTGTGTTTTGGTTTTGTTTTCTTTTTGTGGTGCTGGGGCTGGAACCCAGGGCCTCACACCTGCTAGGCAAGCACTCTGCCACCAAGCTGCACCCCAGCTGCACCCCAGCCCAGAACAGGGTTCAACAGTGATGTTGGTGGTGCCTTCCTGCTCCCAGAGACCATTGGAGGAGTCCCTAATCACCACTGGAGTGCCATCCAACCCTCTAAGGGAGGCCCGGGGAGGGGCAGTGGCCCTAGTTAAAAAGGCCCTCCATGACCCCTCTCCACACATTCCTCACCCTGGGCTTCCCAGACTCTCTGACCTTCACCTGTGAACAGCCAGCCTTCTGTATCCTTGGATTGTGCACCTAGGAGTTCAACCAACTGCAGATGGAAAACATTCTAAAAATATTTGCATCAGAACTAAACACAGAATTCCCCCTTGCCGTTATTCCCTAGGCAATGCAGTAGAGCAACTACTCACACTGCATGGACGTGCAATCGGGGATTACACAAGTGATCTAGACAGGATTTAAAGTATACCAGAGGGAGTGCATAGGTCAAACACAAATGCTACACCATTTCACACAAGGGACTTGAGCATTGTGGAGCTTGGAGTCCATGGGACGGTCTGGAGCCAGTACCCCACGGACACCAGGAGGCCAGTGCCTCTCCTTCTATAATAACAATTACACATCATATGAAGCATCCGGCATTGGGCTCTTCCACTGGAACATAAGCTCTCCCAGGGCAGAGACATGGGCTTTGGTTCACCGCCGTCTCCCCCAGCCTATTGCCCTGCCTGTTGTGTAGGAAGCATACAGTCAACAAGTGTTCAACGGAATGGCACATTCACAGATGCCCTTAGCCCCCTAGGAAGCTCTTTCTTTCTGATAACTGCTGCTCAAACTTGCACAGCACCAACAGATCCTTTCATATGCACTCACTTGCTTTAGCCAGGCATCGCAAACCCTGCAGATGTTTCTTTCTTAGTTCTCATTTGACAGATCTAGAAAAAGGAAGTTCAGAGAGGTGAAGTAACTGGCTGAAGGTTTGCTCAGCTCAGAAATGGCGGAATTATATCGCCATCTTTGGGTTCTTTCCATGGGTCTGTGCTGCGGCTTAATGGTCCATCCTACGGAGAGCAGCAATTCAGAAGATTTTCCATGTTGATAATGAATTGTGACTTTTCTCTTTTAATTGCTGATTGAGAAGGAAGAGGGGAGTGAATGAAAATGCTCCCATAAGGTCTTGATTTCATACCCACCAGCAAAGGTTTGGTTAAGGTGGAGGAGGGAGGGTGGGGTGGGGCTGGAGGGGGTGGGGTGACAGGAATAGAACAGCAGCTGCCTGGACTTTCTTCTGCCCATTATCCAGAGCCGCAGGCCTCAGTGCTGTTGCTGGGAGGCCCTGGGGACAGTGACTCAGTTTTGGTCCACGGGGCCAAGTCAGGTCCTCTAGGTTGCTGACCCTATAGAGGATGGCACCCTCTGGGGCAGTGTCACTGGGGGCTTGGCAGCTCTGCCTGCACATACATCTGACCCCTTTGGTTGGCTCAAAGGAGAGAACAAGAATACCCAGTCTGTGCCCTCAGGCATGTTCTGAGGGTAGAGAATAAGTCAGCACCCACGGGTGCCAGGCCCCACACCTGCCCCCCTCCCTCCCCATGCACTCACCATTTCATTTTCTCTTCTTGCCGGCTCGGAAGTGACCTCTAATTACCATAAATGGAGTTTCACAGAGATGGAGGGTCACAGCTTCCCCCACTCACCAGGGTTCAGAGCTGCAGTTTGGGCCTGGGGACTCTGATGCCCAGGCTCACAGGGGTGTGCCTGGTCCCACGGAAATAGAGAAGAAGTCCAGGCAGGTGGCTTGCTGGGTCCCTGCAGGTCACACCAAGGGAGGCTGCCTCCAAGGTGAATTGGAGGAGGCTTTCAGGATGGCCCCGGGGACAGCACAGAGGCCGGAGCCCATCTGCTCCCTGAGGGACGGGTAAACAGTTTGGCTGGCAGTAAGGAGAGATGAGGGATTAAACCCAGGCTCTGCGCTAAAGGGTAACTTCTGCATCAGCGATTCTGAAGGGCATGCTCTGCTCCCCTAGGGGGCAGACCTGGGCAAAACGGTGACGGCAGAAAGGGTCCCCGTGTGTCACCCTCCTCCAGAGCCCAGGCTGAATTCAGATCCCATGAGGCTTTCTGTTAAGTCACCCTCTGCACCTCTCCCCCATGCCATGTCAGGCGCCCCCTCCTATGCCTCTAAAGATATCTGTGCCACTAAGGATTCTCAGAGCCACCCCCAGCCTTCCAGGATGCTGTGGAGAAGGACTCACTACCATGGGGGGTCTCCCAGCATCTCGCATGTTGGGGAGCACTCTGCCTCCTTGGGAGCCCACCAGGGTGGCCCACAGGTTCAGGACCACCCACTGACAGCTCTAGCGGTGGCTTCCCCCTCTCTCTGGCCCTGGTACAGGCCTTCAGTGTCATTGACTCCCCTCTAAGCAAGTAAAGTGGAACAGGCACATGGCAGCCCTCTATCACATGCCTCAATGTCACTATCAGAGTGGAAAATCTTCAGGGGTCATTACTTTCCAAAGGGCTGGCAGCCTCCCATCCCCTTGTCCATTAGTGGCTCCTTAAAACGCAATCCAATATCCTGGTGAACTTCACGCTGAAGCCAAACCTGCTGTCCCCTGCCTGGCTCTAATCCCTATAAATCTCCAGCCCAAGTCAAGAACTGACCCAGCACTGGGCCCTGCAGCTCGATCCTGAAGTGACTTGGCTGATACTTATGGGAGGGACAAAAGGGGCTAAATCTGAAAGACATTTGGGTCCCCTTAAACTAGGTGACAAGTGATCTCCAAATTGGCACATCCTCACCAACATGAAAAATCCTGCCAGGGACAGTCATGATGCGGGGGCGGGGGGGGGTCCTGCCAGATATGAAGATAGGGTGGTGACTATAAAAGCCCGCTCCCCTCAGTGTTTCTGAGACCCAGGGCTGCCTTAGCCTCCTAATCCCAGTTTGCTTTACTCCCAGCTCTCCAACCTTCCCCAGAGAGCGAGAGCACTCGTTTGCCCCCATGAAGACCCACCATGTGTCCCATGAAGACACTCAGCATGCCCCTGTGCTCCCCACACCGACCTCTCACTTCCCAAACCAACTTCCTTTTACTTCTGAAAGACATTAAGACCCTGCAAGGAGAAACCTAGTCATTGAGCTTCCTCCAAAAAAAAAAAAAAAAAAAGGTTCCAAAGGATCAGGACACAGCCCCTGAGTTGACCTTCAAAACTACTGACACCAACTTCTGTTGTCATCTTACACTCTGTTGAAGAACCCAAAATAGCGCCCCTTTCTGTCACCCAAACAGTTGGTATATTCAAGATCATTCTCTAGGTCTTTTCCCTTGCCAGTCTCTCTCCCCCCATGTGCGCTTATTCTCTGTCTGTCTGACTCTTGCTCTTTCTCTCCCTGTCCTCATCAAAGCCCACCCTGCTGCTGGTCCTGACCACGCAATCTGACCGTCCCTCCAGCTTAGCAGGTTAGGTTTCTGCTCCTACCCGCGGTCCCCTCTAATGCTCAGGTCCTCCTCCTCTTGGGTTGCCCGGAGTGTCCACGTGTTGTTACGTCCCCCTTTCTTCCTGCTGTCCCTCTTTATCTCCTTCTTTTGTGGGCACGAGTTCTTCCTAACAAGATTCCAATCTACACGAGGACGTGTGTTTCTCTTGGTAGAGTCCCCCAGAACACCTAGCCCAGGTCTGGGCACATGTAGCCTTATACATGATGAAGAATTTTGGTTTCGAGGGATAATTCCTAGTTGATAAAAAAATTAAAGTCCAAAGAAAATGAAACAGAAGAAAATTAGTCAGAAAACATTTGGATATTTTTCGCAAGATGTTCTAAGACTGCTTGCGTGTGTGTGTGTGTGTGTGTGTGCGTGTGTGTGTGTTTGTGTGTTGCACGCTCTTGTAGGTATACATATGGTACTTTGGATCCAAGGCAGAATTAGGCTCATTAAGATGTTTGCTGACCACCTGCATGTGGGTGCATCCACAAAGTCCTCAAATTGTCCTCATTTTCCAGGCTTTTTTCTTTGCGCATCATAACAAACCCGCCGTAATGACGGGAGTTGCGGCTGGCATGCCTAATGAGCTGTGGCTGAAGAAATGATGTGATAGCATCTTGTGGATGGTAATTAACACGCGGCCCCTATTATGTCCTATCAGAGTCGCATCTTCTTGCTGACAAGCAATTCCCCAAAATAATCACTTGTCTTTCAACATCTCGATGTCAGGACTAATTGTGAAGAGCTCCTGCCTGGAAAGGCCACCAGGAGCAATTCGGGGACAATTACGTGGGCACCAACGGCTGCTGGGCACAATTACCTGGGCCTGAATACATGGTGAGTGAGACGGAGCGTGGGGAATGAGGCTTTGGCCAGGCGTCCAGACAGCACCTGCCCAGAACCCACATGTCGCCCTTGGGCAGGAGAGTAAAGCACTCATACTGGAAAGGGCTTAGTTCATTTTTTTTCCTTAAAGATACTGTTTACTGGGATGGGATGTGGCTTAGAGGTAGAGCACTTACCTAGCATGTGCAAGGCCCTGGATTTGATCCCCAACATGAGAGATGGGGGGAGAGAGAGAGGGAAGATATTTTCCATACTTACCTATAAAAAATATAGATAAACAAGATCACCACTACCCATGTCTTGGTATGGTCATCACCATTGTCCTCATTGTCACCATCACCACCAAAAAATTGCTAGCCATTGGGAGCTTATACTCCATTCCACGTTCCTTGCTAGACCCCTAAATTACTTCATTTCTAGAGGTAATGCAACTTTTGCAAAGTAGGTAATTATAGTTCCATTTTA
The DNA here is from genome assembly GCF_048772815.1 of Callospermophilus lateralis. Lineage (NCBI taxonomy): Eukaryota > Metazoa > Chordata > Mammalia > Rodentia > Sciuridae > Callospermophilus > Callospermophilus lateralis. The sequence goes on along the minus strand of NC_135319.1, from coordinate 48,966,242 downwards.
CAGATGAGCAAACAGCGTCTCCGACCTGTCTCTGCTCATACAAAGCAACCGATGTCAGAGGTGGGATTTCCAGTTGAAACTGCATCTGAAAGCTGTGTTCTGGTAGCCATTGTGTCTCTCCTTGTCTTCAGAACTGAGAGTTAAGCCTTGCTGTCTGGGACCCATAACATGTTCGTGAGAGAGCAGGGTGTGGAAGTGCTCTGCAAACTTTATATAGAGCCAGGGCTTGCTAGGTAGCACCTGGCATCAACCCAGCTGCCATGCCTTGTTGACATATTAAGTGAGAAATATTCTTTGAATGACTTCTAATTGGGTCCCATTGGGATACAGAGCCTGGGAAGCTCAGTGCAGAGTTTGGATAAAGACAGGGAAGGGAAGGGAGCAAGGCTATGTACCTGGGCATGACATCATGAATCGAGGGTCAAGAGAATGACTAGAGATAACGGGCAGAATCAATGGAATTGAAATTGTGCCTGGAATTGGGAACAGACTATTAGCATCCCGAGTCAGCTGTCAGTCGAAATCAAAACAGTGTTCTCAGTATGCAAAAATGGCCTCCCAAGAAGTTCCTTGGCCCCCTTTTCTAATCAGATTATTAACTTACATAAAAATTTTAGAGCCACTGTAGGTGCTGGGGAACAGGGGGTGCAGAAATTCAAAGACCTGCATGAGCATAGTTAGAGGTCAGAGTGTGAGAGATGGGCCAGGACCAGATTTGGAGAGAGTTTCTGTTTCTGCAGCCTGTCTCTCTCAGTTTTCTCTCTGCTTGTGTCTTTTCCCTGTCTCTCTCCATCTCTTTCTCATTCTTACTCTGGAACTTAGGAATGCAGAAGCTTTGTCCCCATTGCATTTGTGACAGTGATGAGGTCAAGAACTGGTCCTCATGCTAAAAGGCACAGGTGAAGTTGCCCTAACCTCCTATCTGCCCAGATTGCCAGCCAGGGCCCCCGTGAGGCTTGGCTGGTGATCCCTGTTCTCATGCTGGAGGTCCTGCAGGCAACCTGAGAGATTAATTGAAGTTCTGTTGGGCCATTCTCACAAGGGCAACTCTCCAGCCCCCTGTGGCTTTTGCATTTGTCTTGGAAGAGGACCAAGCAGGAGTGGAGATTGACCAAATGTAGGTGGAACTGACTCATTAGAGCCAACTCAGGCAGACACTATGATCCAAAAAAGAAAAGAGAAGGTGTGTGGGAGGGGAATCAGACAGCACCAATGAAGATGGACTTTGCCAGGCAGAACCTGTAGCCACAGCCTGGAAAGGGGAAAGGATGTCTATGTGCAGTCATGCATGGCCTCTCACTGGGGCCAAGGCAAGGAACAGAGCTGAACTTGAGCTTCTTATCCACCAACTAGGAAACAGAATCCTCCCAGTCCCAAAGCTGGGCCACCAGGATCTCTCCTGGCATGCAGAAATAACCAGGCCAGTGATGAAACTGGAGACACATTACACCAACCAGGCATCTTGCAATTGGCTGTGTGAACCTGTGGGCTGTCCACTGGGAAGACATGGGCAGCCAGTGATTGCTGTTCTGTTTGCCATTGTGGTGATGGTACCCTTAGGAGAGGACACCAGTGAGCACGAACTTTCTTTCCCTGTGCTCGGCTCAGAGACTACTATCTTCATTCTTGAAATTGTTGCTGGGTTTCTTGGAAAAGAGGGTGATGATGTGGCATTTGCCCGGGAGAGGTTATTGGAATTAAAGAAGTGACATGAGGGGGAAGGATACTGGATGGAGATGTTCTCAATGGAAAGTAAAGGGTGGATATTTAGGAAATTAGTGGTTGCAGCAGTGAATGCAGGCTTGGATAATTAGTGATGAAAAAAATCACATAGGACTAAAAATGTGTGTAGGTATAATATGTATATATTCTAATACCAAGGATCTAGCAACCTATTAGGTAGGTTAATAACTTAGTAGGATCTTCACTATTAACCACTATTGATTAGTAGATATTGGTAGAGATGCTCCCTTACAGTCTTTGGAGTTGGTAGGGGTTTCTGGGGAAGACAGCAAAGCTATATTCAGAGTCCCTCCCTTGTTCTTTTTTTTTTTTTTTTTTTTTAAATAGTTTTAGATGTAGATGGACATAATACCTTTATTTTATTTATTGATTTTTATGTGGTGCTGAGGATGGAACCCAGTGCCTCACACATGCTAGGCAAGTGCCACAACCCCACACCCTTCCCTTGTTCTATTACACATTGCCCCTCTACTCTGTCCTGTATGACCATCAGGTTTTCAAGAGAAATGAAGAGAAAACTCTTCTATTCAAGGGCAGGACTTGGCTCAGGAACATGGGCCAAGTCAAAGTCTTCATATCACAGCTTACGTCTCCACCTAAAGATGGAGAAGTTCATTTGCGGAGGGCAAGTGAAATCTCCCTAGCTCCTACCTAGATGGGTTCAAGTGAAGGTAAGCCTCAGAAATAGCAATTAAACAGTAAAATCCCCAGGGGTTCCACCCTGGAGCCCCGTCAAGCCCTGACACCCCTTGGCCCTCTGCTAACACAGCCAACAGTCCAGTACTGGTGCCTCTGTGGATCATCACTGTGGACAGAGACCCGAGGAAACACCTCTGTGAGCCTCTGACCCAAGCACTCACGTATTTAATGTGGCTCCCTCAGCCTCTAGGTCCGTCAGATTCCACCGGCCCCTCACCCGTTGCCCCTCTAACTGTTCCCTCCCTGCCTCCCTTGTTTCAATCTGTCAAAATGCTCCATGAGGCTCTAGAAACCACATTTTATGAGAGATGTTTGAAGACTGATAGAATATTCAGGTCAGAGACAGGAGACACCAGGAAGCACTATTGTCCTATCTGGAAAAGAAGTCAGACGTGGGGTGGCCCAAGAAGACTGAAGACCTGTGGGGGGAGCTGGAGGGGAACATTCCAGGTTGGTCTGGAGAAGTGAGCAGCTGAGCTACACTGGAGCAGCTGACCTAGAGGAGTCTCTCACCAACGGGGTCGCCGTCTCCAGCACCTGCACCGTCGTCACCAGCTGCTGAGGGCTCGCTGGGCACCAGGCCTCTGCTGAGCGCTCTTTCTGCGTTAGCTCCGTTCACGCTCCTTCTACTTACTGCGCCTGCCTTTCTCTCCCAGGCCTGTTCTTTTGTCCCCAAGCTCCCCTGTGATCCTCAGGGAGTTTGGAGCTTGAGAAGAGGAATCTTGACAAGTTTGGAAAGTCTGGGGAGAGGGCAGTGGTGGTGAGGAGGTGCCCACAGAACCGCGGGGCTTAGAAAACAAAGCACTTGCCAGACGCAGAAATAGATTCAGTCTCCTCTGTTTGACAGCAAGACTCGTCCTGTCAAGGAAGTCGATCCAATCTGTCTCCAGCCCAGCCTTGCCTTTCTGAGCCCTTGGACCCCACTCACCATGAGCTACAGCTTCACCGCTGCCCTTTGCGGCCTCTTCCACCTGACCCACATGGGAAGTTGCGCACACAAACGAGTCATTCACAAGTTTACATGAAACTTTGAGATTTTGGTTTTCTCTTCCAGGGGAAATTTTTCTGTAACACTGGACTCTCCTTATACAATAAAAATCTTCATCCCTTTATGATTAAGTGAGTGCTGTGCTTCAGAGAGCAAGTGGGAGTATTTGGGGGGCTTGGAGAGCTTGGTTCCCTTTAGCCGTGTTCTATGAGCAAGTGTCAGAGTAGACAGGAGTGGATAGGGAGCTATTTTTCCTGAGGCAGAGAATGGGTTTGGGCTGATGCAGATTCTTGGGAAGTGGATGGTGGTGGTGGTATCATGAATTTAAGTGTACATCTCATGAACTGTACACTTCAATATTGTTAAAGTGGAAAAGAGAAGATAGAATAAACAGTGGCTAAGCATAACATTTGGAGACATAAGGGGTAGTTAGCATAAAAAAAATAGAGAATTAAAGGGATTGCTTCCCCTTGTACAGTGCTGGTGGGGATGAAGGGGTGTTGGGAAAACTGGCCCACTCCCAAAGGGGAGCAGGCAGCAATATGGATCAGAATCATAGATACTTGTGCCCTTGGACTCAATGACCTCATTGTCAGGATGAGCCTCTTCTAGAACAGAAGGACATGGACAAGGGTCTTCATGGTAGCAGTGTCAGGAGCAATAAAAGTTTGGAATAGTAAAGAGTACCTGTCCATTCAGAGGGAACCCATTCAATAAAGTATGCTAGAACTATACCAGGGGATGCACGATAGCTTTGTGTGTGTGCCTAACATATAAAGGCCTCCAGTAGGATCAGTCCAAAATAAGATTTATAAAGTAAAAATAGAAAACAGAAGAATAGTGTGGACAGAATGCTACCTTTGTGTAAGAAAAAAGGAAAGCCCAATATGTGTGTGTGTGTAGAAAGGAACACTGCAGGGTATACAAGAAGCTAAAAAGAGCCTGGCACAGTGGTGCTCTCCAGTTACTTGGGAGGTTGAGGCAGGAAGATCGCAAGTTCGAGGCCAGCCTCAGTAACATATTAAGACCTTGTCTCAAAACTAAAAGGGCTGGGGATGGAGCTCAGTAGTAGAGCAGCCCTGGGCTCATTCCACAGTACTGTAAAAAAAAAAAAAAAAAAAAAAAAAAAAAAGGAAGAAGCTAAGCAGAGGTTCTTAAATGGGCAGCAGTAGAAGAGAAAAGGTGAGTAGAGAGCTAGATTCTCATCGTGTGCTCATAGGTTGGTTTGATTTCTTAATCACATGAATAAATGATCTAATCAGACTTTTCTAAGAAAAAATGGCCAGTACAGCCTTTTGTGAATTGGAAAATACTTTACAGATACAAGAAGGTAATGAGAAAATATGGATATAGTCAGGTACAACTTAATGAGAGGGACACGCCTCAGGATTTTTGTCATTCTGTGAACATTACAGACTGTGCAAACTAAAACAGCTATCAGGTGATACAATCTTATGGCACCACCATCATATATGTGGTCCGTCATTGGCTGAAATGATGTTATTGGTGTGCGATGGAACACACCTATTATTTCTCCAATGTTTCCTGGGTACCAGGAGCTGTGCTAAATGCATTATACCTGTTCTCTTCTTCAATCTTGTGTGGGCACTATGATCTTCATCATTATAGATGGGGAAACTGACAATCAGAGTCATTAACTAAATTGTCTAAGGTCAAATTTTTTGAAGGGCCCTGAACGCAGATGCAGACCCGTGGCTCCTGCCTCTGCTTTGCTTCCCTGTGGCTGCCCTCCTCTAGCAGTTCTTCTCACTTTGGAGCTTTCCTTGTTTCACACACTGCCAGAGCCTCCTAACATGACATGGCCATTTTCCAGGAAAGCTCACTTCTTTCAAGCTCTTCTTCTCTGTGCCATTCTTGGAAAACCTGATCGCCTTGGCACCGCCAGTCTGCCGCAGGCCGTGTGGTCATGCTGTCTTCTGGAGTATTTTTGGTTGTAAATTTCCTACAATATCTGGATAAGTGCATGATTAGACACAATTCTTCCCTGCGGTTGCTCCCGGTCTTTCTGAAATATTCATGCAGGACCATGCCGGCTCTACCACCTTGGATGGAGCCCAGAAGATTTTTATGGAACACGTCTTTGGACTGGTTAACGACTTAGGAAGAACTGGGCTGTGGCTCTCTGCATCGTGCATGTGTGCACGGCAGAACTCTTTCCTGCATTTAGACCTCAGAGCCATGGACTCCTGCTTGCAATTAGGATCAGGTAATTACATGGTCCAAGGGGTGGCGCAACAGTCAAATAAAAATTTGGTCATAAAAATAATTAGATCACAGGCTATTTAAAAATAGGGTCCAGAGGCAGAACTGCAGACTCCATCCTTATTTGACCTCAGAGAAAGGACCCCAAGTTCAGAGCAAGCAGAGAAACAAAGCTGCAGGCATCTGGGGGACTGAGTCCAAGTTCCAAGACCAAGTCCTAGGGCACTGGCCCACTCCTCCCCAGGAGGGAGGAGGAGACGCCTTTTCTAAAGATTCCATGGGGAAGTTTATAGCCTGCGAGTACCCCATGTACTTCCATTCAGCAGAGCCTGTGTGGCTCTTTCCCAGCACCCTACCAGATGACCTGTCTCTTCTACCATAGTCGATACGTTGTTAAAGTTAGCGAGCTCTGAAGTGGGAGCAACTGACCTGCAAGGCTTCCCTGGAGGGATGAGTTATGAGATATCTCTGGGAAGCTGAAGGGCCAGTTTATTTCAGGATAAATGGCCTGATTGTGTCCTGTTGGCCCCATCTCAGCTGATTTGCCACAACCAGCCTACCATGTTTGGGTGGAGAATTTGGGGTAAGAAGAAGACAAATGTGCTTGTTTATGTCTTAAGCAGCAGCCCAGGCATCACCAAATACCAGCTTCCCCAGAGCCATCTCCCTCCCCTCCTCCAGGATCTGAGCAGGTGGTTACAGTGCAAGTATAGAGGCTCAGTGGAGACCCCTCTCAGGGCATCTAGGCCTCTTCCTGATAAGGCTTGTGGGTGGGGAGCTGGCTTTTCCCCTGGAAGATGGAAGGGTTGAAAACCCATGATGCCTTCCACAAAGATTGCCCAGGGTAAGTGTGCAAGAGCAAAACCGAACTGAAAAGTCCTTCCTCATTCACACTTAGCACAGGTGTAGGGGTTTCTTCCTACCACACTAGCTGGATCTGACCGGTGCTGGGTGTCCTTAGTTCAATTTCAACACTACCTGGACTTAGAGTTTAATCCCACATGTTAAAGGCCCATGAGATTGCCCCCTCTTCAGAACCCGTGGCTAGTCCCAGATGTGACCTGCATTCTGACCTGCTGGCTATAGATCAGAGATTCCCACAAACCCCTTCTCAGGTTTGATACTTTGTAGGTCACAGGACTCAGGGAAACACTCTAAGTTTACCATTTATAATAAAGGATATTACAAAGCATACAGAAGTCAGCCAGATGGAAGAGAAGCACAGAGTGAGGTGCAGGAGAAGGGGCATGGAACTTCCTGGCCTTCTCCAGGCACATTACCCTCCAGAAACCTCCACGTGTTCAGCAACCTGGAAGTTCTCTGATCAGGAAGCCTCGTTAAATAGATATGATTGATTAAATCATCGGTCACTGGTGATCAACCCACCCTTCAGCCCCACTCCCCTCCCTGGAGATCAGGAGGTAGAGCTGAAAGTCCCAACCCTCTCATTACATGGCTGGTTCCCCTGGCAACCAGCTCCTGTTCCAGGGTTTTCCAAGCCTTTACCTCCTGCACCTCAGATAGAGCATTAATCTCCAGGATCTATAAAGAACTCAAAAAACTTAACACCAAAAAAACAAATAACACGATCGATAAATGGGCTAAGGATGTGAACAGACACTTCATAGAAGAAGAAATACAATCAATCAACAAATATATTTAAAAATGTTCTACATCTCTAGCCATTAGAGAAATGCAAGTTAAAACTACACTGAGATTTCATCTCACGCCAGTCAGAATGGCAATCATCAAGAATACAAGCAACAATAAATATTGGCAAGAATGTGGGGAGAAAGGCACAATCATACATTGCTGGTGGGAATGCAAATTGGTGCAACCACTACATAAAGCAAGATTTCTCAGAAAGCTTAGAATGGAACCACCATTTGACTCTGTTATCCCACTCCTCAGCATACACCCAAAGGCCTTAAAAGCAGCATACTATAGTGACACAGCCACATCAATGTTCATAGCAGCTTAATTCACAATAGCTAAACTATAGAACCAACCTAGGTGCCCTTCAACAGATGAATGAATAAAGAAAATGTGGTATATGTACACAATGGAATATTATTCAGCTAAAGAAAAGAATAAAATCATGGCATTTGCTGGTAAATGGCTGGAACTAGAGAATATCATGCTAAGAGAAATAAGCTAAACCCCCAAAACCAAAAGCTGAATGTTTTCTCTGATATGCAGATGCTAATTCACAGTAAGGGATGTGGGGCTAGGGAAGAATAGAGGTACTTTGGATTAGACAGAGGGGAGTGAAGGAAGGAAAGGGGGTTTGGGGGTGGGAAGGACAGTGGAATGAATCAGACATTATTACCCTACGTACATATATGACTACACAACTGGTGTGATTCTACATCATGTACAACCAGAAAAATGAAAAATTATACACCATTTATGAATGATGTGATAAAAAGGTTCCTTTCTCTGATGTATATTCTGGCACATTTGCAAGGATCAGATGACTGTATCTGTGTAGGTTTGTCTCTGTGTCTTCTATTCTGTACCATTGGTCTCTGTATCTGCTTTTATGCCAATACTATGCAGTTTTTGTTACTATACCTTTGTGGTACATTTTGAAGTCAGGTATTGTGTTACCTTCAGTAGTGTTTTTTGGCCTGGAATCGCTTGGGATTCTGGATCTTTTATTGTCCTAAATGAATTTTAAGACTGTTTTTTTTTCTAGTTTTATGAAGAATGCCGTTGATATTTTGGTGAGGATTGCTTTTAATCTATTACTTTTGATAGTATGCCCATTTTAGCAATATTTATTCTATGTATCCATGAATTGTGGGAAGTTTTTCCATCTTCTTGTGTCTTCAGTTTCTTTCTTCAATGTTCTATAGTGTTCATTGTAGAGGTCTTTTATCTCCATGGTTAAATTGATTTCTAGGTTTGTTTTTTTTAAGCTATTATAAATGGAATTGTTTCCCTGATTTCTTTCTCAAAGATTCATTATGTACATAGGAAAGCTATTGATTTTTATATGTTGAATTTTGCTACTTTGCTAAATTTGTTTATGAGCTCTAACAGTCCTTTGATAGAGTTTTTTGGATCTTCTAAGTATATGATCCTATCATCTACAGTGATCATTTGATTTCTCCTTTCTTATTTTTTCCTTTAAATTTCCTTTTCTTGCCTAATTGCTCTGACTAGAATTTCTAATGCTTTATGAAATAGATGTGGTGAGAGTAAACATCCAGATTTTAAAGAAAATGCTTTTAGTTTTTCTCCATTCACTATGATATTGGTTTTGAGTTTTTCATCTATAGCCTTTATGATGTTGGGGTAGGTTCCTTCTATCCCTTGTTTCTTCAGTATTTTTATCATGAATAGGTGCTGAATTTTGTTGAAGGCTTTCTCTACATTGTGGAGATAATTAAGTGATTTTTGTCCTTAATTCTATTCATGTAATGAATTATATTTAGTGATTTGCATATGTTAAACCATCCTTGCATTCCTGTAATAAGATCAACTTGGTCATGGTGTACAATCTTCTTAATACATTGTTTTATATGATCTGCTAATACTTTATTAAGGATTTTTGCTTCTAAATTTATCAGAGATATTGGTCTGTAGTTTTCTTTCCTTGATGTGTCCTTATCTGGTTTTGGTATAAGTGCAATACTTGTTTTGTATAGTGAATTGGGAAGCATTCCTTCTCTTTATATTTCATGGAATAATTTGAGGAGCATTGGCATTAGTTATTCTTTAAAGGCCTGGTAGAATTCAGCTGAGAATCAATCTGATCTTGAACTTTTCTTTGTTAGATTTTTTGTTATTACTGCTTCTATCTCATTGCTAGTTGCTGGTCTATTTAGATTTTCCATGTGCTCTTGATTCAAATTTGGCAGGTTGTATGTATCTAGAAATGTGTACATTTCTTCTAGTTTTTCCAATTGAAGTATAAGTTTTAAAAAGAGTCCCTAAGGATTCTATGCATTTCTGTGATGTCTGAGGTGCTTTCACCTTTTTCTTAGATCTCTAATTTTATTAATTTGTGTCTTCTCTATTTTCCTTTTGGTTAGTTTGACTAATTGCTTATCATTCTTGTTTATTTTGTCAGATAACCAACTCTTTATTTCATTGATCCTTGTATTGTTTTTTTATTCTCAATTTTACCAATTTTGGCTCTTCTTTTAATTATTTCCTTCCTTCTGCTGGTTTGGAATTTTGTTTGTTCTTCTTTTCAAGGGCTTCAATGAAAATGAGTTTTGGGTAGGTGAGGGTCTTATTTTCTTATGTTAGCACCCATATCTATAAACTTTCCTCGTAGAATTGGCTTCTCAGTGCACCAGAAGTTCTGGTATGTTGTATCACTGTTCTTGTTGTATCCTAAGAATTTTAAACCTTCTCTCCTGATTTCCTCTCTCACTTATTGATCATTCAAAAGTGTGCTTTCAATCTCCATATGTTATTATAATTTTGTGTGTTGATTTATAATTTCATTCCATTACGATCTCTCAAGATGCAAGGAGGAACCTGACCTAATGTGTGGTCTACTTGGTTGGTTCCATGAGGTGCTGAGAAAAAAGTTTATGCAGCTTCCTTTGGATGAAATATTCTATAGATGTATGTTACCTGCCCTTGATTTATAATATTTTTTAGGTTCAAAGAGTCTCTGCTGAGTTTATTGCTGCATTATCTATCTATTGGTGACAGAGGTATGTTGAAATCCTCCAGGATTATTTCACCAGGATCCAACTGAGTCTTTAATTTGAGTAGTGTCTCTTTTATGTAATTAGGCACACAATTGTTTGGGGCATAAATGTTTACTATCATTATATCTTCTTGTTGGATTCTTCCGTTTACCAGTACGAAGTGACCTTTTTTGTGTCTTCTGATTAATTTTGCCTTAAATTCTACTTTGTTAAAAATGAGAATACTCACTCCTGCTTGTTTTCAGGCTCCACTCACATGGTATATCAATTTCCATCCTTTCACTTTCAGTCTGTGGTTATCTTTGCTTTTAAGATGAGTCTCTTGCAAACAACCTATAGTTGGGTCTTGTTTTGAGGAAAAGAAGAGAGCTGGGCATAGTGGCACATGCCTGTAATCCCAGTGGCTCAGGAGGCTGAGGCAGGAGGATTGGGAGTTCAAAGCCAGCCTCAGCAACAGTGAGGTGCTAAGCAACTCAGTGAGACCCTGTCTCTAAAAATTATACAAAATAGGGCTGGGGATGTGGCTCAGTGGTTGGGTGTCTCTGGATTCAATCCTAGTTCCAAAATAATAATAAAAGATTATTATAAAAGTAAAGAAAGAGAGAAAGTATAGGAAACTTTGGCTGTTAGTGGGAGGAGAAAGGAAAGAAAGAAAAACAAAGCAAAACAAAACCAAAACCGAAATATTCCAAACAAAAACCCTAACCCTCAAAACAAGACAAGGAAAAATAACTACATACTAAAAGTGCTAAAAACAAGAGAGATAAGAAAATCAATGTATACAAGTCCAGAAAATAATAAGCATAACAAGAACCCAAAAGATAAAAGATCCAAAATGAAAAAATCAAAAAATTTCATTCCAGAAAATGAAAGTGGATGTGCACAGTCACTAACTACACCCAACTGTCCTTATAGCCTTTTCTTCTTGGCCTATGTACTGACAAATAGAGAGAGAGAGAGAGAGAGAGAGAGAGAGAGAGAGAGAGAGAGAGAAAGAGAGAGAGAGAGTGCAAGACCCTAGATTTATTTACCCCTTCCTCTTTTTGTGTTGCTCAATGAGCTTCCAGTTGAAGTGGACTCAATCTCGTGCTGGTTGAAATAGCTCTCAGCTTCCCTTCTCACCAGTATAAGATAGAACAGAGTGGGAAGTGCTGTCATTTGGAGTTTTGTCTGCATAGACCGGATTAGTGCACTCCCAGGGTGAGGCTGCTGCAGAGTTCTATGTGGCTGGGACTTAGGTCCAACCAGGCCTCAGGGGCTTTGCTGCGAAGTATCTGCTCTGCAGAGATTAAATCAACACACTCCTAGGACCTAGCAGATGCTGATCTCTATTGGGAGTCCAGATCTCAGAAATGTCCCAAGAATTCCACTGGCAGAGCAGGGACGCTAATCCTCGACCCACTCAGCTGCCATGAGCACAGCCTTCCAAGACTTAGTCCCTGAGGATATTCATGCCTTCCTGTTCAGTTTCCTGACCCCCTTCAGCTGGTCCTATGAACCACCAGACTCAAAGGGAAAACTAGATGGGCTCCGCTTTGTTTTTCTGACTTATATCTACCTGGTCACAATCTTCTTTGTGCCTGTTTCACTTACATTCTGCTGGGGACTCCCTGGGCCACAAGTTGGACACTTCGCAGACAGTCAGGCAACATCTGCTATGATCTGGCTTCTGCAGCATGGCTGCCTCGAGATGGCTCCCTCCTCTTGCTCTCCTCTCATCAGTTGAAAGGCACAGAGCACTCTCAAACACCAATTTGGGGTGCTGCGGTCTCTGGATGAGCTGAACAGTCTGCTTTTCTGATCCCTAGGTTTTTCCATATCCAACACCAGTTGGATCCAGGGCACTCTTCCTTGTTCTTTGTTCAATGCACGCAGGTTTCTGAGTCTCTAAAACCCTCTAACTGTCCAGCACTGAATTTGAGTGTGATCCCTCTTTTACTTACCTTGCTGACAAACAGTGCTCCTGCTGCTTGAACCCCAAGCCAAGAAGCAACTGAAAGTGCAGCCTTCCTCTAACCCACCATCCTCAACCTCCCTGTCTCCACCACTTCTGTGCTTTTCAGTCTGTGAGATTTTCATTGTTGTTGAGACTTAGGTTCTTGAGATGGAGAGAAGCAACCAGCCTGGGGAGAAGAGAAACGAGCAGGTCCTGTGGAGGGGGAGGGAGGATGGACATCCCTGAGCAGCAGATACAGGTGAGTCAAGAAGAACAGCACCATCCCTGGGCTGAGCTAGAGGAGCAAAGAGAAGACAGCGCTGCAGGACTGAGGCCCAAAGGGTAAAGGAGCTGCGTCGCTGTGCCTCAGAGCATGCAGATGCAGAGAAAGCAGGGAGAGGTTGATATAACCATTTTTCTGACATGAAGGGCACCGTGCTGAGAGGTTTATCCAGATTCTTCCATTTTATCCTCCTAACAGCTCATGGAAGAGGAATTTTTATGCTCCCTAGTAGATGGAGGAAGAAGTTGAAATTTGAGAAGCTAAGAAAACTAATCCACACCCCAAAGCCAGAGAGAGGAGCGGGGCTGAAATCTGAACCTAGCTCTGTGGAACTCCAGAGCAGGCATGTGCAGCTGTGAACCAGAACTTCCACTGAGTTCTAAAGTGTATGTGGCAGCTCCCGCAGGGACTCCTCCTGGTCAGGGGATGAGAAGACCCTGTTTATTGAAACTACCAATAATAGCACAAACTGCTGACACATGATGGGTACTTCATAAATATTTACGAGTAAGTAAGTGATAGCTCTTCCTTTGTGAACTGAGGCCAGGCCCTGAAGCACTGGGACAGGACATGTGACATTGAGACGCTCTCTTCCCTTCTCTTCCCTTGGCCTTAAGGCCCTGCTCACTCAGCTGGAGAGACCAGTGTCCTGGTCACTTTCCCTGGCAGGAAGGCGGGGTGGTGGGGTGCCTGTGTGAAGGTTGCCTCACTGCAGGCCACTGATGGTGATGGGAGCCCTGCCTGGCCATGCGCAGGCCCTCTGCCTGGACAGCGATTTCTAGACACTTTCTGCTGGACCTTATCGTATGAGTCCTTGTCTTGGTGATGAGGACTGAAGATACAATGAAGGGTCCTGCCTCGCCCCCACATCCTAACACACAGCCCCTGCTCCCCTGGGAGGACACCCCAGGCCTGAGCACGGGGCACCTCAAGCACACATCCTCGGGGACAGGAGGCAGCCCAGAGTGAGCGTGTGTGTCTCACCTGCCAGGACTTGCCACCAGGATTCTGTGTCTCCCTTTACAAGAGAGTTAGGTGTTTCCCGCAGGTGAAGCTTTGGAGCCCTGCTTTGTTAGGGCCAGAAGCCATGGGTGCTTGGCAAAGGAAGTGGAGCAGCCAGGCAAGCACCAGGCTGGCCATGGCCTTGCTCTGCTTCTTGAGTCTTCCTAGTTCTCTCTTTCTGCCCCTGGGCTCCTTCCTTTCCCTTCTCAGTCCTACCTCCCCCTCTTCCTCTGCTTTCTGTCCTCTCCAAGCTCCAGGCTTGTGTTTCTGATCTTCACAGCACTGCTCCCTCCCCATGCCTCCCTGCTTCCCAGAGGCACCCATCCCTGCCACCCATCCCCACCAGCCTCCTTGCTGCCTGGAGGAGGTCCAGGTTGGCCCTACCCAGGTCCTGTCCCATGGAGGTCTTCAAAGTCCCCCTTAGCCTCCGGCTCCAGGAAGAGGCAGAGTAGCCAGCTGCCCAGGCACCTGCCGAGGTGGAGCCTCTGCTGGAGCCTTCCCTGGGCTCCCTGGGTGCCTGGCTCTGCAGGGTGTGCAGAGGCCAAAGCCTGGCAGTGAGCTCCCTGCATGCCAGTCACCAGCCCTGGGCTGGGGGGCTCTGGTGCTGACTCACAGCAGGGGCTCACCTGGCAGGGGGCCCCCAATGGGGCAAAAGCCCCTTGAGCCTCACAGACAATTAGCATTTTAAAGAAAGGTCAACAAGAAAGGATTTTAAAGACCTGCTGGGAGCCAAAGGATAATGGTAAGGAAAGTTCACTTGCCCCAGGCCCCAGCAGGCCCATCTGCTGACCAGTGGTATTCAAGAGGGCAGCAAGGGGACCCCTGTGAGGATTGCAACTTCAGCTCAGTCACAAAGAGGCTTTGGGCAGGTTATTTGACATTCACAAATCTCACTTCCCTTATGGTAAAAAGAAAAAGTCAGACAAAAGGCTCTCTAGAGTGGCTTCCTCTCTAGAATTAAGATGGCCTGGGAGTGTGCGGGAGGGATAGACACCTAGGTGTCCACGGAGCATGCTGTTCACTGGCCCCCGTGGGAAAGCTTGGAACAAATCCCAGCTCCTTGTGTGACTCCGGATGAGGTCCTTGCTTAACTTTTCTGAGCCTCAGTTTCCTCATCTGTAGTGAGTTTAATGCTTAATAGGATCCTTTAAAAATTAAGTCAAGAAGGAAAACAGAGTTTCCCAAGCACGAAAGCATGACTGATAATTTTGGCTTTTGCTCTGAACCTGGTGCTCAGTGAGGAAGTGGTGCCCTCTACCAGGCACCTGATGGCCAGGGGTGACTGTGTCACCTTAGAGCACTCGCTCTTTTCTCCTTCTAGCACAGACAGGCCTGGCCCCAGGCAGAAGCCATTAGTTGGCAATGCCAATGTCCCTCCTAGCAGCGCTGCTTTCGTTCATTGGGTTAATGATGCCTTCTGTTTATTTATTTATTTATTTTATTTCGTTTGTTTTTATTTATCTGCTTTCTATGGCAGTGACGGTTGCCCATGAATCTAGTTTTTACAGAATTTCCTTTTGAAATACATTTAAGTAAATGAAAGGAGGAGGTGATCTGAAAACCAATATTAAGTAAGTGCTTTGGTTTTAGGTATGAAGCATCTCCCCCTCACCTACCCAAACTCATGTCTGAGACATGGTAGGAGTGGTTAGAGGTGAAATGATTAGCTTATGAGAGGTTTAATATCAGTGGTATGGATGAACTATGTGGTAACTATCAGCAGGTAGGGTGTGGTTGGAAGAAGAGGTCACTGGGGCCGTGCCTTTGGGGTTTGTATTTTGAGCAGAGGTCTCTCTGCTTTCTGGTTGCCCTACCCTGAGCAGCTTTCCTCTGCCATACACTTGCACCAAGATATTCTGCCTCACTTTGGGCCCAGAGGTATGGAGTGGGCTGACTATGGACAGAAACTCTGAAATAGTGAGCCAAAATAAAATTTTCCTCTTTTGAAGTTGTTCTTGGGTCTTTTGATCACATCAATGAAACGCTGATTAAGACAGTGTTTCAGTCAGTTTTTTTCACTGCTGTGACTGAAAGATCTGATCAGAACAATCATAGAGGAGGAAAAGTTTATTTGGGGGCTCCAGGGTTTCAGAGGTCTCAGTCCATAGACAGCAGACTCCATTCCTTGGGGCTCAAGGTGAGGCTGAACATTATATCGGAAGAGTGTGGCAGAGGGAAGCAACTCACATGAGGATCAGAAAGTAGAGAGAGGTCTCCACTCACCAGATACAGATATATATATATACCCCAAAGCCACGCCCCCCAAGTCCCACCTCCTCCAGCTACACCCTATCACTTCAGTTACCACTCAGTTAATCCATATCAGGGAATTAATTCACTGATTGAGTTAAGACTCTTACGACCCAATCATTTCTCCTCTAAACCTTCTTGCATTGTCTCACACATAAACTTTTAGGGGACAACTCATATCCAAACCATAATCGACAGTAAACTGAAAGTCAGCACATAAGCTGAAAGTCAGCAACATGGTGATCTAAGCATTGGGGAACTATTTACCTTATTATCTGGGGATCTCTAATGTGCCCTTTGGGGTCTCCAACCTCATCAGTGGGTCTTCAGTCATGACCATCACTGCCCTGGGAGGAAGGGCTTGCTCGGCCTCTGTGCCCTCTCTCTGTCTGCCATGTCCTCTCCCAGGAAGGGCTGACTCCTCCAGCCTTCATGGAAGACCCCAGGAAGAGTGAGCAGCAAGGGCCCCCTGGGCAGCGTGTGTGCTGATAGATTCTTTAGAAAAACTTTAGATTGGTTCTGACCCAAATGGTTTCTCCAGCAAATTTAATGGAAAGTCATTTCGGGGTCCCCTGGTTTCTGAGCCATTGCATTTCTGCACTAATGATAAAGGGGTTGGAATTCCCACCTGAGCCAGGGTACTTTAGGCAGAACATAGATCGCCTTCTGAAATAAACACCGCTTATGCATCAACCATCCTGTCTCAGTACAGTGTCAGCACAGAGATCCTGACAGAGTCAAAGAAAAGCTTTATGCCCATCCATCACCCAGGAGTGCCCAGGCCTGCTGGGGCAGTTCACGGGTTCCTTTGCTCTAATAACTTGCATTTGTGATCAGGAGAAAACCAAATGAGATTTATAGATGACCAAAAGGAAATTTCGCATGATTTCTATTTGGCTTAGCTCCTTGCTGAAAAGGCACTTAGCTTCAGTGTCCTGGTGCCCATGAGGGCTGGTCCGAAAGCCGGGGTTCACACCTCTCTGAACTTTCTAGAATGGCCCAGAGGACAGCCATGTCACCTCCACCTCCAGCTCTCCCTCTGGATTAGTAGGACAGGCACACAATGTCTGCTAGGAAAATCTCTCCTGGCAGTAGACTTGAGGACTCCAGTTCTGGCCAAGGCATGTTTCCATCTCTCCCTCCTGTCCTCACACAGCATTCCTAGCACTCTGTTTCCTACCTTCTGAAAAATCTATTGCTATTCTGCAGAATCATGGCACTCTCCTTCCATAAAGACATTTAATGAACTTTCCTCTTGAACTCAGCCCAGTTTATTGGTATGTATTCCCTTGAGGACTTACTCTTCTGCAATTCTCAGGACACTGCTAGATTGGATTTCTGTTTTGTTTGGTCGTTTGGTTTGTCTTTGCAAAAGCACAGCAAAAGCAATACCATGGTTTATCATCTTCTGGAAACTTTAAATTATAAGCCCATCTTTGGGAAGCAGGAAACTCATCAACTGTGGGATACTGAAGCTGAAGAAGGGCTACGCTGTCAAGGGAGGTGGTTGTCAGTATGAAACAAAGGGGTCTTGCTTTGAATAATACTGTGACAAAGAACACTGAGATTGCAAGTCAGAATTGGAAGCAATGAAGTCCCCAGAGATGTCTGTCTTCTTGACTTCTCTCCTTATGCCCAAGAGGGTTCCTAAGCAGGAAGGATGTGCTCACCATTCTTCTTATTAGCAAACATTGCTAAAGCCACTGGGCAGAGGCAGCTACTAGGCTGACTTGTTTATTGTGGAAGTGAAAGGTAATTTCAGGCAGGGTCTGAGCCAAGAGTTGCCTCCACATTGACCAAACCATGGATGTCATTTTGGGGAATGGTCCTGTAAATGGCAAGGGGAACTATGGTTGAGGACAATATGATGAGACCATAGCACTGTTTTCTCCAGAGGCATTAGATTTTGTGAGAAAAGGGAGACTTATTTTGAAATCACAATGGCTGGCAGGCATTGGCTGCTCTGAGGTCAGTGGGGAGGGGCAGTTCCCACAGCCAGACTGACTCCACTGCACCTGTCCTCACACCTGCTTTCCCTAAAGGGCAGGGGCTGGGGCTAGGAAGGAAGACTGTCAGTCAAAACCTTCCAGACAGCTTTTCAACTACTATAAGCCACTTGTGCACCGTTGGAGAATTTATTTTGAAATATATTAAATTTTGCAATAACCCAAATGTCAGCAATATGCCAGTTGTTGGAATATTATTCAATTATTTTTTAAAAATAGCATTTCCATGATATTTAATAAAAAAGAGAAAATGCTTGCAATTTAATGTTAAGGGAATAAATGCTGAGTGTTTAATCTAATCTTAATTTTGCAAATACCCACCAAGAGAGAAAGTGTGAAAGAGATCTACAAAAATGTTGAGCGGTATCAGTGGGTGGTAGGATGCCAGGTGGCCTCTATATTCTTTTATGAAATTTTATATTCCAAATTCCTTCCAGTAGGTGTGAGTTAGTTGTATAAGAAGAAATAAATATGAGAAACAAACTGCTCAAAGCCTATTCTCTGCCTCTCTCGATCTCGGGAACCAGGGTTCTCTTTTGGCACTCAGAGACCCTGGGACCTAGTTTTGAGTGTTGGGTCACTGAAGTCTGGCTTCTTCTTATAAATCACAAAGGCACAAATTGTTCTAGAGGTGGCAGATTCTCCTGCATGTCAAGTAACGCACAGATCTAAGCCTCAGTTTCCTTATCTGTAAACCAGGAGAATAGTTACTTACCTTTCTTATATCACAAGGAGATTAGGAAGATTCATGGAGATAAGAAAGAGGAGTACTTTTGACTGCTTAGAAGGGAACACATGGTCAATGAAACAATGGTGGGGACATCAATAATAATTATAACTCAGATCTGACACCAAATCTGGTAATGATCTGAACCTCATTTGCTGCTTTCATTCCAACAGTGAATATGTTGATAGATCCAGTAACTGAATGGTTAATATTAGTAATATTAGTTAATAATGATGAACTAATTATTAACCACATTAGGTAAGTTAATAATAGTGTGGTGGTCATTTTCTCCACATTTTTTCATTATTTATTTTTTAAATCAACAGAATTGTGTATTTTTTCTGGTGTACAAGTGACGTTTTGAAATATATCTATACATTTTGAAATGGTTAAATAAAGCTAATATATGTATTTTCATGCATGCTTATTGTTTACTTGTGGTGAGAAAGCCTAGCATCTATTCTCTTTCAAATATACACTATTAATTGTAGCAATGGTGTTAGATCTCTTGAACTTACTGCTAACTGAAAATTTGTATCCTTTTATCATTGTTGCCCCAATCTATGTACCCCTCCCCCATGACTACACTTATTTTTTTCTTTTTTTAACAGTGGGATTTTCTTCTTTGGAATTTTCATATCTCAAATTTCAGACAGTTGGAATAAGCCCCCTTTTTGACAATGACCAAAAAGTGATATGCTTGGAAAAGCCACAAGAAGGCGCTAGATCACTTAAAGAGTCACCACCTGGCTTCTCCAGAGCAGAAGCCTCAAAGATTAGCATCAGAGTATCGGAACTGGGTCCAGGTGGGGAAAAAGAAAATCCAGTACACAATGATTGTGATTCTGGGCCAACATTTAGGTAAATAAATGTCCTCTTTGGCTTTTAATCACTCTGCTTTTTTAGTCTGTATGTTTAAGCACTTATTTTATTTCCTTTAAGTCAGTTAGAATTGTTCAGATTAGAATACTTAAGAAACTTGAAACCTCTGATTTGCTTTGAAAGCTGCCACAGATACAAGTGCAGCTTGGAAAGAGACTGCCCTCCTCCCAGGGAGGCTTTTAAATGTATTTAGAAACAAATAAATGGCCCAAATTGTATTTAAAAAAGAGAGGGAAGTTTCTACTTTTGTTTTAGCTTTGGTTCTTATACAATGGCACTTATTTCCCAGCCTGGGACACACCCACATTAGGTAAAGATGTGCTGGGACCACATGCAGGTGGTTCTCTGTACTCCTTCCATTTCCTGGGTCATCCAGGGAGTAGAGAGACAGTGAGTGGCCATGGGTGACAGGGTCAGAGACCCCATGCAGGTTGGAGGAGCTCTGCTGTGCCCTGGAGACTCCACAGCCCGGCTGTCTTTGGGGCCCTCTGGGTGCAGTGTCAAGGTCACAGCAGAGTGCAAAGGCAACTGCATTACCTTGCCTCAGTCCTCATCCCAGCTGAGGGGCCTGTGGGATACAGAATAGCAAAGTGGGGAAGGGGCTCACATTCCCCCTCCTTGCATCTCCTGCAGAGCAGGCTGCATGCACACACATGAGTCTGGGTGTATGGTCAGAAGCTCTGCTCAGAACCTGTCCACTTTTTCAGGTCATAGTATCACAGCCAAGATCTGTATTGTGTTTTCTTTTTCATCCTTATATATAACCCTGTGAGGCAGGCAGTATGGTCCCTGTTTTTATTCAGGTTTTACAAATAAGGGAACACAACTAAATGGAAAATGTCTAAGGTTCCTTTGAAGTTTGAGGATCCATTGGGTCTAGGCAGAACCTCTTCCTACACTGGTAAGACCAGTTGCCAGGTTTTCTGAACAAGACACAGAAGTTTTTGGACAGAGCAGAAGTGGCTGGAAAGAGCTGGGAAAATGCCTAATGTCATCTATCCCTAGTGGAGGGTGGTGTTTTCTTTCAACACCTACCAGGTAGACTACTCAGGGAGGTGGTGAGGGAATTGGAGATTGTGGGAACAGAGACTATTGATTTTGACAGTGAACCTCTCTGTAGAAATTAGAAGAAGAGGGTGCCTTAGGGGCCTTCCAGCATCCTCTCAAAGGATACTGAAGTGATGAAGGTGATGATGGGGAGAGACAGGGCTGTGGATTTTGCAATTGGGGGACAGAAGGCCAGTAGCCTCTTGCTAACAGCCCAGAGACTGGCATTGTACAGGGATCTAGGCTTTTGGGAGATGGTGTAGGAGGACCCTAGGGAGACTTGTTGGTTTCCAGAAGATTAATTTTGTGAATGAGGAACTCCATTGTGGAGGTTTTATACTCCACTGGTGAGGCGGTCCTATCTTCTGCTTCTCTTTTTATATCTCGGGGATTTTATTTTAAAATTTCAAATCTTGGACTTGATTTAAGGAAAGGCCTTAACTTTCTTTGCATACGTTGAAGTACAAAGACAGTAAAGTGTGGTCATTTCAAAAGTTAAAAAATAAAGGAACCTCAATGCTGCAGTCACTTTGAACTCCTCCCCAGCACAGGACTGTAAAAGACCCAGGACTTTTCATATATGAGACTGATATGTCAGAGTGGCTGCAGAAAGATAAGGTTGGAGGTACCATCAGATGACAAAATGGAAACTCTGACAGTTTTCCTTTCCAGAAATATTATCTGCAATTCTTTTACACACTGCTTTTTGGATACCAATACTCAGGAAATCTTACTGCATTCCATTTTTTTTTTCTTTGACTTTGGCCTAAATGCTTCTCTAATAGATGTTTACACTGAACCCAATGAAGGTATTCTCAATCAACCAGTTGAAGTTTTAGGCATCTCCTTCAGTCTCTGCCCAGCTTGGCCTTGCCTGGCCCCACTCCTCCCCTGCATCCTAAGCCTCCAAGGGCAAGGGCAGGACTGACCCTGAATCAGACAGAGAAGGCCCCTACAGTTAAGGAGGATAACTTGGGCCTCTACCACAGGAAGAACTGAAGGGAACCTGAGAATTCCAATTAGGCTTACACTAATGAGCTGGAAACTTTGGGGAAATCACTGTGGACAGTGAGGGGAGAGTGTGATAATCTTTGTTTTAATTATCATTGGAAAAACTTGTGGTCCAGCAGGTAGCTGGAGGAAGCATGGTGTCCAGAGGGAGCAAAGCTTGTGAGAACATCAATAGGGGAATTGCCTTATGGTTGGGATGGAGGCTGCTGAACAAACCCAGACCCCTTTAAGTGGGGAGGAGGAAAGACTCTAACCTGGGAATGGGGAGCTTAAATGAGGCCTGGCACACTCCTTTCCCAGCCGGAGTCTGAGATTCAATAAGAGGGGAGGGACTCTTTGAGTAACCCTGTTGTCCATTGGGGCCTGCATCATGCTTGAGGCTGCTCTTGGTGTCCACCTCTGACTACTCTTAGGCGCCTCTGTTGCTTACAAAGGCCCAAAACCACCTGCTGCTATCAGAGGCCACAGACCATAGCTTTCCAGATGGCCCTTTGACCACACGCGGGGCCTTGGGGCACCTAGATATAAAGAGAAAAGCGAAATATGGGGTTGGTAGTCGTCATGTATCCTGGGTCAGGAACTTCCTCACGCTGAGAGCCCCTTGATCTTGGGGCACTGGGCCTGTGGGATCAAGTTGACAGCTGACCACCCCTCCCTCCCCATTGAGGGCTCTTTTGGGAAAAAAACATTCTGGCCCTGGAGCCTTGTCCCTCTCCCCGAGTCCCTCAAGACGCTTGGCACAGCGGGGAGGGTGTGTGTGGGTGTGCAGCATCATTGGAGAGAGGTGCTGGGTTCTTAGCCTGGACTGGGCGCGCACTACCCTGAGCGCTCGGGTGGTCAGAGGCACGTGTAGGTTCACCGCGAAGGGGCCTGCCTGCCTTTGCCCAGCTCCAAGCCCAAGCGAGCCAGCGCGCTGAGCCTCCTCCCCTCCCGCTTCGGGCGGCCTGAGCCCGCGCCCGCTCCAGTTGCTGCAGCTGCCACTGCTGGCGGCTGCGGGGAGCGCGGGGCGCGCGCCGAAGAGGATCGGGCAGCGAGGACGGTGACGAGGAGGAGCCGGAGGAGGCAAGAAGGAAGAGCGAGCGGAGGCATAGGAGGCTCAGCGTCTTGGAGACACGACTCGGGGTCCAGGGAGCATGGGCTAGCAGGAGGCGGCGGCCCGGCTTGCACAGGGGCGGCGATTAGGAGCCAAGCGCAGCCGGGAAGGCAGGCTGGCGCTGGGTCGCCGGGGGCCGATTCTACATTATTAACGAGGTGCCGCTTAATAAGCCAAGAGCGGCTAGTTAGCGGCGCGGGAGGCGTGCGGGGAGGGGGGTCCCCGGCCTGAGCGCAGCGCACACGCTTGGCGCACGGCGGGCGGCGCGGCGCCCAGGGCACCCGGGCCTGCGCGCGGAGCCCGGGCGGGCCCGGGGGCGGCACAGACCCCGGGCGCGGGCGGCCCGCGGCGTTCCCTGGTTCTGGGCGCTCGGGCCAGCGTAGCCCGGGGTGAGCGGGGCGCGGGCCGGGGAGGGGGAGCCGCCCGCGCGCTCCATCCCCTCCCCCCCGGGCGGGCCGGCGGCGGGGGAGGGCGGGCGCGGCGGCTGGCTGTATATATCTCCGCGCACCCCGCCAGGTCGCGCACAGCGCCCCGAGCCCAGGCGCCTCCCCGCCCCCCTCCCCGCGCTCGGCGGCGGCGGCGGTAGCAGTAGCAGCAACATGGCTGTTGATGGGTGTTCGGGGTGGCGCTGGCGGCGGGAGGAGCTCCCCCGAGCCCCTGCGCCGGCCGCCCGTTGCTAGCTATGGCAAATGGTGGCGGCGGCGGCAGCAGCAGCGGCGGCGGCGGCGGCGGAGGCAGCGGTCTTAGAATGAGTAGCAATATCCACGCGAACCATCTCAGCCTAGACGCGTCCTCCTCCTCCTCCTCCTCTTCTTCCTCCTCCTCTTCCTCCTCGTCCTCGGTCCACGAGCCCAAGATGGATGCGCTCATCATCCCGGTGACCATGGAGGTGCCGTGCGACAGCCGGGGCCAACGCATGTGGTGGGCTTTCCTGGCCTCCTCCATGGTGACTTTCTTCGGTGGCCTCTTCATCATCTTGCTCTGGCGGACGCTCAAGTACCTGTGGACCGTTTGCTGCCACTGCGGGGGCAAGACGAAGGTAAGCGCGCCCCGGGCGCCCACCGCCTGCGCCAGCCCCGCCGGTGCTTCCCCGCGTCCCTTGCAACCCACCTCCTCGCTCCGCAGGGCGCAGTGCCTCCCTCCAACCCTGCCTGCTTTCCCTTCCTCGCCTTCCCTTCCCACCGCTGTCCCTGCGCCCTCCGATCGGAGCAGCTCCGGCTGCGCGCTGGGGGTGAGGAGTTGCCCGCAACCGGTGCGCTTCGGGACGCGGACGCCGGATCCTTTCCCTTGTTTATTGTAGGGTTGCAGTCGGCTGCGGCTGGGGCCGGGGTGGGGGACGTGACTCTTGGGTGCTGTGGTGCGGGGTGAGGAGAACCAGTCCGGTGGGGACAAACGAAGTGGGACTACTGGGTGCGTGTTCCGCCCCGCTCACCTGCCGCGGCGCGGGTGCTCGCGGTGGGCCAGGGGAGCACAGCCGCACTTCAGGATCCTGTTGCGGAGATGAGTTCTTGGGGCCCCGAAAGAAGGAAAGGTGCCTCGGCAAGGGGGAACTCTTTTGTACTAGGGAATCCCAGGGGAGGAACCTGGCTAGAGAAAGCTGGGTACCTGAGGCGGCAGAGAAAGTTGGGGAGATCCATCCCAGAACTGGAGGCAACCCATAGGGCTGGGACTTTAGGAAGGTGGCGAGGTCACAAATCTGATGTCACCTCCCACTCTAGTCTTTAGACATTCTTGTAGAACATGTCCACACCCCAAGTTTTTTGACTGCCCCTGTACTTCTGTCCCCAGGCCACGCACTTTGGGTCCCCAGAAATGCTACCAGCAACAAAGAGCTGGAGCTCTAGGGCCACCCGCCGCACAGAGCCCGCGGAGGCCGCGGTTTCACGGAGCCCCTTCTTGGAGCTCCTGGTGGTTTCGGCTATTCCTGGCAAAGACGCCCACCAGGCTCGCTGCACCTTGGAAGTGTGGCTGCTAGGATGACCGCCTGGCCATAACCTTAGAGGTGTCTCTCTCCACCACCTGCCACTGGCTGGAGATGGGGGCTGGGGCAAAAGACAGTGTTTAATAGAAAACCGCAGAATAGAGAAGAAAGAATGGGGAAAAGAGACAGAGCTACTTTTTTTTTTTTTTTTTTTTTTTTGAGTAATTGCCATTCTAGATGACTTTAGAACACTCGTAGTTTTTGGAGGAAGAGAATGTCTAGGGGAACTGTGTAGAGTAGACACACACCTTGGTCTGTAAATATTTGCACCTTTCTTAGTAAAGTTAATCTCAAGACCCCTCAAACTTCATATGGCACAGCAACTCTTAGCAGCCTCCTGGCCACTAAGGACAGAAGGAGGAAAACCAGGGGCTAGGGTGAAGGCTGATTGTACAAACACAAGGGCGAACCCAGGCGCTGTCTCCGGTCATTAATTATACATCATGTTGGGTGCTACTGGAGCTCAGCTGTGTTTTGTGGCAGCACGTTTGTGTTTTGGAAAATACTGGTGTGTTGGAAGAAGGGAGAAAAATAAAAAAAATATTCTCTTCCTTGTCTTCTCACTTCTCTGCTTGGCTCCAGAGGTTGGCTATCCAGCTTTCTTTGGATTACCTTCTGGATGATAGAGGTCAAGGAGGAAGACTTCCCACCTTTGGAAGAATCCCTTGGATTAAGCAAAATTCTAAGCACCAGTGCTGGAGATGCCCCCTGCCTAGCCCACCCCCTGTGAACACACTCATTCACAGAGCCTTCTTAGTCACACAGTTCCTCTCCTCCACCTCCCCCTGACAGACTTCAATTCTGGAATTTTCCCCCCCTTTTACTGAGATTCAGCCACTGTCCTTAGGGGAATGATAGCTCATAGTTGCATGCATTTACAATATTCTCCAGACAGAATGATTTGAGTGAACTTTTTGACAGCCTTCTGTTTTTCAGGAAGTGGGCAATTTTGATAGAATGAAAACTTTTCAGTGACTCAGAATAAGATGTGTTGGTTTTGTGATCCTTGGGTTTTAAACATCGCTTCTAAAAATCTTTTTACTCTAAGGAACATGTAAATGCTACCACAGTGCCTGTCTGTCATGAAATGCTCTTCCGATAGTTCACATAAGGATTCTGTCCTAAGTGATGACCAAGCAAGACTTGTGTAATTTTTCATAAGAAAATAGGGATTTGGCAATGATCATTAGAAATAACAATCTGTAAATCTTTGGCTGTATTTTGCAACTTTAAGACCAGCGGAGTACACATAGCTGCAAGTTTCTATAAGGAAACAACTTGGGACGAGATGGGTTTTGGTTGATTGAAAATAAGTGAGGCCAATATAGGACGAGATTAAGTTATTTCTTCTATCTTATGGCCACTTTAAAACACGCCCGCCCCTTGATTTGTTCAATGCAATGGTGCGTAGCCAGCTCATCATGACCAATAATGGCAAGTTAGGCCTTTTCTAAGCTTTTCTTTTTACCATTGGGGTCTGCATTTTTTTTTTTTTTTTTTTTTGCAGACACATTCTTTGACCCTTCCA
Source organism: Callospermophilus lateralis (assembly GCF_048772815.1). NCBI lineage: Eukaryota > Metazoa > Chordata > Mammalia > Rodentia > Sciuridae > Callospermophilus > Callospermophilus lateralis. The sequence goes on along the minus strand of NC_135319.1, from coordinate 48,940,170 downwards.
AGCCATTTGATAGTGTTGTTGAGACTTGGTGCAGAAGAAAGTTTTTAACTTAACTTGAGAACAGTTATTTTAGTGCTGGCTTTTCCAAGCAAACCTTGGCTGCTTCTTGCAGAGTTCTACCCATCCTTGGATGTGTTCACCTGCCCTCACTTTCATCCAGGCCCATGGTGGTTTGAGCAGAGGTGGAGTCCCAAGGAAGGCAGGCCTTTTCAGCATCTGAAATTGAGAGCGAGAGATGTTTCAGCAGGGTGCTCCAAATCACACGCATTTGGTGTCTGGGTCTGCATCATTTTTGAGACAGTGCATGTGCAGTGTGGGGTCTCTTCCCATGAGTACCTTTGGTCTCCAATTTACATAGAGCCAATGACTTTCACATTTTGAAAACAGTAGAATGTAGAGTTTTTATAGGTTGTGAAAGAGAAAACTTAACCACATTTTCTCCCACTGGCCACCTGGGCGTGGTCATCCTGGTACTGTGTGCTCTTTGTTGTACCTTTTCACATTATTGCTGTTTTTTGGTTTTTTTTTTTTTTTTTTTTTTTACCCTATTGGATTTCATCAGAACTCTCTATTCACTTGAAAATGGCATTTTTGAGGTCCAGTCCAGCTGCAGATAAGGTGAAGAGGAACTACTATGTTTTGTGGCAGCACATTAGTGTTTTGTAGCCTGGATGAGGCCACAACTTGGAAGAAGTCCTTTAACCTCTTTGTCTTTCCTTGTGTGTCAAATAGGAGGTTTGAAATCTGTGAGCTCTGCTGTCCCTTCCCACTCTGGGATTCCACATAGGAGAGGGAAAGGAGAGGGGCATTATGGGTAAAATCTCTGGTCCTGCCTGTGTTTTGCAGTTCTCCAGCAATCCTTTAGGAATTCAGCCTGGAACCACTTCTGTGTCTTTACGCCCTTCCTCTGTTCCTCTAGCTCTCAGACTGCTTCTCTTTAAATGTCTGGGGAAGCTGAGGCCCCCTTCCTCATGGAGCTGTGGTTTGCTCCGGAGCCTGTGTGTGGCTGTTCGCAGTCTCCCTGATATTCTCAGTTTGAGCTGATGCCCTTGTAGGCACTTGGGTTTGATCAAGGAAGGCCTGCATGTAATGAATTATTGAGGTGTTGTCTCCATGGCTGTGTCTGAGAAAACAACACATTTTCTCCGTCGGGCTCGTGACTAATATAAATATCAGACCCCATTATGGCTTGGTAATTACCCAGGGTCTGGCCTGGTGATTCAATCAGAGCTGCAGCTTCAGTGCCTTGAAACTCTGGTTTCTGGATTGGCCCCTGTGCCTGGTCTCGTCCTCACCTGGGGACTGCTGCACTGAATGACCTTCAGATACTCGCCTTTGATCAGATCACTTGCGGGTGGCCATGGAGAAGTTCTCCCATCCCAGTCACGGGGTAGCTCTGGCTGGCCTGTCCTTGTGCAGGGAGCCTGTGCTTCTCATTCCTGGCTCTCTCTATGGAAATGCACTCTTTAGGACGTCACAGACTGCAGCCACACAGACCCAAGTCAAATGGTGGATCTCACACCTGTCAGCAGGGCATCTCTGGCTGGTGATCGAGTCGAGCCTTGATCTCTCCATCTGTAAAGGAACATCATGATACTTACTTTGTAGGATTCTTATGAGGAGCAGAAGTAATGGCCTCTTGTAAAGGGGGCTACCACAGTTTCACAAAGTGTTGAGGCTATTATCTCTCTGATTTATTGAACTATGAATCTTGAAGGACACAGACTATAATAAATAGGGATTTCGAGACAAAAGGAGCCAGATGTCTACTGTCTTGAGTCAAGCAATCCATTCACATCAGACTGAGATTTGGGCTGGTGTCTTTTGGCTTGGGTGATATGAGATGACTGTGGCTGGGTGGGCATCCCAGGAAGGCTGTGTGGATAAAACCTGGCAGGATGGTTAACCTGTTGATGGTGGGGATGTTGGCAGGCATGGATGATATGGTGGTCCTGGAGCATTAGGGCTGGCAGGGGGACAGCTGTCGCATTCAATGGGTAGGTATGGCTCTCCAGCATGGCACCCTTGAAGAGGAACTAATTCTGTCCTTGTTATCCCAAGTCTAGAGCTTCCAGACCTGTTCCCTGCAGTGGTATAACTGTGTCCTGGCCAGGACGCTTTCTATCCAGATAAGATTTTTCTTGACAACAGCTTGCACTGTGTTTCCCTAAGTATGTTCAATGGAACACTTGCCCTTGAACTTACCTTGGGAACATGTCCAGCAGTCAGGGCACAGCTGAGCTCCCCTGCTGGGGGATCACATCATGGGCAAGTCTTGCTGGGAGAGAAATTGACTGAACTGTCCTCACCTTGAGCAGCCTGCCCAGATGTCAGGTCTGATGTGCAGTGCCCAAGGGTCAGCCTCAGGCAAGGACCTCAGTGCTTCGTGCCTCAGTTTTCTCATCTCCACATTGGGGATTGTAACAGAGCTCAGCCCTTTGGGGTAGGTACTGTCATTCACTGCACTGTATAGCTCTCTAGGAGGGTGCTGAGGACCCAGTCTTCTCTTTGCAAGCTGTGGGCTGACCCCACCTACAGGTGCCCTGAAGACTTTACTAAATATCCACAAAGAGGACAGCAGTAGCTACACCAGTGTTTGGCCCGGGAAGAGGAGATTCCAAGGGCAGGACCAGTTGGGCCCTTGCTAAATTTCACCGCTGTCTCCTCCCTGCATAGGAAAGTTCACTGGGTGCCTGGTAGCAAGGAGTAAGCGCTTGCCTTGGGTCAGTCTCTGTCTCTCCATCCCTGGGGCACGAAAAGCCTGGTGCTGAAGGCAACCAATTGTCATTGAATTGCAATGCCAAGACCTCTTTCCCAAAGTGGGTAGCTGGGGTGTCTTGGTTCACAGTGGCAGTGGCTGTGCTAATCTGTGAATCACAGCAGCCAACAGCACCTTCCAGGGACTTCAGAGCTGTGGAGCCCCCAGAGGGATGCCTCTGTGGTTCAGATGAAAGCACTGTGTTTGTGCTGTGACACCAAAGTCCCCAGGCCTCTTGGAAACACTGGGCCTCATGGAGACATCTTTGAGGCTCAGGCAAGGTCAAGCTTCCTGTGAAACATTTGAACTTCCACTGCCTTTCTGTGCATAGTAGGAGCCGATGAAAAGTGTCTCCCTCTTTAAAATGCTTTTTGGGTGGGTAACTTCCTAACCCTCAGCATACGGAGAAGGAAACTGGGACTTCTACCCTCCAAGGCAGTGTGTTCTAGTGTTCTGGATAGAAGGCCTAGGAAATTTGCATTTGGGATATCAGATCTGTTCTTCCAAGGGCTGGAGAGAGCATCTGGTCCTGGGCTTCTCAAACCTTCATATGCACAGAAATCACCTGGTGGCGGGGGCGGGGGGCGCTGTTCAAAGGGAGAATGAGGAACTAGAGATGTAGCTCAGTAGGAGATCCCTTGCCCAGTGTGCATGAGGCCCTGGATTCAAAGCACGCGTGCCCACGCGTGCCCACGCGCGCGCGCACGCACACACACACACACCACAATGCAGAGTGATTTACAAGGTCCAGGCTGCGGGACTTGAGATTCTGCATTTGTGGCAAGATGCATGCTGTACTAATGCTGTGTGGGGCACACTTTGAGTAGTGAGGACCTGGTTCATTCCTCAGCCTCTAGCCAGCCCATCCTTAAAGATGGGCTTATTGTGAAATATGGAATTTCCCAGCTCTTCAGTGGCACGGAGGGAAAAGAAGTGGAAGGTTGACTATGCTAGACAGCCAGGGCAAAAAAACCGCTCAGGCCTTTTGGAGGAGCTGCAGACAGGCTGGGCTTTCATTGCTAAAGCTGACTGTTGGGGTGCCCACTCCCAAGGCACCCACAGGCGCGGTGGGTTTGGGTTTGGGTCGATGACCAGAACAGCATTCTGGAGCATACAGGGTGTGGTCTGAGTGTTGCCCATCCGTGTGTGGGCTCTGCTTCATGCCAGTTTTCCACACTGTGAGGGGTGTGGCTTCCCACAGTCCAGGATGTCAACTCCGCCAAACCATGGTCTTACCAAATGAAAGGCTAGTGGTGCAGCTCAGGCTGCATGGTGCTCATGCTCCAGGGAGCCAGCGGGTGGCCACGCCCTCTGGAGTGTTTGAAGTCAGCAAAGCTTATTTTCCACATTGACCCTGGTGGGCCTTCCCAAATGGAGGGTTCAGCTTCAAAGGCCCCTGACCACTGAGTGCATGGGGGTGACAGGCAGCCCCCCCGCCCAGTGTTGTCTCCCTTGCACTTCTTAATAATTCCAGCAGATGACAGTGACAGTGGCTTCTTTTCTTACCGTAGCAACGTTTTTCACAGCTCCTCCTGCCAGGAACTTTTTTCTTGATATGTGCTTTTTATGTTGTTCCATTGACAAAGGGAAGGAGGTGGGATAGGGTTTGTCTATGAACATTGTCACCAGCCAAAGTAGGTCCTCAAATAAGTCTTCTGGCTGTCATTGTTATTGTTGTTGCTATTGTTATTATTTTTTTGTTTTGGCTTTTATTGAATATTAAGTGCCCACTGTGTGCCAGGAATCAAGCCAGGAGCTAGGGAAAAAGTCATGCAGACCCAGTTCTCACTGTGTGTTCCTCAAGACCCTGCTTGACAGTGAGCAGGGATAAGACCAGTTATCTTCTCATGGGGTATAGACACATGTGATGGCATGAGGATAGGAACTGAGTCATATAAATGCATCCCCACACAGATGTTGCAAACCCCATTCTGGCTAGCTGGGAGCTGGGTGGGACTGTGGTGGGTACAGATACATTTTCTGCTTCTCTTTTGGGAGGGGTAGCAGGTTAGATGCTGTGAAGAGGCTCTGGGTGAAAGGGATAGCTTGGTTTGGTGATAAAATAATGTTTGAGTCATTCCTAGATTTTAATACTTTATTTCACCTTTGTGTCTTTCTGGACCGGTGGGTGACAGATTTCATTCACCCGGGGCACTTGCTTAGACAGGGGCTGGAAGGACCATTTCAAAAAGAGGGCTGCTTTGAGATGGAATTTGCTTTGGGTTTGGCATTATTTTTGGTAATTGTCTTTGGGACATTATATCTAATTGCCAATTTCGAAATGTAATTGGCACTCCGGGGCCAGAATGGATACACTTAATGTCGTCAGGCCGAGCCTGGGCATCATCTCTGCGTACGATCTCATTACCTGTATGACTAATGCTTCTTTACGTGGCCAAAGCTCAGATTATCTAAAAACATCTTGCTTTCTTTCTACTCTTCTTCTTCTTTGTCCCCTTGGTGCTGGGAATGGAACCTAAGCCTTCATGCATGCTAGACAGGCACTCCAGCACTGAGGTATACCCCAGTCCTACTTCGTATTTTTTATGCTATTTCACTGGCCTCTCTCCCAGGTTTTCTTGGGGACCCAGATCCAACTGCCTTTGAACATTTTAAAGGAAATTAGCAGAAAAGCCTGTATTCCTTCTCCCCTTCCTTCCACCTCCTGTTATCAGAGGTTGCTTTCATTTGAAGAGGGGTGCTATTTTTTTTCATTTTTAAACAAAAGTAGAATTTTGAATTTGTGACTTGAAGTGCATTTTGTCTCTGTGTGTTCCCTGCTCCTGTCTGGGACCATGATGTCTTCTGCAAAAGCGTTTCTATGGCAAGATTTCTAATAATGTTCTTTCCAGGGTCCCTTTTGACTGTACAAAGCCGTTCATCCCAGGTGCGTCCACCTCTTTGCACATCTTTGCAAGGTCGGTCAGCTGCTGGTTGCTGGGATGGCACTCAGGGACCTCAGGTTAGAGTTTAAGTTCAGTATTTATCTTGTTTTCCTGTTCCATGTCTTCTTCCCTCTTAGAGAATTGACAGTTCTTTTTCCTTCTCTTTGGGAGTGAACTTGGGGTTGGGTGGAGGTGGGGGTGGAGAGTAGCTTCTGCAGGTTGGGGGCTTGAGGTTTGTAGGTCAGTGGATCACTGACTGGGCTTGGTGTGACACATTCAGAGACACAGGGGGTTATGAAACACGGTGAGGGAGCTTGGAGGCCCAGGGTTCGACTTCCTCCCTGTCCTGGGAGTCCTCTTGCTCCACTGCCAGAGGGGATTGGGATGTTCATGATCTCCTGAAGCCACCATTCCACTGGGGACCAACCCACCTTGGAATGAACTTGGAAAGATGTTTCTCCTTTCTCTCTGATTCTGGTCTGACTTTGGGGCACAGAATGAGTCTTGGTGGATAATACATTTCAAATGTTGAATCCATTCCAGGGAGATGCTGGACTGGGTGGTGTTGAGATGTTGCTGATGCAGTTCAGATGCAGGATGACCTTGACCTGTTACTCCCATACAGGACACCTTTCCTCTCTGTTAGCTCCTGGGTTTCCCTCTTGCCCTGGGATGGTGAGGTTTCCCTTGCCTCCAAGTTTGGAAAATGTCCTCTTCTGATGGTTGAGTGCTAAAGTTTGCCCTCTGAGATCTCTTCAGTCTGTTAGAAGCTGTGAATGGAGGATTCTGGCTGTCCTTGGACCATCAACTCACTTGTTTACCAGTGGCCTATATCCCATATTGCCAATGTTTAGCTTCCTTTGCAGTTTAGCCTTGGGCATGGCTAAGGGAAGATGTAACTCAGGGGTCATGCCAAGAATCCAGTTGTGCATCCTTTGTAAGAAGCTGGAGTTGCACTCTGCTTTCTATGTGTTTGCTCTTTTGAGTCCACAGGAGAGAGAATGGATGGCCATCTTGAACCCCTATTGGCCTCATTTGAAATGAGCTCCTCCTTAGAACTGAAGGTGTCCTTTTCCAGCTCTTTTATGTCTCCTCTCTCCTTGGGCTTCTGTGTGCTACTCTGGCCATCCTCCCTATTTTGCTAAACAGAAAGCAACCAGAAAAGAAAGCAAACCCTACAGGAGGAGAAGTGAGGCAGGGCAGGGAGTGGAGGGAGGTGGCCACACAAGAAAAATGCAACTTCTCTTCTGAGAGCTAGAGGGTGGGTAAATATATAATTGCATGCGTTTTGTTTTTAGTCTCTTCACCTTTATCTTAATTAATAAATCATGTCAAATGAGCTCATTTCCAAGGAGTGAAGATTTATATAAAGACCAGTGAGCAGAATGGTTTCATTTTGAGAAACTTTTAGCTTTTCAAAGGAGAAGTTCTAATTAACTGGTAGCGTGGGCCTGCGTGACCCCATGGCGCAGCCCTTAGAGCCATAGGGCTAACGGGACCTTTAAAGAATTGTTATAGGAGAGTGGGAGCTTTCTGTTCTTATCTTTGAGAGAAGTGACTGAGTTAATCCTGTTTTTTCTTTATGTAGCTTTGGAAGGGGGATCATTTGTGTCTCTGGAAGGAGAAAACATAGGCATCGGGTGCTATCTGATGGAGATGGAGAACTCAGACATGAAGGTTCTGAGCCCTGGAGGAATGATTTGGAAGCGGAAAGGGCTTATCCAACTGGTGGGGATATTAGTGCCCACCATTAACTGGCCACAGCTTCACACATTGTTTTTTTCCTCTGTGTGCCTGGGAGCACTTTTCTCCCAGAGCTTAGAGGAATTGTGTTAGCTGCCCATAAATCATGGCCATTTCTTCGGTGGATGGTGGCAGCCACAGGCGATCAGGTGATAGATTCTTGAAGAGTCTAGGAATGGTGTCTCCAGCTGAACCCACAAGAGAACTCAACAGTTTGCTTCAGTCTTTAAAAAAAAAGTGCATTTCTTAAATTCATTTGTGACCTATTTTCCCACAAGATTTTTTTTCAACATCAATGTTTTATATTTTCAAGCTTAATTCTGAGTGTACTCCTTAATTCTGAGTGTACTTAGTGAATGTTCCTTGTAGAAAATACAAGCTATGCAGAGGCTTTAAAAACAAAACAAAACACACAAAAAGCATCAAACACTTGACACTTATTCGGATAGCTACTATCAAAAACTGAAAATCACAAGTGCTGGTGAAGAGGTAGAGAGACTGAACCATTATACACTGTTGGCAGGAATGCAAAATGGTGCAGGCACTATGGAGAACAGGATGGAGACCTATAAAAAACTGAATTATAATCTGATCTAGAAAGTCCACTCTTCCCTATCTATCAAAAAAACAAAACAACAACAACAACAACAACAAAAGATCCCACAAACAAACAAACAAACAACAAAACAAAACCCAGACACTCAGAGGATATTTGTGTACTCATGTTCATAGTGGCAATATTTCCAAGAAACCACCTGAGTGTCCATCAACAGACGAGTGGATTGACAAAATGCAGCATCGCTGTTCTGAGATGTTATTTAGCTTTAAGAAAGAAGGAAATTCAGACACATGGTGTTACATGGCTGAACCTAGAGGATATTAGGCTGAGTGAAATAAGCCAGGCACAGAAGGACAGATGCCCCTCACCTGCAGTACCTAGAGCGGGAAGATTCGCAGAAACGGCAAGTAGAACTGTGTGGTTCCTGGGGCCACGGGAGGTGGTAATAGGGAGTCGTTTAAGGGGGGTACAGGTCAGTTTTAAAACTGAGAACATTCTGGAGAGAGATCACATAACACTTTGAACATGTTTAACACGACTAAATATACACTGACAAATGAATAAATGGTAGAATTTTATGTTACTCGTGTTTTAATACAGTTGATTTTTTTTTTTTAAGAAAAAAAAAAAAAAGAAAAAGAAGTTACTTCAAATTTCCCTTCCTGGAGATGACCTCTTTGGGCTCATTTCCTGTCCTGCTGCATTCTTCACTGGGCTGCTCCTATTTCTTTGGTGAGCAGGTTGATTTTCTTCCTTTATGGATTGCAGACCCTTGAGGGCACCAAGCTGGTCTTGTAGGCTGGGTGGTACCGTGCCGCCCGAAACGGCCCTATTTCTGCCTCTGGAGTCTCTTACTGGCATCTGCTCTTATTTATTTTTTATTTTTTTAATGAAGCATTTAAGTTTATTTATTTATTTATTTATTTATTGGTGCTGGGAATCGAACCCAGGGCCTTGTGTATGCAAGGCAAGCCCTCTACCAACTGAGCTATATCCCCAGCCCTTATTTTTACTACTACTACTATTATTTCTCACAGTTCTGGGGATAGAACTTAGGGCCTTATACATGCTAGATAAGCCCTCCATCCCTGAGTTACACCCCTAACTTACATCTGCCTTTAGAGTGAAGTTAAGGGACTGCGGGATTTTTGATTTTGCCGAAATATCTATAGTGTCTGAGATAAGCTGAGACAAGTCGTTATCTTGTGGCCTCAGTTTTCTCATGCATAGAATGTTCTTTGATTTAATGATTTCAATCTAAAGCCATTTCCTAAATCAGATTTCCAAGTTATATTTTTACCTTTAAAGATCCAACGATTGAGTTATTCAAAGAAGTAGACCCGGGGAGCAGATTTTGTTCTACTATAAAATCAAAAGAGTGGAATTTGATTGACGTGTCCCCAAAATTTCAGTATTGACTTTGATGAGGTGACATATTTAAAGAATTACAATCTGAGGACGTAGGCCCCATTGGAAATACCATCCAAGCTATCATTAAAAAGAAAAGAAACCTCAGAAATAGGTTTTTGTGACTCTGCTGTTACTTCTAAGGACACTACTGGAGTTCTAACTTTAATTTTTGGTGTGGGGATAAAGGTTGAAAACATTTCAGATTATGGACTATAAATAGGACATGATGATAGGCTGGCTTTGTTGAGGTTGGCATGAAAAGGAACATCTGATTAAAGAGAAGGCCATGCAAACCAACCTCCTTTGATGCTTTTCCCCTAAACTCACCCCAGAAGGCAGCCCAGCAGACAGACTGTTCATCTCAGTCATGCTCCCTGGCGCATCCCAGATGCTGAAAGCAGGGCTGATTCTTGCAGTTTCTTAGCACAGGAGAGTCTGGGCTGGGCTGGTGTATGCCTGCAATCCTAGCTACCTGGGAAGCTGAGGCAGGAGGATGGCAAGTTTGAGGCCAGCCTCCGCCACGTAGCAAGGCCCTACCTTAAAAATGAAAAATACCAAGGACTGGGGATGTGACTCAGTGGTAAAGTGCCTCTGGGTTCAATTCCCAGTATTGAAAACAATAAAATGTATTTGAAGGGGTGTTTCTCAAACACTCGGTACCATCTGAAATAAAATTCCCCCTGAACTGTAAGCAGCCAGCCCAGGAGAACTCTGGAATAGCTCTTAGGTTACCTAATATCCATTTGATTATGCTACCTAATATCCATTTGATTATGCCATCTATTAAGTTTTAACTTATCACAGATAAAATATGTTAACACTTCATAGACCTGCCGAGGACCAAGTGGCTTTTGGGTGTTATTAAGCGAATTGGTGATTGTTTAGGACTCAGTGCAGTTAGAAGTTTAGAATCGTCTGTGCTGTTGCTTAGGCCTCATTCGGGAGTGCAAATGCCCTCCAGGTATTTATTACAAAATAAACTAAACATTTAGACAGTAGGGATTGCAACTGCAGAACCAAATACTTGATTTATGGGCATGAGCCAGATGTGACAGATTTTTAAAACTCTGGGAACCTTTCATTTCCCAGTGACAGGCAGTGTAAGCACTATATTTTTTAATCGATCCCTTCTTTAAGTCAGGAGCTGAAATGTTATCATGCAAATCTCTTTTGAGTTGCATGGAAACTAATAAAATCACGAAGGTTTCTATTTGTACTCTGCGAACACAGACTGTAATGAAACCGAAACAGCCATCTCCAGGGATGATGCTATTTAAATGCCAGGCAGGGCTTGAAAAGGATCTTAATGGTGGAAATAGAAGCTGGCCAGCGAGAGATCCCCTTCTCCCTTCACAACCTCACCGGTGCCCGTTGGCCTGTGTGCTCTTTACTTCCTGCCTTCCCGGGGAATCCATTCAAAACAAGACCCTCCGGTCTCTGGTACGTCCTGTCTGTCACTTGCTTTGGAACACAGCAGTTGATTCCAGAACATTCTCTCACAGCCTCTCAGGTCTGGCATTTCTCTCCAGAATTACTGCTGCAGGAGCAGACTCTTTTGAGAGGTTAGTGAGCATTAAACATTGTTTTAAGCTCCTTAGGATGACTGTTATTTGCTCCTCAGAACAATCCTATGATGTAGGCATTTTTATAATTCACACTTTACAGATTAGACGGTGGAAGCATAAGCAACACAACTTTTTTTTTTTTTTCTTTTGCATAGAAACTCTGGGGCTTACTTAGTGTCTGGTAGCTTCTAAGCTCTTTATGTGTGTGTTAAGAATCTTCATGACAAACCCGTGGAGCAGGTAGGAGTATCGTCCTTGCTTTGCAGAAGAGGAAACTGAGGCAGGGAGAAGTTGCATAACTTACCCAGGGTCAGAGGTGATGGGCAGGGATGGGTTCACATCCAGGCGCATGGGCAATGGAGCCCATGTCCCATCCCCTGTGCCACGCATCTTAGTTTCTCCCCTAGTTGTAGGCTCATCCCTGCCACACTCTAATGACACAGACAGGACCAAAGAGAAAAGTCAGTGTGTTGAGACTCAAACACCATTCATTTATAGAGGTATGATGCCCCTTGGCAAGTTCAAGGAATTCCATGCAACTGAGACCTTCAAGATTGTGTAGTCTCCTTAAACTCTGCGTTCTTCTTGCTGGAAAATGGTCTATGCCTTTTCTGAAACACTTGAAAAGCAGGCATTCTGTGTATAGTTGTGTAGGTTGCTCACTATACAACTCCACAGTGAGCTCTGATGTGCACATCAGAGGATGTATAACGGTACCTCAATAACTATGGTCCGTGGGCCACATCTCCGTGTTGGCAGGGGGAGACAGAGTAAATATTGAGGCATTTTGTTCCTGAGTATTATCAATCTTTTTTTAAGTTTTAGAGAAAAACACTTTTTAGTGTTAGCACATACAGAGAATATATTAGGAGTAGCATTCAGAATTCGAGCATATTTTTAAAAACCTAAGAGAGCTGTGTCTGTGGGTGTATGCGTATGGGTGTCACACTTTTCTGCTCCTCCAGGCCCACCCGTGTGTGCACACAGGCACACACATGCTCAGGTCTGATCAGATGGTTCCCCACCCTCCCTTCCCATCTCTCAGCCTCTGGAGCTGTGTTAGTGAATGAGTGGCCCCTGTGAAGGAGAAATCAACACATCCGAGTTCCCAGGTCTGTTAAAATTGTCTTCTGACGTTGGTGGGACTAGAATTGAATCAGCACACTTTCGAAGAAGGTCCTAGAACTCACTGGGTGGTTTCGAATCTTCTTTTGCTTTCGAAAGAGCCATTGGCTGCCTCCGCCACCCCTCAGCCTGGAAATCCACCATCTCAATGTGGCTCTCTTTCTAGACAGTTGAGATGGCCTTATGCCTGCCTGACCTAACCCCATCTACAGAATATTTGGAAGCAGGGGCAAATTGGTCAGGTAGCATCTCTTTTTTTTTTTTTTTCATGGCTGTCCTTTCCCCAGGAATATGGGTGGTGGGAGACATCATTTCCCCTCTGGTAGTGCCAGCAGCCACACTGCATGGTTCCAGGGTTCCCAGTGGTGCACGAGGCCCCTTGGAGGCCCGCCCTGCCTTGTGCAGGCCACGGCCATCTCTGTACCAGGCCAGGTAGGCAGGCTGGCCTTGGAGGCTGGAGTTGTGCAGTGCACAGCTTGCATGTCCGTATGTGGTCATTTTTAGGTATCTAGTTGGGCTTGGAAAATATACTCACAGCATGTAATTCTTACTGTCAAAACCAGTAAGAGAAACATCAGGAACTTGGGATTCACAAAAGGAGGAACTGATCGAAGAGGGAGTGGCCAGAGAGACCCCGCCAGAGCTGCCGGTTGTACAGGCAGCCTCAGCCTGTTCCCCTCCAGCCCAGCCCCACAATGGAATCAGTATTCCATTGCTCTGACCACGGTGCAGCTCTTGATGTGATGCAGGTCTCCCCTGCTCTGCGCTTATTCTAGGCACAAGCCTTTGGGAAGGGCGCATGCTCCAGTGCCAGCCGTTAGGGTCCCTCTGGCCCATGGTCGGTGAATAACAGGACCCTGAGGACTGAGAAACAGCTTCTCTGTTGCCAGCTGTGCTATTTTTAGCTCCCTCCCACGCCCCTTCTGTCCCCAGGTGTTTGTCAGCACAGCATCCTGTGCCTACATGGAAAGTGGCAGCTGCAGGCCCGCCCTGCCTTGTGCAGGCCGTGGCCGTCTCTGTACCAGGCCCGGTAGCCACGCTGGCCTGGCCGGAGGGCTGTGGCCATGATGGTTGCATAACTGGCCTTTCTGTGCTGGTTCTGGGGAGGAGGTAGAGCCAGGGAAAACAGGTCTCCGCTCCCTGCCTCTGCCCAGCACTGGGGGCTGGACAGGCTCATGGGCTGCTGATGGCCTGTCCCCGTCTGGAGCTGCAGCTGCTGCTCTGGAGCTGCTGCCCATGGCTGCAGAGTGCCCCAGGCCTTGGTGACCTCCCTGTTGCTGGGCAACGTGGAGACTTGGCTCAGGAAGATCCAGATGTGGTAGAAGGCCAGGGGTGGCTCACTCCTTCCCTTCTAGCCTGCCTTCCCATTCTCTGCTCTGTGCTGGCTGGGGACTGCCCTCTGAGGCTGCACCCTGTTTTCCATGAGGACATCCTGCCTCCTCTGTGGAAGCTGCTGGTGGATGGAGCTGGAGGTTTCTTTCTTGGTTTGTGCCTGGCAGGTGGTCCTGAAGGGCAGTTGGTGAGTGTGGTAGCTGGGCTTCTCAGAAGGCCATCATCCCAGTATCCATGCTCTGCCGTGGTCTCCTTTGAGTCGAGACTGGCTCTGTGTCTTACTGGTGACCAGGTGAGCCATGGAAGCCATGCTGTGTGACTTCGGAGGATAGGTGGGAACGACCCTTGCAGCACCCTCTGGGTCTCTTGGAGCGCTTTCATGTAAGGAGTCTCGCTGTCCCGAGACCACTGTGCTGTGAGAAGCCCAGGCCCTCTCCCTGGGCTGGGGTGAGGTTGGGATGCCACACACAGGAGGTGGGGGGAAGAGAAGAGACTCTCTAGGGAGATCAAAGGCACCAGGCATGGGTGTGAAGGAGCCCTCCTGCTCCATCTCACACCCACCAGGGATCACCTGCTGGTCCATCCCTCTGTGAGCTCCTGACTCAAAAAATCATGAACAAGATAAGATGATGGTCTGAGGCCACTGTGTCTTTGGCGGTTGCTTACACAGCAGTAGATAACGAGAGCAAATAACTGCTGTTGGTCAGTGTCCTTCCACAGGGTCAAGCCCTTGCCTGCTCTCTGGTTTCCTCTAACCTCTCTTCCCAAGCTCGCTGCCCTCAGCCACGTTGGACTGCCACCAGTCTATTGGACTTGTTGCTTCTGCCCTCTTGGGCTGCCATTTCTTCTCTCCTTGTCCTCTCTCGGCTCTTCCACTCACCTTACTCCTGCGAATGTTGGCCGACTGGGTTCCTAGGGTGAAGAGCCTGTTGCAGTGTTGGCCAATTCCCTTAGTGTAAACGCCCCCAGCGTGGTGGGTTTCAGGATCACTGCGTGATGTCACAGCCCACAGAGGCACATGTTAGCCACATGTTATTGATGTGGGAACTGAAGCTCAGAGAAGTCCAGTCCCGTTCCTGGGTGACTCCCAGTCACCTATGGGATCTGACGTACTTGGACTCCAAGACCACGCTCTTTCCTCTGTGCCCCCTGCTTCCTGTGGGGACAGGCAATGTGGCTGCTGGGCTGTCCTTTCCTTTCTTCTGGGTCAGTGGTCTTTCCGTTGCTTTCCTTGGGTTGCTGCTGGTTTTTCCCTTATGTTAACTACATCTAGCTGGCCACTAATTTGTGTCTTGGACCATATTATGGTGTCTGGCCTGTGGTGTGCCCTATCGCCACGGAGGCACTGCATCACCAGGCACCTGTGGGTTCATCTTGAGACTCGACTAGCTATTTGATTAGACCAGCAGCAGTGACAAGCAGCCCCAATGTGCCAGTGCCTGAGGACGGCTGTCATTTGTGCATTGCTTTTATAAAGCACCACGGAAGGTGTGACTGTTTGGTGGGACCTTGTTCCATGCAGGCACCCAGGGACCCTGGCTCCTAACACATATGGACCTGAAATCTTCTAGGGGGGCCTGAAGATCTCTTGTGGGTCTCCTGCTTCTGTCTGGCTGGTAGGGAATGGTCCCAAGAGGTAGTTTTGTGGGGGAGGTTCTGGAAGTCATTCTTAGCATTTCTGTCCCCATAGTCCATGGGCCAGAACTCAGTCATGCAGTTCCTTAACTGCAGGGGATCCTGGGAAATGTAGTGTTACATCAGGGGAAGCTTGAAGGGGGTTTGGAGTCTGCATAAAGGGTTCCGGAGTCCCAGGCTGAGGGCTTCTGCAGTCCATGGCTGGTTCTACCCTAACTCACCATCACTGTGACCCAGTAAACAACTGGATGTTCACTGGTATCTGTTAGGTGTTAGGGTGGTAAGCCCTTTATTAACTTTATCTCCCCCAATTCTTGCAACAGACCTAGGGTGTAGATCTTACTACCATTATGCCCGTTTTACAGATACGCAGGCGGAGGCTTGCAGTGGCTATCATTTGTCTAAGAGGTGTTATCACCTCTTAGTGGACTACTGAGTGGACTAATGTCGCCAGAGCCGGGGGTTTCCTGGCTCTAGAGTGTCAGCTCTCAGCCTCACCGCGGCAGCTCTGGGGTTTGCTCAGCGCTCCCTCTTACCCCAGCCTTTAGCTCGCCAGCTGCTCTGCTTTTGAAACAGCTCCAGGAACAAAGGGACCAAGGGGTTTAACCTACCTCTCTCTCCATGCTCCAAAGAGAAGGAAGGCATTCCGACTGTGCTGGGTGACACGGCCTCTCCTCCTCCGCCATGGTAGGGGCAGTATCTTGAGAGCTTTATCCTGGGCTGCCCTTCCGAGTTGCAGGCGTCATCTGCTGCTCAGCCCTCTCTGGCTTTGACTGTTGCCTTGAGTGGCTCTTCGCCTGGAATTTGAAGAGCAGAAGGGGATGGATGCAGAGGTTCCTATGCCCCTTGTCTCGCTCCCATGGCGAAATGCTCCACCTTGGATCTGCCCCAGCGTGGCAGCCTGTTCCACCAGGTTCAGGTACTACGGTTAAGCCCGGTGGGTTCAAGAGTTCACTGCTGGGAAAACAGGATTGAAGGTGAGTAATGGCGTGAGTACCAAGGCTGCTTTCTAACAGCCATTGGACCAGAACTTAACTGTCCTAATGAGCCTCATTTCTCATTCTGGTTCGTTCAGTGTGGCCATCAGGAGAATGCCCTCTGGAGCTGGTCTCCCGGGGCTTAAATCAGGGTTCTGCATCTTGCTGGCTTGTGGGCCCTGAGCCAGCTTCTCACCCTCTTCCTGCCTCAGTGGACTCCAGTGGCAGGAGAGCTGATGATAGTTACCAGTGCATGGGATTATTGGGAGGTTAAGACGTGTTAAGTGCTCAGAGTGACCTCTGATATGAACCACGTGTTACTTATTATGATTAATTCAATTGGGTCACCTTTGGGAGACTATTTTTCCTAATGTGGACCTTGACTATAACCTCTAGGTGGTTGGTCACTCTGTCTTTTGCTTTGGTCTGCCCAGGTTTGGATAGTATGTGTGTCCCCCCCGCTGGACTGTGAGATCCCTGAGGCCTGGGACTGTGCTGTCCATCTTTGCATCTACAGTGCCTGGTGATCACCCCAGTTGCCTGAAACTTTGTCCCCACCTTGAGGGCTCCTTGAAGATAGGAATCTTCTTACGCTAATCTCTGTTTTTCCTTAGCAAACCTACTGCAGTGCCCAGTATCACAAAATATTTTTGAATAGGGGCAGGACTGCAAGAGTTGAATGGGTTAACACCCTTGCCTGAAAAGGGAATGTCCCTTCCTGGGGACAGGCTTGGTTGTATCAATGCAGTCTTTTAAATGTTGTTTGAGGTGTCATCACTCAGCATTTGAAAGTCAATTCAATTTTGGATGCTGTCCAAGGTAGTTTGCAGGCAAGTTATAATGAATGGGAGTCAAAGCCAACGCAGGCAAGGAGTTTGTGGTTCTTCAGATGTGTAATGATGAAGTATTGAATCCACAGGTTCCCGGGAGCTCTGCAGATAATTTCCAAGGAAAAGTTCCAGAGATTCTTGGAGCTTTGGCAGCATTGGAATTAATATATAATCCCCTCTCACCCCCAAACTCAAAAGGGGGCAGCCCTCATTTTTTGAATGTTAACTTGGAGCTCAGACTTGTGAACTTCATAGGCCACCTCAGAGGCAGACAAAGGCAAGTTTGAACGCCAGCTCCGCCTTGCACTGGCTTGGAGGCTTGGCTACAGTTTAGTTGAGCCACGCTCACACTTTTCATGGGTCAGTTGTGAATACTGAAGACACCCACCACGGAGAGTTCTTGAGGTTCTGTGAGCATGTAGCACCTTGTAAGTGCTCAGTAAATGGTACCTGTTGCCATGAGGCTAGTTATTATTTTAGGTGTCCCTTCCCTTGGTGGTCACAGCCAGTGCCACTGAGCTGAGGAAGAGGAGGCCCCGGACAAAGGATGGCAACTGAAGTCCAGCAACGAGGCCCATCGTGGGCCAACAGGGAGGTGAAGACTGTTCCCCCGAGGTCTTTAAAGATGGAGGCAGAGCTTAGGGTAAAAGAAAACCAGCCAGAAATCCTCCTTTCCCTTCCCCCTCATCACCCTTCCACACGTCTCATTTCACTGTGGAAAGGGGAGGAAGGGAGGAGATGGAGAGAGAGGGGAGGAAGAATCTTAAGAGTACCAGAAGACCCCACTCCAAATGAATGGGTTGCCAGGCCACCGTGCTGCACACCTTCAATCCCAGCTACTCTGGAGGCTGAGGCAGGAGGATCACAAGTTTGAGACCAGTCTCAGCAACTTAATGAGACCCTGTCTCAAAGTAAAGTTAAAAAAAAAAAAAAGTGTTGGGGGCTGGGGCTGTAGCTCAGTGGTAGAGCATTTGCCTTGCACATGTGAGGTACTGGGTTCGATCCTCAGCACCACGAAAAATAAATAAATAAAGATATTGTGTTCATCTACAACTAACAAAATATTTTTTAGAAAATGTTGGGGATGTAGATCAATGGTAAAGTGCCTCTAGGTTCCACCCCCAGTACAACAAACAAAAACCAGTAGGTGAACCGGTGGATTCTGGGTGGCTTTCGTTTGCCCACTAGTAAATTGGGGATTGCACTTGGTGATTCTGAGGGTTCCTGGTGGCTCCAGCAGCCCCTGTGTTTTTGTGAGAGTTTTGGTTTTGCTCCTGAGCGTTCTCTCTTGCAGCACCCACCTTCCACAACCATGAGCAGATGGGGACAATGGTGGAGGGGACAGATTGGCTGGAAAGGGCGACAGGGCCCAGAAGGTGCTTCTCCCACAAGGCTGGGATCTCCAAGGAGGTTTTGGCATCCAGAGGCCAGAACAGGTCTGTACGTCCTGAGGTTACCGACCCCACGGGAGTCTGGCGAGTAGGGAGGAGCACAAAGAAACCTTTTTTGGTTGTCCTGGAAAAAAAAGGTTTGTCCTTTCCTGCCCCACCTCCCTCCCGCCTGGGTGGCTTGTTTTCTAGTTGGCAGTGTCTCCTGCTTAGGAATCTGTGCTTCTTGGATACACTGAGGCAGGCCAGTCACCTGTTTTAAGGTTTGCACAACACCTGGTATTTGTCCCCAAACGTTGTCCTCATTTGGGGATTATGTGTTCCGAGGAACCCACAACTTCTTTCTGCACAGTGAACTCCTCCAGGAAGACTTCCGGGTCTTCTTTCTTTCTCACCTCCCACCCCTTCTTATCTCAGGTTTATTCTACCACAGTCTTTCAATTAAGCAAATATTTTGCTGGTTGGCATCTTGTCCCAGCTGGTCACGTGGCCAGGCGATGAAGAGGATTCCAAGAATGTCAGTCATTGTGGTGCTTCCTCTGGGGGAGCCCATAGTGGAGCTGGGGCTGGGTGAAGGATGGACTTGGGAGCTCCTTCCTCTGCTTGTGAGTGGAAAGGACTTGGGACTGGAGGCACAGGGACCTGGGTTCAGCTCTTGCCTCTGCCACCTCTGAGCCCATGTGGCCTCTGGCAAGTTGTCTACTTCTCCCATGTCCCAGCTTCTCTTAGATGCAGGGTGAAACCTATGGAGAAAGATCCACCTAACGTGGTAAATGCTGGCACCATTGTTATGATATACCCAGGTGAAATGACCACATTTAGCAGAAAGAGGTGTATTTAAACTTCTCTTTGAGTTCATCTTACACCAAACACTATGTAGCGTGGGGGAGCCGATCAGTCCCCCTGAATCAGCTTGGGGGACAGCTCAGCCCTCCAGCTAGATTGTGAGCTCCTATCTGGATCCTGCAGAATTAGGCACACTCTGGACTGGGGGCTGCTGGGGGAAAGACATGTGTCTTCTTCATTTATCTCTGTAGTACCAGCTCCCAGCACCTAGCACCCAGCACCCAGCACCCAGGCACAACACAAGGTGAGTATTTGGAGAATGAGTGCACAGACAGACATTCAGAAAACTTTTGCCAGTGAATTGACTAAGATCCCACCTCAGTTAAGTGTCTATTTTGGACACTGAATCTCCTTGTTGACTGCAGCTTCTTGGGCTCTGCGGGTAGTTAATTATTTCTGGAAACCAAGGGAGAGCCTTTCAGGCCTCCTTCTCCAGGTCCCAGGCTCCAAGTAGACAAGACGCCTGGGCAGGGCCAGAGCATCGGTCACCTGGGAGGTGGGTCTGCAAAGCTGCTCCCCAACCCTCGCCATTTGCCAGTGGTTTGGCACAACCTTCTAGAAGCAGCTCATGCCCGACTTCTCCAGAAGAAAGGGTATTTTGTATGCTGTCTTGGTGTAAGCATTGGACAGCAGTTCTCTCCGGCAGACAGCCTTCGCTTGTGCTTGGTAAAATAACAATTTGGTTCTTTTCTACCCCACCTCCTTCTTTCATTCCCCTTGTGAAGAGGCCTCTGTCAGGTCAGCCGCTGGCCATCACGAGAGGAGCCAAGTTCCTCATTGCACCGTGCTGAACTCAACTGCAGCAAATTGGACGGAGGCAGCAGTGTTAATTCAAACTAAAACATCCTGTTGGAGAACAGAGCGATTATAGTTTTTGCTGCACACGGGGAAATAACAGCACAGAGGTGAACTGTGGAATCTTACTGCTAATTAAGTCCTCAGAGCACACTGGTGTTGCCTCATGAGCTGGCCTGCAGCCAGAACCACCTCCTCTAAGGAGGGCTCCCTTGGCAGCCAAAATCAGTGCCCCACGTACCTCAGTGGGCTTCCTGTTCCACTGGCTGCTCCACAGGGTCTGGTTTTAGACCAAAGCCTTACTTTTGGGTCAGAGGAGCTTAGAGTTCTTTAATGAGGTGTTGAGCATATTGGGAAGAGGCAGCGCATCCAGAGGTACAGAGGGTCAGTCCTCGGCAACTGGAGTTTATGGGAGGTTTTAACGCTCATGCTGTCACTGGGGGAAGGTCGGGTCCTGGAGGCTGCCATTAGGGAGGGCTTACGACCGGTCATAGTTGGCCACTTTGCATCTTAGCTAGTAAGATTCTCACTGCAATCCTGGAGGACAGGATTCAGGAACTGAGACTGAGAGCCTAGGTCATTGCTGGGGGACACATGGACATCTCAGGATGTAGAAGAGAAACCCAGACATTGAGAAACTTACAGATGTGTTGTGTAGGTGGGAGTGCCAGTTCATTTGGGATCTTTTTTTTTTTTTCAATAAACAATTATTGAGTACCTATTGTATGCCTGTGCCTAATAGGGGAAAGGAGACTAGAGGTCTGGAAATAAGTCAGCTCCAGTTCCGTCTTCCAGGCAGCAAATGCCCTAGAGGGGGCCCTTCATCTTCATTGTTATTTGGGGGTGGGGGCAGGAGCTCTGTCAAGGATGTGCTGGGGGCACAGAGAGGACATAGAGACTCATCCTCAGAGTGAAAAGAGGGAGGAGTCCCATTTGAAACAGACTTGAAGGGTGAGAAGGAATCGACCCATCTTCTGACTTCCACTTTCTAGACCGAGTCCCCTGTGCACACCAGGCACCCCAGCTCCTGAGTGTGCAGCTCGGTGAGTTTTTACATATGTATGTGCCCGGGTAGCTGCCGGCTCTCGGAGGCAAGAATCTCCTGTTATATTCTGGGTTCTGGCAGAATGATGAGATGCCAGCCATGAACGCTCCAAGGAATTCAGAGGAAATGGAGCTCAGTGAACCCTCTCCAAACCAGTTTCCGTCAGGAGGAAAAGGAAGATGAATATTCATGTATCTTGATCTCTTTTTGCATCATTTACATTTTGCTTTCTCTGGATATGAGGCTCCCCACCTGCCTCTGGGTTCTGAAGAATAATTGTTTTATGCATCACAACCTACTGCACTGGGAGGGAAGAGGGAGGAAGAAAAGAAATCGGGGAAGGGAAGACAGTGGGACTTTGCGAACAGTTTAGCTAGTGTGGTACCATGTCCTGGATAGTGTGTGTCTGGATCTCTGGCCATGTGCCCGAAACATGCACATTGTCTTTGAGGTCTGCAGGAGCAAGACTTGGTGCGGGGCTCTGATGTCCTTTGTCCCCCCTATTTTTTTTTCAATAAACAATTATTGCTGTGGTTTGGCACAACCTTCTAGAAGCAGCTCATGTTAATGATGTGTTCGTATATGGGTCTGCCCAGGTGTGGGTACCCCCGGGAGCCAGGAAAAACCAGAAGGCCACTAGGATCCCCATCTCTTCATTTTTTTGAATCCTTTAGATTTTGTTCCTTAAATCATGTCAGTAGGAAAATATATGCTTTGCTGTTTTGTGGACCTTGAACTTTCCTTCCGGATTTGATGATAAGTTCTTCTGTGGGGTTGTAATCACAGTGCTGTATTTTTCTCTTGCACCGCCTCTCTCCCCGCCCACCTGATCTTGTCTGAGAATACACATGTCACCTGTGAATGCTTGAGGTCTGCCCTGATTTCAGAGTCCACGGTGAAGTTGCTTGTGACTTGCCATCACAGGGACATAGGACAGAAACCAGTATAAAAGAAGGATGTCCATCTCTAGCCATCTGGGCGTTGGCGAATGGCAGAGGAGTTTGGAAAAAAAAATCACACTAACTCACAGGGTGATCTCCTTCTGTGCCAGGGTGAGAGTGAAGGGCATTATGTTGCTAAATCCATTAGGATGCTTTTGATTGTTAGTAATAGAAATGCAAACTTATATTGGCTTAAACATTAAAAAGACTTCCCTGGTTCATACAATTGGAAAGGTTGGTGAGGCTTGATCTACTGGCCCAATGATGCCTCCAAGGATCCCGTGTCTTTCTGTCACTCTGATCTGCTTTCCTTACAATTGGCTTCATCCTGAGGCTGGCTTGCCTCTGGGTTCCAAGGTGACTGCTGGTGCTCCAGAGGGCACATGCTGATCTGTTCACTCTTGGCAGGAGAACAAGCTCCTTTATTTTAGCATTTCGAGCGCAGAGTCTGAGGATGGCTCTAGTTGGAGTGGCTGAGACCAGGGTTTGTGGTCGATGTCCTCAGAACCTAAAGGATCCCAAATGGAAAGCAGAGTCTGAAAGAAGGAAGAAGATGGATATTTGGAGTTCAGTCAAAGTTACGTACACATAGATGTTGCATTTAATCCTTACAACACAGCATGTCGGCACCGTCATCTCCTGTGTTTACAGAGAAACCAAGGTACAGAGAAGCCAAGTAATTTGCCTCAGTTTGCACAGCTCGTTGCTCAAACTGGAAGTGGAGTCCAGGTAGTCCGGCTGCAGAGCTGCTCTCACCGCCTCCTGGCCTTCTCAGTCTTTGCTAATTGAGACAAAGTTTATTCTTTAAGTGCCCAGCTCAGTGGTTTTTAATATATTCACAGAGTCGTGCAAACGTCACCACTATCTTTTCCAGAACATTTTCATCACCCTGGAAAGAAGGCTCCATGTGTCCGGCAGTCACCAGGGTCCCCTCCTCCCAGCCCCAGGCTGATGTCCCCTCTCTCCCTGTGTTTGTCAGGCACCATGTTGCCTCTCGTGGCCTCCTACTCTCCACCAGTGGGTCTTGCTGAGTGGACGGTGCTGTGCCTGACCTCGGGGTTCTCCCTGTCCTGAGCAGTGCTGCCGGTGGCTGGCTGGGGCAGGGATTCTGTGAGGGGGACACCTGTGGATGTGTTCTGTTGACTTTTGGGGTACCACCCAATGGGGGCTCCATGAGGGCTGACATGGGCTGCGTCACTGTACCCAGTGCCCGCAGTGTGGGCAGCCAGGGGTTGTCCGGCACTCTCCTGCAGCTGCCGTATTCAGGCACCTTCGGGAGCCTGGGAAACGCAGCAGAAGGGCTGGTGGGGCCTTGGGGACAGACCATTGGCACATGCTCACGCCGGTTTTCCCAGCGGCACAGTGAAGACAACCAGGGAGCACCATGGGATTGAGGGAGTCCAAGGGCTGCCTTGTGGGTGGCCAGAAGAGGGTGACCATTGAGCAGAGGCAGGCCCAAGGAGGAGGTGGCCATGGCAGGGACAGAGCGCCTCAGGCAGAGGAGCCACCAGTGCAGGGTGGGACCAGGGTGGCTCTCTGAGGCCTAGAGATGGTGAGTGACCGCCACCTAGCTTCTGCTTTCTCTACACGGCCCCGTTCACATTGTCACCTTTCTCTCGCAGCCTCAGAGGGGTCTGGCCGCTGCTGACAGGTGGGGGGAGCTTCATCCTAGAAGGTTCTGGAGTCGGCTTGGGCCTTCATCTCCGACTGTGGTTTTCAAACTGAGGGCCTGACTTCCTTGTGTTACTGACTCAGGCTCAGGCTCAGGCTCAGGCTCAGGATACCCAGCAGTTGCTGTTTTATTTTAGAACTCAGGGGTACTTGGTCACTGAGCCACACCCCCAGCCCTATTTTGCATTTTATTTAGAGACAGGGTCTCACTGAGTTGCTTAGCGCCTTGCTTTTGCTGAGGTTGGCTTTGAACTCGTAATCCTCCTGCCTCAGCCTCCTGAGTCACTGGGATCATAGGTGTATGCCATGGTGCCCGGCAACTGCTGTTTTTTTTTTTTTTTTAATTTAATTAAAAATATATTTTTAGGAAAATTTGATTATTCAAACACCTTTATACTGTTTCTCTTAAATGTTGTATTGTCCAAATTTCAGGGACTGTAGCTTTCTTCATGTGAGAACATGTCACTTGTGGATGGGTCCCCTCAGTCACATAGAAGGTCGCCTTCTAGGACTTTGGTTGAGGGGAAAGACCTAGCGCCCAGCATGTGGTTTTGTTTAAAACTTTTTAAAATTGACACAAATTACATGTATTTACCATGTATAACATGATGTTATAACATGATGTTTCCAAATATGTGTACAGTGCGGAACAGCTAAATAAAGCTCGCTGCTATTACTTTACATGCTTATTGTGGTGAGAACACTTAAAGGAAGTCTATGTTCTTAGCAATTTTCGAGAAAGTGATACATTGTTATTAACTGTAGTCACCAGGTCAATGGAGCTTTTCAATGTATTTCTCTTACCTGACATCCCAACACCCCAGCTCCTGCAGGCACCCCCCCCCATTCCACTGTCAAGCTCTTAGACGCCATCTGTGTGGGTCCTGTGTTGCTTGTCCTGTGCCTGAATTGTTTCACTCGACACAGTGTCTCCCAGGTTCATCCATGTTATCACAAATGATAAGATTTCTTCTTCTTCTTCTGTACCAGGGATTAAACTCAGTGGCACTTGACCCCCGAGCCACATCCCCAGCCCTATTTTGTCTTTTATTTAGAGACAGGGTCTCACTGAGTTGCTAAGTGCTTCACTGTTGCTGAGGCAGTGACTCACCATCCTCCTGCCTCAGCCTCCCCAGTTGCTGGGATTCCAGGCATGCACCAATGCACCCAGCTAAGATTTTCTTCTTTTTAAAGGTGAATAGTTTTCCACTGTGTGTAGCAGACCATATTTTCTCTATCCATTCCTCCACCGAGGGATGCTTAGGTTGTTTGCCTGTATTGCTGATTGTGCTGTGGGAACCCTGGAGTGCAGCTACCTCGTTGAGCTACTGAATCCATTTCCTCTGGCTGTGTACCCAGGAGTGAGATCACTGGCTCATACGGAACTTCTGTTTCTTAACTTTTTGAGGCACCTCTCTACTATTTTCCACAATGACTATATCAATTTACCATCCCATTAACAGAGTGCAAGGGTTCCCTTTGCTTCACCTTCTCCCTAGGATCTGTCTGTTGTTTTTAAAATAGTAGCCATTCTAAAGGTGTGAGGTGATGGCTCCTTGTGGTTTTAATTTGCACTTCCCTGATGATCGCTGATGTTGAGTACCTTTTGACATTCCTGTTGGCCATTTGTATGTCTCCTTTAGGAAAAGGTCTATGGAGTGGCTCATTTTGATGGAGATACTAAATAAAGCAATTCCTGGCACAGGGGAGTCTATGAAAGTGCCTGCAGTAGAACAGGGTCAGTGGGCGCCAGGTGGCCACTATCCCTGCATTCCCCTTGTCAGGCACTGGATTGGACAAACCATGTCCCTCTTATACAGGTGCCTAATAAAAGACTATGGGATGTGACAGGGGTCCCCCCAACCTGTGCAGGGGCTCAGAGCAGGCTTCTCTGCAAGTGAGGCCTATAGGATGAATAGGCATTAGCCAGGCACAGGGGTGGCAAGGCATTGCAGGGGCGGGTGGTCTTTGAAGTCTCTGACATCAGAAGGGAGCTGCATGGAGAGAGTGGGAGCTGGAAGGAAGGGGAGGACTCAGAGGAACAGAAGGCAGCATCTCCCAGGCCCCGGGAGAGAAGGTGGAGGGGAGACATGACTGAGCTGCAGGGGGTTGGAGATGCCACTCTTGGTCATCACTTTACTCTTTGTGGCTAGCCCGGTGCTGGGCACGAGAACGGACCTGTCTGGTGACTGAGTGATATATTAATTTTCTTTTGCTGCTGCAACAAATGACCATAAATGTAGTGCCTTAAGACAACCCAGGTTAGTCTCCTAGGCTCTGGAGGTTGGAAGTGTGAAATGAGTTTCATGGGGTCAAAGTCAAAGCCGTCGGCAGGGCTGGTTCCTTCTAGAGGGTCCAAAGGGAGAAACTGTTCCTTGCCTTTTGCAG
The DNA here is from genome assembly GCF_048772815.1 of Callospermophilus lateralis. NCBI lineage: Eukaryota > Metazoa > Chordata > Mammalia > Rodentia > Sciuridae > Callospermophilus > Callospermophilus lateralis. The sequence goes on along the minus strand of NC_135319.1, from coordinate 48,914,277 downwards.
CTTCTGGATTCCTTGTCTCCAAGTGCGTCATTCCAGGCTCAGCCTTGGTCAGAGCATCTCCTACTTCCCTTCTGTGTTGCATCTCACTTGCTTCCTTCTTAGAAGGACCCTGGGGGTTACATGGAGGGCCACCTGGACGATAATCCAGGACAAGCCCCACCCCAAGATTATGAAATCAACCACATCTGCAGAGTCCCTAGGCCATGTAAGGCCACATTCAAAGGTTCCTGGGGATGGACATGGACGTTCTGTGGATTCATGACAGTGAGGTGAAGGAGTCGCAGCAGCCCTGTGGCAGGTGAGCAGCACCTTGAAGACAGGTGAGAAGGGCACCCTTGAGCTGCTGTTGGGCTGCTCCAGGTACTGCCCGTCATCCTTCTGCGCCACCCTCATCTTCTCCTTCTCAGGCTCCATGGAGACCAGGTAGTTTCGTTAGGGCTCAGAGGCTTCCCTCTCACCCCATTTTCTGACCTGGGGCTCCTTCCTCACCCCGTGGCTCTCCTTCTGTCTTCTTGCCCTTTGTACCTGGTTTATCCTTGTGCATATCTGATGAAAGATTGCCGGAGGACTTCACGGCTGAGGGTCACCTCCGACCTGGCTGGTGAAGTGAGTCTGAGCTCAGGGCCTGGGGCAGAGGGGTTTATTAGAGGCCAGTGGAGTCCTGGGGAGGGAGAACCCAGCAAGGCCATTCTGTGGGGTCAGTGAGTATCGGCTTCTGCAGAGGTCTTTGCAGCTGGTCAAGGTGCCTGTGGGCATGGGTGATTGGGAGGACACTTGGCAAGGGTTTGTTGGGTAGACAAATTAAACCCCAGGTGGCTTTTCCTGCTCCAGGAAGGGAGGACTCCGGGTTATCTGAGGAGACCTAGCGGACAGAGTGACACCATGTCTTGGTCAGCTTTCTGTCTCTGTTATGAAAACCTGAGATAATCAACCAGCAAAGGGTTGGTTTTGGCTCAGGGTTTTGAAGGTTTCAGTTCATGACTGGTTGGCCCTAGTGTTTGTTCCTGTGGTGAGGTGGCGCATCCTGGCGGGAGGGCAGGGTGGAGTGGACCGGCTTACCTTGTGCCTAGGAAGCAAAAGACAGAGAGAGGAGGGAGCTGGGTGCCCCAGTTCTCCTCAGGCCATGCCTACAATAAGCTAAAGACCCCCCACTGGGCCCCACCTCCTAAAGGCTGTACTACTGATAGCACTACTCTGGGGACCGCCTTTGCCATATGGACCTTCAGAAGATGCATAAGATCCCAACTATAGCGCTCTGTACTCTGCTTCATTCAGCTTAGGGATCCTCAGAAAAGGGTCTGGGAGAGGTCACTGCTGGATGCGGACTCGTCTTTCTAGGGCATTGCCTTTTGAGGGCCTCTTGGGGGAGGCTCCTCTGGGCCTAGGTCTTTTTCTGGAGGAGGTAGTGGTCCCTAATTCTTCTATCCCTTCTTTCTAGACAAGGGCAGTGGAACTCTGGAAGGCCTGGGCGACCCCAAACTTAGAGCCAGCCTGGCCTTTCAGCAGCATCACCTGTCGCCTGTGAAGGGACGAAGACAGAGGGGGCTGGACAGGATGGAGGTCTGCGCCAAGGGTGTAAACAGCCTGAGGAGGATGCCTGGGCCATGGCCTTTGCAAAATGCGAGGTGGCCACCTTGTGTGACAGCTTATCTGCAGCTGCCCACTTCTGGGCCCTGAGGGCGGGTATGGTGTGGCAGGAAGCGGAGCCGATTGTAGCAGTGTGACCTTGGGCAAGTTGAGTTCCCTCCGTAAATCTGTTTTCTGTAGATGGCCCCTTGATGATGGTCTTTGCTCCAAAGCAGGGAGCTGACATGTGTAAGGGATGTGGCTCTTCGGAAGCACCTAGTAAATGTGAGCTGCTTTTCTTATCGTCACCATCTGTCAGCCAGCCTGAAGGCCTGCGGCATGGAAAAGCTTTCCTGAAAGGGGAGGAAGGGGTACGGCCCACCCCATCTGTGGGGGGAGGGTGGCTCAGGGCTGGCACCCTCCTGGGTGTCCCATCCTGGCAGTGGAGGGAAGCTTCCCTGGAAGCCTAGATTCTGTGTTGGGGTGTCCTCAGCTGGGAGTCCCAGGTCTGCAAACCCTATCTAACTCCCTGACAGCCCTTCCCCCATGCCACCAGGAGCCTCTGAGAAAGAGGCACAGCGGGTGTGTGGGACAGACAGACCTGGCTTGGAGCCCAGGCCCCACCTAGTTGTGTCACTTCTCAGGGCCCCAGTTTCCCCATTGAAAGAGGGAATCAGGCCTAACTTTCTGGGGCACTTGAGGAAACATGAAGAGTACCTTTCAGAGTCCTTTTGGAATATGGGCACAATGCCAGCTCTTTCTGCCTTAATGACTTGGCCCCCTTCAGGGAGGGCACCCGGTGCAGTCCCTGGTAGCAAAGAGCCTTTCTTGCTGGGTGACCAGAAGACCTTGCAGTCCTGTGCCCCGGGGCTGCAGCTTCATGGGGTTCTTGGTAGGGACAGTCATAGGGTGGGGGGCCAGCAAAGCAGCCGGCCAGGACATCTGCAGTTAGAACTGTGGTTTATGGTGGTTTCCTTGTCCTCAGGGCTTTTTTATGGTCTCATTTGAGCCACACCTCAAATGGGTTCACGCCTCTGAGATCTGCCAGTGCTTTTATGGGCCACAGTGGCATATGGTGGGCATCAGAGTGCTGGCTGAGGGGAGGGGGAGAGCCCAGTGGGGAAACCTGTGGTTTCCAGGTGAGCCTGAGGGTCTCAGAAGGAAGTGTTGGTTTCTGGCTGTCTACTTCTCGTCTGCTAGTCTTAAAAAAAAAAAAAAAAGAATTTTTTTTTAGTTGCTGATAGAACTTTGCTTTTATTTATAAATAAAGAAATTTGTTTTAACAAATAAATAATAAATTTATAGAAATAAATAAATGTGGTGCTGGGGATGGAACCCAGTGCCTCACACATGCTCTACCATGGAGCTACAACCCCTGCCGCAGTCTGCTAGTGTTGAGGAAGGGAACCACAGCTACGTTTTTGTGCCCTGACATAAATTAGTCTCAAAGGGCCTGGGGAAGAAACTTTGGCAATTTTTAAAACCTAGTAAGTACCGTACCTGACAACGGGTTATTTTTAAAGAGACTGCCTGGCTCCCACCTCCTATTTTTATTGCCCTGCTCCTTAGTATCTTTGCCAAGAAAGATTTCTGGTGCCTACTGTGGGGTTTAGGTAAGAGGCAGGTTAGCTTAGTGGTTAAAGGCATGAGCTTAGGGTCGGACGTGTCTTGGTTCAAACTTTGTCCTCTACTGTACTGATTGTCACCTAGACTGGAAGAGCAACTTCTGTCTTCAGGGGCCATGGAGTGCCCATGTGTTGGTGGCCCAGACATTCAAGAGTTGCTGACTGGCCTTCAATGTCAGCAGCTTTGCTGGGGAGACATCGTAAGCAGGTCCCCCATAGCATCTGTCCATTGTCACTGCCTTTATGTGTCAGGCACCATGGTGGGAACATTTGTCCAGTAAGGTAGGTAGCGTTATTATCCTCAATTTGCAGGTGGGGGGACTGAGGCTAAGTCATTTGACCAAGGTCACACAGCTAGTAAGTGACAGAGTTGAGATCTGAACCCAGATCACCTAAAGCCAGAGTCTGTGCTCAGTCACCAAGAAATGTGTGTCGGCCCTGAGCCCATCTGGCCTCCCTGGGACACTGCCATTCTGTCAGAACCTGGGAGAGGCTAGTGGGGTCTGTGGGAGCTCCCGCCATCACCACTGTTTCCTCTTCTGAGCACTTTCTGAAGACACCAGCCAGGACCCCAGAGTGTGGGGTGAGGTGTGCAGCCACAGAAGGGACCCGTATCCCTCCCTTCCCTGCTGTCCTGACGCACATGCTCGGACCTGGTTCTCTCAAAGGGACACAGCACTTGTTCCCATGTTTGGCTCTCGAGCCTCTGGCCCCATCCTTGAAGTGGGACATCACAAGGAAATCCATCCCAGCCTCATTCCCCATGCAGATGTCTTGCAGTCCTGGGTTCCTTGCTGCCCTCAATGGCTGGGGTGGTGGAGATGCAGAGGCCAGGAAAATCCAAGAGGCCTGGGAGCGAGCTGGGCTCTGCAGGGACTCCTCAGAACTCCAGCATCACAAATACCATTGCCTGTTGCTTTATTTTTAGCAGGATGAGGGGCCCTGAGGGCAGCAGGGGGATGTGGGAATCCTATTTTTTGCTCTATCTTGCTAATGGAACCTCTAGCAGTTTTTATGCCCGATTTATTTTCCTCTGAAGTCTGTCATGCCTGCAGCCCTGAACTGTACTTTTCCTTCCACGCAGCTCAGAGGGGCAAAGTGGATGATGTCAACTCTCAGGCTTGCAGTCTCTCTTCCTCCTGCTCCAGCTTCGGAGAAGGAAGGTGGCCAGCTCTCTGATTTTTCTGTCCTTTCCCATCCTGGACTTGGGTAAATCGAGGTTGTCAGGAAAGCAGCAAGCTCCCCTCCAAGATGATGGCTATCCCCAGAGGTTCCCGAGGAAGGTTCTGAGGATATTCCCAGGCCTGCCTTGGATGCGAGGGCTGGACAAAGGACAGAGGCTTGTTGACGTGTGTGGTTGCTGGTCCCCACAGTGTGGGACCACTAGGACTGTGGAAGAAGTGGGGGTCCGGTGCCGGGTGACAAATGGATGATAAGATTCAGGGCAGGGAAGCATCTCCTAATTTGCTACCTCATATTCTTCATCAATTAAAAATAGTAGTTTTATAGAGATTTCACTCACATACTGTCAAGTTGATGCAGGGTTGAGCAGTCATCACCATTATCTAATTCCAGAACATTTTCATTGCCCCCAAAAGAAACCTTTCCAACAAATAAGCAAGCATCCCCATGCCTGTCTCCCCAGCCCCAGCAGCCACAGAACTGCTTGCTGACTCTATGGATCACCTGTTTTGGACACCTCGTGCAACACAGGGCCTTTCTGAACTCCATGGCATGCTATACTAGTGAGCCTTTGTCCTCTTCTCTGAGCCCATTTATCTATAGCAGACACAAGAGCAATCAGAACCTGAAGAGGTGGTAAGACGAGGGCATCTGTCTCTTCCTCACACCAGGCTTCCGTGCCAGGGCAGAGAGGGCACAGCTGAATGTCTGCCACCAAATTTTGCTGTCAAGCATTTGTAAGTTGTATGTGCATGACAGGTTGGAATCAATTCAGGAGACCCCTCCCACCAGCTGGGATAGTGAACTTGCCTCATTCTCAGTGCCCTTCAATGTAAGATAATTCTGATGAGAAACCAGGTTAGCTTCTTAGGTGTTATGGATGTTCTTTTAAATCAGAGGCCAGGGGATGGTCTCCCGCCAAATCCCTTGCTCAGAACTCAGATTGCTTGGACCTAGACATTTATATCCTCTGAATGACATACATTGATTCTTGGCCCAAATAATTTGCCACCTCCCTGGGCCAACTTGAACTCAGCCATGTCCTTAAGGGCCAAAAGGCTACCTTAGGGTCCACATGGTTTTGGATTGAGTCACTGACAAAGTAGTTTTGGTGCTTCCCAGGGCCCTAGGGACACACCACGGTGATGACCTCCAACAATAAACAGGCCATCAGGATTAGTCTGTGGTCTCTAAAGTCCTGCTGACTCCCATTTTGGAACCAAATGAAGAAACTCATTTATCCTGGGGCTGATGGGCATAAGCTGCCAGTAAATATTTTGGTGCCTAGATTATGAAAGGAGAGCAGATGTATTCTCTGGGGGTGCAGAAGTTATGTGGCCTCCATTGAAGGGGATGGTGGTACCATGTTTAATTGATTGAGTCATGCTCTGGTTTACTTTATGGAGCGGATATCAAATTCTTGCCAAGATCATAAATTAGAATTTGAAGATATAATCAATTGTATCTGTGCTTTTTTTTAAGCATTTTTTTTTAGTTGTAGATAGACACAATACCTTTATTTATTTATTTTCTTTTTAACGTGGTGCTGAGGATCGAACACAATGTATCATACATGGTAGGCAAGTGCTCTGCCACTGAGCCACAACCCCATGTATCTGTGCTTTTTAATGACATCTATGAAGCTTCTTTTGGGACGGTGATAATATTGGTGACTGGTGTCCCTAGATCTGAGTGTGTCGGTCCAACATAGGACCTTGGGCAGAACCTTCACATGTGAGCCCTGGTGACCTTGCTAGTCCTGTCCCTGTCTCTCTAGTGTGAGGCTCCAATGAGATCATGTTTCTGATTTATTTTGAAAAGGTGTTCCTACCTTTTCAAAATATATTGCTAGCCGTAAAAGCCACGCAATCAGACCTCGCTCCACATGAAGGGCCAGGGTGAAGTCTCATCTTTGCTTTGCAGCTGAGCAAATTGCGTTTGCTCAGCAGGAAACACCTTTGACCATCTCAGTCCGGGGAGAATCATTAAGTGCCCATTATGTGGCTGTCGCTGTGTTAGGCAGTTTGACAAGCAGTTTAATGCCCTGTAGCCCCGAAGGCAGAATTGTGGATTAGAGCCAGCATAAGGACTGTGTGTGTGTGTGTGTGTGTGTGTGTGCCCGCGCGCGCGTGTGTGCGCACACACATGCATGACTATGTGTGTTTTATTTTGTAATAATTCCTCAATGTATTCTAATACCTAAAAGGGCTGTCATGAGGATTCGGGAAAATTATGTCAGGTACTTGGAAATGCTAAAGCAATTCTGCCTCCTGCTTTTCTTTCTAGGCTGCTTCCTTCTCCTCCTCCTCCTCCTCCTCCTCCTTGTCCTCCTCCTCTTCCTCCTCCATCATTGTTTTTGTAGTACTGGGGATTGGATCCAGGGCCTTGGGCATGCTAGGTCAGTGCTTTGACACTTAGTTGCAGCCCCAGGCCACTCCTGTGCCTTTTCATTGGCCTCACTAGCCTCATTTTATGACTGAGGAGACCAGACTCTGGGTCACTCTTCAGCTTATATAGAACTACCTGGTAACCAGCATCACAAGGGGCAGTCCCATCTCTGTTTAAATGCCCCTGGGGATAGGTTGCGGGGAGTGGAGGGTCACTGAATTGGATGGAGGGAAAGGTGGAGAGGGGGCTGGGAACGGGAAAGACAGTAGAATGAATCGGACGTAACTTTCCTATGTTCTTACGTGAATATGTGACCAGTGCAACTTCACATCATGCACAACTGCAAGAATGGGAAGTTACACTCTATGGATGTATGATACGTCAAAAATACACTCTATTGTCATGTGTCACTAAAAAGAACAAATTAAAAAAAAAAGGTAATTAGTGGTATTGGTGAAATTTGCATAAGGTCTGTATGTTAGTATGTTAATATTATATGTAGTGTTCTATCTGATAAAACCTTAATGTTGGTCATCATACTTTAGCTATGTAAGATGAATGACATTGGTGGAATTTTGGTGAATGGTATGTGAAAACATTTCCGTTCCTTTTTTTGCAACATTTTGTTTTTCTGAAGTCTTTTCAAGATCAAAGTTAAAAATAACTAATGGATACTAAAACAGGTGGTGAAAGTCTGATTAGGAAAATTGTATGTACTTATATAGTCTAAAATTATTTCCCCACCAATAAACTATTAATAATAATAACACCCCCAAAAAAGTAATAAATAAATACCCCCAGTGAAGAGGAACTTGCTGCCCCCTGAGGTATCTTGTTCCATTCTGGATTGTATCACATGAAATCGTAGAACATACAAGGGTGGGAGATGGAGTATTGAAATAAGGAGTTATTCATCTGGAGAAAGTGATCTGGTCTGCTTGCTTCCTATTGTATAAGCTGAGGATGAATTCGCATGCCATGGGGTGGGACTTGATGTCCCCCTCATGCAGAGGGAGGCTTGTGGCATTTTAGGAACTGGTAAGAATGTGGGATGAAGGCAGAGGAGCTGAGCATGGGAACTATGGAGTCAAAGAGAAGAGGGGTGCATGTGGGAGGAAGGGACAACAGGAGGGCTCAGGAGGCTGAGGGAGGGGTGGCATCATGTCCAGATGATAGACCTTGTTCCTCCTGACACTGAAAGTCAGCATTTGGTTAATAGCATCCCAATAATTTGCACTCTTTTGTTAAACCAGTTGCAGGAAGAGCAACCTGTGATGATCTCTCTAATTGCTGACAAGGCATTTGGTATGATCCAGCGGGTACTTCATGATAAATCAGTGCAAACTCAGCACAGGGGGAACCTTTTTCATATGGTGATGGATAGCATATGTTATTCTCCATAGATATACATGGCATGGATTCTGTATTAGTCAGCTTTCTGTACTGTGACAAAATACTTGAAATAATTAACTTAAAAGAAAGAGTGGCCCGTGATTTCAGAGCTTTCAGTTCCTGGTGACTTGGCTTGGTTGCTTTGGGCCTGTAGTGGTTTAGTACATCACGGTAGGAGTGTGTGGCAGAAAAGCTCTGTTCCCCTCAAGGTGGCCAGGAAGCAAAGAGAAAGGAAGAGGAGGGGTGTGGGTCCTAAATCTCCTTCAAGGGCACACCCACAATGATCTAACTTCCTTCCACTAAGCCCCAACTCCTAAAGATTTCACCACCTTCTGGAGCATCATGAGTTAGGAACCCAACCTTTAATGCAAGGGCCTTCGGGAGACCCTGAGATCCAAACAACAGCAAGGACCATTTCTAGGAAAGAGTAAGACAATAGCCATTATCACCTCTCGTATTCAACATTGAACTGTAGGCCTGAGTTTGTTCGATAAAAGAAGAGATAAGAGAAACACACATGGGAAAGGAAGAGAATAGAGTCTCCATATTGGCTGGTGTTTTACTCATCTGGCTGGAAGAAACCTTAGATTCTAAATCTATAAATTATTAGAAGCAACAGAGTTCAGCCAGGTGGCCAAAGGTCAGACATGAAGTGTTTGGCTTTCTAAGACAGTTGAAGATGCTCCCAGGCAACATGGCCCCATGTAGAGTGGGGTTTTGGGATTAGCTAGTGGCATGGCGTCCCGAGTGGTGATTCTCTTCCCAACTTAGATTTCAACCATGTGATGAGGCACTGTCATGTATATACAGTTCACTGGTCAGGACAGAGAACTTTATCTCGATTTTTACAGAGGAGGAGCCTGTGACCTAGCGAGGGTAAAGTGACCTTGCCCAAGGTCACTTGGCAAAGAGGTGGAACTGGAATCTTCCCTTCTGCTGCTGTCTCCCTGCCTTCTTTAGACCTTACCATCTCCGACAACGTGTCTCGTCCTGCCGGTTCCTTGTTACTCATCTCCAGTAGCAGCTGAGCTTGGTGGGAGGGAAAGTCCAGCAGTATTTATATTTGGGTTAGCATGTACTCTGATTTCTTTTATGAGCCACAGCTTGACCGTCCTAGTGTGCGGGCTGCTTGGGACACTGGGAAGGGATGGCTCTTTTCTGAGGACGTGAGTCGAGACACGTGGGCAGGGGAGTAAGTGGCTGGAAGAGGCATGGTCTGGGGTCCTTCTCTCTGTTTTTTTGCTTTATTTACCTTTTCCACTGCCTCTTTTTAACTCTTGGTTTTTTATTCATTTAATGCCTCTTCAAAATTTATAAAAATAGATGCATTCATTGCAAGGGACAGAATTGTAACATATATATTTTTTTTAACAAAAAGGTTGGCTTCTTTATTTCCTCACTCTGATGCCACACCTTCTCTCCTAGGAAAAGCCGCTGAAAGACACTTGCATTCGTTTCTCCAGCTCATGTCAAGATGCACCAACAGGTTTTCTGTTCATTTAATGAGAATTTGCTGAATATCTGCTCTGTGTGAGGTGCTGGGGTTGCTCCAGGGAACAAGAGAGACAGAAATCCCTGTCCTTATGGTGCTGACAGCCTGGAGGGTCGCACTAGTTCCTAATTAAGCATCTGAAGTACCAGCCAATGATAAGTATTTTAGAGAAAAATAATCTAGAAGAGATGCCCCCTTCCTTTGTGATTTGAAGTGAGGGATCAAGGGTGGAATTCACCTCGGAGGTGAACTTTGTACAGAGAAGTAAAGGACATACAGAAGGACAGCCACAATGCTCGCTGTCTGGGGAAGGAGCGCAGGGGCTGAGGGTAGGTGTGAAGGTCCTGGTCATGGGCCTTGTCAACTGGAGCAGAGGAAAAAATAAAATAGAAACAAGGTGGGACAGGAAGAAAAGATAGGAAACGAAGTCACAGAGGAGAGGGAGGTATTTGGAGGAGGGTCTAGTGGGTCTTAATCGGGGCGTTTGAGTTGTTTAATGGCAATAAAAGCTATGAATTTTCTCTTGCAAGTTCATATTTTATAAGCATTAATAAATGTTCATATTTAATAAGCACTCTGGACAGTCCTTTGGGTCTTCAGTCATATTTCTCATTTGTTTAAATGATCACAGAATCTTCATGACCATAATTCATTCATGGTCCTCCTCCTTTGGAGGCCTTGAGGCTACTTTCAGGGTGTCCTTTCCCCACTTGGGCAGAGCTGGGATCCACTTCCTCGTCCTTGTGGTTTCCGTTCTGCTACTTTCACTCTCTGTGCTGGAGAGAGGGATTTCTAAGTTGAATGGCAGGTGTATGTGTTTAATTTTAATAGATGCCACTGGATCTCTCGCTAGGAAGGTTGTAGCTGGCTTTTCAGACAGAATTCTGTGCTGAGCTTCAGATGCTGTGCTCTGCCCTAAAATTGCTAACTACTGACTCGGCAAAGAGGGTCTACCGCCCTTCTGGTAAGAGATGGTTCTGGAGTCTTGACCTGGCAGGGAGGTGTGTGACTGTTTGGGGTGTGCTTCTAGGGACAATGTCCACTCATTTCTGGAGCTTGTGTTTGGTAGTTGTGACATCAGGATAGCCAAGAAGATGAAAACACAGCTGTGTGCTGTACTGTTGGCCTTTCAGCTAATTTTCTATGTACTTAAAATAAGCATAATACTGAGGAATCATACGGAAACAGAGATGCACCTTGTTAGACACTGAATTGTGTTCCTGTAGCATTTCAAGGATACGGCTTCTCCTTCATGTCCCAACTTGGGAACACATAGACGTGTGTGCCTGCTTCTGTCCACCCTCCCCACCCAGAGCTGTTCCAGAACATGCTCTTGTAAACTTTAAGGTAGACTTCTCATCTGTTTAATGTACTTGTGTGATTTGGACGTTTAGGCCACTTCCCATCTGCTGCCGTTCAAACAATGAATAATCTTATGCCTGAGTCTCTTTTTCACATGTGTTAGGATATCTGTTGGGCAGTTTTTCAAAGTAGAATCGGGCGCATTGAGAGGGATCTGCTGTTTATACAAGGATAGGTATTACCCAGTCGACTATTGGAGAGGGAGGTGGTAGAAGTGAATCCCTTCTCCCCAGATCCTCTGCGACTCAGGCTCTCGCCACACTTTTTGATTTTTGCCAGTCTGACAGGTGAGACATCCTATCTCATTGTCATTTCATTTTGTATTTATGTCTCGCGAGTCAGGATGGTCATCGCTTCCAGTGTTCAGAGGCTATTTCTGGTCTGTTTATGAGCTGTCAAATCCTTCCCTCTGCCTTTGATTTCCCCCAACAGTTTCTTAGTCTCTTATCTGGCCCCTTCCACCTTGGCCTGTCCACATTAATGAGTGCATTTGACACTGTGATCAGATAATCTAACCTGTCTGACTGTAGAGAGGGGTTTACGGTCAGGACGGAAAATCCAGGTACTGGACAGGAGGGAAGTACCCCTTTCCCAACAGTGAGGCCTTTCTGCATTTGGACATTCCTGTAGTATGACTGTTCCTCAAACCACTTACATGCAGACTTGACAGAGAATGGTCGGCCCCTGGAGTCCATCTGCGGGATGCATCTTTTATTGGGCCTTGTTTTTATCCCATTACTGGCTTGAGGAATTAGAGAAGACCTGGCTGTTTGCTACTGAACACTATTCTCGAACCTCCAGCAGTATTGTGGGAGTTTTCTAAGCAATTGTTCTGCTGGGTCATTACGCTGGATCAGGTGGCCTGACTACCATAATAAATGACTCTGGACTTCAGTCCTATAATATAATTAAAGGACATTTTCTACCTTTGTGGCTTGATTATTCTTACCAACGTGTTTCCTTGGTGGGGCAGCGTCAGAGGCAAGCTCCAGTGGAGCAGGCAGCTCCCCACTGTGCGTGGCTCTGCCCTGCCCACCTCCCCAGCATCCTCCTCTGCTTCTCCACTAGGGGAGAGGATCATGTGTAGGAAGGTTTGGGGGGCTGGACTCTGCCCCCACCCCTCTGGCCAGGTCTCAGGTACATGATCCATCTAACCAGAAGAATGGAGGCCAGCTCGGTGCCTGGTGATCCGTCCTGACCCCAGGGCATGGAGTGTCCTTCTCTTACTGCTGTGTGGGACTTGAAAGTTTTGGAGAGTGTTTTCTTAGTACGTTCTCACTCTATCCTCACAGCTCTGGGAAGAGATAAGCTATGTGCTTTTAACCTCTGTTGAGAGCCGTGGAGATGATGCCTGGGAGATAAGCATCCTGTGGCAGGTCGGGCAATGAGGGGTGGACACCATGTGCAGGGTAGGCTCCGGCACAGAGCTCTCCTGCTGGTTCCTCTTCCACAGGACACACAGTGGTCACCCACTCTGGGCATACTTGGCCCGGCTTTGTGCATGGTCGTCATGGGAAACCTGGGCTGCTTGGTGACGGAAAACTGGAGGCTGGCGGGAGGACATCCTCTGTCCTCATGGATGACAAGAGCTGAAGTTATCCCTTGCATTTTGGAAAGAGCAGCCCAAGGGAGAAGGATTGTACATTGCTAAGGCTGGGACAGCTTGGGGCAGGACGGCTAGAATTCCAGCCCTTCCAGAGGAGCTGCCCGTTTGGCCTGACTTTGGCCATCGTTCCTGTCTCGTCCCTGGTGTGAGACACCAGCAGAAATTGGAGCTTTTCCTTCACACTCCCATTTCCCTTTATTTAATTATTTTAGAGACGTCTGCTGCTGCAGTGAGCTCAGTTGTGATATCTCATCTGATCTATTTTGAGCCACAGGGAAACGAATGTGGGATGCAGCTGCCCCCTTCTCTGCGGAAGGGCTGTGCTCCCAGCGACACATTGCAAGGGCTGAGCCCAGGCAGCTTTGCATGCCCGTTGGTTGCCTGTCCCTCCAGGGGACCCTGGCTTTCCCTATAGTCGGGACACCTCAAACCAACCTGGTCAGAACTTGTGGAGACTGGGACATAGGTGGTGGCATGGGTCCTTGTAGCAGCAGACACAGCACCAAGCAATAGAAAGAAGACAGAGCATCAAATGACCCATGCACAAGGCTTGGAACTGTCACTCCTAATTGAATGGCCACTGAACCTGGTTTTCTCATTTGTGCAAAAGAAATAACATCTTTCCTACCACTCTCACCGAGTTCTTATGAGGATCACACAAGATAATGAGTGTAAAAGTACCTTGTAAATGGAAAAGCACTCTGCAATTTAAGGTATTATTATATTAATAGTAACAATTGTCATTCGCAATCTTGGTGATTCACTTGGGGTAGGAACCCTTAGAGCTCATCACTGCTACCATTACGACCCCACGTTGTACCTTGAAGCTGCAATTACCATGCACAGTTTCATGTGGTACATTACTGATCGTGCAATGTGAGAACTGGAAAGAATCTTGCAGATGAACTAACCCCAACCAGTCCCTCTGCAAGTGGAGAACTGGTGTCTGGAATGGAGGGACTTGTTTGAGGTCCCTAGAACTCAGGACTTCATATTTGTCTGTTTTGGGGACTGGACTGTTTTGCTTTTGGATTATGGTGTCCAGTCCTTTCCGAAGGGTTGGGAATTGGGAATTGAATGGGACACAGCCTGAGTCATTAGGTGGAGTTGCAGCCTGACTCACGTCTGCTTGCTCACACGAGCCCTGCTCTGAGCCACACTGCTCCAGGTTCTGGGCACATATGAACAGTGCTTTGAGGAGAAATCCAGATGCTGAGAAGGATGAGCACAGGGCCATCCTTCTATCTAAAAGAGATAGAAGTAGGAACTAATGTGATTTTCCAGTAAGAAAAGGAGCCCAGGCCTTTTCCAGAATAAAAGGGCTGGGTGCTTCTTGGACCCCAGCTCCTTTGCCACTCTCTCTGTTCTCTTGGTAGGGCTTCAGCCTCCTGGACATGCTCTGGGAGCCACAAGTGCAGGGTTGTCATGTGCTCTCAAAAGGGAAGACGGAGTGGCACCCAGCTTTACTTTTAAGTATTCAAAGGGTGATCCGACTTAGTCTGGATAGAATAGGCACCGATAGAAATCATGACAGGACTGACTTTGGCCTTACACTCATTTGCAAAACCCTTGGTGACACCTTTCCTACCTCCTGGTCCTGCTCACATGCCACCTTCTAGAGGAGGCACCCCCTTGTTTAAACTTGTGATTGGCAACACCCCTTCCTGTCGGACCCTTCTTACTTGAATGGGTTCACCATCCAAAATATTAGGCTGAAGAGTTGCAAATGAGTGCAGACACTTCTTGTATCCGCTGCAGCTGGCTGCTCTTGGTATTCAGTCGCATCCAACCATGGAGTAGAACATGTTGGAATCCAAGAATTTCACATTAGTCTAAAACTGCTCACCAGCTGGTGGTGGGGGGTGGGGGTGGTGCATACCTATCATTCCAGCGACTCTGGAGGCTGAGGCAGGAGGAAGGCCAGGCCAGCCTTGGCAATTTAACAAGATCCTGTCCTAAGGGAAAAAAAAAGAAAGAAAAGAAGAAAGGAGTGGAGGACTGGAATGGGACATTCCATAAATGGGAAATTTCAGAGGTAACATGCTCAGAGGGTGGGGGAGTTCAATCCCTAGTATCACAGAAACAAAACAAAACAGTCCCCACCCTTTCAAAACAAACAGACAAACTACTCATCAAAGTATAGACCTTCCTCCAATATCCCCAGTTTTCCCATGAATACTATTTTTCTTTTCCAGGATCCAGTCCAAATTCCCACATGACATCTACCTGTCGTATCTTCTTGGTCTTTTCCCTCGTGTCTCACAACTTTCTTTAGGTTTCTTGAATTTGCCACTTGCAAAAGGTGTTTTTAGTGGTTTTCATAGAATATCCCTCAACTTGAGTTTGTCCGGTGTTTCTTGGGTTAGTATACATGGAGTTCATTAACGTTGACTGGGCGTCTCCTTCATTGGGAATGTTGGTTGCCTTGGAGAAAGGATCCTCGTCTGTCTGGTCTGCGCACGCTCAGGGGCATCTGTGTGTGCCTGGCATCCACAGTCAGTCAATATTTGCTGAGTGAATGGATGGGGCAGCGAACACCCTGGCATTAGTGGAGGGTTTGATGGAAGAGAGAGGAGAAGCTTGATGGGCGCTGGTCTGCACCCTCTTTCCTTGCAGGTTCTGTGATTTCTGAATGCCATGGTGGCATAGGAGCTCCAGCTCATCCCATTCTACTGATGTTCACTGAGCAAATGTTTCCTGGGGTCCCTGTGTGGCCAAGGTCGGGGAGGGATGTCACCTGAGAGCCAGGCTCTGGGGATCCAGGAGCACAGGGAGATGTGAGAGAAGGCCCGACATCTGTCTAGTGGTCCAGACTTTCACCCATAGGTCAGTGGTTCCCAAACTCAGGCCTGCTTCAGAAACACCCGAGGGACACTGTTAAAGCACAGATGGCTGGGTCCTACCGTCACTCTGTCCAGTTTCCTTGCTCTGTGCTTAGGTGTGGGAGCTTGCATTTCCAGGGACTTCCCAGTGGTATTGGTGCAGGAAACCAGCTGATTTAAGAAGCATTGCTCTAGCCATTCAGAGGAGAAATGAGTCATCAGCCAGTGAGCAGGACCCAGGAGGGCTTCCTGGAGGAGGAGGTCAGGATCAGGTGGAGTGGGATTTACTCTGGTGGCTGTGGGCTTGAATCTGTGTCTAGCCGCTTGCTGCCTGCATTCACTTTGTTGGCTTCTGGCCTCACTTTTGGCCTATGAAAAAGTGAGGTTCCGTGAACAGTGTTGGCAAGGACATTGTTCTGAGCCCCCAGAAAAGGAGGCTGACTAAGACTTTGGAGTTGACCTTGGCTGGCGGGGATGAAGTCACTCAGGCCTGGAGGAGTCCTGTACTGCACACAGCCGTCTTAATGTGTTTATTTGCCTGAGCTTCAGTGGATGCCTGCTGGCTCTGTTAGAGGTGTTGCTGTTGGGCCCCGTGGCTCTGCTCCTGTTTTCTCGTCTGGCACCCGCACAGTGGGGACAGATGAGATGCGTGGCCACTGTGGCGTTCTTCCTGGCTCCCCGTTCTTGGGGCCAGCACTTGGTCCAGTAGAACACTTGAGTCTCCCTGGAGTGGGACAGAGGGCGATGGGCTGTTTCCACGAGGAGATTGTTCTGTGAAGGGGATGAAAGCCTTTTGGATGCAAAATACATCAACTGCATTCAGACAACACACAGGGATGGTGGGGAGGTTTGCAAATGTGTGTGTTTCAACTTCCTTTAGGGTAGTTTGTTCCCTTAAGTGACATTCAAAAATTGATGTTAGACGTGAGGAGAGTCATCAGGAAGGTGCACCTTGTTTGTGCAGTTGGAAGGTTCTGGATGGGAAGTGGTGGGATGCTGAATTGCAGAATGTTGGAGCAAAAGGGACTGTCGACCTGCTTCTGATTCTGTTTAGTCACATAACCTGGCATCTAGGAAAGCCAAGTGACTTGTCCAGTGCTACTTCCCCAACCATCCCTGGCCAGACTGAATTTCTCTGCCTTTTCTCTGGCCTCCAAAATCACTTAGTTGAATTTCTATAAGTAGTCATACATAGTTTTGTTTTACCCACTGAATCAAGGGTCAGCAAATTATAGCCTGCAGGTCAAATGTGGGCCACTACCTGTTTTTTTTTTTTTAATATTTTTTAGTTGTTGATGGATCTTTATTTTATTTGCTTATTTATATGTGGTGCTAGGAAACGAACCCAGTGCCTCACATGTATGAGGCAAGTGCTCTACCGCTGAGCTACAACTCCAGCCCCCTCTGCCTGTTTTTACTGGAACACAGCTTGGCTTGATGATGTGTCGTCCAAGTCTGCTGTTGTCCTATAATGCACAAGGGAGTCCTTGTTCCCCAGACTGACTGCCCTGAACAGCCTAAAATATTGACTATCTGATGTCTCACAGAAGAATTTTGCCAGCCCCTGTACTAAGGGGTGAACTCCTTGGCAGCAAGAATGCAATTTCATTTATCTTTGTGTCTTCCTGTTCCTTACTCATAGTAGGTGCTCACTAAATACATGTTGATTAGCTTTGAAATGCTGCAGATTGATTTGTCAAAGATGAGTGCAGCCACCTGACTGTTCTGGCTTCCCCAAATTCATTCCCACTATTTGGCCACCTCGTGCCCCAGTTTTCTATAGAAAGAACATAATATTGTCAGTCTTGCTGAGTTCATTGATCTGTGGTGAGGGTAGAACAGGATATTAAAATATCTTACTAGACTCTCAGGCCTGGCTTCCAATCTCCCGGATAGTTCCAACCCAGCGTGAGCACTGAGCTCCTATGCCTGAAACTCTATTGCTCCTCTGCCCCGCATTTCATCCGCCGCCTGTGCCTCCAGATGAAAGTAGACACTCTGAATCATTTGTGATGCTCCTGACTTTGACCTTGACCTACCTGTCTGCCCTCATCTCTTACTGGTCCAGTGCAACCTTCTGCTGCATCCAGAATTTCTGCAGGATGTCCCCGTCATGTGTATGGCACCTTTGCCTGGGACCCAGTTTTCCACTGAAAACTTCTTTTCCTTCCATTTCTTGGCTTCCTTATGTCTGACCTTGGTGGAGTCCTTTGACCTTGGCCAGCATGGATGACTGATTCACTTACCACTTGGTGTAGTGTTTTATGTCATTAATTTTTAATTCTTGTGACTGGATGTTTGTTAAAAACAGAGGGGCTCACACTGCAGACCCATGGAAATAGAACCTTCCAGGGCAGCACCTAGGCCCCTCTTTGAACTTGCACCTTAAATGTTAGCATTCTGACCAAAGCTCGAAGGATTCGAATAGCGGTCTGTTTATCTTTGCATGGGACTCTTGTGTCTCCAAATAAACTACAAACTTCTTGTGGGCAGATCTGGGCTTCATTCGTTTATTTGTTTTATGTTTTCAGAGTAGCACCTATAACTGAAGATAAGGGCAGCGAAATGATTGGCTGGTGAGATTATCTCCCACATTCAGCTGTGCATCTGCTAGGCACCCAGTAAATGTTTGCCTGTTGATCGATATGAGATAGGAAAGTGCCTGGGAAAGTGAAACAGGCTCTGAGGGGTGGCGGCTATTCCCGGGGTGGTGGGGGGCAGGCCGGCTGCTGCCTTCTGCCCATTCTGCTAGAAACATCCGAAGAGCTGCACAGAGCTGAGGCCCGCATCTACCCCGCTGAGCAGAGCTCACTGGGCAGAATCCCTGGCACTCTCTGCTCTGTTCTTTTCACTTTGATCTTTCTAAGATTATGAGAACAAGCCTCTTTCTCCCTCCTCTTTTGGCTTCTCCTAATAATGCAGAACCGTAGATGTGCGTGCTGCCAGGGAAAGTCTGTTTGGACACTTCAGCATGGAGAAGTGGGTTTAGCTTGTATAATGAGTTTTGCTTTCCCATTTAAAATGCTTGGAGAGAAATACAAATGTTTCATCTCTACCTCGAGAGTTCCACTGCCTGTTTACATAAGTCTGCTGTCTGTGGCCTTAGAGGACGCGTCTTGCGGGCTGCAGGGTTGTGACGGTGCAGCCTTAGTGTTGAGTCTCCAAGCAGAGAAGGTGCTCAGACCTCACAAGGTGGAAGGTGAGAGATTCAGAAGAAAAAAAAAAGTCCAACTGGTGCTTCGTTAGGAATTATGGTGCAAGGTTATTTAGAAAGTGGGGAAATGCATCATTTTATTGAGCAAGGAGAAGAGAACAAAAGAAGATTCTGCCAAGACAATGGAGTCCAGCAATAATAACAGATAAAAGTAGAGCTAGGAGTGGATACTGAGGACTAACTAAGGAACACTCCCTACTTCCTTAGACATTTACAGCCGTCTAAGGAGAGCAGAGCCCGTGCAGTGGCCAATAACTGCTCTGATATCACGCACATAATAACTTGAGTCTGTTATTTCATTGTCAGCACATTTGATGTGGGGGGAAAATGTAGGTTCTAGAACTTACTCTCCTCCTCTTCTCTCATGTTTCCATTCTATTAATATTAGTCTTAATTATTCTAATTTATTATATTGAGACTTTTTACTTAATTTGAATTATTAGCTTTTTAATAAACAGTAACATCTAATATCTACTGAACAAGGGCCAAGTCATTTAATATCACTGCATCTCCATTTTGTTCAGAAAATGGAACAGAACTTGTTACCTACCTGTAACCAGACTTCTTGTCTGTGCTTCCATGGATGTGGACAGGGGAGGGTGGCCTGGTCAGGACAGGATCCAGGACATGTTCCATGTGGAGCACAAGAGGAGGCTGTGTGGCATGCATCTGTACTGTTTTTCCTCCATCAGCTCCAGCATAGTGAGACTAGCTTAGGAACAGTGGCCTTGTGAACCTGTGTCACAATGATAACATTTGCTTCTCATCCTGCCAATGATCATAGTGAAACGTATTAATCTCCCATCTGATTCAGAAATAGAGATCGCTGTATCCTGATTTTAGAAAGGTGCTGGATGAAACTGGGTACCTTCTATTATTTGCAGAGAATTGAAAATGTGTGTTGATCAACATGTTGTTTGACTTGGACCTTCTGTTTTATTGTGTTATAACATGTATGATCAGACTGGCTTCTATTTTTGATAAAAATGCAGTTCCTTAAAGGCCAGCCTGGCTTTCTGGTTGCATGAGAAGAGTTTTGGAAAGGAGTTCTGGAGTCTTTCTCTACAGAAACATCACCTCCCATTGATCACTGTTCTGTTACAGGAGGCTTGGTGTTGAGGATAAAAGCTCAAGCGAGACTATTGTTATCCTCATGGGGCTGTGTTCTGATGGGGTGTGCAATACACCCACACAGGAGGGGATTGTTGAAAGGATGAGGATGTGTGTTCTTGAATGCCAAAGAAACTCGAAAACAGGACAGGACAGCTTGTTTTCTGGGGAATCACCAAGCACAGAAACCTACTTAGAGGATGTAACATTTGAGCTTATCCTTGGAGAATATTTAATTTTTAAACAAACAGTGATGGAGGAAGTGACAATGGAAAAAGCTGGGTCAAGTGCAGGGCACCTGCAAGGTAGACTAAGGAATATTTTTTTTTGAGGTCCTACTGTGTTCATGGAGTCCATATAGTGGAAGGAATCCAATTAAGAGCATGATAGAAAATCAAGTCATGTACTTTGGATGCGTCTTCTTCCTACTTCCAACGTTGATTATTGAGTATATGAAATGCCATCTTTGATTATATCAGTTGGTGTCTCTGTGACCATAACCTGATGAAGTCTGTGTCTTCCTTGTTCTCACACGAACCATGAGGAGGAAACAGAGACACTTGGAGCTGTAAGAGCGAGATGAGGATTTCCCCCGCAGGATGAGCTTTCTGTCACCAAGGTGGTCACTGTCGTAGTACTCAGATTTGAGATCTTGAAAAATTTTAGCTGCCTGGGCTCTGACGGCCAAACACAGCATTCCAATGTGTAGTAATCAACATTTCTTGGGATGAAACTCTCCTGGTATCACAACCAGGACTCCGATACCATCTGCCTTCTGAGCCAGTGTCCCCATGTGAGAAATGATCTCCACCCAGACTCTGAAAAGTGTGTGTCTGCCAGGACCTGGATTCTAGAGGCCATTTGTGCCCTCATCCATCTTTTTGCGCAACTGGGCCAGTGAGACATTGACCTCATTTCTGATGAGCCTCAGCCTGACCACAGCAGGGCTCACCAGGAGAAAGTCCTGTCAGTGAGTCCAGGGAGCAAAGATCAAGGCCAGAGAGGAGCTGGGTAGTCAGGGGTCTCAAGAGTAGCCATGCTTGTGAGATCCACTTAGGGTTGCCATTAACCCTTGATAGACCCAGGCCTGTGGGTATTTATAGCCAGCAGGTTGGGGACCCACGGCACTGCTGACCACGGCACTGCTGACTGAAGTGGAACTGAGGGAGGTGCTGCAATGATCTCACCTCTCCACAGTCAGCTTGGCCCTGCGCGATGGCAAATGGGACTGGTGGCTGGTTGTGTACGTGCAGAAGAATCACAGATGAAGTGGGACCTCCCTGGTGGGCTCTTGCCCCATCCTCTGGGGTTGTGCCTGTTGCTAACCAGTCACTTACTGTCAGTGCTGGCTGAAGATCTCATCTAGAAGCAAATAGGGAACCAAACACCTAGGTGTATACCAAGTCTTCTACCACCCGGGTCAAAGAGGCCCTGAGGGGCACGGTCTGAGAGCTGCCCCTGTGGGTATCCTGTGGGGCAGCACTTCCTTACAATTGGTGAGAAAGGGCAACACTCTCTGCTTGCTAGGGATCCTAGAAGGTGACAATCAGGGCAAGACAAGGCAGAGGTTGCTTGCTGCTGAGCATTTCTTCAAGGCCCTAAACAGAATGTAAAGATCATGATATTAATTGTCGCAATTATTAAGCTCTTAATCTACATACATTGACTTGCTATGTCTCCTAACAGCTGTAGGAGGTAGATATCATTAGTTTCTGTCTTACAGAGGAGGAAACTGAGGGACGGGGAGGTGAAGTCATTTGTCCAGGCCAATCAGCTAGTGAAGGTCAGAGTCTGGATTTGCACCCAGGCGGACTAGCTCCAGAGCGCATGCGCTGGACTCATTGTCAGTAATGACGTCAGTGACCTTGAAGGTGGACCCTGCTTTTGTCTTGGTGGGTATGGCTAGAGAAGGCAGTTCATTTGATCTTGCTGGAGAAATTTCCAGTCTTCTCAACCCCTGGAAAATATGAGACGTGGAACTTCAGAGCTATATCCTGAGGGCATGTCTCCTGGTTCTCTGAATTTTTAAAAAGAGGTTTTACTCTACAGCACGCTTTCTTGTCTGGAGATCAGAGATGGAGGATGGCTTGCAGAATGGGCCCCTGTTCCGGTTCTCTCCCGCCCCTTCTGAAACTCAGATGCTCTTTCAAGTCTCTTGTCATCCGCCAAGGAGCCTGTGGGTGGGTCTACGGTCGGTCGGAGCTGCAGGATGGGGCTGGGCTGGGACCGGTGTCCTTCAGTTGGCTTGCCCTAGGAAGCATTTCTAGTCAGTCCCCTTCCCAAGGTGACTCTGGAGCTGGTGGAGGTGGCCACTTGAGGAGGAATGGCCTCCAGGAGGAGGAGGTAGAGGGAGGCAAGGAGTTGGCCATCAGGACTGGATTGGCCACCAAGTTTCATCCTGCCTGAATTAGAGGTCCAGATTTGGGTGTCAAACAGAATGTGGCGTCTGTCCTGGCTCGGCATTTTAGAAGCCTGGAATTGAGTAGGCACTTAAATTTAATTTCTGACAGTGTCATGGTTGGCAGGCCAGTGCTGGTGTCTGAGTGTCTGGATTAACCCTGACGCCACCACTAATGAGACATGTGATTTTAGCCACTTTCCTCTGAATGGGGTGGGCCACATCATTTGAACAGTTCAATGGTGAGGAAAAAAGAGGGGAACCTTATTCAAAATTTATTAAGAACTTTATGATGGTGACCAAAGAACGTGAAGCCAAACATGGGATCTTTCCAGGCTCAGGATCTGCAAGCTCACACATGTTGTGCTCTAAACTTAAAGGTACCTACAGCCATGGTCCAGCTTAAGGGACAGGTCGGCGTTTTGGTCTGTGTCCTTGTCTGCTAATAGCTTGGAACTTGCATTTCTTCTGCCACACAAAAAGGTGCCTCTCTGGAGGGAGCAAAAGGCTCTTTTCCATTTGCCTATCTTAGGGATGCGGGAGTGATTGTAGGGCTGGCCCACATGGCTCTGCATTTCCCAAGCTTGGACCAGGGGAGGAAGACTGGTAGAGATTGCAACTGTTTTTGCTGTGTTCATTTTTTAGCCCTGGGGTTCTGGGGCTGGGACCCAGGACCTTACACATGCTGGGCAAGTGCTGTACCACAAAGCTCCATCCCCAGCCCGTACCCGTTTTTCATTTGTTGAATTATGTTGAAGTCGCATTTCATCCCTTAAGATTTTAGTATCCCCTCTCTGGAATATAAGGACTCTTTTCTTCTATGTGCACAAAGACAGTATTGTAGACCTCGAGGTCCTTTTAGGTGGATAGTTTAGCTAGGTGTGTGTAGGGAAGTGAAGTGATTAGGGTTGATCCACTTTATTAGGATGAGGGACACCTGCTCTATTGGCTCTAATGGGTGAGACCAAAACCACTCTCCAGGGGAGTTTCTTTGTCTCCTTTTCTTTGCTGAGGCCTCTTTCTTCTTTTACCTAAAACATTTCAAATCCCCCTTGAGGGGTCTCCCAGCCTCTGAAATGATCACCCCCCTAGCCTCTTCCTCTCCCAGCTGCCAAGGAGGTCTCTGGAAAATGTGAAACGGACCTGGTCCTTCCTTTACATGAAGCCTTTCCAAGCCTCCCCATTGCCTGTGCAGAGGTCTGCGGGCCCCAGTCTCTGGATAGCCCATGAGCTGAGAAGGGTTTCTATATCTTTAAATGGTTGGAAAAAAATACTGAAAGAAGTATTCTGTTTCTTTTATGGCTGCATTCACACTGAAGCGACTGAGTTGGGTAATTGCAAGAGACCCTTGCAGAAAAGTTTGGTGATACCTGAGCTGGGGGAGAAAATGGATGCTCTTTGGCCTGACATCTAAGTCCCTCTGTCCTTGACATCAGCCTCCCTTCATGTCCCACCCTGGCCTCTCTCCCTCTGTACATCCTTAAGAGATCCCAGCAGCTGTGAGATCCCCATGATCCCCATGAGTTTCCAAGTGCTCTGCTCCTTCTTTCTCCATCCTCCCCTCCTTGGCTGGACATCGCCGACTCATCCCTGCAGAAACCACCTGCTCCAGAGACCTTCCTGGTCTCCCTGATTCCCCTTCCAGCCGCTCTGGTTTAGTGACACCCAGTTTGGGTAGACAAAACAGAAAAATAGGGAGAAGCTCACAGAGTCCCAGAACTTGGCAGCCAGGCACTCAGCCCAGAGGTAGGAGGGCCAGAGGGCAAGATGGCTCACCTAGTCATCTGATGGGACCGAGTGCCTGGTGCCTGCCCTTCGCTGTAAAGTCAAACACCTCAGAAACGGGCTGTCCCTGGGCGGCTCACCTTGTGGGGAGCAAACAGACAACGAGTGCGCATATCGACACATGTGTGGGTCTCTGTCCTCACCAGTGCTCTAGATGAGCAGGCATCTGCAGTGTGACACCTGAGTCCCCAGGGAAGCAGTGCACTGGGCACCAGAAAGACTAGAGCAAAAGGGGACGTGGGACAACTCCCGTTTCCCCTTTGGCTGGAGGAGATGGCTCTCCTCCCTGAGCCAACGCCAGCAGTCTGAGAAGTCACACCCGGCTCCTGAGTCTGATTGCTCCCTTGGGAGTGGGCCATGTGCTCCTTCAGACCCTTCCATAGACCAGCTGGCTTTGATCCCGACCACAGGGCTTACCCAGTGGCCCTTTTTGTGAGATCTGCGAGATGGCTGGGGACTTCCAGGGACTTCGTTGATGACCTGTCTGACCTCTCCAATTCAAGAGACAAAACTGAAATCCAGAACAATGGAGTCCTGTGGTCACTGGTCCAATCAGAGGCAGAGCCAGGACCAGAATCCTGGCCTCCTGACCTTTGGAGAATAGGGTCACTCATCGTTTTTGATTTTATTGGGGAATGCTAGGAAACATTCTTCAGAATTGAGAAGGCCACTAAAAGCCATGGGAAAACCCTCTGAAGCCACACATCACCCAAGAGAAAGGCCCCCTGACCAGGCCGTGCTGTCCCCCTCTGGAAGAGGTCCTCGTGAGAGCCACCAGGGCTTCTCTGCTGCAGATGTCCGGAGGCACCGTCCTAAGCTCCTGGTCTCTAGTCCCACCTAATTTTACTTCAGTCCTGAGGGAGTCTTGCTAATTATAGCTAGATGGTCACGTGGGATCCAAAAATAGGCTTGGAGCACCTGTGGGCCATCAGTAGGCATTTACCAACATACCTACCTACGATTTTCCTCTGGGCTGGGCACTGTGGACACAGAAGGCCCCCAGAGGACCTGGACTGCACTCTTCATGTATGTCATCAATGGAAACCCTTAGGAACAGTGGGGTGAAGTCACAAGTATAACCTGGAAACTAGACCATCAGAGTTTAAATACTTGCTTCACCACTGACGGCTGTGAGACTCTGGGAAGTTACTTAACCTCTCTGTTCTCCAGTTTTCTCATCTGAAAAACTAAGGTCTTCATATTATCTAATAAGGATGGCACAAAGATGAAATGTGTGTATTCTTATATATGTATAATTCATGTGTGTGTATATATAAATATGTAATTTAATACAGCCTGGTGTATTAAGTGCAACGAAGTTACTGGCTGTTCTTACTCTCATATGAAGTGGTGTGAGGAAGGCTTGACCCGCAGCCTGCTCAGGAGTGCACCATTTTGCACTTTGGAAATCCGTGTCTTGAAAGAAGTCAGTGTCTGGGTCCCTCCCAGCCCTGGAGCAGGCAGGACTGTGTGGCAGTTAAGACTGCAGGTTCTTGGGCTGGGGCTGTGGCTCAGCGGTAGAGCGCTCACCTAGCATGTGTGAGGCCCTGGGTTCGATCCTCAGCACCACATAAAAATAAATGAATAAAATAAATGTGTTTTGTCCATCTACGACTAAAAATGGGGGGAAAATAAGAGTGCAGAATCTTCAACTTGGGATTCAGTTTCAACGCTATCACCTCCTGTTTGCTGTGCGGCTTCACATCTGTCAGTATCCATTCTTCCTTGGTAAAGCAGGATGCCATCACGCTGAGCATTTCGTGGGGTCCTCGGGGGTCCTGGTGAGGGCGGAGTGAGGTCTCCCAGAGCAGACCATAACCCCACAGCCCTCAAGGCCTAGCACACAGCGGATGTGAAACAGGGCAAGTGGTCCTTGTTCCGACTGCTCTTCTCGGCAGGACTTCAGCATCTCCAGGCTTGACGTGACCTCTGACCTAGAGAATGGCGCTGGTACCTCAGAGGGCAGAGGCCAGCCATCCTGACACAGTGGCCTGAAAGGGGGAGGCTGTCTTCCTCCTTTGTTCCAGCCTTATTATGTTCAAATCACTCCCTGTGGGGCCCAAGGCACCCCTCTTACAGAATTAATTGCTTCCTGTATCTCTATCATTGTGCCTAGACCGGTGCTGTGCACCAAGGACTGTGCACAGCCTGTGGTGGGTACTTAAGAAGCAGGTCCCCAGTGTAGAGTTTTGTTTTTCATGACATAGGAGAAGAATGAAAGGGATGGGGCATTATTTGCTTTGTATGGAGGAAGAGAGACCAAGAGATGGTGGTGGAGATAAGATGCCTGGGAGCTCTCCTGGGGGAGGAACATATTTGCTGTCTCCTGTGGCACAGAGCAAGGGCATCAAAGTAGAAGTTTCAATGAGGCAGATTGCTGTTAGGGAGGGTGAGTTGCTGGGCCATAGGCCCCTGTGCAGTGGGAAGCCATGGGAAGAATATGGACCTGAGAGTCAGGCATGCTGGGCTGGGCCTTGCTACTCCAAGTGTGATTGGAGGACCAGCAGCATGGATCCCACACTAGGCACACTAAGCCTGAGTCTGAATGTTAACTGGATCCTTAGGTGTGCAGGTGGATGTTCGAGGAGTGCTGTTCTAAACCAGTGCATTTCAAGCCAGTAACCATTCTCCCCAGTCCACAGCTGGGAAAATGGGGGCCAGTACTTGTGCCTTGGGTCCTGGTTCTCAAAGATCTGGTTCTCTGTTGAGGGCCACAGCCGAGTCGGGATGACGCATGGCATTTTTGCCAGAAGTAGTGGCTGAGAGGTGACGCCAGCGAGCCATTAAGATGATGACTTTTGAGTTCTCGCGGAGTTCCCGTTGAGTTCCAGTTGAGCTCTCGCGGGGATTCCTGAAGAGTTCGCGTTGGTTGGTGAAGTTCCGGTGGAGGGAGTTCCGGTGGGTGTGTGGCGTGTGCCTGGAGGAGTGGCATGGGTGGCGTTCGGGAGCGTGTGTGGAGTGTGCTGGTGGAGTTCAGAAATAAAGTTTGTTCCTGCTTGAGGGGCTCGTGATTTGTGCCCAGCCAGACTGCGGCAGTTCTCCCTCTAGACTAGCAGCATCCACTGTCTCTGGGAGCTTGTTAGCTATGAAAGCTCCAGCCCCAGCCTAGAGCGGGGAGTTGCACCTTCGCGCTGAGGCACCAACAGGCAGAAGCTGGAGCCCTGGTTCTCAGCCTCGTTGCATGTTGGAATCTCAAGGGGAGATAACAAGGCAAATGCCTGGGTGAAGCCGAAGAGCATCTGGGTGTGGCAGGGACATTGGGAACTTTCAGAGCTCTGGGCCATTCTAACGCGCAGCCGGGATTGAGAACCTGTGCCTTAGGCCCAGGCAAGACATCTCAGTCTTCTCAGCTGACAAGTAGACTAAGTCTTGCTGGCCTGTCAGTGAAGTGTCAGAGCTGAGTGTTATCATCTAGCGCCCTGGCTCCTGGGAAAGCACACAGGGAAGTGAGTTCCTACGTCTTGAGAGGTGCAGCTGGGATTCCTGCTTCAGGGGAGGCCGTATTGGATACTCACTGTGGCCTTGCGGGTGGGACTGCAATGTGATGCCCTAGCTCACTGGCCCAAGTGCTAAGTGCTATAAAGATGATACCCTGCTTGATGCAGTAAACCTGCCCTAGAACGGGAAATTGCCAGCTCCTGCGGTCCCCTCCTTTTATGCTCCTCATCCTCTGCCACCAATGCCCAATAGTGGGGTTCACCTTTAGTGGGGTCTTTTGCTCTTTACCATCATAGGATCGCCTTGACTAGATGCGGAGCTGGCCCCCTTGCTCTGTGTTCTGGTGGTGGTGGCAAGAATGAGCTTTAGAGAAATATTTACCCAAAGTAATCCCTTTGCTATGCCACTGCCCGTCTCCCAGGAAGCTGGGCAACAAACACAGAGTTCTGGTCATCATTTCTTGAGGGGACAAGCTGAGCTTTGCAAGGCTAGGATAAGGCGGGATGAGTGGTGGTGGTGTGTCTCTAGTCCTAGCTTCTACAGTGGCCAGGGTCTAGGGGCTCCTGGGGTAGCCATTAGCTCTGATCCCAAGGTGCAAACTGCGTGCACATCATGCATTTGCTTTCAAAAGCCTCCTGGAACACCAGATATGGAAAGTAATCATAAACCTACCTTAGAATCGAGATGATCTGGTACCATTCCTTTTTTTTTTTTTTTTTTTGATACTGGGAGCTGAACCCAGAGGTGTTGAGCCACATCCCCACCCTTTTTAAAAAAAATGTTTTATTTTGAGACAGGGTCTTGCTAAGTTCCTTAGGGTCTCTCTGAATTGCTGAGGCTGGCAATCCTTGTGCTTCAGCCTCCTGAATTGCCGGGATTACAGGTGTGTCCCACTGTACCTGGCATCTGGCACCATTCTGAGTATGACCTCATGTGACCCTTGTGGCCACTGTAGGAGCCAGGTGTTGTCATTTCTCCAGTTCTCCATGAGCAGTTGCCTCATTGGAGGTCTGCTGTGGTCAATCTCTGCATTTCACAAATGGGGAAGCTAAGGAGGTGCCCAACTGGTCATAGGGAGTGAGTGGCAGATATAAAATGAGTCGCCAGGTCTTAGTTGCTAAAGCAAACTCTGAAAAACAAAGGGTTTAGTAAGATCTCTTCTTGATTTTCAGCCTGGGGTGCTTTAATTCAGAGTGCCTGGATTCTGTGACACCAGAAAAAATAATTTACAGACTATTTGTACTAAAAAGATTCAGAAAAAGTCACCTTGCACAGTAAATTTGAAACTTTTTAGAACATACGCTACAATATGAAGCTCAGCATACATTGTTCACACAACTGTACATTACATATACATACATATTTATACCTACATGTATACATACATATGCATATGCTGTGCTAGATTTTATATGTATGCACACACGCATCGCTCACAGAAACAAAAGTTCATGAAACCCACATAATTTTTGCCATAAAAGCTTGAGGTAGTCTACTTTTTTTATCACTACTGGTTTATTATGGAGGGTATTATAAAGTATATGAATGAATAGCCAAAAGGAGAGGCACAGGAACTTCTGTTCCAGAACACCAAGAGGTATTCTGTTCCATTTCATTTTATCCTATTCTACGTTATTAAAAACATAGTGCTTGTAACCAGTTCAGGGAAGTCATGATCATCCAGTGGTCAAGGCCTGCCATTTGCAAGCTACCGGAGTGACCCTGCTCTCCTGGGTTGTAGAGAAGGAAACTGGGGTAGCTCTTAGTCACAAATCTGAGACTAAATGCAACTGCCCTGATTGTGACCCCCCAGCCTGTTCCACACCTGTCATTGCACTTGAGGCTTTGTTCAGGGTCTTCCTGGGCCACTTGCTGTCCTGCTCTGTGGTGTCCTGCCCATGTTTTCCCTCTTCCTGGGATGCACTGCACACTGTGGCCCCCAGGCCTGGCAGCCCCTCTCTGACCATGGCCCATTCCAGGGCTTCTCTCCCTTCCTGGTCACCATTTTTTGGCTGCCCCTTCTGAGAGCCAGAACATGGATTTAGAAACTGAGTCCCAAGGAGCACTGGGCTGGTGGATTTTAGTGTAAGGTGTTTTGTTTAAGTGTGAGTGATGACGTGCCTATCTGGGTTCACACCATATTTTTCCCCCCAAATCTCCTATTAATGCAGGAATATTCAGAGCTGAATGGTTAGGTGGTTAGAGCTGTGACCTAATCAGTCCATCTCAGTTTGAGTGAACCAACTAGGTGGTCGCTAAAAGAGGGTGGAGCATGGCTGGAGGAGGTAGGTCCCTGGGGGGCATGCCGTAGAAGGGTGTGTCACCCCCATCCTGATTCCCCACTCTGAGATGAGCAGCTTTCCTCCCCAGGGCCCTTCTCCCATCGTGAACTTCCTCATCGTGGGCCCAGAGCAATGGAGTCAGCCATCTATGGGCTGAGACCTCTGAAACCGTGAGCCCCCAATAAACTCTCCCTCCTCTAAGTTGTTCTTGTTGGGTAATTTGGTCACAGTGACACAAAAGCTGACTAAAACACCTCCAAACAGAAAAGTGAACATTTTCATTTAATTCCTGGGGGGGGGGGGGGCTAACCTGCCCTGAACTGATGCCAGGCAAATTTATGATCTTCATGTCTCCAGCTTAGCATGATGTGTGTCATTGTAGAAATGTCACTGTTGTTGATTATGATGTGCAGCTTAAGCCCCGTAGAGTCAGTCACCTCATTAATTTCCTAAAATCTGAAACAGTTGGAATTCTACAACACATCTGGTCTGGAAGGTTTCGGGTGAGGGGTTGTGGACCTGTAGATACATCTGGAGGGTGTGTGAAAGTGTGTTATCAATTAACCAATGAATTCTTTTTGAGAGGAAATAGTGATAGCTGGCAGAAAATATAGAGGATCCCTAGTCAGAAAGGTGCCTGTCCCTGGCTATAAGATGAATTCCTGAGGGCTTTCTTGAGGATGCCTTGAGCGATGGCTACTGAGGACTTTGGAAACTAATGATCCCGACTTGCATTAGATTCTGGGAATATCTGGTTCAAAGGCAGAGGGAAATACAGATGGCGGGGACTGTGGAAGTCATGCCGAATCCTTGCCTCTCTCCTCTGCTGCTTTACTGTTTCCTCCTGGGTGATGCTGGGGGTGCCCCTTTATCCCAGCTGCTGACTGCGTGCCGATGTGCACTTTCCTTCACTGCCGTCAGCCTCACTGGTGGTTCTTTCCCTCCCCATGAAGACTTTAAAAATCTCAAAGTTTTGAAAATTTTCCACGTAGAGGGTCAGGAGAACTCTTTGGCTCCCAGGACTGGAGAAATATGTATCTCCCTTTAAGTTAGACACAGAAAAGGGCCCAGATCTAGGCCTTGAGAGATGAGATTGTCAGGTTTAAGCCAGGACTGACATGCCCTTGGTCCACACCCAGGGAGCCAGACCTCCATCCTTGGTTCAAAGCCATCCCTCCAGGGCAGCCATATCCCAGGAAGCAGGAAGACCTCAGCAGGAGGGCCAGGGAGAGAGGAGATGGGCTTTGGCTTGTCTCTGGGAGGATGGAGAAATGTCTCCTATGAAAATGTGTCAGATCTGCTTTGAATGTGTACCACCTGGGTGACCCTGGCAATTCCAAGCTGTGACATTAAGCTGGTGTGGTTTTGTGTCACTGGCATCCCAGAGAGTCCGGCAGCATATTCTCTCGGGAGGCATGCACTTGGAGATTCAGTCCTGGACTTTTGTAGGTAAAAACCCAGCCATACAGACCCGAGCCATTCACCCCCAGACCAGATGATCAAGCAAGGGTGAAAATCATCATCGGAAGCTACAGACAGAAGGGTCAGACTCTGTGAGCTTCAGATACAAGACTGACTGGATCTATGATGCATTCAAAATGTTCAAAAATGAAATGAAATGAAATGAAAATATAATTGAAACTGAAAATACGCTCTTCAGTAATTGACATATGCTTTTACAGGTTATTTTTAGCAGAAACATTATGACAATACGTCTAAATAAAGAAACGTTCAAGACAATATTTTTTTTAAAGAGACAGAGAAAAAGAGAGAGAGAATTTTTTAATATTTATTTTTTAGTTTTCGACAGACACAACATCTTTATTTTTATGTGGTGCTGAGGATCGAACCCAGCGCCCCGCGCATGCCAGGCGAGCGCGCTACCACTTGAGCCACATTCCCAGCCCAAGACAATAATTTTTAAAAATTTACAGGATTAAATACATCATGTGGTATTGGAAAAAGGACAGATGTCCGGTCCAGAAATCTAGTTCAGACTTGAGTCCCTTACAGGCTGTACAACCGTGGGTCACTTTGTAACCTCTCTGGTCCTCAGTTTCGGCTAGTGTAATCGATTCCATGAATTTGATCTGAGGGTTCAATTAGGTAATTTGTAAGGCTCTTGATTTCTCTTTCCCTTTACTTCCTTTGATTTTGGAGACTAAATATTCTCCCCCACTTCCTTCTCCCTTGCCAAGGGTCCTGTGATTTCTCATTTAATTAAATTAGTTCCTTAGATGAATGTGTTCGTGATTACTCATAGTGCCTCCAGGGACTAGTATTCACTCAAGAGTTCCTCGTGTATATCTGAAAGGCAGTGAGGGAACCTGGCCACTGTAAGGCAGGCCATCAGCCAGAGGGTCAGCCCTGAACAGCCAGGCTCTGGCCATGCCTCCCATCCCGGGGTGGTGATGGATGGCAGGTTCTGATTTTAAGAGGGGCCTGAATGTGGTTAACAGGTGACAGACACGGATCTTAGCTGGGCACAGCCTGCAAATTCCAATTAATCTGATCCCAACCCTTGGGAAATCTGCTTTGCATTGAACTTGAACTTCGAGTTAGGGCTCAGGGCCTGATCTGTTACATCGTCCTGCAAGCATCCTGTCCCTGTCCCCGTGGTCAGCTGTCCCGTGGCCTGGGCACTGTAGGAGGGGAGGAGGAAATGGGAGGGACCGGGCAGGGGTGCTCAAGGGCAAAAATAGCCACAAGCCAGCCCTTTCTCCTTCCCTGTTCGCTTCTTCCTTCCCTATTCCCCCTCTCTCCTCTTCGTTTTCTCCCCATTTTCTTCTTCCTTCACCTTGTTTCTTTCTTTCTCCCTTTTACCTTCCTTATTCTCTGTAGCAGAGAAAGGCAAGAGCATTCCATTTTTCTTTCCAGAAAGGTGTACAGGGGGAATTTAGAGAAGATGTCTTCTCTGGGCTTGCGTGTCTTCTCTCGGACACATAATGAGTTTTTAGAAGCAGTCAGCTGGAATTGTCCTGGATGTTGGAAGAGCTTCCCAACCTTTCCTGGTGTGAATCCAAGTTTTGGCAATGGAATTCTCCCCAGGAAGGGGAGCGGGATTCCTAAGCAGTACCCACCTCTGGAGAGGAAGTGGCAGCTTCCTGCCCCCCAGTGATGGGGGTTCAGCCTGCAGGGGACCTTTCTGCCCAGCCCAGCCTTGGAACAGCATGGCCAGGCCTGCGGATGATGTCACTGGCCTTCCGCGGGACAGCTGCAGCCAGCAGCGGGGCACTCCAGGCATGCCAGTGGTAATTGGAAACCTTATTTTCAAATGCCTCCCACAGCATTCATGCATGGTGAGAAGGGCTGCTGCTGGGGACTTTTCAGGTGGCTTCCCTGAGCAGGGTCCCTGGGAGACCAAGAGGATCGGAAGCCAACCTCCATCATCTCTAGGCCAGGGCTCCTGGAGGATGGGATGGGACATTCCCTAGAGGGCCACAGCTTTCCGTCAAGAGGATTCTGCTTGAATAAGTAATTTCCAAGGTCATTTTCTGCTATTTCATTTAAAAATATTTTCTCCATATTTACCTATCATTACTGCCTTATCTTGTCTGTGTGGTAGGTCAAGAGATGAGAAATGAAATGAAGAGGAAAACACAATGATTCTAGGGAAGAGATTGTTTAACAGAGGTATGGACATTGCCTTCATGTGTCTGAAGATCTGTGGAGGCAAACAGACATCAGTTTGCCCTGTGTTGTCTTGTGACAGAATGAGAGCCGTGGGGGGAACATCCCAGTGGGGGGTGACACACACCTGCTGTGGGACAGCCCCATAGCTGGAGGCCTGCCTTGTGGATGTTAGAGAGCTTTCCTGCACTAGGACATGACCTTGAGCATAGTGCCGCCCATTTTGGCTATCAGCTGCTGACCACGGATCCCATGGAGGTACCAAGTGGAACATCACATCAACCTCTGTAATTCTCAAAACCACCTTCTTGGGTGAGAATGGTCACTAACGTCATCTCACAGGCGGGGAAGATGACTCACAGGAGTTCATTTGTCCAAGGTCACACAGTGGGTAGGTTCACATCCTTCATTGGAACTAAGACAGTCCACACTAGCTCCCCACCCCCAACTGGTCGCCATTAGCGTGTTGCTATTGTTCTTCTTCCTTCTCCTCCTTCTCTTCTTCTTTTTCCTCCTCCTTCTCCTCCATTTCCCTTCCTCCTCCTTCTCCTCCCTCTCTTCCTTCTTCATGGTACTGGGGATGGAACCCAGGGCTAGCACATGCTAGGCACGTGCTCTACCACTGAGCTACATCCCCAGCCCTGAGATCTGCTTCTGACCCTGTTTCAACTGCAGGCTGAATCCACCCAGCATTTCATCCGTACCCTTTTTTTTCTGCTTTCTTCTTACCATGGCCCTAACTGTCATACTAACATGTTACTTCATAAAATTGTTGAACAGATGTACTTTGGGAAAATGTGCTCAGAGGGAAAAAGCTCTTTCCCTGTTTCCCTCCCCTGTAAGGAGGGCTTCCTATCAGAGTTGTGGTCTAAAAATGGAACAGCTCAGCCTGGCGGGATTCAGGAGGGGGAAGGTGACCGCTTGCAGGAGACTGGTGCTGAGTATAGGGCTGAAGGACTAGGGGACACTTAGGGCCCAGTCTAAGGAGCACAGTCCCCAAGTGTGGCCCTAGATGGAACTCTCAGAATGATGGGATTGGGGAGGTGGTGGCTTGCTGGACCTTCTCACCATCTGCCTGCATGATCACACCTGCCTCTTGACCACTGTGCTGACTGGGCTTCACTGTCTTCTCCAGGCTGTGCTGCACGAGGCTGCCAGATCAACCTCCCCAGACACTGGTCTCGTGATGTCACTCCCTCTTTTGAGCTCCTCCAACCCAGGGTCAAGGCTTCTGCCTTTCCTTTGCTTCTGCCTTGCCTTTCCTACCTCCCTGTCTGTACCCCTGGGGAGTCCCCACCCTAGGGGAGGTCTGCAGCGTGCCAGCAGCTGCCTTCACAGTGCCCTTGTCTGTGTCTGGGATTTCTGCTCCTCCCAGCTTTCCAAGTTCCTCATTGGTTCATTCTCTCATTCACTCAGAGCTTACCTGGGATGGCTCAGCTTGATGGAAGGAAGAGGCTGGAGAGACCAGGACATGTGAGCTCCAGGTCCAGGGCATGCACCCTGGATGGGTGCATTCTTCCAGGACGCCTCTCCTCATTGCATGTCCTTCTCCGAAGCCCCAAGAATCCTTGTCTCTGTTCTTCTCTTCTAGCTCCTTGTTTTCTGCCTGGTACAATCTACTTTCTTTTCTTTTCTTTTTGCCAGTATCTCTTGGATTTTGTCCCCAAGGAACATACCACATCTCCCAGCCCTGCTCCATGCACCTAATAATAGGAACAAGCATTTATACTGAACGCTGATTGCAAAGCTGTGATCTCTCTTGCTTCCCGTAGCAACCCTACAGAGTAGGCAGGACAAACATGAAGAGCCCTGGTTTGTGTAGCAGTGAGTGATTTGCTCACAGGCACACAGTTCTAAGTGGCAGGGTCAGGATGAGGGCCTGGACTTGGTCTGGGAGTGTGTCGCATGTCCTGTGGACGGGTGGATGGGTGGAGCCCCAGTATGGGTCTGCATCCCCAGCCTGCTGTGTGTGAGGGAGGTGATAGAAGAGGATGGAGGGGTGAGAGGGAGACCTCCTGACTCAAATTCTGCTAATTCATTAAAGACAACAGGGGTGAGTGGGGCTGGTTGATTAAAGGGTGATTGTACCCGCTAATTCTTCTCACCCAGGGACTCGGCTGCTTCTTGTTCTCTGTGAGATGAGGGAAAGTTGGTTGAGTGAGGGAAGAAGGAATACAGGATGGTGGCAGGGTTAGAGCTCAAAAGATGTCTGGGAAGAGAGCCAAGTCTGGGGACAGGTGGCAGTGTGGGGACCCGTAAGTTCTCCTTGTAGTAGCATGTTCTCTTGGGAGGATGGAAGCCAATCAAAAACATGGCTTCCTTCTTCCCTAAGCAGGAGGAGAAGCTGCAGGACCCACCACCCTGCTTGATGATTTCAGAATTCTGTGCCTTTCTTTAAAGTATTAAATGGAAGTGGGGACAATGCACACATACAGTGTAATCCAGCTCCCTCTCACCCTGGCTGTTGACTTTCAGCTTTGCAATTACAGCCAAGGTGCTGCCCTGCAAGCACTTGGAAAGCCTGGGCATTTGAAGCTGAGCTGTTTGAACTACCTATGTGCTATTTAAAAAAAAAATAAAAAATCTTACCTTGCTTTAACAAGAACAAAGTGTGTTTCTTCAGCCTGGGCATGAATCAAAAATAGTTGAACCTTTTTTTTTTTTTTTTTTTCTTTGCTCAAGTTTAAAAATAAAAAAGTCACCTTTGGGCTGAGATCAAGAATGGAAAATTTCAGGGTATAAGAGTAATATTTTTCCGTCTGTTCTGGGCAAGGGACGATAGGCACTTTAATGGAAATCTGTGTGTGAACGTCAGCTGTGAGCCCCACTACTTTGTGCCTGGTGGCCCCTACACAGTGAAGATGTCCTTGGGGAAAGGCTGCCTCTCACCTCCTGGCACAACTAGATGTGCAGAGCATGGAGTTGAATTTCAGCAACCAATTGGAAGGCAGAGAAGGAGGCGACCAAGATTTAAGCTGTAACATCTCCGAAGGTGGCCTGCCACATAAAGTGCAGGTTAGCACCTCAAATGATCAATGATGAAAGTTCTAGATTGGGCACTGACAAGCATCTAGAAAGAATGAGGGGCCCAGGAAACTGCACTGGCCAGGGAAAATAAAGATGGGGGACACCTTGGGGTTTTTATTAAAATGATCTGGACCTTCCCTGACTGTCGAAGTGCACTTTGAAGGATGTTGTGGTTAAAGCTGTGTTTGTTTGCGATCCTCTAGTTTTACAGTTCAATATTATTAAGGTATGAAGAAACTGTTTTATGTATGTCAGTTTTACTGTTTCTGACAACAGCTTCCGAGGAAGCATACATTTGTGTAACAGACTGCCTCGGATGGATGTTAATTCTAAATTTAGAAGCCGCCTCCAATGGATGCTGAAATCAGTCACACAAAATTCAGGTGCTTGCTTTAAAAAAA
Organism: Callospermophilus lateralis; assembly: GCF_048772815.1. Taxonomy (NCBI): domain Eukaryota; kingdom Metazoa; phylum Chordata; class Mammalia; order Rodentia; family Sciuridae; genus Callospermophilus; species Callospermophilus lateralis. The sequence goes on along the minus strand of NC_135319.1, from coordinate 48,877,557 downwards.
AAAAAAAAATCTGGATTCCCATCAGGCTGGCATGATCCCTGGTGGAAATTTGGGCAGCTGAGCCTCTCTCTTAGGCTTCTGGGATTTTCAGAGTGTGGAAACTGGCTGTGGACTGGGCCCTAGGCATGTGGATCAGCTGACATTTATGGACCAGGATCATTGTGGATGGAGGAAGCGCAGACTACCACGAGTCCTGCCACCAGTCTGGATACCTGAAAACCCTGGGTTTGCATCTTGACTCTGTTGCTTTTTATCTGTGTGTCCTCGGGCACAATGCTTCATGTGGTAGCCTTGCTCTCCTCCTCGGTAAAAGGAGGGTATTGAATGTTGGGGTCATTTCCTGATCCCAAGTCCTTTAATCAATATACAGAGATTTGAAGTTGAATGGCAAGCTGTAGCCCTCTCTTCCCTGGGCTTCGGTTTGTAGTGGTCAAAATTGATAATTTTGAAAAACCACTACACTGGCTAAGGTAGACATTATTAAGTTCTTTGTGTCTCACCTTACTCTTTCCCTGAAGGCCTCTGGGGTTCACTGTGAGGCAGTTAGGAAAGACTTCACATCCTGGGGGTCCCCAGCCTGGCCCGGGTATCTGTTCTGTAGGTCATGGCCCTGCCTTACCCATTGTTAATTCTGTTGACCATCTCTATGGCTTATAGGTAGAGCCTCTGACTTATATTTTTCTGAGTCTCTCTTTTTTGCACCTGAAAATGGAGCTTGTCACAGATAGTGCAGTGGAGGTCAGTATGTGGGTGGGGTTGAGCCTGGAGTCCCAGCCCTGTCGCTTGGGCAAGTCATGTAGCCTAGGTTATGATAGGTTATGGTAAGCTTGATTCATGGCTTGCCAATGAGGGGATAAAGACAGCACTTATTTTATTGACCTGGAAATGAGTTAAATACATATAAGATACTAGAATAGAGTAAGCACTATGGATGTGTGTGTGTGTGTGTGTGTGTGTGTGTGAAAGAGAGAAAGAGAGAGAGGGGTATGCACCTGTGTCTGGGTTTGATTATAATAATACCTCAGCATTTATGGGGGCTTCGTCCCAGGACCCCCTTCTCATATAGAATCAGCAGATTTAAGTCCCTGTATACTGGTATAGTATTTGTATGTTGCCAACACACACCCTCCCTTTCGTGTCTAGATGACATAATACCTAATACAATGTAAATGCTATGTAAATAGTCGTCACACTATATTGTTCGTGTAATAATGGCATTACAGATCCAAATTGTTCTTCCAAATATTTTTCAGTCCTTGGTTGAGCCCATGCATGCGGCATCTGTAGCTAGTGAAGGCTGACTGCGTCTATCAAGTGCGATAACTTTGTTCTGCACCAAGTGCGATAATGCATGTAAAGCCTCTAGGACGATGCTTGACAAATAGTTTTCAGGGAACGCGAGCTCTTATCTCAGCAGACCCTACTGGGAGAAAATAGTTTTATTTTTGTAGAGTTTGAGTTTGTGTCTCATCCAAGATCTGTGCTATTTCTGATTGGAAAAAAAAAAAAGGGTTTTGATACATTACCAGGAGGAGTTTTCTACCCGCCCCAGTCTCTCACTAACACTCTTGAGCTCCCTCCTTCTTCGAGTAGATGCAGGGGTGGGGGCCTGTGGGGACAGGAAACCTGGCCACAGAGTGAAGTGGCTTTGGGGAGAGCTATAGTGGAGTGCTTGAGGAGCCGCCTTGGGCCCTCAGCCCCATGGTTTGGAGTGGGGATGTGGGGTGGAGGCTGAGCCAGGCTGTAGGAATGGGAGGCTTTGGATGGGATGTCTCTCTTCAGGGCCTCCTGGCCAGCATCACAAGGTCTGGTGCCAAGGTCACCCTGCTGGAGAAAAGTCTCAGCACCTTCTAGAGACCACTCAAGTGCGGCTCTTGGGGGCTGAAGAGCCAGCTGATTAGCATCCAGAAACCCGACACGTGTGTTCAGAGCCAGAGCCTCTTAGGGCAGAAGTGAAGAGCGCAGGCTGCTGGATTGCTGTCATCTTGCAGGGCTCCATGTGCACCTCCCTATTGCCTTAGGTTGCCCCAAAGTGACCCCCATTAGACGGTACCTCTGTGGACAAGTTGGGAGTGATTCAGATGCCTACTAAGTGTTACCAGGTGAGAGAGGCTGGGCTGACCAAGGGTATAGAGAGGGTCTAACCTTCTGGGGCTGAAGTTCCTAAGCAAGCACTGTGCCACGAGCCACTTAGATTTGTTGTAGTTTGCATCTTCATTGTCCCTGCAAGGCCCATGTGTTGAAGTCTTCGTCCCTGGAATGGTGCTATAGAAAGGTGGAATAGCCTTTACGAGATGGAGCCTGGTGGGAGGTGTTCAGGTCACTGAACACTCTTGAAGGGATTGTGGGAACCCAGTCTTTTCTTTATTTTTCTTTCTTCCTGTCACATCCTGGCCATGAGGTGACAGGTTTTGCTCTGCCACATGCTTCGGCAATGATGTGCTGCCCTTGCCATGGGCTCAAAGCAACAGGACCAATTCATCATGGATTAGAATCTCCGAGACTGTGAACCAAAATAACCTTTCTTCTTTAGCAGCTCTTGTTCTCACATATGTGTTACAGTAACAGAAAGCTGACTACCGAACATTCCCGGTGCAGCATGGGAGCCTAAATGAAGGCTGTTGGGTTATGAGGAAGTGCACCTAAGGTGTGTTAGGCTATCAGTTAGTAATACTGATTCCTAATGAGTCTTTCTCTCACTTGAAGGAGACAAAGACTCATTAGAAATCAGTATTACTTTCAGAGGCCTGAGGTCCAGCCAGCGGGGGCTTTGCCAAGGGCTCTGTATCAAGATGCTTGATTCTGTGCTCCCTCTTACTCCTCCTCTTCCTCCTTCTCATAAGTACTGGCATTTGAGCCCCAGAGGGCTGTACCTCTGAGCTACATCCCCATCTCCTTTTAACTTTCATTTTGAGGCAGGATCTCACTAAATTGTGGGGGCTCTTCTCCAACTTGAGAGATGGTCCTGCCTCAGCCTTCTGAGCCACTGGGATTATTCGTGTGCACCCAGTATTACTGCTCCTGGACTGTGCTTACTTCTCAGTATCTTCTTCTTGCTTTTGTCTTATGCCTTGAGCTCTCTTCTCTCTGGAAGGGCAGAGAGAAGGACTTATTTAGGATTCCAGGACTGCTCTCTGTGACCCTCTTGAGATGAAGAGGTATTCTCAACTGGCAGGGGCAGCTGCCTAGGGTAAGAACCTGGCCTCTGTGTTACCCATCACAAGCCCATCGTTTCTTCCCCCTTGACCACCCACTGCTAGGGTCTGTGCACAAGGGGGTACGAATTTTCATGTGGGAGCCCATTTCCTTGGAACCAGTCAGAAGCGGTCGCCTCTGTTCCCCTAGGACATCTTTTGGCTAATGCTGCCACCCTATCTGGTGTCCCTGGGTTCAAGCTGGTGAACCAGGGGCCAGAGTTCTCAGTTGCTATTGCCCAAGGGCCTTGGCTGTTGCGTCCTCCCCTCCCCCTTCCCCAGCATCATCTTGGTCACATGGATCTAATAGGTATCACCTGACATGTCACACCACCCCTGCTCTTTCTTTTTTAAAAATCAGAAATAGGAACCTTTCAGGAGTCAAGTGGAATTGGGAGAAGCATGACTGAGCCATTTCTGAGCCTTTATCGCCAAGGGGCTCAGAGTCCCCACCACATAGGGTTATTGTGAAGATCCAATGAGACAGAGAAGTTGAGAGAGCTTTGCAAATTGTTCAGCTCAGGGTGAAAAGAAATACTGTATTTTGATTCGTATTGCTGTTATTTAACATTTGTTAGCAGTTACAAATCCAGATGCCTCCTTTGCCTCGTGTAATCTTTCTGCAAGTCCAGTTCAGGTGGTTCGTCTGTTTGCATAAAGAGGGAAAAAGTTTTACTTCCCTGGTGGTCTGAATTTCTGAACTTTCCCAGACAACTTCAAACTTTTGAGAACATGGGGGAAAAGGATCCATAGTCATGCAATTATTGTGGGTTTCCTACATCCCCTTTTTATCCCCTCAAACTATTCTCTGTCACTCCCTGAAAGTCCCCCACAAACTATATAAACAGAACAGAACTGCATGCTTGTCTCCTAAGCCCAGTTGGGCTAATATTATAGACCTGTTTCTGTCACCTCTGGCTGGCTGGTGTTCGTATTTGTTTGCACATCCTTTATGCCCAGGGCACACTCTGTAGGAGAAGCTTCTACCCTCCCAGCTAGAGAATGCCCATAACTCACCACCCCAACACTGGAGCACTGATTGTGGGCCTTGATTCATAGTGTTCCTGAAAGCTTTGGGGCAGGATTAAACTGCCTTTTGACAGTGAGTGACAGCTTTCACGATTGAAATAATGAGCCTAGAGCCCCCCGTTCCTGCAAACCTCTCTGCATAGCTTTCCTTACCTTTTGGAGACCCGTCTCTTGTGCTGCTCTGTGCTCAATGGATGTCACATCCATTTCCTGCTCTTTGGTCAGAGTTAATTGCCAGCATTATTTGAGGGAGTTATTTATATTAGTCTCAAAGCAACCAGCTACTATAGCTATCGAATGCAATGCATGTTGTTTTGCCTCAGTGACTCCCGGTCTTGTCTCTGGCAGGGACCATAGGAGATGGCTTTGAAGCAGGGTCAGTTGTGCCTGGGATTGATGGGCTGGAGGCCAGAGCTGGTAAATGCCCCAGAAGTTGCATTTTCTTAAGGTGTTTTTGAATAACAGGCAGGCGTCATCATGGTGTGGCTATTGGGTGTTGATGAAAGACGGTTCTCTAGAGAGAAGGATGAGCCACTTGGTTGGGTGTTTTCATGACCCAGGGATCCACACTAATCTTGATCCTTTTGATCCTGGGTGGGTCTGGTCCGTATCTCCAGGGTCCTGGCTTCCACTGGGTACAGCATGATGGTGGCATGGAGACAAGGGAGGACTAGAGGCCTCACCTTCTTGCATTACTATCTTTGTTATTATCACTTTTTTTTCATAGTATCAGAACTGGGGATGGAATCCAGGGTTGCTCTACATCCCCAGCCTTTTTTATTTTATTTTGAGATAAGGTCTTGCTAAATTTGCCCTGACTGGCCTCAAACTTGCAATTCTCCCTTCTCAGCCTCCTGAGAACAGGTGCCATTCTACTGATTCATCATCATTTTTTACAGAGAGCACTTTAGGGGTGATAGTGGCCAGTCACTGGATTGGGAGTTTTAATCCCTTCATTATTATGAGAACTATAATTTTATCTTCAAAGAAGGAGAAACAGGTTTAGAAAGGATGAGTGACTTGCCCAAAGTGCCCTGATGGTGAGTGGCCGAAACAGGCTTGGAACTCTGGTCTCACTGTAGGTCAACTCTGTAGACCCTTGCACACTTGTCCTTAAGAGGAGCTTAGGGTGCTTTGGAAACTTGCATTTTGCTATTGCTTCTTTAGAGAGCGTCAGTGTTTGCCTAATTCTCAGTAGTCGTGGTCAAAGACATAACAGTTTTGCAGTACTTAACCTCATTCATTCCAGCCCAGAACCACAGGCGCCCAAACACAAGCAGGATCCTGTTCTCTCTGGTGCTAACTTCATCTCCTGATCCACTCCTGCGAGGCGCATGTGCGTGCAAGGGGTGAGGCGAAGCCAAGTTTGGGTCTGTACTCTTCCCTTTTCATCTGTTTAGTTTAGCCTCCAAAGTATTATGCCATGTTCTCTGTGCCAAATGGAAAATGATGTTTTTACATTGCTTCATACATCATTTCTGACTTCAGCCTGGGGGCTGGGATATTGGAACAATTCAAAATACTCAGCCAGGACTCTGACGAAAGCTACAAGAAGCTCTGGGATTTTTCCCCCCCACCCCGTGAACTAGTAAAACAGTTGTACAACTCTTTTAAAAGCTGAGTTGAGAACCACAAGCTTAAATAAATAGGTGACACTGATGTGCCATTTTAGTAAGTGGTTTTTCTTTTTCCTGTTAGAAGTAAGGTTGGCTATTTCTTGATTCTAATTTTCAGGTTATTTCTCCAAGATCTAGACTTCTGTCTTTCTCCCCCACCCCACCTGATCTTTACTCTTGAATACTCATTTCTTATTATAGCCAGAAATAATCCCTATTCAACTGAGTTTTATTTGGGCTCAAATCAAGTCTTAAGAAACTCCACCGGGCCTTGTGACTTTGTCATGTGGTCACCCTGACCTGGGAGGAAGCATCCTCCCGATTGTCGATCAATCACATGTTACCATTTCTCCCCTCCCCAACTTCCCCAGGTCACCTGTCTAGTACAAATGTCCTCCTCTTCCTTAAATCTGGACTGGATGGGGGGGGGGGATTCTAGGTCTAATTTATTTCTCTATGGTGTGAACCTGTGTGCATGATTGCACACACACTCAGGGAAGAGGGAGTGTAGATAGAGTTCTCATTAGTGGAACTCAGTTTTGTATGGCATGGAGTGGGTAAGGAAGAAGCCAATCATCACGCTTCTTGGAGATCGACTGGCTGTTCTTCCCCCTTCTTTGCTTAACATTTTCCACCTTCCCTAAAACTTTTAGAACCAGCCTCATCCACCGACTGTCCTTACTGGTGTGTTGCCCTCCTTTGCATGCAAAGGAGTCTGGAGATGACAACCTTCTGGATCCAGAGGCCTTGGGAAGTATGTGGGCTCCTTAGCCAGAGGGAAAGGTTCTGTTGGGCTCTTCCTTGAGCTCTTTCATTTCCAAATTGCAAAGGGGATATCTGTGCAGCCTTGCTCACCTTACCAGAGAGGAGTCACTCCTTGGTTGTCAGAAGCTCATCTTCAGCGAGTCTTGGATCCTTTCTTGGCTTTGCCCTGTGGTATAACCTGAGCTTCCAGAGGGTGAAAAACAGCAGCCCTTCCCCCGGCTGTGGAAAATCTAGCCTTGGCCTGGCTCCAAGGAATTTGTTCCGCCTTCTTTAAAGAGCTTATATTGCCCCGTGGAGGAAACCTGTGACTCCTTCTTCCATGTGGTTGACAGTGACCTGGGTTGGTGTTTCCCAATCACCTGTTAGATGAACAACCATAAGACGTTGATCTCCACTTAAACCTGCTAAATTAGGATATTCATGAGTGGAATATGAAATCCATGTTATTTAACCCAGATAGCCCAAGGGTTCGGATGCTTTCCCACATTTGAGAATCACAACTAGACTCAGTACTTACCCACTGGGCAGTGGGAGAAGGCAGGAGGCAGGGCAAAAGATGACCCTTGGGCCATATCTTGTGTCCTTTGAGCTTTGTCTCCTGGTCATGGTGCTGGAAACAGCTTGCTGCTGGCACTGACCCCAAAGGGGTAGACTCAACAGGATTCTCAGTTCCTGGTGGGGCATTATGTGGGAACAGAAGCCACATTCTGGGAGTGGGATGCCCCTGAGACACAATAGGTGGGCTCACTGCTCAATAATTCAGCAGTTTTCCCTGGGCTGCAGCAGCGGGCCCTGACTAGGTGTGCATTATGGATGAGCAGCTTAGTTCACAGGTGCAAGGTTGCCTGGTAACTGCCCAGAGGGAAGCTGGTGCATGTCTGGGGCCAGTGGTGGGAAGGTTCATTTCTCCCAGGAGTGCCTGCCCTGCCCTGTCCCCGGTCCTTAGTCTAAGTACTGCTTTTTCGGCTGTAGGAGTAGAGGAAGCTTGGCCTAAGCTGAAGATTATTTATTTCTGAAAGAACATTTACAACCCTGAAAGGCTGCCTTTCTAAAAATGCAAAATAAAAATTGTTTTGTGGCATTCTAAGGGAGCAAAAAAAAAAAAAAAGATTTAGATTTCTGATTTCACTCAATAAAAGAAAGATACTGGGAAAACTGGCCACGTTGTTGCATCATGAAAATGTCAATGTCATGGTGTCTAGGAAGGAGCAAGGTGGAGGCAGCTTTCTACCTCTTTGCATTCTGAATGAAATCCCTGGCTCCACCAGGAATCCAGGGGTCCCCGGGTCTGAGTGTCCACTAGAAGAGAAAATCATAAACTCTATGACAAAGGCAGGAAGAACAGAACTCCACCCTGTATTTGAAATTCCTAGTGCAAAGCGGGAGCAGAGAGTAGGGACACAGAGATTTGTTGCTTGCCCCCTGGTAGCTGCCTGCCTCCATTGAGCACTTATGATGTTAACAGTGTAGCAGGACTTTCCTCATTCATTCCATGGTGCTAAGTCCTTGCCCTTTATTAACCTTTTAGCCCTCCCTAGGCCACTGCAATATATATGTACAATTGTTCCTAGTTGCAAATTAGGACAGAGACCCAGAGAATGAAATAACCTTGTTAAAATCACACATCTACACATCTGGGCTGGATATGGTGGTACACATCTGTAATCCCAGTGTTATGGTTTAGCAGTGGTGTCCCCCAAAAGCTCACGTGTGAGACAGTGCAAGAAGGTCTGGAGGAGAAATGGTTGGGTCATAGCCTTAATCTAATCAGTGAATTAAGCCCTGATGAGATTGCCTGAGTGGTAACTGCAGTCAGGTGGGGTGTGGCTGGAGGAAGTGGTTCATTGGGGTTGTGGCTATGGGATATATATTTTGTATCTAGCAAGTAGAGATCTCTCTCTCTGTTCTTTCTGATCATCACGTGAGCTGTTTTCCTTTGCCATACTTTTCCACCATGATGTCCTGCCTCATCTGGAGCCCCAGGGAATGGAGCCAGCCACTTATGGACTGAGACCTTTGAAACTGTGAGCCCCTAAATAAACCTTTCCTCTTTTACAGTTGTTCTGGTTGGGTTTTTCAGTTGTAGCAGCAAAAAAAGCTGACTAAAACACCCAGCTGCCTGGGAGGCTGAGGCAGGAAGATGGCAAGTTGGAGGCCAATTTGGGCAACAGAGTGAAATCCTGTCTCAAAAATGAAAATGAAAAGATAAAAATTAAATAAAGGTCTGGGACTGTAGCTCAGTGGAAGAGTGCTTGCCTGGCATGCAAGACGCCCTGAGTTAGATCCCCAGCAAATCCTATGTATGGGAAATGGGAGGCATGAGGATTGCAGTCCTGGAATGGTGGGTGTCCTCCATAGCTCAGGGGTTTAACCACAGCCCTGTGCTGCCTCTCACAGGAGTGGGTAAGTCAGTCCAGGTAGCTGTGCCCCATGATACCCCCTTGTGCTTTCCACCCCTTGGGCTGGCCCTGCCCTCCACTGATAGTGCCCTCTCTCTTGGCCCACCTTGTAGCCTCTTAGCTTTCTGCGTCCAAATCCTTTCCTGACCCAGCCACCCCCACCCCCAGGTTTCAGAAACAACCTGGAAATCGCCGATTTGTCCAGGGAGATTTTTCTCCCTGAGGCTCAGGAAGGTCTGAACCTCTCTTGCTGAAGTTTGACCTCCTCTTTGCCATTTTGGTCTTCAGTGGGGCTTCCATCTAAAAGCAAAGAATCATGGTGTCCCCTTTGTGGACACTGACTTCTCAGAGCCATTTCCTGAAGGGGAGGGTGCCTTTGGAGTCAGGGCTGGAGTACATGGGTAGTCAGGGTCACCCACTCCCTGGTGCTTCATGCATGCCACGCTGGGGGAAAGGGGATCGTCCCTGATGGACACGGAAGCTGCACCGGCCAAACCCTGGCTGGGATCTCCAAGCATCACTGTGCGCATCAGAAACATTTAATCAAGGGTACGTCTTGGCTGTGTTCTGTTCCAGTGCTGGGCAGGGTCAGATAAATTGGAAACAGTTCCTGGCCTCTCAGAGGAGTGGTTGGAGGTGGTGGTGTTCATGGAGAGTGTGGACCGTGGGGCTCAGGGGCTTGAGATCCGTTCTGCTTATGCTCTTGTCTTTCTGCGCTTCTCAGTTTTCCCATCTGTAAAATGTGTCTGCTCAAAACTTAAGGCTTTTAATAATTTCCCACTGGAGATCCATTTGCCCAGGAAGTATTTTCCCACCCAGGCTCAGGGAAGTCTGTGCTTCTGTCCCTGACATTGGATGGATTTGAATTTGGATAAACAGAATTCTTTAAAGGGAGAGAAGAATAAAGGTGAGATCTTCCCCCGTTCTTCTCTCAAGACAGCAGCACATAATCCAAAACCGCCCTTTTTGCACACAGTATTTAATCAATAAACATCTGCAGGTTTTCCTGTCACTCCATGATATATGTGTTTGATTTTATATAAAAATTGTTTTCTTCCCATAACATGGAATCAATTTTATACTTCATTATACTTCAGCATGTCCCCTGAGTGTCTTGGTATACCCCCAACACCAAAATGTTGGTTGGACTCTTAGATCTGGGGGACAAATTGGGTGGTGGGCAGGGCCCACCTTAGGTTGGCGGGGGGCAACCACATGGACTGCCTCTTCTGCGTGTGTCAGGGTCTTATTTTCACACTGTTCCTGGCATCTTTCTTTCTGGAAGTAACCATCTGTCAACATCTTACCTTAAAAAAGGCTCCTCTTGTGCAGATGTGTTCTGAGGGGGTACACGCAGCCATGCCTCTGCCCAGACCCAGCCAGCCTGGCTCCCTGGGGACGGAGGCATGCCTGAGTCTGAAATGCTTGCTGGAGAATGTTTTCCAAAGTCCCTCCCAGCTCTTTCCTTCTGTGGGTCTCTATGAGGCCACAGAGCTAAGATGGGCACATTGACCGCTGTGTAGGCAGCAGAGCGGCATGTTCGTCTGGGAGGCAAAGGAGAGAGCAAGGCAGGAGAGAGAGCATGGGATCCAGGAGGGGGTTCCAGAGCCCCTGGGATTTCTCCGTGCTTCTAGCAACAGAAGGCAGACAGCGCTGGCTGCGCGGCACCTCCTGGGAGCCAGCATGGGGATGTCCACCTGCAGGTGCTGGAGACAGGCAGCGCCCACCAGCACCAATATCAGATGGGAGCCTCTGGGAAGGACCATCCAATCTGGCCTGGGCGCGAAGCCAGACCTCTGCCTTCTCAACCCTCCACCCTCCCAGCTGGATGCACCAGGGCTTCCCCAAGAGGCAGCTTCTGTCTCTTCCTTCTTTTTCTTTCTCCTTTGCCCTACTCTGGCCCAGAGGGCAGGTGGGCCAAACCCGAGCATCACTGCCAGACTTGGGAGCAGGTCCTGGGTGGCTGAGGCGCGGCTGCCTGCTCAGCCTCTGGATCTCCCTCCTTTCCTCTTCCTCAGTATCCCCTCTTCCCTCCCAACACACTCCTTTTCCCAAAGGGAAGCTGTGATTCCTGAATAAGCCCCTGCGTCCCTCAGCACTGGCCATGGGGGAAAACGCCCCACGTGGACAAAAGGAGCTGGAGGTCCCTACTCTAGAGTTGCACCCTCCTCTGGGCAGATTTCTTACTTACCATCACCCACCTGCTAGTTTGTAGTTGGTGCCATTTTTCTTGAACCAGGCTAGTCTGATTTCCCCACCTTTCCTGACACCTTACATTGTGCTGGGAATCTGGCGGGGACGTTAAGCAGAGCTTCATTGAAGATTCAGTAGGGATAGCAAGAAGGAACTAAACGGAGGGTGTATTAGTTAGCTACCATTGAAGTAAATACAAGTTTATTTTGGCTTATGTTCTGGAGGTTCAGGGCCAAGATTGGGCAGCCCCATGGGTTTGGGTGTCTGGTGAGTGCTCACATCCAGAAGCCAGGAAGCAGAGAGAGAGAAGCATGAGCTGAGGTCCACAATCCTCTTTGAGTCCCAACCCCCACCTCCCAGTGACCTGAAGATTGTCCACTAGGTCCCACCACTTACGAGTCCACAGAGCCTTCTGATAGCCCTCCCTGGAGACTAAGCCTTTATGTATGCACCTTTGAGGGACACGGAGGGAGGGTAATGGAGTCCAGCTTATCCCTCTTAGCTCACAAACCCTGCCAGCATCCTTGTAATGGACCTGCCTTGGTGGCCTGGAGTCCCTTTTCTCTCTTCAGCCCACACTAGGTATCTGCCCTCCTGCTCATCTGCAGCTAGAAGAGTGCACCCCAGAGAGGAGGAGTCAAGGCCAACCCTCTTAAACAGTTTAAGGCCTGTCTCGGATGATTGCAGAGGGAAAGAGAGCTTCCTCTTCTCATCCCAGGAGACTTGCTCCCTGCCTGGAGGGCTGAGCCTTCCTCCCCAAGATAAGGGAATATTGAACACACCAGGCACCTCCAGCCAGTAGGAGAGGTACCAAAAGCAAGGGCAGGACACTTGCATCTCCTTCTCAGTAAAGGCAGGATAGCGGAGTGGTCAGATATGCATGTCCTGCCTGGATTTTAATGTCACTTCTGCCTCTGAGCAGCTGTATAATCCTGGGGACATAGCTTCTCTGCTCTGGCCCTCAGCTTCTTTGTTTGCCAAGTGTTAATTTTTAGAGTGCCTGCCTCAGTGCAGGGGCTGTTGGTGGTGGTTCCTGTAAACTAGATCTTTAGAAGGGGGTTCCTCGTCAATGCCCCTCACCATTGATGTTCCCAGCAGAGCTACTGTGTGTTCATCTAGTCCATTAAGTGGAAAGACAGGGTCACCCTCTGTGAAGCCATTGTAGCAAGCACTCATGATTTTTAGGGTGCATGAATTCCTTATTAGGCTCCATTCCAGCCCTAGAGGCTAAGCTCCTGGAGGCAGGGACTTTGCCCTTTTTGTTAGTCACTTCATCCCAAGTGCCTTGAACAAAGGCCTATAGTAGATGCTCAGTAATTTTTGAGTAACTGAACTCTATGAGTTAGATGTAGCAGGTAATGTTAACCCATTTGGCAAAAGAAAAAAACGGAAGGCTATAGACATGAAGTGCTTTTCTTGGTTGAATAAGGGGTTAGCAGCAAAGCTTGGAGGAGACCCCTGGGTCTCCCAAGTTGGGGTCCAGGCTAAAAGCTAGGCTGCTCTCAAATGGTCAGCTTTCCAGATTCCTGTGCACCCCGCTGCCTACCTGAGCCTCTCTGTGGGCACTTAGGTGTACACGCTGAGGGTCTTAGTTTCTAGAGCTGGTAAGGTAGGGGGTCTGCTGCATGAAATCCTGTCCCAGGACAGCTGTGGGTGAGGCTTCTTTCTGCCTTTGAGCTAAGTCGGGGTGGAACAAATGACTACTTCCCATCCTGAGGAAGGCATTGCCTACTAAGACCTCCAGGTGCTGGACATGGGTGCAGGGGAGGCTGCTGGTTTGCCCCAGGCCTATTGGGTTGTCTCTCTGCGGTGGCACACAGGGTGCCTTTTGTAAACTGGATCTCTGTCCCTGAAAACCCTGGGTACCAGGCATCTCTTCTCTTTCTTGGCTTTGTCTGTGACTGGAAAGGACCACTGGGGCCATTTTCCCATCCTTTTCCCTCCTTTCAAGACTGTACAAATTTTTGCTAGAGATATTATATGCTCTCAAAAAGGCCCAAGAAATAGGTCTACCTACTTCTGAAAATTTCTTCTAAACCAAGGGACAGCAAATATTTTTTTTTCTATAAAAGGCCAGTATTCTATAAATGAATACTGGAGGGTCTGTGGGCCATGCCTTTGTGGCATGAAATTGGCCAAAGACAGTGTAGACCAGATGAGCATAACTTTATTTACACAAACAGACGGAAGACCCTGTTTGGCCCATGGGCTCTTGGTTGGCTGCCTCCTGTTTTAAGTGACTGTCTTTGGGGCAGCTCTTTGCTCTTGCTGGTTCTGGGTACTGCTTGGGTTAGATAATCCAAGGGAAAGGTAATTCTGTGTTGACTTTTGCCCTTAGCCATTGCTTCAAAACCCTTTTCAAAGAATACTTGCTCAGAAGCAGGTCTGGAAGGTTCTGGACACTTGCCTTCTATGCAAAAGGCTTACTGTGCAAGTGAAGGCTAGCTTGCACCCCCCAAACCCAGTTGATCTGGAAAGGTTTCCCAAAGGTGGGCCTGGGTGGAAGCCCTGCCTTGGGTGAGGCCACATTACTATAAATGTTTAGACACTTGAATTCCTGGCTCTGTACCCTGTTCCTACCTTCCTAACGCCAAGAAAAATGAAATGCAAGAACTCTCTGACCCGAGGCATAATATTTAAGGCTTAGTGGGTCAGGTGAGATATAACTGACCTGTTCTACTTATTTGGCTAAGCCCATGTGGCTCTGTCATAATTCAAGGTAGGACTCAGGCCTGTGAGAAAGCCCTGGTACTCTTCAGTAGCTTGGGCTGGATGCTTGGATCCCAGGAGGTACCTGTTTCTACAAGCATGTTTTTTTTTTTTTTTTTCAGTTCATCTTTGTATAAGGAGATTTGATGGAAATGTGAACACTCCTAGTGCAACACACTTAGCATCTTTTATTTTATTTTATTATTATTATTTTTTAATATCTATCTATCTATTTATTTATTTATTTTTCTGCGGACACAACATCTTTGTTTGTATGTGGTGCTGAGGATCGAACCTGGGCCGCACGCATGCCAGGCGAGCGCGCTACCGCTTGCACCACATCCCCAGCCCAGCATCTTTTATTTTGACAGAGGAGTGTTGTTACTCTGCCCTGATGGGGTATCCTGTTCTTGTGTGGACTTATGGGCATCCTTTAGAAAAAAAAAAAAACTTTGGCGTGGTAGAAAGATCATGGTTTCTGGGATTAGATTTGTCTTGGCCATATTTGCCATACTTGGTACCACTTGTAAGGGCTCCCAGGGCACGTTCTGTAACCTCTCTTGAGTCTCAGCCTCATCTGTATGAAGAGGGACGGTGGGATCCTCACCGCTGGTAGAAACTGTTTAAGGGTTGGTCACACTGAGCACAGTGCCTAACTTGTAGTCAGTGTCTACACAGGGAAGGAGATTTCAGGTGCTAATAGCCAGGTGTGCTTCACCATCTTTGAACTTGCCTGTGTGCTTCCCTGACAAGAAATCACCCAGTCATGTTTTCCAATGAACAGGAGGCCTGGAAGGACAGGCTGCTCTATGGCGGGTAGACGTAGCAGAGAGTCAGCCATCCCTTCCCTCCTGTTAGGGACACTCAACTAGCACGAGAGCCAGGTAGCAACCCAGGAAAGGGCACATGCCTGAGGATCTTGGGCAATTACCTTGTGTACAATTTTCCAGAAGAAGGGGCAGCAGAGGCCTGGTACCCTGGTATCTCAGGCTGCCTGCTTTGAAGGGCTTCTTTTTGTCCCTCTCCTTTTCCTGGTGCCTAAGGACATTCTTTGTGGCTGAGACACTCCCAGCATGTCCTACTTCTCCTGCTTCCTGGGTCCATATGGGGTGCTATTGAGGATGCTCCTCCTTGTTCCTGGCCAGGTAGACCAGAGCCTTCTGGGTATTTCTGATGAAGCTGTGGGGGTGGTGGTGGTGGGGGGCTAGCACAGTGTGAGCCAGTGAGTTGCGGATGCAGTAGGGAGGCAGGCCTTGAAGGCATGGGGAGGGGACTGGAGGAGAAGGGTAGAGGGAGGAGGAGGAGGAGGGGGAGGCTGTTGAGAGAGCTCTCACTTGCGCAGACAGTGTGTGATCACAGCCAGCCCCACACAGACTTTCCTCCAAATGAGAGGGGAGTGAGGAAATATAATTTTAGTGCCTGACTTTTGACTGACTCCTGCAGAGGTTCCTTCTGGGCTGGGGTGTTGAGTGTCTCCCCACCCCTGCAAGGGACAGCGAGCCTGGGATGGAGGGCTCAGAGGGTGCCTGGGGAGCAGCCATGGGGAGGAAGAGGAGAGCCGTGCTCCTGCCTGGGAGCGTGGGGGACTTAGATTTCAGGACATCAAGGAGGTGACGTCAAGGACACTGCAGGGGGGATTTAGGGACAGGGTAGAGAGGTCAGTGGCCTGACTCAGTCCAGGCTGAGCTATATTGGGTCTCTGTTCTTACGCCGAGGCGCGCTCTCCCAGGCGTGAGGCCATGTTTTCCAGGCCCGGGTCCATGGCCCTGTTGCCAATACAGGTGTGCTGTTTGCTGGAGGCTGCAGCCCTCTGGACAGAACCAAGACAGTGGAATATTTCCCTGGAATCAGGATTCTTGGAATAAGACCCCGTTGGGAAGCTTGCAGACCTGGGAGAATGTGATCCTGGAGAGGCCCTGGGGCCCCATACCCAGCTGACAGTGGCTTTGGCATGGAAGTTGCTAAGCAGTGTACTCTGCCGGCCAGCTGGGCTGATGCATCTGTGTGTGAAGATCACACTCGGGGGAGATTATAAACTAAAGAGCACCCCCACTCCAACCCTGCGGTTCCCCACCCAGCCAGCCAGCTCTCCGTGATCCGCAGGTGGAGGATTCACACTCAGTGGAAAATCTACTTAGCATTTTTATCCTCCTTCCCTCCCCTCACTGCCTGTCAGAGGGTGTTGGGGGAGTAGAAACTCATTTAAATATGAGTCCGTGAAAAAAATATCATTAGGAAGATAAATTGAAAAATGCATATAATAACTTCTGTGCCAGATATAAATTACTTTATCCACCCCGCTGCACCCATCCATTAGCCTGGCGCTGGGACTCGCCTGTGGTAGGAAACCCTCTTAGGAGGTTTTCCCAAGGAACCCGACTCTTAGGGGCTCCTTAGAAGCTGAGCTTCAAGGATGGCATATAGATAAGAGCTTATTGGAAATTTCATGATTCCTCTTAAATTAATCATTCAGTGACTTCATCACAGAGCCTGAAAAAAAGATTCTCTCTTTTCAGTACCCTTTGTACCTGTGTGGGGTTGACCGGGTAGGTGAGGGTTATTTATCTCTATCTTCCAATGGGAAAGTCCAATGGAAGTGGGTTAGATGTATGTCCCCCCAGGGAGTAGAGTGGGTGCCACTGGTTAGGAGTAACAGAAATAAGAATTTGGGCTCAGTACAATGCATTTCTTTCTAGAAAAGCATTTTGGTTAAAAACATGGGCTTTGGGTTCAACCAGAATCCAGTGAGTTGAAGCCCAGATCTTTCACTTACCAGCTGGGGGACCTCAGGAAAAGTCATTTCTCTGGGCTTCAGCCTGTTCCAGAGGAAAATGGTTAAAACAGTAATGAAACTTCAGTGTTGCTCAGAGGATTTAAAGGAAAATATTAGAGAATACAGTTAGCTCATAGAGCGATTCAATAAAATTAGGTGTCATTTCTAGGAGACAGGGTAGTAGTGGCAAGAAAATTCCTAGGTTGTCCTAGGTGGGATGGGATACAAGGGGCAGTGAGCTTTTCACTGTTGTTGGAGAATTGGGCCACCGTTTGGAGAGGATGGCTACTTCTCGGGAATGTCACATGGGCAGATTCAGGAATCAGATTCCTAAGCTAGATTCTGTGGCCCTCAAATTTAGCTGTGATCCTCTCAACGATTTGGGAGTATTTTCCTCTTAAAAATCATAACAAATTTTTTTTTGAAGTATTCTACAAGTAATTTAAGCAACAGTAAAGTTCAGAGAAGTTTTTTTTTTTTTTTTTAAATTACTCAGCATCTCACCACCTAGAAATAACCACGAAGAACATTAGGAGAAAATCATGTGGGTGTGTTTCTATGGCCACACACACACACACACACACACACACACACACACAGCTGGAAGGATACAAAAATCACAGATTAATGGGAATAGCTTTTGAATAGTGGGATCACCCCCTGTACCCCAATCTTAACAGAGTGTTAACTTACTTAGCTTAATGTTGTAAGAGGAAACATGTACATCTGAAGGACATTCTGAGATCTGGGTAAATATTTCCCCATTGGAAGGAGGCACAGTCATTACTTTCTGTTAATGACTAATTTCAGTTTTCGACTTTGGAATCCGTGACATAGGATACGAGGACATGAGCACTTGCGTATTTCCTCCCAACTCCCACCTTCTTCTTCATCTTAGTAATGGCCTTATTCTTACATGGCTCCGATTGATAATATCTAGTAAGTCCCAGAGTCGTTCCTCCTTTGCAGGAATCAAATTTCTAGTTGTATTTTTTTCTAATTTTTTTTCCCCCAGCAACCTGAAGCGATGTGATTTGGGTCTTTGGTTTGTTTTCTCTGACCTGCAGTCTCCCTTTTCTTGTTTTATTAAATATGTTTCTTATTAATTTTACCTGCCGCATTCAACACGTGGAGGGGATTTGCCCCGTTTCTTTTGCTCCATTTTCTTCTAAGCAGAGTTCATGATATATTTTTTTTAATTTTTATTGTTGGTTGTTCAAAACATTACATAGCTCTTGACATATCATATTTCACACATTTGATTCAAGTGGGTTATGAACTCCCATTTTTACCCCGTATACAGATTGCAGAATCACATTGGTTACACATCCACTGATTTACATATTGCCATACTAGTGTCTGTTGTATTCTTCTGCCCTTCCTATCCTCTACTATCCCCCTCCCCCCTCCCCTCCCCTCTTCTCTCTCTACCCCCTCTACTGTAATTCATTTCTCCTCCTTGTTTTTTTCCCCTTTCCCCTCACTTCCTCTTGTATGTAATTCTGTATAACAATGAGGATCTCCTTCCATTTCCATGCAATTTCCCTTCTCTCTCCCTTTCCCTCCCACCTCTTGTCCAATATATATATATATATATATATATATATATATATATATATATATATATATATATATATATATTATTTATCTTGCTTTTGCTTCGTTCAAGTAGCTCTGCCTTGTCCTAATTGCTCTGATATTGTGAATGATACTTTAGGACTGATATTTTCTAACTGGCCTGAAAACTCGGCTTGGTCTCTGAGCTGCAGATGGAGTCCATATCGGATGCTGAGAGCATTGGGAGGCACCTGTGGGGGGAGGTGGGGTGGGACTCATTGCTGTGCGCTCCTTGGGCAGGATCCTGCTCTCCCGAGTCTCTGTTCAACGCCCTGCTCTGATGTTTGTTCCAGAAAGGGGGGGTGCACTGCTTTCCTTGAAGGGTGCCTCTGACGTTTTGATGATTTCCTCAATGAAGTATTGAGCCCTGAAGCCTATGCTTCTGTGGTGGGTGTGTGTGGGGTGCTGGTAATTAACACTGCTGCTCCAAGCTCTCTTCCTACCTGTTTTCTTTAGTAATAATGAAATTAATTTCATAATAAGACTTTTTTGCTCTCTCCAACTCTTCCCTATTGAGTTAGAAAAGGGGAAAGAAATAACAATATAGCCACAGTCCTCTTCTCTCCAGATGTGTAGTGATTACTGGGAAGTCTCAGGGTTTTGGTCTCAGCAGTTAGTTTCTGGGTGAGGAACCTTACCAGTCATGCCAAAATAGGTCCTCTACCCTCCCTCGTGTCTCCACTCTTGGATGTTAGTGGCCTGCCTGTGTGCCAGCTCCCTGTGTGACTGCTCCTGGCTTTCCTCCTGGATGTTTTTTTGGTTTTGCTTTTTAAAATTTGGTATGATTATGTATTGGGACAGGATGGTATTATGACCTGGCTCCACTCTGCCATCTTTCCCCAAAAGCCTCCCTGAGTATTTGAATTTTTTTTTTAAATTTTTCTAGGCTCAACTTAGATATGTGCAACCAGATGCCTCTAGGAGTGGGGCACCAAAATCTATCTATCTATCTATCTATATATTTTTTTTTTTTGCAAAATTTCCAAGGCATTTCTAACCACCAGCCAAGTCTTGGATTTGTCTTACGTTTTCCTTAAAATTATTTCCATCCCTAAGATTTTGTAATTTGTTGTATTCTCTTTAAGAAGCAGAGGCGAAGCATTGGCACCGGGATTCTGTCATACATTCCCAATATGCCTTCCCCTCATCGTTACTTCTTTCTTAAATTGTAGATAAGAAGTGTCTTAGTGCATTTGGGCTGCTATAACAAAAGTGCCTTAGATTGGGTGACTTATAAACCAAAGAAATTTACTTGTTATAATTTTGGAAGTTGGCAAGCCCAAAATCAAGGTGCTGGCAGAGTCAGGCAGATCCCCATTCCTAGTTTATAGGTGGCACCTTCAGCTGCATCCCCAGTGTGGTGCTGGAACAGATGAGGCCGCTCTCTGTGGCCTGGTTTTTTTTTTTTTTTTTTTTGCCCTATTTTTTTTAAAACGAATTTGAAAAGAAAAAGGATTCTTTAGTCATAATGAAATTAATTTCATAATAAACATTTTTAGCATCTGCATTTCTTTAATTTTTTTGTAGTTATGGATGGACAGAATGCCTTTATTTTGTTTATTTTTATGTGGTGTTTTGTATCGAACCCAGTGCCTCATACATGCTAAGCAAGCACTTTGCCACTGAGCTGCAGCCCTGCATTTTTTTTGAGTTGCATCAAAGTAATTTATAAAACACCACATGATTTAGTCTTATCCACAGATCAAAAGAGAAGAGTTCCCAAGACTTCCACGCACACTTAATTCAGCAGAAGCCCTTTGTGCAAATGTCCTTCCAATGACTCCTTCATAACAATTCCAATGTAGTCTATTACTTCAGGGCTCTGTTAGGTGGAGTTCTACTTGCAGCTTTGAAAGGTGAACGTGGGAAGGAGGATTAAGAGGGCCACCAAGGAAAAACACTGCCTACCAAGTATCATTCAGAAGCTTATGAGAAGGAGCAGGTGTTGTCCAGTGCCTGGGGCCTCTTTTTGGAGGCACCAACCCCATTTGTAAGGGTTGGGATTTCCACTTATGGTTTTGAGGAGACATGAACACTCAGCCCACAGCAGAGGGGTGAGGGTGGAGGTCATCTTGTTTCTGCTTTCCACATTGATCTAAAAGTACCTGTCATCTTCTAGCAAAGTTCCCCTCCAGTCTGTGTGTAGATAAGTTGTTTTCAACCAATTAGAATCACTGTGGAAGCTTTTCAGATACTGAGACTTGTCCCCTGCATATATGGGGCCACTTAGTCTGGGTTAAGGCTCAAATCATTGACCCTTTCTTGAGCTCCCCGAGGTGCTCCTATCTAGTGTGCTTTCATGATTGAGAGCCAGTAGATTCTTCTTCCTTATTTCTGTGGCAACTCATGACCCCTTCCCTGTTTTCCTCATTCATACTCTGAGCCTTGTGTTTTCCACCAACTGAGTATTTCTCAACATAATGTTATTAGGCAGAACAATGAAGTATTGTGGTTGCAAGCTTGGGCTTTGGAGTAATGGAAAGCGGAGTGATCTGGCTATCTGTATGACCTTGAGCAAGTAACCTAATGTCTCTTTTCCTCAGTTTCCTTATCAAAATAGGAATTTCAAATCTGCTTTGCATTGCTTTCAGGACCAAAATTAGTTTTGAGAGCAATATTAATTATATGTCACACCAGTTTTCTTTTGGTTAGTGTTTTCATGATATATTCTTTTCTGTCTGTTTATTATCAACATTTTACTAAGGCTTTATTTTAGATATGTGTCTTATGATCAAGTAACTCAATTTTGTGTCATTTTTTAAAAATTTAGTCTGATAATCTCTGTCTTTGAACAGGTAAATTTAAACCATTTATGTTTATTACAACCACTGGTAATATATCTGAGTTTTTTCCCCGCCTTTTAATTTTGAATTTCTTTTTTCCCAACCCTTTGTGTGTGTGTGTGTGTGAGGGGGGGTTTGGGCTCCTCTCCTTTTCTTCCCTGTGTCATATTGAATGAATAGTTTCACATTCCCTCCTTTTTTCCTTGGCTGCTTCATGAGCTATGGATTCTCTTCTATCCTCTTAGTGATCACTCCTAAATTTTTAAGATAAAATTCAACCATAAATGTTCAACCATAGCATAAATTTTGTACCATAACTTTTTTCTAGTAACATTGAAAGTGACACAGTATTTTCACTAAAATAAAGTACATAGTCTCCAGTGCAATGCCAGACAGTCATTAAAAATGCATAAAAATTGCAGTTACTGTTGCCAACACTATAATGAATATTAATATCATCAGTTTACCCAAAGACCTCCTAAACATTATTTTTATCCATGAGCATGTTATCAAGAAGCTGAACATTATGAAAATTATCTAGAAGGAATTATAGTCTGAACAGTGCAAATTTTTTCCCAAAGGAGGGGCTTCTGGTATCCCTGGATTCTGGTGCCTTTTACTCCTGGGCTCATGGTAACATCTTTTCACATGCTGTTCTCACCTGTAAAATGTTATGCTGAGTATCCAGAGAGATGCATTTTTGCGTATTGCCCAGCACATAGTAGGTGATCAATAACTGGCAGTTTTTATACACATGTGAGCAGAACTTCCTTTTAAAACATTTCCTAGCCTTGCTGCCTTCCCTTAAAAGCTGGTTCTGGCCATGTGTTCCCCTGAGTTCGGATCCTTGACCTATACCTTCCATGGACTGAGCATGGAATGACTCCTTTGCTTCCCTGGCTGAGGCACAGCCTGGCTAGAGGCCACCCGTGGCCGTGACGTCTGTGGTGATGTTTCTGGGAGACATTGTTAGTGAATGCCATGAGGGATGCTCCAGATGGAGGTAGGTGTGAAGTGCAGCTTTGCTGGATGGAGTTGTTTTTGCACAACATATTGATCTCCTTAGGGCAGGAAGGGGGGAAAAACAGCAACTCCTCGCCGCTCTCTCAGAGCGTGGGTGGGAGAGGCCAGGTGGGAGTCTGCGGGCCCCCTCAGCTGGCTTTTTTTAGATGTACCATCAGGTGCTGCAGCTGTATCCCGCTGCTCCCCCGGTGATGCAAAGGGCAGATGACGCAGCACGCCGTGCTCTGATTTCCCTCGCATCCGCAGCGTTCCGTAGGTGGGTGATGCAGATACGGAGGGATGACACCCATGCCCAGGACCCACAGACTGAGCACAGCACAGAGAATTAGGGCAGGGAACTTGCCAGGGCGTCCCAGTGCCTGGGTTGCCCATACCTGATGGATCCCGGAAGTAGCAAAGAGCGAGGGCCAGTATTGGGATGAGAGATGGTGCCAGAGCTGGGATCCATCCTGGAGGGGTCTCCTAAGCTCCCCTTTGAGAGGAGAGAGGACTGGTCCCTAAACCTCAGCTCTGCATCAGCTCCACAATCCATCCAGGTGGCGTCTCTTCTCCAACCTGTGCAATTAGAATGGCAGGTATTTTGGTGGATAAGGGGTCAGGGGACAAAACCTAGGTTTTGAATCTGTCTCCATCGCATGAGCTTGGACAGGCCACCTGACTTGGGCACTTCTCTGTACAGTGCACAATCATGACCCTTACCCGTGTGCACTCACAGGGACATGGGGAAGGGCCAGTGGGAGGATGCTTTGCAGGCTGTCAAGGGGACAGCTGGGGAGAGGAGTATTCCTCAGGGGCATAGTCTTCTTATCTAGGCCCGGGAAGCCGTGAGGGTGGGAACAGCATGAGTCTGAGATTCCCCATCCCCATTCCCAGGGTCCTGTCCCCAGCCTGTATTTGATCTGGCCAGCCCCACAGTAGATGCTGAATCCTGAAGGGTGGCATGAGGGAGACAGGTGGTGGCTCAGTGAGGAGCTAACTAGCACTAAGCAGGGCCACCTTGTGAGCCTGGTACAAACTGCTGCACATGCAATGTCCCTCTTACCAGTATTTGAACAATAGCCCCTCCCAGGCAGCCACCAATCAGATCAGATCTTCTGTGAAGCTAGAACAGAGTCCTAGCACCCACTATTGCATCATCTTCAACTCTTATGCCATTGGGTCGTGAGGAGATCCAGGGTCCATGCACAAGGAGTTTGAATGCTCATGGACAGGGGACAAATGCTCTGGCTGGATTGGTGAGGAGTGGATTCACCGTAGCCCTGGACTTTAGAACTGGTACTCTCTCAAGACACAGGTAAAGAAACCGAGGTTCAGAGAGGTTAAGTGACTTTGCCAGGGCCATGCAGCTAGTAAATGGTGGAGCTGAAGTTCTAACTCAGATCTGGTTAACTTAGGAGTCCCGAAGAAGATAATGAAGGCTGTAGAATTGGTAGAAATAATAGTAAAGGGGGCAGGTGATGCTTCAGTGGCCAAAAAGTGTGGTGGGGAATTCTGGATCACAGGTTCACGTGGGGTTTCCTGGGAGCTGGTGACGAGGTGAGAGTGAGTGATACAGTGGGTGCAGGGTTTAGGGTGTGGCATGGGGACAGTGTGTGCAGTGTGAGTGTGCAGAGTGCCCCACCAGCCGGCTGCCTGCCTGCCAGTCCATCATCATAACAGGCTCAGAAGCCCATTCCGTTCCCGCTGAGCCCTGCCAAAGACTCAGAATGAGGGGAGCCATAAGGAATGTGCGTGGCCATGGAGGAACAGGCAGGATTTTACGGTTGGAATGGCCCATTTTGATGATTTGGGTGACAGCACAGCCCGCGACGTTACTGAGACTCTAATGGCTCCTTAGGAGCTGTTATATTCTTAATGACAGATTGTTCCCAGTCTCTCCGTGCTAGGCTATTTTTTCTTTTAATTATTTCTTCCTTTAAAGCCTGAGGAGAATGAAAAAGAGGGGGAGACAGAAGGAGACCAAGAGATTTTAGGTGTTCGTGAGTGAATACCGAAGACTACTTGAAGGGTGTGCACACCCGTTGATTCCAGCGACTTATGAGGCTGAGGCAGGAGGGTTGCAAGTTCAAGGCCAGCCTTGGTAACTTGTGAGACCCTGTCTCAGAACAAAAATTTTAAAAAGGACTAGGGATGTAGCTCTGTGGTAGAGCACGCCTTGGTTCAATCCCCAGTTATGAAAAACAAACAAAAGGAAAAAAAAACAAATAAACAAGAACCTCAAAACTCTAAGGCAGAAGAAAGAAAATGGGGTGTGACTTTTACTTCTTGCAGTCTCAGGAAGGGCTTCTGCATCTCTGATGATGGAAGAGCCCTTCCCGGCCCTGTTCTGGTGTTGGCCATGACATGGGGCAGGTGGGCTGCAGGGAGGTGGTGGGCCTGGCTGGGGCCCTCAGGCTCAGAGTGGTTCTGCTTTGTGCATGGCTCTTGGGCAGATGAGGTCTCCCTTGAGTTGGCATCTGGTGAGACGTGACATAGGATGGACCAGAAAGAAGGCGTTTCCTGTCATGGAAAGGAAGAGTGATGAAGAAAGGTGGAGGGTGAGGAGTTTGGTTCTGGAGAGATTCAGAGAGCTCGGGCATGGTGGAGTCTAGCGCCACAGGCTCTCCTACTCTGGGGTTTTGCCCGTTTCCTTGAAGATTTTAGCGTGGGTGATTTGAAAAGATGTCTTTACAACATCAATGTGAACATGAAGTAATTAAGGCTGGCCCATGAAGGGAATGAATTATGAATTTTTTTTTTTTTGCTAGACTGTATTTGAGGTCCTGCCCATCACTTAGAAACAAGCAAGACCTAATGGCTGCCCAGGACCTCACCACACCCTGTGTAGTAAGCTCTGTTTTGATTTGATTTTCCCAGCCATTGGCCCCTTGAATCACGTGTCCTCCCTGGGTTCAGCTGGAAGCATTGTCTAAATGTCTGCTGTGTGGGCCTCGGCTGTGTGAGGGAGAACTCGTGACGATACTAACTCCAGTTTAGTGAGGCCCCGCTATGGGGTCTGAGGAAGTTGCCTTTTCAGATCCAGGCGATGGTTCAAAGTGGGCCTTTGGGCCTCTGGATGATGAATCTATTGGTATATCCATCCCAGCCCACTGCCTCGGGGCAGTGGGAGCCTGACCAAGTCTCTGGCCTCCCTGGGCCTCCACTCCCTTGTCTGAATGTGGGGTGGTGGTAATCGATCTGCTGCTGTTCTCATAAGGCAGTTGCCAGGAGTAGACTGGTTTGTGCATGGCGGGTCCTCAGCTTTGTTTCTGGCACATTCTGAGTGATAAGAAGTGTTGGTTTTACTGTCACTCATGAGGAAATTGAAGCCCAGCAAAGAGGGGCAAATTCTCTCACGGTCTCTCTCCAGTGCATGTGGAGCCTGGGGTTCCAATGAGACTCAGGAGTGGGCTTTTCAGCTGCTGAGCCAAGTAGCACACCTCGGGTCTTGCCCCAGCCTCAGCCTCAGCCTCAGCCCCTCTGTTCTCACTGCTGAGTAGGGGAGCTGAAGGATCTTGGCTTTGGAGGGGGCCTCCTGCTGCAGAGAAGAGGGGCTCTTTTTTAGGGGGACTCTGGGCAGTATCTTCAGCAGATCCCAAACTGCACTGTGTATAAAGACCTCAGCAGGACCAGGCGCTCTGGGAAGTGTGTGCGCTGTGATGCTGACCAGAAAGGATGCTGGCTTCCTCTTCCTCCTGGGTGCCAGGTGCCAGGGCCTGCACCCGAGGGACAGTGCTAAACTACATCTCTAGATAAAGAGGAGTTGCCAAGACAAATCAGTACCCAGAGTACACCTGTCAGTGTGCCTTTTTCTTTTCTTTAAAACACACACACAGAGAGAGAGAGAGAGAGAGAGAGAGAGAGAGAGAGAGAGAGGGAGAGAGAGAATTAAAGCTTTTCTTATCTCTAGTTTTCAGAAGGAGAGTGATAAACTTCTTGGACCAAATCCCACAGTATTGGGTAGAGGAATAGGAGTCACATGATGGATATTTTGACCTCTGAGCCTTGGTAGGGACTTTTCGGGATGTTGGCTCTTCCTTCTAAACTCCAGGTGCACTTACTGAACTGACATGACAGGATATATGTTTTGAGTTGTAGATAGATGCTGTTAATTGTTGTAGATTCTGGTTCTAAGTTGTAGTTGTAGGTTATAGGCTCTGAGCTGTAGGTAGAGGACATAGATTTTGGGCTATGGAGATATGCTGTAGATTACAGATTTAGGATGTCAGGTGTAGGTTGTAGACACAGATTGTAGGTATAGCTGTAGGTTGTAGACACAGATTGTAGGTACAGGTGTAGGTTGCAGGTGTAAATGGTACATACAGGTTGTCAGCTGGTAAGTGTGGGGTGTAGGTGTAGGTTTTAGGTAAGAAGTAGAGATAATTAACTTGCTAAGGCCACATGCCATTATGAGCAGTCAGAGCCTGACCTCAAAACCAGAATCTTTGATGCCAAGATTCCTGATCTTTCTTAGTATTACATTCTTCCGGAACAAATGAGATGTTTTTCAAAGGTAATATTTATATTCTGCTAATACATATGAATGTGGATAGAGGAAGGACCTTGTCTAGTTTCTACCTAGAGATGACAATTAATTACCTTTGCATGCATTTTCTCGGAGGCTCTTTGCACAGATTTTTAAATTATTTCCGTATTTTAGCTAGGATAGGCCACTGTCATTTGCTTTTTTATATCTGGTTCACTTTATCTCCCCCGAGTTACTCTCACCACCACTTTCTCTGTAGACACTTTCCCTAATGGCACACTGTGTAGGGCTGTGCCACCATTTCTCAGCTTTTCTCTCATTAGGATATTTAGGCTATGTATCCTACTTGGCCATCATACATAACATACAATCATCTTTGAGTTCAACATTTTTTTCTGTTATTAAGTTTCATGGGGCAGTATGAGGCTTGTTATCTACCACACCAGGGAGAGGCTGGGAAAGGCTGGGAACTCCCATGAGGAAGCCCAGACTGGAGTTACACACTGTTGGTCTGGTGCCACCCCATGGGCCAAGGATGCGGGTGGAGCTTCCCTTCCTGCAGGGGAGAAAATTTCCATCAGGAATTATAGAATTAATTCATCACGTACAGATGGAAGCAGACCAGGATGCGAGTGACTCAGGGTGCTCAGAGAATGGATGCAGAGGAGCATGACAGTGCTTGGGGGACCCTTTCAGGATCAGTAGGATGGCCTAGTCTCAGAAGTCAGGGTCTCATGGTACCAGGGGGAGGTCTCAGTAAATCTAGGTTTTTCCACTTGGACTCTAGTTTTAGGTCTACTCTTGACCAATTGGGTTATTTTCAAACAGTCAATTTACTTTTTTTTTTTTTTTTTTTTAATGTCTGGTTTACTTTATCTTTAAAATGGAGAGATTATAAAATCCTTCTGGAAATCATTTTCCGACTATCTCATCTCCACCACTATATCACAGAAACTAACAGCAAATCTTAACCCATATTCATCCCATGGACTAGTTTACTGTTTCTCTTTTAGGTGGGGCTTGGCCTTGGGTTGGTTCTTGTTAGATAAATCTTGGAGGGGGTGATAGGTAGATTTTGGAGGGGGTGATTTCTGGACTTAAGGGAGTAAATAAAGAATAGACTGACCCTAACTCCTGTCCACCTGACAAATTCCTTTCCTTTGAGCACCTTCCTCTTTCCATCTGCTGGTCAATATTTCCTCCACTGCCAGTCTGAGGTCTCCCTGGCTTGGCCAGACTGTCCAGGGAGCCCATTGCCCTGCGGGGTAGAATCTGTCTGTTTTGCACATATCACGGGGGGCTCAAAGACCTCTCATGCTGGAGTCAAATGACATGTTAGTATGCGCGAGGGACCCTGCTCTGATCGCACCATGCACAGGGGTTTCCCCTCAAGCTAAAATTCACAGCAAACCTCTTTTCTCTGCAGACTCTGCTCCGTGCCCCCTCCACCCCAGCCATTGTTGTGTTTTGTAGATTGTGTCTGATGCATATTGACTTGCTGCTGGAAAATCTTTCAGAGAGATAATGAGCTGGGGAGTTTCCCTCTTCATTTTTCTTTGTTGTTTGAGTTGAATTCATATGGGTAACTGGGCTCTCCACTTATACTTTATTGACTCCTGAATTTAGGGGACGACTCTCTAATTGACAATTTCATCAGTGCCACATGGGCAGAGAGACACCCTAGACCTGTGACTGCTACCTCTCTGGGAAGCTGTGCCACTCCAGGACCCAGGCTCTGGCCTGACACAGGGGCCTTTCCTCCCAGCCCTGGCCCGACACAACTGAGTGCCCTTGGGCAAGTCCTTATGGCCTCTTTTTGGTTCTAATTTTCTCTTGCTGTCCTAGGAGAGGTAGGACCAGATGACCTTGAGTATTGGCCCTGCTGCCTCTTGATTTTCCAGGCAGGGATGGAAGCCCTTTTCTCGGGTAGCTGTGTGTGTGAAGATCTGGGCTTTCCTGTCTTTAAGATGATACTGCTGACCCCACGTGCTCTGGCTGTTCTTTTCCCTAGAGGCCGGCTGGATGTGTGCTGAGTCATGCACATGCATAGCCAGAGTCCCTTGTGACTAAGCTGTGTGTTTTGGGAAGGCTGGCAGGGCCGGCGGTGTAGCCTCTGGCCTGGGACAGTCTGAACCTGGCGCTGCCCAGATGGGGAGTGAACTTAACCTTGCTGGGGAGGTTGGGCAGAGCCTGCCCACAGAGGGAACCGGTCAGGACTCCTGCCCACTCTGGCTCACTGGCTGTCAACTTTGCTTATGCATACATGAATTACTCTTGTTTCAGATTATCATGGAAAATCTTGCTGTCAAGTTCTTAGGGTGGGATTAAGTCGAATAGGTGATAAAGGTCGACGGCATTATTTACAATTGCTTGACTTTCATACACCCCTGTGGGCTGCAGGCAGGCTGGATACTAGCTAGGGCGGCAAAGACTTGAGATTTGGAAGCAGGCACACTTGCGGGTGAAGCCCAGCCGTGCTGCTTCGGTCGTGTTGACTTGAACACTGGACTTTCAGGGTCTCTGTGTATCTTCTTTAAGAGGATAGAAAATAGCTGTGACCTCAAGGATTGCTGGGGAAGACAAGGTGGGCTCCTGCCAGCTTCCGCAGCTCCTCAGCAGTGCCAAATACAAGATGCTATAGGAGGAGCACAGGCAAATGTCTTATTATAGTTGTGCATTTGAATGTGCTTGTGAAAAAATAGAGCTAGCACATCAGACCTCATGGTTTCACAGATATTATTGCCCAGGACAATGCTATTTTGAAAAAAAAAAAGACACTTTTTTAGTTTATTTAAAGGATAATGTGCAGTGATTTTTAGCTCAAGGCATGCAGACATGGCAGGAATCAGGAAGATGGAAGAGAATTGATAAAATTTGGGATACTACAGAGGTACATTACATAAAGATCTTGAGTGGAGTCCATGGTAAGAGCAGACTCAATGGGACTTTCTTTTTCTGGTCCATTCCTGGTGCTGGGAATGTGTGGGGTGCTTGTGTAAGATGCTCCTACAGAAATACTGGTGGGGCTCAGCTTTCCTTGCACACCCCCTCAACCTAGGTGGAACAGCTTGCTTCCAGACATGGGTTCTGCTGGGGCATATTGGATAAGAGGGCCACTTTTCTAGATCCTTCTAGCGAAGTTGTTAGTCACAACTAGCATAAGAGCCTAGAGCTAGAAGAGACCTCGGAGATGATCTATTCTATTCCATGTTGGGCTTAAACTTCTTTAAAATAGTATTTTAGAAATATAAAACTATGAAAAGCCCCAGAGAGATCTAAAGTCTCTCAAAGACATACAGAGACTGGAGTCGCTGGAATGAATCTTCACGTGTCTTCCCAGAGGACTGCTCCTTCCTGTCCACTTCCTGTCATAGGTAGTAGCTTCAGTGTTTGAAGTGAGTTCTTAGGACTCAGATGTGCAACTCCAGGACCCTGAGGAGCGGCTTGTCAGTGTCGTGTGCCTCTGGCCGCCTGCCTGTGTTGCTGAGTGGATTGGAAAGTCTCTGTGTGGAAAGAAGAAGAAGAAATGAGTTTTAATCCCATATTTTTTACTTTGAAGCTGGTGGTGAATAGTTGCTTGTGACCTGGGCACACTGTCACCACCTGGAGCCTGACTTTTTACCTCTCTAAGAGAGACTTCACCTCTGTTGAATTGGATGGGATAGGAGTAGAAAAAGCCCCATGTTCACCTCCCTTGATAAAAACAAGTTGAGAGTGAATGTGAAGCCAGGGAGTCAACTCTCAGCTGATCAGTCCTTCCCAGTTCCCCAGAGGGTGACAATAGCTTGGTCACTGTCCTGTTCCCTGGAGAGGGATGGATTGGGGTTAGGTTATCCAGGAATAGAGTCTCCCTTCTTTTCACCAATTTTTACTTTTTTCTCATGATTTCTAAATCACAGTTTATCAGCATTCATTCATTTGTGTAATTATTCTGTGCTAGGTTCTAGGGGTAGGAGAGTGACGAGATTTGGCTTCTTCCACTGAGCGTAAAATTCCCAAAGTTTGTCCATGGAGCTGTATCAATACTTCCTTTCTAGGACTAAAAAATTCTCCACTGGGTGGGCATATCACATTCTGTTTATCCATTCATCCACTGGTGGATTTTTGGGTTGTTTCCACCTTTGGCAATTATGAATAGTGCTGCTGCAAATATTTGTATGAGTTTTTGTTTGCATGTGTGTTTGTGTGTGTGTGTGTGTGTGTGTGTGTGTGTGTGTGTGTGTAGGGGGTACTTGGCATTGAACCCAGGGTCATTCAACCAGTGAACAATATCTCCAACCCTTTTGACTTTTTATTTTGAGACAGGGTCTTGCTTAGTTGCTGAGATTGGCCTTGAACTTGTGATCCTCCTGCCCCAGCCTCCCAAGTTGCTAGATTACTGGCATGCACCACCGTGCCTGGCTGTAGGCTTGTTTTTAATTCTCTTGTCTATATACCTAAGAATGGAATCGCCAGGCCACAGGGTCATTTTGTGCTTAACTCATTGAGGAGGTTGCTCTATGCTGAAGGGACATTCCGCCCTTTTCACTTGGTCTCCTTGGTGGCCACTTTGAGGCACTACAGGACACCCGCTGTGCGCCTGGTCTTCTTAGTCCCAGTTTCCAGATGAGGAGACAGAAGCAGAGTCTCTTACCTTGTGAGTAGCAGGTCTGGGCTTTGAACCCAGACGCACAGTCTCCAGAACCCATTCTTTCCTTAACACACCCCACGGTGCCTCACAGGAGTCCCCTCAGATGACTCCACAGACTGAGCCCTTGAAGTTTTGGATTGTGGTGGGAAACTGTCACTCAGCATGGAGCCTGCATGAGTCCCTGGGTGCCAGAGCTGCATGGGGGCCACCCAACTGTACCCTCTTTCTGTTCTTCTGGCACCTTGACTTTCCTCAGAATTTCTTCCCTGCACCCCCTTTTCTCTGCCACCAGCCTCCCCTCTGTCTCTCTCCCCCTTTCATAAATGGAAATGGCTTTCCTGGGAATAGCACCGCAGCAAGACCCTGGTTATAACTGGAGGGCAGGGATGGGACCCCGCTGTGGGACGGACCCAGGGGTGCTCGTGTATTCCCAGGCCTGATGAAGGCCCTGGTTGAAACCCAGGGTGCCTTCTCCCCCAGCCCTTGTGGCACCCCAAGGACAGGGAACCTCCTCTCCATTGTGTGAGTCGGCCCCGGGACGACCCCCACCCTCATAGGGGTATTAGCTATTGGTAAAGAGCCACATGCATCCCTCTGGCCAAGGCTGAAGGTGGGGATCCTGGGGAGGGTGGCTTGGCCATGGGAAGGAGGAAGGCCCTCTGGGGAATTGAAGAGGGAGCCCCAAACCAGTTTGTCCTGTGGAAGCCAGCCCCGATGACGATGGCTCAATGCGAACCTGGGCGCGTGCCAGGGCATGTTTAATACTGCATGAGGCGATAAGGAGACCTCAGGCCTGAAACCGGAGCCCTGGCCTAGAATGGAACTGAACAGTGGGCCTCATCTTAAAGGGACATGACGTGTCCCCAGAAGTATGTGCCGGCATGGTTTTCCTCTCATGCCGTTTACTATATTTGCACACAATGCCCCTGAAGGGAGATGGCCCTGCTCAGGAGGTGTTTTTATTGCACAGGATGGTATCATTTCATGCTCGTTGACTTAATTACTGTTTCTTTTGTTACTTTGGTGAGTGAGAGGGGGGAAAGAAGGAAACCTATGTCTCCTGATCTTTTGCTGAAGTCTCAGCTAGGAAGCATTGAGAGAGGTCAGGGACTCATTCCCAGCGAAAGCCCCATGAGTAGCACTTTAGCAGCTCAGACCCACCAACACCGCAGCGTCTGCCCTTCCAGGTGCCTGTGCGACCCTCCTGCTCCTCCTAGTCTAGGACTGTCCTCATGTCTGTGTGGACAGGGGCAAGTCAGTGCTGCTACCTGTGACAGCGTTCCAGCTTCTCATTAGTCTAGAATGGAAGCGACTGAGAAGAGTCAATATTGGGATGTTCTTAATTGGTGCAAAGGAAAGGATGTCAGGGATTAATATGGAAGGATAACCTGCATCCAGATGGTGCCTTAGAGCATTTTCTAGGTGTTAAAGGAAGGTGTAGCTGTGTGCTTTTGTTCTAATATTAAGCGTGCTTTTGAATACTTTCATTCTTTTCAAATTGATGGTTCCCTGCAGTAGTCAGGATGCCTTTGCCTGCAGATAATCGGGAACAATGATCCAGGTTGGAGTAAACAAAAAGGAAATGTTATCTTCTGTGAGTAGAACAGATAATGGGGGAGCGGAGTGTGCATGGTTGGTGGTTCAGTGATGTGGTGGAAGTCCTGGATCCTTCCCTTCCTTTACTCTGCTGTGGTTGGTGGCAGCTGCATTCAAAGGCAGCTTCCCCTCATGACTGCAAGATGGCTGCAGAGGTTCCAGACAGCACTTCCAGATGTGACTAGGTCCAGAGGCAGGGCAGGGATCGTCTTTTCTGGACAGGGCTTTATAGAGAGAGGAAACTTTCCCCCTAAAGTTCCCCAGAAGTTCTCCTATTTGTTACATGGACCAGAAGTAGGCCACTTACCTGCCTACAAACCAGGGGGTGGCAGATGGAATAGGAATGTCCTGGTAGTGCTAATCTAGACAGGCAGGGAGGGAACGGGGTACAAGGCCGTGTGGTGGAGGAGCAGAAACCTTAATGAAACGGAACTGTGCTAGCAAAGAGGAGTGGGGTGGCTTGTAGCTGTTTCTTGCATCCATGAATAACGAAAGGCAGCTCCCGCTTACCTGGAATGCCCATGCGGAATGCTAGGAAGGGAAGCTGGGAAAGGCTACTTCAAGCCTTTTCCTGACACACTCATAGCAACTAAGCCCCCCACCCAGGCTTCAGCTGTGGGGCCAGTGGGCACCGGGCTGTTCTAGCTGACGTCACACCACCTTGGGAGCAGCCCAGGAACCCAGGGGAGGAGAATGCTGGCAGGTTTCTAGAGAGCATTTTCAGGGCTGTCATTTTCATTCAATAACTGTATTGATCTTCATTAGAATCTCTAACCCTGCGCTCTCTGGGCCATCATGAGGAAAACCGAAGTTAAGAGAGTCTCTGCATCTGCCTGGCTGCTTCTGGGCCCGGAGGGCGTGCCTCAGCTGGGCATGCATTCTCTTCCAGGCCCAGCTCTCATGTTGGTCTCCTTTCTTATATCCTCGCTGCCTGATCCCGAGAACCTGCTTACAACCGTGTCTGGGACACAAACGGTCCTCCAAAAATGCCTGTCAGATGGCACCAATGAAAAACTACATGAGGCCCAGAAAATGTTGATTTCATCTTATTTTAACCTGCACATGTCGGCTGTAAAATTAAGTCACAGTAGCTGTGATCTAGATGAGGTTATCCAAAGGGAAATATCCAGCCACCCTGCTTTGCTGAAAGCAAGCTCATTTATGGACTGAGATCTTGATGGTTGATTGGGTTAAGGAATTAGGTGGTGATGCTGGCCCAGCCTGCTGGTGCTGAAGGAGGCGACTTCTCAAGTCCATGCAGGTGACCTATGACTGCCTCTGACCCCAGTGTCCAGAGAAAGTGGACAGGTTCACACTGTGTCCTCTTTATCTGCATCACCTTCAGAACACTCCTCAGAGCCCTCTCGTTTCCTTTGAGGCTCTGATTGTCTGCGATGCTCTGATGTCAGGTGCAGGAAGCCGGGGTGGGAATGTGGCTCATAGATAACTGGAGGGACGGTCCTGCCGTGCCACCCTACTTAAAGCAATATGGCAACCCACAGCTGCATCAGGGGCCCTGACATTTTCTTGTTCTCTAGAACCAAGGCTCCAGGGCTGTCAGTTATTAGGAACTTAGGGCATGCACACGTGCACACACACATGCACACACCCGCAGCCTGCAGAGGCTTCTAAAACCAGGCTCCAAATTCTGTGTGATTTCTAGACTGTCAGAAACTTCCAGACCTTTGAAAGTTTTGAACTTTCCCAGAGGAGTCAGGAGTAGCCTTCTTATTCTGAGAGGTCATACTTTGCACATTCTTGGCTTCCTTCGTGTTTGGATACTTGAGCTCAGTGGGTTTGGAGGTGGAGAGTAGACTCCATTGAATCTCCTCCTCTTGTCATGCCAAAGGAAAGTTCCCTGCTGTCCTTTTCCTCAAGTGTCCCACCTTCCCTTTCAGCATCTCACCTACTCTACCCCTGTCCCTTCTGTGGTGGAGACAAGGCTTCCTCTCTACGCAGTATCAGCTGAGCTGATTTTTGCCACACAAACCCTCTTGTCCTGTGGACTTCATTTGGACACGGAAGATAAGTTGCCCTTGGGGAAAATATTATTGAATCATGTATTTTTTTAAACTATCATGTCATACTGGAAAGCATGAATATACACATCTTCACAACCAAACCCACCTGTGCAACCAACATCCAAATTGAGAAGCCCAGAAGCTTCATAATTTCTGGAAATAGATACCTAACTAGGGAGGCAGAGCACCTGTGGGCTCCTTGAGTGGCTTTCCTGTACCCCAGCATCCCCTTTCTGACCTCAGCCTCTCTGCCACACTGCCACACTGTGGGAATCTCTCTCCCATGTAGGGGATCCCTGGCTCACGTTTCCTTGATTTGAGCTCCAGGGTGATTCATCTTGACAGCCCCTAGAGATTCGTTAAGCACCTACTATGTGCCAGGCATTCTGTGCATGCATCACTGGTATTTATTCATTGATGTCTGTTTATTAGGGAATCAGGCAGTGATGGTGGCTGAGCCTGCTGGTACCAAGGGAACCTGGAGCTCAGGGTGGGTAACCCATGACTGCTTTTGACCCCAGAGCCAGAGAAAGTGGGTAGGAGTGGGAGCCAGACTCAATGTCAAGAAGGACATGGCTTCTCTTCTTAAGGACATCCCAGTCCTGGAGAGGAGATAAACCATGCAGTAACTTGACCGTGATCTTGCCACATATGAGAGGTATTGGGGAAGAGTGTGAGAGAGTGCAGGGAAGGAGAACCATGGCCCCACCCGTAGGAAGGAGGAAGGGAGGGAGGGGGATGGATTCAGGGTGACTTCTTGGAGGAGAGAGCATTTTCCAGGGTCACTTGGAGGAATCTGCCCTTCCAAGAGACCCAAGCTTACATTTATGATGTGAAATACAGGAAAAGGACACTCCTGCCTGGTACCAGATGCTGCTATTGAATGCATGAAGCTTAGTTGAATGGCAGCTTTTGGGTTTATTGGAGGAAGTCAGAGCGCTGTGGCTTCAAGGCAGCCTACACTCACCATGGGATATGGTGGTTGACGTCAAGTGAGATCCATTTCTTGTGGAACTGGTGGTGTGGCAGAATGTGACCCTCGGGAGGCCACCCTCGGGAGGGAAGGCGGGAAGCAGGTCCTGCCCCAGGCCTCCCCACGGGGCCCCCAGGCTCGCCGCAGCTTCCTCAGGCGCGGCCAGCTCTGGGCAGCGACAGCTGGGCGGTGTGGGTGAGGGGCTGTTGCTAGGGAAGCCTCCAGCTTGCCTTTTCTGACGTGTGTGTTCAAATTAGCATCTTTCAATACAGTTCCCGACAGTTACTGGATTCTCAGACTGCTGGGGACTTGGGGGCAGGTGGGGGTGTCTGGGAGGAGGGGCACACTGAAGGCAAAACATTTGGGGGTGTTTTTGAGAAAGTTAAATAAAGGAAGAAGAGGCACGGTGCAGAGCCCCTGTGCAGTCACGGAGTCCCCCACTCTGTCCAGTCTCCCAGAGTGTTGGAGGCCGCCCCCTGAAGGAGCCAACTGGAAATGGCTCTTGGGAACTTTTGGGGAAGACCCAGATCTTCTTAAGGCCCCAGATAGCACTGCACACGGTGCGGACGTGGGATGGGTACAGCTGATGATAACCATCACTACGGCAGAGGGGCCTGGTGTTTGGGAGCCTGGGTGGGAACTGGGGGCCAGTGTCAGTCATCCACCCTGTCAACCATCACTCCCAAGGGGCCAGGAGGGAAGGGGAGTCTCGTGGTGGAGATGGTGATGCCCACGGGTATCAGGCACCTTCTGCATCCCAGGGACAGAGTGAAGGGCCTCCCGACCTTTGACCTGTCTGATCTTCCCAACAGCTTCCGGGTGTGGTTCTCCGGTATCTGTCACTTAAATGTGAAGAAACTGAGTCACAGGGAGGTTAAGTCACCTGCCCCAAACCACCAAAGCAATATGTGCCGGGGCCGGGGTTGAACCAGGCTTGTGTGCTTCCAAACTTGCTCTTTTCTACCCTCAGGAATTAGGCATCAGCATGGAAACTGAGGAAAACAGAGGATGGGGGTGCCCAGAGGGTTGAGAGTTGAAGACAGTACCTCCCATGGCTTCGAGGTTATGTTTGGATGAGCGTGGCAGGAAGGGGTCAACTCCTCCTGGACATGACTCCTAGAATCCTGACCTCGTAGAACACGACACTCTCTTATACACTTCGGGGTCTTTGCATGTACTGGTCTCTTTGGCTAGAGCTGCTGTCCTCCCCGCTCTTTAGGTGGTGGATTCTTGTTGTCTGTCACAACAACTTAATGCCAATGCCAGCAGAGTCTGGCATGTAGTA
Source organism: Callospermophilus lateralis (assembly GCF_048772815.1). Lineage (NCBI taxonomy): Eukaryota > Metazoa > Chordata > Mammalia > Rodentia > Sciuridae > Callospermophilus > Callospermophilus lateralis. The sequence continues at coordinate 48,840,486 of NC_135319.1, read as the reverse complement.
GATACTCATTGAATGTTTGTTGAGCAAAAGAATGAGGAGTGAAGTGCTTGGACTATGAGGAAATCATGAAATCCAGCAGTTTGGAAGGATTTTTCTGCAACTGACCCTTGTGGAATCTTGATGTCTTCCTAGAACGGAGCTGAGGAATTGAATCCCAGGGCAGAGGGTCGTGCATGGTGCGGGATGGCCAGTGCCCTCCTTGGGATGACCGCTGGACATAGGGCAGGACGACATAGAGGGTGTGCCTTTCTCATGTCTACTCCTGGTGACAGGGGGGCCAAATGAAAACATGTCTGTCCCACTCAAACTGTTTTTTTTTTTTTTATCACTAATAATAACTATAATAGCAGCAGCTAATGTTTAGCTACTACGTGCTGGGCACCCTGCTGAGCCACTTAGTGCACCAAATCCTTGGTCCTCTCTGACCCCAGTGGAATGGAAGGACCTGCCAAGTGAAGTGACTTGCTGGGGGCCACATGCCTAGCGGAGGTGGAAACCAGCCAGGAGCCACCCCAGCCCCACGCCGTACACCCTCACGCAAGGTCCTTGTCTGGCTTTCAGTACCACCAAGCAGAAGGCATTTCTCTTGCTAGAAGGTTCCTGGCCTCAAACCTTAGAGCACCTTTGGCATTCGGTGTTTCAGCAAGAGAGGTCCTAGGTGTTGAGATCATCACAGAATTCCTTTGCCTTATAATTGCTCCTGGTTTTTATTGTCCTCTTATTCATAAAAGCTGTCATAATTCAGCCTGGGTTGGAGAGGCAGCAGCACCAGCTGACCGACCTTGGCCATGATATTAATCCTCTTTTACAGTCTTCCCTTGCTTATCCGGGCTAACGGAAAGGGAACCGGCACCGCAACTAACCATACAACAAAAGAAATCCATTATCTGCTCGCTGGGATGTTGAGGGACGAGTGGGCGTTAAACTTTTTATCGGACTGGCCTTTGAACGTGACCGTTTGTGTGTGGGTCTTTTAGCATGAGGTGGGAAATGATCCATGCTTCCAAAGCGGGGATGGAGACTCAGATTTTGCCTGGACCTGTTGTCTCTGGGTAGAGATGGTGCGTGGACACTGCCGGTTGCCAAGCTGGGGGCTGGAGCTGTGCTCCCTTTTCCTGAAGCAAGTCGGGGTGATGTAGTGAGTCGTCTTAATCCCCCCTGAGCATTGGGCTGGCTGGTGCAGCTGCATGGGAAATGTCAGTGTGCTGGCCCAGGCTGGGCACAGGCCAACAGCAGTGCGCCTTGCGGCTCCGCGGGGCTGACGTGGCGTGTGGCTTGAGGGGAATGGAAAGGTCACAAAGGCCTGGGACAAGGGAAGGGACGGAGCCAATGGTACTGTCCGGTAACATTATATGGAAGATGAAATTGTAGAGAGGAGGCGGGAGAGGCAGGGCTGGGGAACGAGACCTCAGCATTTTCCATGATTAACTTTCTAATAGTGACCGTGTGTGTACAGCGGGCGCTTAGCAACCGGGAGGCGTCTTCTGTTGGGTGTGCACTGACAGAGGGCTGTGGCTTCCAACTAGCATGGGGTTTTCCCCAGTCCGCTTGAGGCAGGGATCAGACCCCAGACCCGGTGTCCCTGATGGCCAGGGGAGGAGGCAACTGTGTCCTCTCCTAATTGACTCTGTCCTTCTCCCTGGGACCCCCGCCCCCCTGCCGCCCACTCCACAGGTGACCACAGAACTCCCTCCCAGCAGTGGTTCACAAAGGAGGTGCTGCTCAGGGAGGCCACCCGCAAGTCGGTCGGTTGGTTGGGGACAGAGCCGACTCACAAAGTGATGGGTTCACAGGAGAGTGTTAATGGCTTCGTGCCTTGTACACGATGCCTGGGGAGCACATGGCTTAACCCGTTGACACAAGGTGCACTGTGAAACTTTGAGCCCCAAGGTCAGCCGTGGGCGGGGGGGGGGGCTGTTCTAGGTGCTAGAGTGGTGAGCCAGTCACAGATGTCCTGTCCTTTGGGACCCTTACATTCCAGCACGGGAAGCAAAAACATAGTATATGAACAGTAATTTAATTTCACAGAGTGGCAAGTGGTTTTAGATATGAAGCAAGCTAAGTGGTCGTCGGGTGAGAGTATAGGTGGTCAGGGAGGGTCCCTCTATGGAAATGACCAGTGGGAAGGCTAACCTGCCTGAAAAGGGAAACGAGGAGACATCCGAGGGAACAGCACTCCAGGCATGTGGAACAGCAGCTGTGAAGCCTCTGGGGAGGGAAGAGCGTGGCTGCTGGAGAGCGTCCTAGACTGCTGTGTTGTGCTGCCCTGCCCTTCCTCCTGCCGCCCTCCCTCCCTGTTCTTTTTTCCTCCAGGGCCCTTATCACCATCTGCCATGCCTTATATTTGTCTTATCCATGTGCTTTATTACCCGTTTCCCTGACTGCAATCTCTGTTCCATCAGGGCCGCATTTCTGTCTGCTGTGCTCAGTGCCACCCCTTGGAAGGGTGCCTGGAGGTGTCGAAGCTCCTCACCTTCTGTTGCATGAGGAAATGATCAGAGGCTGGTGGACGGTGGAGATGTGGCTAGCCCGGAGTCAGAGGGGAGGGCCAGGGGGAGAGGCTGGGAACACGGCCCTCTAGGTGTCTGTGTCCTTGTCTCACAGCTGCTGGGACAGACTCGCAGGGCACCGGCCTCCTCCAGGCCCTCTGAGCCCTGACTCAGCAGACAGCAGCTCTTGGCGTCTCAGCGCTCTGCTGGCCCCATGTCTGCGAGGCTCAGTGCGCTCAGTGCATGTATTACTAAGTATCAAGGCACAGTCAGGGCCTTATTCTGCACTGGTAACTTTGAGGCTCTTTGGAGCTTCCAGGGAACACAGATCTATGTTCAGCACTGGGGTCAAGTCACTAGAACCTGGGCTTCAGTTGAAGGACACCAGGGAACCCAGGCCCAGGGTGCTCTGGGTCACCTCTTGCAATTACACAGATGGGAGTTTTGACCTTCCTGGCAGCACTTGAGCACAGGAACGAGCTGAGGTGTGAGAAGTGGAAAGTTCTGCAGGGTCCTGCCCATGAGCAAAGGAGAGGAGGAGGAGGAGGAAGATGCCAAGAGGAGGAGAATAGCCTGCATCAGAGTCCAGTCGCCTCTCAGCAGGAGTCTCAGGGTCTTTGGCTGGCACGCTCTTTGGAAATGTCTCACATTGTCATCCTTCAGTTTGCTCATGCAGCCAGCACCTACTGTGTCCCTTCCCTGCGTCAGGTATTGTCCCAGTCTCTGGAGATGCAGCAGAGACCCCAGCAGGCAGAAGTCCTGCCCTCATGGGGTTTAAGTCCTCGTGGTGGACAGACCATGCTCAGGATGAGGCAGATGGTGACAAATGCCAAAGAATAGATAAAGCAGGGAAAGGGAAAGTTGTGACCGGACAGGTGCTCTTGTATCTGCTGTGGTGAGGAGGAGGGAGAGTTTGGCTGCCGTCAGGGAAAGGCATGGCCGGCAGAAGGAACAGAAACACAGAAGGGCACTGGAGATTAGGGGAGGTTGGGAGGAGGTGGCCTTATTGATGAAGTTTCTTAAACATTCTCAAATATCCGCTGTCCCTGGATATGACCCTCTCATCTCATTGGCCTGTGCACCCCTCAGGAATTCCTGGCACAGGCTGGTGCTCAGAAAACATTTGCCCCTGGAGGCCTATTGGTCCAGTTCTGCATGGAGCTGCTTCTGTGTTCTGAGATCTGGGCTGGCTCTGGGGGTGGGATGGTAAAGACGCAGCCCCTCCCTTGAGGAGCTTTCTACTAGCCAGGGTCCCGGGAGTGTGGATATTGTGAGCAGGTCATGCAGAGCACACTATAGGTCCGGTGCTGGGAGAGAGAGGGATTAGCCTTGATCTGGGAAAATGAGAGCAAACCCCAAGGATTTGGGAAGTGGCCCCTGCAGGGTGCATAAGGGGGAGTGCCCATTAGTTTCTTGCTCCCACCTCCAAATAGGGGGAGCCACACTTCTTGGCTCATTACCCTCTGGCTGGGCTGCTGTGTTTGGGCAGCAGCCCAGGAAGGCCTCCCTGGGGAGAAGTAGGGGAGGATGGAGACCTGAGCGTGTTCCCCAGAACTGTCACCCCACTTTCCCTTGCTAAGAGAACAAACTGGGGATCTACTAGTGTGCTTGGTTTCATCTGCAGGTTTCGTCTGTTTTTGCATCAATTACTAAAATTTACAAAGTAAGAGATTTTTGGATAAAAATATGGCTTGCTAACTTTTCAAAAAAGCAAGACTGAAGAAACCTATTCATGGTCCTGGGTCCCTTCTGGTGGGGATCAGCTGGGTGGAGCCATCGCAAACCCCCTCCCCAGCTCCCCTTGCTTAGCAGGGTATGGGACTGGGATCCTTCTTGGAATTAAGGAAACAAACACGTAGGATTGTGCTTCTGCAGATTCCCAGGGATGATTCTTGAATCCTTAAGCTATTCTGGATCATTCTCCCTTCTCAGCTAGGAGCCTGGGGGGAACCCGGCCTGTGTTTCCCTCCTTGCAGGGCAGCTGGGTCTCAGGAGGGAAGCAGGCTGGGGAAGGCAGGGCTCTCGGCTGCATGGTTGAATGACACAGGGCATTTCTCAGGGTTTCTATAAAAATAGCACCTAGATGTAGGTGTATGGCCGAAGATCAGAGGATGCTTGGAAATCTCAAAGACTGAGCTAAAAGTACCCCCAAAACGAGCAAGGGGGAAGGGCTGGAGTTTTTTTTTCTCTGGTTCCCTGATTTCCCTCTTACCCTATTCTGCTAAGTCAGGCACTTGGTGAGTGTCTTTTGACAGGAAGAAAGAAGGTCTGCTCGGCTGATATAGTGGAGTGTCTAGAGAGGGGGTCGCACAGGTTTCTCTGGCCCGCGGGCTTCACTGGGAGTCCTTGCAGTAGGTGGAAAGCCGGGCCCTGTTTTGGGAATCTGCCTGTGGTTGGTGTGCTGTGCTCTCACCTCTGTTCACTTCTCCAGGTTCCCAGGAGAAGACGGAACTCAGACGACTGAGGCAAGTCGTTCTGAAGTGACCACACGTGGATTAGGTGTTGGGTGACCCCCTGGGAGTGATTGGCTTCCCCTTGCTGGTACTTTCCAGGGTCTGGTGAGGTCTGGCGAGCTCTGAAGACCAGCACACCTTCGGGTCCAGGTGGCACTGCCAGGCCCTTCAGAGGCTGAGCAAGGTTTGACGTACCAAGGTGGTCGGAGGGGAAACCACATGTGCCCACCACGGATGTTAGCAGGGAGGCTCTGGGCTGGGGTGCCAGGCGGGTAAATTGATTTTCCAGCCAGCGGAACTTCTAAAGATAGGCTCGGTGGTGCTCTGCTGGCACTGGGAATGACAGGCCATCTGTGAATCACAGGCCCCCCTGCTGAGGGAGCCCAGGCCCTGGGCAGGCGGTGCTGCAGTCGGAGGGCCCAGATGCAGGTGGGGAGGGCCAGTGTGACCAGGGTGAGTCAGCCCCACTTGCAGGGCCAGGATGCCCCTCCCAGGACACCCCCAGGGAGGGTGTTCTGCTGCCAGGCTCTGGGTAAACTGCAGCCGCCTGTCACGCGTGCAGTTCCTATGGCTGGGCGGAGCGCACGATGCCCGGACAGAGTGAAGGAACCCTCAGTGTGGTTAGTGTTCTCTGGCCTTCAGTCCTCTCGGGTTTAACAAATGGGTTGCCGGCTCTCTTTCATGAATCACTGCTTGACATTTACCTCCCACATTCACCCTGAAGTTTCCATGCCCTCCACCCTTTTTCCTATTTTCTTTGAATTACATGGCTGGGTCTTTGGGATTCCTGTGGCTGTCCCTTACAGTTATGAGGCACTTTACAGTCTGCAAATACTCTCATATACATTATTCAGGCTACACATATTGCCTCAGCTCCTCTGAGGCACTGGACATAGTGCTGAGGATGCAGCCGCAGATCACAGAGCGACAGGGTCTGCTCTTTTGGAGGTAATGATCAGCTCCTGCTGACATCAAGGAAGACAGTGTGTGGAATGCCAGTGCATCTTTCCTTAGGATGGTGGGAAAGGGTTCTCTGAGGAGGAGGTATTTGGACAGGAAGTCAGCAAGGTGGAAATGTGGGGGAAGAGCCTTCCAAGCACTGGGAATAGCTAGTGCAAAGGCCCAGAGGTAGGAAAAACTCATTTAGAAAACTTCAAAGGCGCCACTCTGAATGGAGTGTAGGGCCAGCAGGTTGTCCGAAGCTGTTTTTGTAGAGCTTTGTAGGCAATGGTGGGGAGGTCTGGCTTTCTACCTCAGCCACCATATGGTATGATTGGAGGGGTATAAGTGGCCATCTAGGTGACCTAATTATCTTTCACTTTTAGAGCAGTGAGACCTGGAAATGAGGGCAGGCATGGAAGCAGGAGGGTCTGGGAGGAGACTATTATATTCATCTTGGCAAGAAGTAATAGGGAGCAACGGTTCTCAGCTAAGGCTCACAGAGGCTGTACCATCTCGACCCTGACAGCCATACCACTAAAAGGAGGAACACACAGAGGTTCTAAGAATGCCAAGGACTCATCCCAAGCCAATAAGTAGCCAGAACTTGCAACCAGAGCTCCAGCCTAAGGATCCTTCCACACCTCCTTGCCTTAGCTGGGGTGCTCAGGAGGCCATGATGTCTCCGTCTGGCAAGACAGCTGCTGGGGCTCAGCTGAGAGAGATCCTGGGGGCCCAGGCTGTCATTGCAAAGAGCCACCGACGGGGGACTGCGACGACAGACCTTCATTGTCTCACAGTTCTGGAGGCTGGAAGTCCAAGATCAGGTGTAGACAAGACCGTGGGCTGACTTCCTTCCAGGGTTGTCTCCTTGGCCTGTAGATATCTTGTCCTCTGTGTCTTCATATGGTCTTCCCTCTGAGTGCATCTGTGCTTTGATCTTTTATAAGGACGTTAGTTGTCTTAGATGAGGATCCAGCCTACTGACCCCATTTATCTGGGGTATTGGGGATTTAACTTGGGGTCACTCAACCACTGAGTCACATCCCTGGCTCTATTTTTTATTTTATTTAGAGACAGGGTCTCACTGTGTTGCTTAGCCCCTCACTGTGGCTGACGCTGGCTTTGAACTTGCAATCCTCCTGCCTCAGCCTCCCGAGTCCACTGGGATTACAGGCATGTGCCACCACACCTGGCTAGTGACCCCTTTTTAGCTCATCTTTTTAAAAATATGTCTCCACATACAGTCCCCTTCTGAGATCTTGGGGGTTAGAACTTAAGTCTATGAAGGGAGGGCACACACCCCTTTCCTGGTTGAGCCAGCTAGGTGGCAGAATGGTGCTCACGTGTGGTGTTGCTGGCTGTTGAACATTCAGGCCCACATTTGCTTTGTCTCTAAGATGATGACCAGCCAATGCCAGCAGATACTTGTGGGTATCATGTGCAAGAGTCCAGTCCTGGTGCTACCAATGTGGGGGAGCAGATGGGGTCCGCTGTAAAAAACAAGTGTCCATGTGTTCGTGCAAGGTGGTGGGTGGGAGAAGGAGTGAACTGTGGCGTTTCTTAGCCATCAACTTAGAAAAGTGTCGCCTGCCAGCACAGATAAAGGGCTGTTTACCAAGTAAGTGGTTAAATAACAGAGCTATTAAAAAGAATAGCAATGTCATTAAGCACTTACTAGGGATGGGCATGCTCCCAGCATTCTGTGTGCTTTATTTCAACATCACAGAAATTCTGTGAGCTAGGTATTACCCTTATTATCCCCATCTTAGAGATGGAGAAACTGCAGCTTGGAAAATATTAGTAACATGTGCTCATTCAGCCAGGTGGTGGTAGAGCTGGGATTTGCCAATGGGTTTTTTTCTGACTTCAAAGTCCATGTTCTCTAACTACTGTGAAATGTTCCTTTAAGAATGTGTCCCAGCAGACAATGGACTTTTCCAATTCTGAATTAAACTTTTTTTTTTTTTTTAAATTTTGTTGTGTTACAGAAAGCAGACATTTCACCATTGAACCATATATTACATCCCCGACCCTTGTGTTTTGAGTCAGAGTCATCATTAAGTTGCTGAGGCTGGCCTTAAACTTGCAATCGTTCTGCCTTGGCTTCATGAGTTGCTGGGATTATAGGCGTGTACACCGTGTCCAGCTCGAGAGGTTTCTTGCTGTCTACATCAGCAGTTCTCAAAGTGGGGTTCCTAGAGTACCAAATTAGCATCACCTGAGAATTTATTAGAGACATACGTCCTTGGTCCCCACCCCAGAACAACTGGATCAGAAGTTGAAGCCAAGACCCAGGACTCAGGTGTAACAGGCCCTCCAGGGGATTTGCGTGTCCCTGAGTTCTAAGACTTCCAGTTCCTAGCAACTCAGCGTACTCCTCAGTGGGTGCATTTGAAGTTGGAGGCTGAGGAAGGCTGAATGTCTTTGAGGAGCTGGATTTCAAGGCTTCTGGGGAGAGGATACCTAGAGTGCCCACCTTCAAGATGAAGCTAATAGATGTAATGACAAAAAGAGGTTCTGTGGCTGATGTGTTTGGGAAATAAACTTCTTGATTGTGGGACTTTCATATGTAAATTATTATCATTTTTTTAGTCATTTTGGAGATACTAGTTTTTGTTTTGCCCAAATTTATTTGTCTATGAATTACCCTTCGGGAGGTGCAAGGAACAAAAATATATCTGCGAAAAGTAGATATAAAGGATTGAGTTGGGATCTTCCCATTCATGAATTTCAACCGGTTAAATGGTATTTCCCAGTAGATCTGCTCTAGTCTTCCTTGTGGCAGAAAATATGCACAATTCCAGAAATGGACAGAGTTCATTTTCTATCAAACTCCTACTGATGGCAAGCACAGGGCAAGGCCCTACAACCCTGAGGGACTGATATCACTCCTCTCAATTAGCAGATGAGGAAACTGAGACACAGAAAGGTGGAGTTGCCTATCATACAGCTTGTGAGCCGTGGAGCTGGGATTGTACCCCAGAGCTAAAGTGAGCTCCAAATCTCTTCTCTTTTCTTTTCAATCTGAATCAACTCGTGGGGCTCGGGTTGGGTAGAAGGAGCAGTGCTCATGGAAGGGAGGACCAGCTGTCCAGGCTGCAGCTGTGGGATTAGGCTGGGCCTTGTGATGGACAGCAGGACGGCCAGAGTTAGCCCAGTGGGAGGGTGACATGGACGGCTCTCAGTGGATCATGCCCCAAGTGTAGCTTTAATGCTTAGCATCAAATTTTGTTTTTCTGATTACAAGTATACCCATGCTTCTTGTAGGAAACTGAAAACACATAAAAGTTTAAAAATGCACCCCCATTAGGATGGCTTTTATCAAAGAAATCAGAAAATAGCAAATGCTAGCAGGAATGTAGGGAAATCAGAACCCTTACATATGGCTAGTGGGAATGTATAAATGGTGAGTTTGCAGTGGAAAATGATATGGCAGCTCCTCATAATATGAAGTAACCATATGATCCAGAAATTCTACTTCTGGGTATACCCCTAAAGAAATGAAAGTAGGGCCTCGAACAGATATTTGTAGAGTCGTTTTCGTAACATGGCCAAGAGGCAAAAGCAAAGTGTCCTTTGGCAGGTGGATAAACATGCAGTGGAATATTATTTAACTTTTTCAAAAGGAAAGAAATTGGATACATGCTTCTACATGAGTGAACCTCAAGGAGCCCAGGACCCTGGTATAGCAGGCCCTACAGAGGCTAAATGGCATAAGCTATTCACACACACACACACACACACACACACACACACACACAAATGATGTACTGTCTGATTCCAATTCACAGAGACGGGAAGCAGAATGGTGGTTGCCTGGGCCTGGGGAGAGAAGGGAATGTGTTGTTATTTAATGGGTGTAGTTTGGGTTTGGGAAAATGAAAATGTTCCGGAGCTGATTGGTGGTATGGTTACACAACAGTGTGAATGTACTTAATACCAAAGAACTGACACATAAAATGGTCAAAATGGTAAATTTCGTGCTGTATGTATTTCACCACAATAAAAAAAGCATAAAAAAGCAAAACATCCCCTAAGTGATGGATATATTTGGATATATCTCATGTCAATCTTTATATTTAGACACACATATTTTTTTTTTCATTTCATCAGGGGTTTTTTGAAACCGTTTTTTAATGATGCATATTACTTTCTCAAGTGGAGGCACCGTAAGTTATTGAACCATCTCCCTGTCGTTGCTCTTGTAGGTAATTTTGTTTTTAACTGTTTTAGATTGTGCTGTAGTCAAGGTCTCTTATTTGTCCATTTTGATTCCCTTCACAGACTGTTTCCTTAGGACAGATTCCTAGAAGCAGAATTTGCTGGGCCAAAGGATGTGCACATTTTTCAGATTCTCTATACACATTGCCAAGTTGCTTTCCAGAAAGGTCATGCAGCTTTCATGAAATCTTACCCAAAGTGTGTCTTTACCCATTGGCCTCCCCGGCTTTCCCAAGAGGAAACTTGGAGGAGGAGGCAGAGAAAGAAAGCCAGACCCTTGCAGTTCTCAGGGCTGGGCTGTGTCAGGGGCACTTGGTCTCTTGGGCAGTGTGCACTTTGTCAAAGTGAGATGGGGCAGGGCTGGAGTGCGGAGCTTGCCTGAGGGCGAGAACAGGCAGTTCAAGGATAATCCCTTGATATTGACGCTCTGGTTCCAGTCTAGAGATTTTTCTATCAGGGCTGATGGCAGATTCAGCTCTGGGCGGGGCCATGTGCACAGTCAGCTGAGCTGGTCAGGCTCAGTCTCCAGACTCAGCCCTCAGGTCCCATTTCAAGGTAGACATTAGCAAAGCATCTCCATGGGTGTTTTTCTCTGAGATACTCTGATCCAAAAAAAATATGAAAAAATGAAAAAAAAATTAAAAAAATATGAAAAAATGAAAAAAAATATAGCTCTGCTTTCTTACCACATTCTCCTGTTAAATTCTTCTTCTAAATGAAGTTGTAAGAATATTGACTTTCCTGTGGTGTTCCATGTGATCATTTACCTTTAGCTGGAGTTTTCTTTCAGTGAGTTTTATTGTGTATATTTGAGGTGGTCAACATTAGGATATGGTGATAGGGGATACATGTGGATAGTGAAATGGTTACTAGAGTAGAGTAAATTAACATATCTGTCATCTCACATAGTTGCTTTTTGGTGACAATACCAGTAAACATTGACTTTTTAAGCAAAATTTACTAATATCATATAATTTTTTAAAACTGTAGTTCTAGTATTGGACATGATATCTCTAAAGTTGTTCAACCTACATATCTGGTATTTTGTATCATTTCACCTATATTCCTCCATTTCCTATCCTCTCCTTCCCCCTTCTGTGGGAACCATATTTCATTTTTTATTTAATTCTCTATTCTGTATGTATCTGAGCTTTCACTCCACATATGTGTCTGTACACACACACATACACAAACACACACATATGCACATATATGCATTCCATATATAATTGAGATCATGCAATATGTTTTTTGAAATTTCACTTAGCATAACATCTTTCTAGGTTCATCCATGTTGTGGCAAATGTCATTTGTATTTTGAATGAAAAAATTAATTTAGAGGTTGTAAAGCACTTTCTAGTTTTAAGTTTTTAAAAATCTTAGTTGTGCAAAGAGCCACTCACTTGCCCCAGTCCCTCTGAGAACTAGCATTCTGCTTGTTCTGAGCTGGCAGCCAGAACATTGGTCTGGGAAAAGGGGCTGTTTTTCTGAAACAGAGCTCAGTGGTGGGTGGTGGAAGGAGAAAAAAGGGAGGCTGGGAGCTGATGGCTCTGAAGAAACCTCTTTCTCCCTCCTCTTCCCCTTTCCCTCTCTCTCCACATTTAAAAATCGGCTCTCTGTCCCCTGCCACACGTGTGCACACACAGATACATACACAAATGTAGTACTCAAGAACATTAAGCGTCCTTGGTGTCTCCCTGGGTGTAGGAAGCCCTGACAAGGCTGCCTGAAGATTCCCTCTTTTGGTTCTGAAATGTTCTTGAAGGAGGACTTGGGCTGTACCCCTGGATGTCAGAGAGGAGATGATGGAAGTGATTTGAGTCACAAGCCTGACTATCCATGTTCGTCCATCCAAGGAGGTTCACTGTTAGTGGCTTCACATTCTTTAGAAGATACTCTAATTTGGCCGGGCGTGGCGGTGCACGCTTGTAATCCCAGCAGCTCAGAGATTCAGGCAGGAGGATCACAGGTTCAGAGCCAGCCTCAGCAATGTAGTGAGGCTGTAAACAACCTAGTGAGACTTTGTCTCAAAGTAAAAAATAGAAAAGGGCTGGCTGTGTGGCTCAGTGGTAAGTGCCCATGGGTTCAGTACCTAGTACCAAAAAAAAAAAAAAAAAAAAAAAAGTTATGATTTACTCTACACATCAACCTGGAGGTCAAGTTTGATGAGAGAGCCTAAGAAGACCTGAGCAGTTGGTCTCTCCTAAGCAGCATGATTTTCAGGGACCAGCTTCTCCTTGCTCCTTCTCTCTATTCAATGGCCAAGTCCCAGTGGTTCTACCTCAGTCAGTCCCTGGCTTGTGTCATCCCCCCCTGCTGCTGTCTGTCATCTCGTTCTGGCCTCCTCTGCCATTTGCCTGGACTGGTGCAGTAGTCTTCCATCAGGCCCCGTGACCCTCATTTCTGATTAGTCATGCATCTGACTACCCAATTAAAGTTTCTAAATGTTGGCTGATTATTTCACTTTCCTCATCAAATACTCTTTTCATAGCTCCTCATTAGCCAAGGGCAAGCAAAAAGTCCAGATTTCCTTTCTTGGTGTTTACAGATCTCCGTAATTCCTGTGTTCCTTCTACTTTACATCCCTGGACTGCAGCCCATGATACTACTTACCTCTATTTTCTGCCTCATGGGGTGGTTCATTCAATCCTTTCTGCTTCTTGACATCCCACTAGTTGTTTATGGCCTGGGGCCAAAGCCAGTGCTTCGAGAAACCTTCTATTTTTGAGGTTGTTTGAAGTAAGCTATCCCACAGAGCCCCCAGCCCTTCTCTCTTTCAAGTCCTCTTCTTTTGCCATCCTAGAGATTTCTGGATCCTAGTCTGACCTCCTCTGGCCTTGGAAAGCCCTATTCACCTTTGCCAGAGTAGGGCAATTTGCATATGCTGGGCACCTGATAATGGTCGGTTAGTGAGCGCACCAATAACCCAGGGCGGCCTGCAGTGCCACCTTCCTACAACTTGCCCTGCACTCACATGGAGTGACTCCTGCTGCTCAGCACCATGTTCCCTGGGACTGCTTCACCCCAGCACTCATGTGTCCTTCCAGGTGTGGACTGTAGCAGGACAGCCGGGTAGTAACTCCTGAGCATGTGGACAAGGCGATCGCCCGAGAGCTGCTGACTCAGCGCAGCCGCTAGCCTGGGCTCCGCCGGGCCCTGAATCAATGAGCGGATGGCATGAATGAACAGATGGTAGATGGTCCTGGAATCTCTGGGGGCCCTGGTCTCCCGGATCCACGCTTTGCAGCTTTAGAGGTACACAGTGCAGTGCCTCATGGGAAAAGCTTGAAGACACACTATAAACACAGCTCAGTTTCCTGGAGAGAGATCTTCTGGAAGGTTTAGGAACAAATATTCGTTAATGTTCAGTAGCATCTATCATGGAGAGGATGTATGCGTACACTTTAAGGATGAAATGTAATGCTCTAAAGAGTAGCCCCGCCTGCGGAATGCTTGCTTCCCAAGGGAGGAAGTGGGAATTCATTCTCTGATTTTGGGGACTTGATGGCAAAATTTGCAAAGGTCTACACTAGCCTAGACCCCCCCTTCATTGCTAGTTTCCCTGTGGCCACCTGTCTACCCATGGCCGTTCCTGTGCTGGGTGCAGATGGTGAGGACAGGTTAGACTTGGAAAGTGGATGGACCTGGATTCAAATTCCTGCAGCTGTACAGACACCATGTCTAGAGGACAATGGGGGAAGGCAAATTTTGTCTTTCCAGAGGAAAGAAATGAATGCTAAAATGTTGATAGGCCTGGGAAGGTACATGGAATAAATTACCCAGGTAGTGAATCACAAGTCTCCAGTATCAGAGGAGGAGACCCTCTCTGCAGGCAGGAAGCAAACAAAGAGGAGACAGCTGGGAACATTTCCCTTGATGGTCCTGCACAGTGGCACTCCCACGGAGAGGTGCTCCTTCCAGCAACCTGTGCCCCGCTCCCCGGTGTATCCCTCCCCACCTTTTAGGGGGAGTGACCACTGGGCACATAGCACATCCTGGTTCAGTGTCTGAATTGTCAGATGAGAAAATACCTGATGTAGAAGGTGTTTGTAATGACAACTTAGGTAAGATGTAGCATAGTTCCTGGCCCTTGATACCATGTAGCTAATGTGATGAGCAGCATCGGGTCTTGAGAACCCACCTGCCATTTGCTTCCCTGGGCTTCTTGAGGCAGAATTTAAAGAGTGCTAGACTTGGGAGTGCAGGGGATGACTCACCACGGAATCCCAGTCTGTTGAAATGGTGACCCCGTGCACAGTAGGTCCTTAGTGCAGAGTAGGTGTCGGGCAAGTCACTCTAACAAGTCACTCTAACAAATTCAGTCCTGGCTGACTGAATGCAGGAAGTAGGTCCCTTGAAACACACAAGCAGACAGCACCAGAGGATTTGCTCTCAGTTTTAAGAAATGTTATTTGGTAAACCAGTGTGAATTTGATGATCTCTTTGATTTGAAATCAAGACTCCAGGTTTTTCTAGAGCTTTTCTTTAGGATCCCCAAAGTAAACTCTTGGCCTTAGGCACTGCCTCAACTAGGTGGGTGGAGAGTCCCCCCATACAGATGTGTCTAGAATCTAAGAAGTGAAGTGACTTTCTCCCCAAACCACTTGTTCCAGGGAGGAAGAGGTGAGCATGATCTTTTCTTTTTAAAGAATTGTGCTGAATTTTGGAAGAAAGAAAGTTCCTCAACATGCATTAGGTTAGTTTTTGTTTGGAAAATGGATTTTGTTATTAAATTTCTAACCAAGAAGTCTCTTGACAACCACCTCTCCTTTCCTGGCCTGCAGGGGTTGGAGTTAATATATCTGCAACATTTTAACCAAAAAGCCTCTGACTTCATCTTTGAGAGAGTTGCCAAGGGTCTTAGACTCATCAGCCAAGTGGAAATGCGTGTCTTCAGTGCCGTTGGTGTTTATTACCATTCTTATCATTATAACTTTGTTAGAGTGACTTGCAATTCAGTATATTGGTGGTGCTGACAGCTTTTGCACATGTCACCTGCACAGCAACCCAGAAGGAAGGGGTTATTGTCACTGTCTAACAGGTGGGAAAACTGAGGCTCAGTGAGTTTAAGTGACTCACCCGATCACAAAAGGTGGGTGAGTGGGGGAGGCCAGGTTTGAACCAAACGAGGTAAGAGTGACCGCTTTGCCAGTGAACTGACCTGCATCCTTCTCATGGTGTCCACGGGGGTGCCAGAGATGTGGGGCTTGCTTTCTCTTTTCCAATCAGGCACAACTGGAAGTCTGAGGATGCACAGAGGGTTGATCCTGGTGTCTGATTCCTCCAGAGGACCTGGGATGGAAAAAGGCAGGTGGAAGGGAAGGTGGCAGGAAGGGCTTCCCGGAAGAAAGACATCTGGGTGGATGGGAGGAGGGGCAGGAATTCTGGGTGGAGGAAGTCACCTGAGGAAGATTCAGAGGCAGGTGACCCCAGAGCACTGGCCTCCGCCTCTGCATCTTTCTAAGCATGCTTAACCATGAATGAAGCAATGCCAGGGGTGTATTCTCCATGAAAGACAAGAAAAGACACTTCCGGTGTCAGAGTCACGATTGTCAGTGGGAGTGTCAGGTAGAACACTCTCTTCGTGACTTTCTCTTCCCAGGCACCTAAGCTGCTACGTTTCATGGCAACCTGAAGTGGTAGAAGGAACCTTCCTTTGGAATCCTTAGATGTGAGGTTTAGGCCTCACTGGTAGATTCTTCTGCTGTGTGACCTTGGGCCTGCCTCAGTGCCTCCCTGTGCTTCACGGGTATTGCCTGTCAGATGAAGAGGTCGTCCTGGGTGACTGTTGTGGGCACTTATGCTCTAAGAGGCCGGAGTGCATGATCTAACAAGGATGATACGCAATGGAGAATTCCCTGACACATCTCGAATTTGAATTGCATCTTTATGAGTGGAAAATTTCTCCTGCCCCACAGGACATTTTGATTTAACTAGGACATACCTGACCCTGGTCTGCTTAGGGACACAGAGAATCTGCTGCGTGGCCAGAGGCCTCTGCCTGCCCTTCTCCCTCCCCACTGCTGGTGGCAGTGGCTTGCAGGCAGCATCCCCCTGTGCCTGGGACTCCCCTGTACACTGACCTTCTCTCCTCCTCAGGGGCCAGGGCCAGGTGGGCCTCTTCTCCACTCTGCAAACTCCCAGGCTGGGAGGCAGAGAGGGAGTGCAGGGTGGGAGGGGGAAAGAGACCCTGAGATGACAGGCTCTGTGAGTCACTGCTTCTGCTCAAGAGCAACAGGGAGGGGCTTGTGGCACTGCCTTATGCAGCAGCCAGTCGAGGAACCAGCCCTGAGATGGCCTCCAACCACTCAGGGGGTGGCAGGTCCTCCCAGGCACAGGTGCAAATCACTGGGTGCAGAAGAGGCTTCGTGGGGCTGGGAGGCAGGGGAGTAGCTGCCAGCTGCCCTGTACTCCTGAGGCAGAGTGATCCATGGCTGAATGTTCCCACTGGGCACCGGGCCTCCCAGGGCACCAAGAGGAAAGTGCTACTCTTCTGCATTTATGGATGACGAACCAGAGGCCCAGAGAGGTTAAATAACTTGTTTGGAATCACCCAGTGATGACAAAACAGGGCAGAATTTGACCCTGGCCCTCTGGATCCTCTGGACTTAATCTCTGCTTTGCTGTGTTACAGCTTTGAACCCCCTGGGGGGCTGCCACGCCCCCCCCCCCAGGCTTTCTGATCCTGGTTGGTCTGGGAGGGGCATTTCTAGAAAGTTTCCAGGCGATACTGATGCTGTGGGTCAGGGACCCCCCTCTTCCTCTCCGCACTCCTCCTGACCCAGTTTCTGCACCTGTGGAACGAGGGGGAGGCTAGGGATCTCCTACCCGTTCTTGTCAATTGTCCAGTTAGCTTAGTTACCCACACATACCATCCTGATGGTCACCTCTTCGTGAGGTTAGCTGATTTATGAGGAAGCAACAGCAGCTGGAGAACCCCTCCTCTGCCCCTCTGCCCCTCACTCCTCTCCTTTTCTTCCCGATAATGTTCTGTTCTGTGTTTTCACGCTTGCTCTGTGCATAATGGTCCTTGAATTTCAGATACGGACTTTGGATCCTACTATTTTTCAGTGGGGAAGCTCCTGCATTGCCTGATTTTCTGTCTTTTGCCTCGACTTTCATTTGATCAGATACTGATACCTTCAGTCTGGGGTCTCCTGCCACTTGATTTTTTGCTGGACAGATTTTCTTCCATTTTTTCACTCTTTTTTTTTTGAAAATATTAGGAAAATTTTTTATCTATATTGAATATATAGAAACTTTTTTGTTGCTATTCTCTAAACAATCCAGTAAACAACTATTTCCATAGCATTTACATTGTAGTAGGTATTATAAATTAACTAGAGATAATTTGAAGATAGGGATGTGTGAAGGTTCTCTGCCAATATTATAGCAGATTATACCAGGAACTTCAGCATCTGTGGATTTTGAAATCCTCAGGGGTCCAAGAACCAATGCTCCACCAATTACTGAGGGACTACCAAAGTGGAGGTGGGTTTTGACTCTGGATCTTCTAGTTCACAAACTCCATCCCAGGTTGCCTGATTGTGGTTTTGCTGTGTAGGGGCTTTCTGGATGTGTGTGTGTGTGTGTGTGTGTGTGTGCGCGTGTGTGTGTTTCTTTGCAGTCTCCTTTGTCTTTCTATAATGAACTATTTAAACTTCATTTTCTCCTTTGATCCAGTAAGTGAGAATGTTAGCTCTGCCTATGTTGGGTGTCACGAGCTTAAAAATACTCCTCAGTCATATTGTGCCCCATGAGGTGCAGGGTGAAATGGCATCTCTGGGCCTCTTGCCATGTAGGGTGACTATTTTTCTTTCTTTTTGTTCCCCCATGCCTAGAATACCACACTCATGCTTTTATTGTGTGGACTGACATTTTACACTTCCACTGCATTATTATTGGGTGTATTGTTCTTTACATTTTTATCTTCACATCAAAAAATTTTCATTTTGATTTATAATCACAGTTGCAATTATTATTTAAACCTAATGGATTTTTGGGTTCATTGCCATGGACTTCCATGATTATTGAGTTCTTTGTTTTGATCAATGTCTTAATCATAAGTATGAAAAGCTCAGAGCCTGTAGAAGCTTCTGGACCAATTGATTCCGATCTATTGCACTTTGTGCCTTCTAATATGAATGCCGGTGATGGGGCTCTGCTGGTGGGTTTTGCAAAGGAGAAGTCAGCCCGCCTGATTTTTCTCTGCTTTCGTGGTCACCTGACATCTTCTGCTTAGATGCATAGAATTTGTCACCAGGAAATCAAGAGATTTAAACCATGTAATCAGTGGTCTTTTGACCTTCAGACCTATGACTGACTGTCTTCATGTTTGGAAAGCTTTTTTGTATTTTCATTACTTTTTTCAAGTCCGTTCATTCCGAGTTGGCTGCCTGTCCTTTCTCTCTGTAGAATGGAGCGTCATTTTGTGTACTGAACTTTCTTAGCTCTCCCAGGAGTTCCGCTCCTACCTTTTCCCTGTTCCTTTGGGGAGTGTTTGCTAAATGTGTCCTTCATAGCACGTCTCCTTTTAGAGATGTGTGCTTTATTTTTACTACCGACAAAGCAGCTTTCTTGATGCTCCAATGGTCACAAATTGTGTACTGAGTGCCAACCATGGGTTACACCCTGTGCTTGAGCATTCTGTCTGTGTGTCTCCCAGAATCCTCAGAGCCAGGCACTTTGGTTGTCCTCCTGTGTGCATTGGAGACGCGCATACGTGGAGCTTGATCCCTGCTTGACCTCATCCTGGCTCTAAGCAGGGCCAGGAATTGGGTCCAGCCAGTTTCACAGCCATGCCCTTGGCCATGGGCAGCTTTTCTAAGCAGTCCTTCTTTCTCAGGTCTTTCCTTCGAGGGCTGTGTTCTCTGCCTTTTGCCTTTGAGAATGCTAAGGCCTGACGCAGGCTTTTGTAGTCTCTCATCCATGAATGTAGTCAGTGTCAGCCTGCAGACGGAAGGGCCGATCCCGTGAGTCCCTCTGCCGTCCACCTCACTGCCATGGAGCGCAGCTCCTGGGCCTTCCTGCGGAGCCCTGGTTGATGAAGTGGTCTTCCCCCACCCAGAGACCTGTGGGGCTGGGCCAGTGAGCTGGAGGCGTCCCTAGTTCCAGCAGGAGAACTTAATCCCTCCGATACTTCTGTGCACTTGGTAAAGCCACCGCGCTGTGTGCCAACTGTTTGCATCTGGCTGGCTGTTTGTCTTGGCCTCCTTGCCAGGTACAAACTGTGCTTGGACTTGTCCTCCTTCCTGTGGCTGCCACCTGCCATGTCTGGGACAAGCCCCTGCCCCCAGCCAGTTTTCTTCTGGATGTACCTGCCACGTGATTGCTGGGGCTTCCCAGAGAGGCTGCTGATGACCGTGACAGGGGATCCTGGGCCCTGCAGCTTCTCTGTCTCCGCTGGGCTAGCCTTCTCTTGTAGCCTGATGACCAAGGCAGCTCTGAGGTGGAGTCCTTCAAGGTCCTCTTCCTTGTTTCCCAGCCATTCTGCGCCCTCTTAGGGAGCAGCCCTGACCATGGGGCTTCCCTGCCTTCTCTCTTTCTACATCACTGTTTTTGCTCCTCCTGGGAGGCTGTGCTCCTTGTTTCCTGGGCTGCTGTCAGTTTCCAGACCTGCTGCTTTCCTTGGGCCACGTGCACAGGAATCGGGGCAGGAAGGCATTGCAGGCCTGTGCTGGTGTGTCCATGGTTCTCATAAGGGGACAGTCGGCTGTGAAGCCAGTTGCAGGAGCCCAGTTGCTGCACTGCCCTTGCTCACGAGTGGGGGGTCAGGGGACAAGTCACTCCTTGTCCCAACTTCACCTCCTGGCAGCATCTTCCACTGTTCCCCTTTCTTCTTGCTTTACATAGGAAGTAGGAGAGATTGGGGCGCCTGGATTGGAGACTGAGCTGGATGGGCCCTTGTGGCCCCAGGTGCTATGGCACTGTGACAGCACAGGTCCTGATGATCCGAGTCAGGTTACACTCAGTTCTCTTTAGGAGGTCAGAGTGTCTTCTTCCGTCTCTCCCAGTTTAACCCATGGCCTAGGCTGGGGCTTCAGGTTTTAGAAATCATCTGGGGTCCTGGATCTCAGGGGTGGATGTGACAATGTGGCAGCAGTTCATTGTCAGGAGGTGACAGCAGCAGGGTCAGGAATGAAGTCATGTGTGAGCTCCTTTGCCCTCCAGGGCATTGGCTTGGTGTCTCACTTCCAGATCCTCTGTGCCTGACACCAAGCACAGCCCCATCCTTGACGTTCAGGGGACGGACAGTCATTCCTACTAAGGCCCCTGACAGCCCAGAGGCATCGGTGTGTTGTACGAATGGCCCTCGCTCCCAGGCTGAGAAGGAGTCTCCTTTGGACTTTAATTATTCATATATGAATGTTGATGATAAAGCACCGGCTGCTTCAGAAAACTCAAGACGAGATGGCAGGGTTTCCTCAGTGAGAGCAGGGTCAGAACCCCCCGGGGGATGCATACGGGTCAGAGATGAACTCTCCAGGGAGAAGCTCTCTGAGATGCTGCTGGTCCTTGTGCTCCCCTGGCCAGCAGGTGGATGGTGACATCTTAGCAAGGAGGAAAAACACAGGAGGAGTGAGGTTGGGGGGTGAGGAGGCTGCTGAGGACTGGGAACAAGAAGCTCGAGGAGGAGAGACAGTGGATGGAACTCACAAAAGTCGAGTTTGAAGTACTCATGTCTGTTATGAGGTGGCCTCAGTCTCGAAGCTCACTTGACCTGTGTGACCTTCAGCTTCTGTACCTATCAAATGGGAATGTCCGTAGCGCTCTCACAATGCTCCTGTGAAATCCAGGGAGTCAATGAACAGGTTCTAGCTTTGGGTGTCCACTGATCTGACAAGATGCTGAGATGGTTCTTTTCTCTTCCTTGAAGGGTGCTCCTTCTGGAATGTTCTTTATGACTCCCATGGAGTACTGTCTTGACTTGGAAACCTACCCCTGGTGAGGAGGGTGTTGATAGGAGGGGAATGGGCAGATGGCATCTTGTTGTCAGGGAGGTGGTAGGGGATGGCTCTGGAGTCTAGGGTGGTACGAGGGATGTCTGGGTATGTGGTCGGCTGGCACAGTGGCAGTGAGCATGCTCCAGGGACTCTGGGGGAGATTTCTCCGTGACCTCCTTCTGAGGTCAGAGCTCTTGGGGCTGGCTCTGTGTCTTCATCAGACTGATGTTTGCCCAGAGTCTTTGGCAGATGGTCTCAGGCAGCCTGGGTACCCGCGCATCTCCCAGGCAGAGAGAATTCCAGATCCTGGCAGCCTTTTCCTGCTTCCTCCGCAGGGAAAGGAGAGGTGTGTCTGTGATCTGAGGAGTCACTTCCACACCCACATGATGGGGCTGGTTCTCCTCCTTTGTCCTTGGGCTGGGGCCAGAGCACAGCAAGTCACTAAGGTGGTGACCCAGCGTGGCCGGAGGAGTCTGTGTGTGTACCAGCCTTGGTGGTGGCCTTGACTTGGGCTCCTCATGAGCTTCCCTGTAGCTTCTCAGGGGCACATTCCCGATATAGGTACATGGAGTGTTTGTCTCTTTCCCTTCATAGACAGGGAAGCAGGGGCTGTGAGGTCATGAGCGCTTGCTGGCTAATGTTCTTGTCGGTCATTCAGGATGCAGAAGCTCCAACGGAGCAGGTCATCCTTCCATGGGAGGTGGACACCCACCTGAAGCTTCAGAACAGCACAGTGGCCCTACAGAGGTGGGGCCTGATAGTGAGCGCCAAGGTGTGGCCTGATGCTGGGGGAGCAGAAGGGAGACAGGTAGAGTCAGGGGTGGCCACCAGCAGTCATCACAGAGCCACTCTGGCACCAGGGCACGAAGCCTGGGCTGGGGTAGCTGCAGGGACGGGAACTAGAAAGTTCATTCAGATGTCTAGCCTACTTTTGGGATTATGCCCCAGTATATTAGTAACAGAATTCCAGCTTTTTATTCAACTCTTTTTCCTTTGAGGGACTCAAGTATTATAGGTTGAATTATGTCCCCAAAAAAGACAATGAGGCCCTAGCCCTTGGATCCTGTGAATGTGACCTTATTTGGAAATAGGATTGTTGCAGATGTGTAGATTAAGAAGAGGTCATTAGGGTGGGCCCTAATCCAATATGACCTTGTCCTACTACAAGGGGAAATTTCGATATAGGGACAGACTTGCTCTTAGGGAAAATGTCACGTGAAGATGAAAGCAGATGTTGGGGTGCTATGCCGAGGAATGCCCCAAATTGCCAGCAGACACTCCCAGCTAGGAGAGGAGTCTGGAACAGGTTCTGTCACACAGCCCCCAAAGACAGCCTGCTCACACCCCGACCTCCAGATTCTGGCCTCCAGAACCACGTGACACTAAATGTTAGTTATTTCAGCCACCAGTGTGTGGTACTGTTACGGCAGCCCTAGTAAATAAATGCACCAAGGCTTCCCAGATCTCATTTTTCTACTCTTTCAAAATTGCTTCCACGGGTGTCAGAGGATCGTGTGGGAGACTGCTGGCAGAAGCTGCTTTCTGAGCTGCAGACAATCTGGGCAGCTCCAGTGGGTTGAGGTTGACAGTTTATGGCCTGCCTCTAGGGACTCCATCCCTTTCCTTCCCATGTACCTGACTGTCCAATCCATGCTGAAACCCCTTCAGGATCTGGTAGAGAGCAAGGCTTCTCCAGCCCCAGAATGTGTGTGCTGGACCCAGCCACACACTGGGCCAGCCTCCTGCACAACCCTATTTCCTAAGCGCCTAACCTGCCCAGCCCTGAGCTGAGGCGGGGCTGGCAGTAAGACTGGAACCCCGTCGTTGGAGAGTTCACCGTCTAGCTAGTGGGATGCTTCTCAAAGTCGAAGGTGATGTGGCATGTTTTTCTTTTTTTGGGGGGGGGGTAGTTCTCTGCACATAGTAGGTCCATGAGAATTGCAGTAACTTGATTGGCACCACAAATAATTTAATGGTCTCCTTTGGAGTTCCCAGAAGTGTCAGTCTTTGTCTCTAGATAAGACCACCAACTGCTGGGGACAGGGACTAGTCCCTTCCCTGCAGCCCCCTGGCTCCCAGCTCTGGGTTGGGCAGGCTCCCCTCCTGGTGCACCTGTGTTGATTGATTGGCATGGCATTATACTTTTGGCTTTTCATAGGCAACTCTAGGAGGGCAATGAGCTTTACAAATCTGCCTGGTGCTGAAAATTGAACTGCACACATAATTCACTAGCACGCATGGCTCAGCCTGCTCGCCTTCTCCTGCGGTCTTGCCTCCAGCTCACGCTTGACACCTTAGCATTCTGGACTTCGCCCTCGGCACACGGTGGTGCCTGCCCTGGCTGGCCAGGACCAGATTCCTGACCTTTGGGCCTTGGGTCCCTGTGGGCAACTTGGTGCCATCCCAACTCCAGGCCCTGGCCCTCAGTGAGGCTACTCCGAGTGCTCTGCTGCCTTCCTTCTGCTTTCTAAGTATAATACTCGCCTCAGTGTAGGGTGGAGAAGGGACGGGGGACCAGTCCTGGGAGGGGTTGGGGACCCCTGACTTGCAGCTGGAGCTCTGCATTTAGACAGCCATGCCAAGAGTCCAGGATGGTCATCAAATCTTTTTAAAGAGCTCAGCCCCATGCCAGGAACCGTGAGGACTCTGAAGCCATGAGGAGTTTGCAGACAGATAAGTCCAGTAGAAGGAGATTCGGGTTCCTAAACCTAGACTTGTATTCAGCTACTGGTTAGAATCTCCATTTGTAGCTTTGACCTTAGGTGAATGGTTTTGCTTCTCTAAGCTTGATTACTTTTTAAACTTTCCCAAGGTCTTGTGAGCATCAGGAACATAATGCATGCAGACTTCCCTAGCATAGCACACGATGTCCTGTAGGTACCCAGACCTTCTTAGCTTACCTATGTGGGCAGCTCTCCTCCACTTCCACAATCAGAGAGGACTCTGGCACAGAGCCTGCTGTGTGTCAGGTCCCACAAAAGAGGCTTTGTAAGTATGCACTCATCTACTCGGGGCCAGCCAGAGGCACAGATTGGTTATAAGGACTTGTCTGAGGTTCCAGGGTGTGGAGCTGGAGTTTGACCAGGCAGCCTGCTCCTGAGTCTGTGCCTTTAACCACCTTGCTAGCTGGCCTTGCTTAGGGAGCAGCCTACAAAGAGGCCTCACACTGCTTGCTATACCTCAGTTTCCCTATGTTTAAAATCAGGATGCTGAAGGAACCCAGGAGAGCCCTTGGGAGAATTCCCTGGGCTCTGAGAAGGGCTTCAAACAATGCCTGACACATTCCAAGCACCCAGTGATGAACCAGGCAGCAGTTTTGATAAAAATACACATGCTCAGGTGATCAAGAATACAAGCTGCTGTCTGCGGAATGCCAATGATGGTTCCATTGGTTCAGTTCTTTTATTCTGTTTTTAAACTTTGTTTTATTGTATTGACACATAATAATTTTGCATACTCATGGGGCACAAAGTGATGTTTCTGTAGGTATAAACATTGTCTGCGTCAGTCAAATAGGGTAACAGGCATCACTATCATCTTAGCCATTGATCTTCTTTGTTGGGAGAGCATTCAGAATCCTCCCTTCCAGCTATTTGAAATACGCACTGCGTTATTGTTCTCTGAAGTCGCCCTGTGGTGCACTAGAGGACCGGGACACTGGTCAACAGGTGCAGCCTCGCTGCTCTTTTATCATAGGGACTGAGCGAGGAGCTCAGCAGTGGCTAGGTTACGAGAGGTGGGAAGCAGGGCCAGGGTGTCACTTGGGCAGAGGGGATGAGCTGGGAAAGCAGAGAGCCAGGAGGCTAGTGTGTCAGGAGCAGAACACCTCTCTGAGAACAGAGCTGGGGGCAGGTTCCCAGGGACCTTCATGGGCTGTGTGGGTTTTGACCTCTGTGTCATGGGCAGGCACTGTGGGTTGGGATTACCAGGTAGATGGTCATGGGCCTGGAAGGTCTCTCATTCCTGCAGTCCTGCAGTCTGTTCCAGGTGGTGGTGGGGCATGAGCATATGAGATGGTCACCCATTCCCTCCATCTGAATCTGGCTTGGGATATCCCATGGGGCTAGCCCTTGGCCCCCGGACACATCCATGGCTATGGGTTTACTGCCTTTCAGCTGCTGTTTGTGTCACAAATGCCCATCACACAAGGGGCATTAAAAATAACCCAGTGGCTAATAGCATTTCTCAAAATAACTGCTTGCAAAGTGCTCTGCAGGGGTGAGTGGCTACTAAAATTAGACTCTCTGGTGGTGTGTGGGGTGTGCATGTGTGCGTGTGTGCGTGTGTGTGTATGTGGTTTTTAAACCTGTTTCCCCCATGGTGAAGCTCACACTTTGTTCCATTTTGTCCTGTGGTTCCTTTTATTGTTACGGGGTATCCTGGCGTGGTGATGACCGAGTCACCCCAGGGTGCCCTCTTCTGTCCTCTGGTCCTCAGCAACTTGGTGCTGCTGCCCTACATTGCCCTGTTGTCCTGCCCCGAGGAGCAGAATTTTGAAGAATCTTGGAGGGCGGGGTGCCCTCATTGTGACGGTGGCCTCATTCCTTGGTGTGCCAGGTAATAATAGCACACCGTGGGGGGAATCTCACTCAGTGCACTGTCCAAGGGGAAACTGGGCCACGGAACAGCGTGGCAGCCCCACTCAAGGTGACCTAGTAACAGAGGGTGCGAGCACACGATTTTCCAGGCTCTGATTCCAGATCTAAGGTCCGGGAATTCTTCAGAGGTCTCTGGGGCTAGAGCTTTGGGCCACCAGACCACAGGGTCACTCAAGTCCAGTCAGTTCTTCTTTCACTACCACCACCAAAGGGAAGGTGGAATCTTAAGAGAGAGTTTCAAACCACCGTGATTCAGCACTTTGGGGAATTTGGGATGCAGGACCACCAAACCTGAGGATGAGAGCCAGGTGTGCCCCCAGATAACTCTCAAAGAGGTGCACACCTGTCCCCCTTTGAGATGGAGGAATATCCATATATTCATATAATGGCATTTGTGGAGTACCTGCTGTGGGCCCGACTCTGCAATAGACCCTGAAGGCAAAAAGAGTGGTTTAAGTAAAAAATCAAAGTCCAGGAACACTTACAGGTCAGTGTGCGTTGTGTGCAGCTGGTCCCCAGCTTATCAGAGTCCCCCTGGGTGATGTTTCAGCTTTATGATTGGTGTGAGAGGGATTGGAGTTCAGGAGAAACCATACTTTGAATTTTGAATCTAGATCTTTTCCTAGTCTAGTGATATGTTGACCCACACCCTCGAGATGCTGGGCGCTGGGCAGCGGCAGTGGGCTGCAGCTTCTGGTCAGAAGTTAATGACCCCGTGCCTGTAGCACCCCCAGCATCTAGCAGTTCATTTTCATTCAATGCTTCAAACATTCTTCAGGCCCAGTTGTGATTTGCATACGTTAGCTGTGTGGCCCGCCCGTCTCAAATGTTCTGTTTTTCACTTTCCTTACAGTATTCAATAAATTGCATGAAATACTCAACGCCTTTATTATAAAACAGGTTTTGTGTTAGATGATTTTGCCCAACTGTGGCCACTATGTGTTCTGAGAGCACACTTAAGATGGAACTAGGCTAAGCCCTCAGGGTAGGTTAAGTATAATAAATGCATTTTTGACTTATTGATATGTTCAACTTATGATGGGTTTAATCAGAACTCATCATAAGTTGAGGAGTATCTGCATGTGGCAGCCCCATAAGAGCTGAGGTTCTATGTGGCCTCTGTTGAGAAATACATCCCCAACGCTGGTTGGAACCTTGGTCTCCTGACCTTATATGGTGCCAAGAATTCTGGAGAGGAAAGCCTTTGAGTTTTAACTCAGGTTGGAAGTTCTGGGAGAAGGGAATCTCCCCATTCCCTGTGGGAGTTTTAGGTCCACGGAATGCTTCTGTAGTAGCAAGAGCATGTGCGTCAGGCAGACAGTGGGACCTTAGGCAAATTGCTTAACTTCTTTGAACCAGGTTATTTAACTGCTCTCTTTGAGTAGGGAGAGCACTGACCTCCTAGGGCTGCTGAGGGTTGAATGATGTCATGGATCCAATCCAAAGAACAGAGCCTAGTCCTAGTGTGTGGTTGCCTACAATGTGTCTATCAGCAGAGTAGGGATATTAATATTAAACTAACAGAACCGGGGTTTTCTGGACAAGCAATAAATCATCTCCTTGAACCAGGGTGAAGTTAATTAAATTTAAAAAATATTATCAGGTAACCGCTGTCTGTAAGGCCCTGAAAGATCTGGAGGTACTTTATTGCAACCTGGCTAGAGCACTCTCTGAATGCTGAAAGAGGGAGGGTGAGGTGGGTGAGGGAGGGGTACAGCTTTTGAAGTTGACATGGAATCAAACTTTGGTGAGTCACCTCCTGTGTTGGTTCATTATGGAGGTTACATATATAAGAGGAATGTTTTTCAAAAACCTATGTACAGACTTTAGCACACATGGCCAATTAATTCAGTGTACCAAGGAAGATTTTTGTCCCCCTTGAGACATTTAGGTGCCACCAATGGGTGCCACTCAGCTCCTATGATGCAGAGGACAGTTGACGTCACGAAGATTTATCTGGACCAAACGGTGGTGCTGGGACTGGGAAACTCTGCCCATAGCTGAGATGACAGTGGGACACCCGGGGGGAGGGGACTCACAGGGGTCAGGCAGCCCCTCTGGGAGGGACCTAGGATGTGAAGTTGAATGTTCGAGCAGGTCTTCCCCTAATGTGCCTGGGTGCCTTCATGTCATTGTGCAAAGAAAATGAACACGTGAGTGACTGCCGCAGTCTGGCTGGGCGCAAGATCACGAGCCACTCAAACAGGAACAAACTTTATTTGAAAAAACCGCCAATACCACGTTCGTGCCCGGGAAGATTCCCGATCCACCCACGTGGTGTTCTGCCGGTTCCTTCCTGGAACCCCAGCGCAAGATCCTCCCCCGGAATTCCCTCCTACTGCACTTTCCCAACCAATGGGAACTCTCCAGGAGTCCCACAGCAGGCCAAGGTAAACAGCAGGAGTCCGGTATCCATATGAATGTAATTTTTAACATAATCATTTCATCTCAATGACTAGCTGGCATCACCTTTCAATCAAAAATGCCATGCATCATATTAATTGGCTGTGGCTCCCAGCAAGTGATGTCTCCCTCTGTGTCATTTTCAAACCTTTTTGTCTTTTTAGATCCTAAATTCTACTTTGGGAAGCCCAGATTTTCCTATTCTTGGATCACTGATGGAATAGGGTTGGTAGATTTATCAAATGAAAATATAGGGTCCCACTTAAATTTGAAGTTTGGATAAGCACAATGTAAGGTTTTGGGTTGAAGTACCTTGTAAGCAGTATTTGGGACATACTTACGCTAAAAATTTACTTCCTGCTTATTCTGAAATTTGAATGCACCTGGTATCATCTAACACAAAAAAATCATCTAACACAAAACCTGTCCTTTATGTGGTAGCCCTGTGACCTTTATCCACTTACCCCAAGATACCATGCAGACCTTGGGGCCCTGGGCCCTGTAGGAGCTGCTGGCGTTGGTCATGTCCCTCTGGCTGGAGAGAGAGGTGGGAAGGGCAGAGGCTCAGGGTTGGGTGGGCATCCCTGGCTCACAGGTGCCTGGGGAGGGGCTTGTCATCTACACTGGGTCCATGGGCCTGTCAGTTGAGAGGGTGGTGAGATATCTCTTTTCATAACTGGAGAATTGTGTAAATGAAGTGTTAGCAGGTGACCTGTGTCCCTGGAACACTGGCATTGGGTAAGTCATGGGTACCTAGCTGCTAAATGAGGAGCAGGGTGTCCTCTTCGCTCCTGCTTGCTCCCAGGGTCATAGCTACCAGGGCTGTAGCTCCTTCCAGGCCAGGGATACTGTTACTACATGGTCCCTGTCTTGGGTCTGCCCTAGGGGCTTGTGCTGGGAAGCTGTGCCTGGTCCAGGGGGAGATGGCCAGGTAGGACAGGGCATTCACAGGGCTGCCTCTGAGCCGGGATGGCTCCTCCCAGCTGCTGTTCCCTTAGGCTTGCCCTGTCTGTCCCCCTTTGTCCCCCTGCTTGCTCCCTAGTCAGTGGTCAGGGTCAGAGGCTAAGGTCATCTGCCCTGCCTCTTCCCCTCCACCTCACCACCAAAGGTCCAGGCGGTTACTTCCGGGGGTCAGGATGCCCCCTCCCCACAGCTTCCTTCCTGGGAGGTCATATCTACACCTGCTCCTGAAGGACAGTCAGCTGGCCATAGCCTCAGCTTGGTGGCCTTTCTTCCTGTTGACTCAGAATAGCTTTGAGGGTGTTTGGGATGACTTCCTAGGGGATCACCATGCTGCCTGCCATCTTGTGGATATCTATAGGTCACTTGATGACCAATGTTTAGCTATACCTGTCCTTTGTCAGATAGATGCTTAGTAAGGTGGTATAATTGAGTGGCTGCAGGGAAGAGTTGAGCATATTACAGATTGTCTCTGACAGTAAAGGCTGAAGTCACTGGTTCTCAAACCCAAGTGGACATCAGCATCATTTGGAGGCCTTGCTCACACACAGAGGACCACCCTGCACTCAGGACTCCTGGCTGGTAGGTACTGGCTAGGGACCAAGGTGTCATGTTTCCAGAAATTTTCCAGGTGCTGCTATTGGTCGAGGGCGGACCTCTCGCTTAAGTTATTGTACTTTTCCAAACATTTGGAGCTTTCATTTTTCTTTTATTAAAATGTTCATTTGGGGCTGGGGATGTGGCTCAATTGGTAGCGCACTCGCCTGGCATGCATGAGGCCCGGGTTCGATCCTCAGCACCACATACAAACAAGGATGTTGTGTCCGCCGAGAACTGAAAAATAAATATTAAAAAAATTCTTTCTTTCTCGCTCTCTATCTTTAAAAAATTGTTTAAAATGTTCATTTATTGACAAATTTTAGAAAATGATCACAGAATACTTGCTGTGTCCCATGTACTCTGGTTTGGGGACAAAATGATAACAGTGACCTCAAGGAACTCACTGTACAGCAAGGGAACTGCACATCTAAGACAATTGCCACTTAATTCAGTTGCTTCTGTTAGTATTGTTGAAGGAGTGTCGGAGAAGGGACGATTGGGCACAGTTCTTTGGAGGCTGGTGTGAATAGTATCTTTCTTTCTCTGCTGTATTATACTTTGGTATGGCTTGTTTCCTCCGGTGACTTGAAATCCCTAAAGGCAAAGGCTGAAATGACTCGAAACACACACACACACACACACACACACACACACACACACACACTATACAAAGAAAAGATGTTAGTGTCAAAAAAGTGAATGCTTAATGTTGGAATTTCAGGCCCAGCTATGTGAAGTGAGCAAGAGTTGAATTCTATTACATACACTTAGTTCTAGTGTTGTCTTGGATAGAGACCAGGTTAAGCAGAGGGCACCTCCCAGTCCCTTCCATCGACTTGCTACCTGAGTTTTTGGGGAATGCTGCTGACATTTTACCTACAGGGATTCTTGAAACCTGCCTTGCTCTCAGAAAGCTCATTTTCAAGAGCCTTAAGTGGTCCTGAGCTACTGCTTAGCCAGAGACTTATCAAGCCTTCAGGGGACACACCCTTGAAGCAGGGGAAGGAGGCCTGGGGTTGGGGAGAGGAGGGAGGGAACCCCTCCTGACTTGACTGCCAGGGGCAATATGCTCCCCATTACTAACAGGCTGGGAGGAACCCTGGGGCTTGGCTTGGGGCCAGGGCTGGCTTCCCTTGACTTCCCCCCCATACCCTTGCTCTCTTCCTTCTGGCTTCAGGAGTGACAGAAAGGAGCTGAGCTGAGCTTGTTCTACCCATCATTAATAACAAAAATATTTGGAACAGCTCATGCTCACAGAGAGCTTGTTGCACTCAGACCACTGTTCTTTGGAAACACCTCAGGTTCATGAACACATTGAAAAGGGTCAAGAGAGGTTAAGAACAAACAACATTTATGAAACAGGCGCTCTCGCACACAGTTGCCAAGCCTTCTGGGGCAATACCTCATTTAGTGACTACAGCAACCCAGGAGGTAAGATAGAATTGGCCCCATTTTAAAGAAAAGAATACCAAGCCTGGTGAGTCGCTGTCTCAAGGTCACTCTGAAAGTAAAAGGGTAGTCCAAGGGTTTGGGTCCCAGCAGAAGACAGCTCCTGACTTCACTGCTGGGGTTCTGGAGGTGGGACAGGCAGGTGAGGTGAAGGAAAGGAAGCCTTTGATCCCTGCACACCGTCTGCCTCCTCCTCCATCCAGACTCCCTTGAAAAGCATCCATCCAGCCTACTATATTCTGTACTGTGCCCTCTTCTGTTACTGATAGTGACATAAAACTTACTCAGTTGTTATTGTTATCCGTATCTTGTTCTATTGCAGTACCTTTGAGAGCAGTGTCTGACCTCAGGCTCCCTCTCGCTCTTCCGGGGCACCTTACAGCGGAGATCAGAATCGGGGTGATAAACACTCAGACTCACTCAGAGCTGGGCAGGTACCTGGGCCACACCTAGGCTGACCAACTCTCCTGGTTTGCCTAACACCGTCTAGTTTTAGCATTAAAGTCTGGCTTCCGGGGAGACCCCCCTACCCGAGTCCTGGACAAGCCAGGATAGTTGGTCACTCTGTTCTTTATTTGACACACAAGGATGCTGATGTCTGGGGATCCTAGTGTGGTCCAAGTCTCTTCTGTGAGTATTGGTGGAGGCTGAGCCCAGGCCCCACTCTGCCTCCTGACCCAGTGTGCTGTCCTCCCACCGTTTCTAGAAGAAAGGCCCCCAGCTCTTGCCTTCCACCTTTAAATCACAAGCTTTTATAGGCAGCTGCTGTCTTTCTGGATTTCTCAATGTTCCTCATCCTGTTTTGGAGGAATGACCCCATACAATCAAGAAGCTTTGTCTGTAAACTTGCAGGGTGCTGGACTGGGCACTTCCTGGGTGACTCTCAGAGGGACAGCATGTGCCCTCTAGGAGTCAGTAGCTAAAAAGGAAATGTCTTTTTCTGAACTCCAGAGCCCAGCAATTCCTCAGGCACAGTCTGTTGGCCTGCAGGGGACGGCTCAATTGGCACGTTCTGTGTCCAATTTTAGGGATGGGAACACTGGATTCTAGACCGCTGGGTCTCCAGAGTGGGATGTTCAAATGTATCTTTTGGACCATAGGAAGAAAATGTTAAAATATTTGGATTTCCTGTCATCCTTTCAAATACTTATTTCTGTGTACATTTGATGATGGACATACTATTGGCAACTATGACACATGATTGACATATGACACCATGGGGTGTGTGCCTATGGGGGCTTCTTCCTCGGAAGAGCTCCCCATGTTTCCAAAGCTGTTAATGATAATGAGATAATCCTCTGCGGGAGGATGGATGTTAGAATCACATTCAGACAAAGAGAGTGAGTTTTAGTGTAAAATTTCTCAGCACAACCCTGGGACAATGTGTAGCTGCTCTCACTGGTGTTCAAATGTCACGGATGGTGTGTGCCCCATTTAAGGGAGGGTACCAGGAGGGTGCTTCCTGCATCCAGTTTGCACATCTTGTTTCATCTCCTCAATACCAGATGTTCGCTTGGGTGGGTGGGTGAAAGGCACAGTTTACATAGGGCAGAGTTTACATTCTCGAAGCTGCACGAGTGTCCTCTGGTGATGGAATCTGTCAGCAGCACAGATTCTTGGCAGTGACTCTCCTCGGACCTACCCAGTCACAGTCTGCAGTGGGCCCCCTTGCCTGAACCGTTCTCCCATGAGGTTCTGATGCATGGGCACGGTTGAAAACCACAGAGGTGGATATGTGGCCAGAGCAGGAAGCTTCAGTCCTGCCTCTGCCCCTCCTGGCTTCTGGAGCCTGGGGTAGTTACAATGGCCCTGAGGCTTGATTTCCCCATTTGATGGAGTAGGTCATCACACACTTCTTCTGAACCTCAGTAAGAGTCCCTACATAGGACATAATTGGTGAAAAGTGTTTAGTGTGTGCAGAGCGCATGGTGGGTGCTCAGTGCCGGCCTCAGCTTTTATTTTTGTCATTAACTGCATTATGATGGGTGGTGGTGACTTTGGTAAGAAGGAGGCACCGAAACATCTGATTTCTCTCTTCTTTTGCCACTGCCTCTGGGACCTTGGAAACATTGGTCTTTTTGCCTAGAACACGTGGAGAACAAACGAGATGACATACCCAAAGTG
Source organism: Callospermophilus lateralis (assembly GCF_048772815.1). Lineage (NCBI taxonomy): Eukaryota > Metazoa > Chordata > Mammalia > Rodentia > Sciuridae > Callospermophilus > Callospermophilus lateralis. The sequence continues at coordinate 48,807,304 of NC_135319.1, read as the reverse complement.
CTTTGAAAAAAAAAAGACCAAATAGGAGAAATTTCTAGAGAGTTATTTACTGAGGTGACTCCTACTTTGTCCTCTCTAGAAAATACTTTCCCTCTGCCCAAACAGCGAAAGAGAGAGGAGAGGAAAGCCAAGCAGAAAGCCCACGAGGCCGGACAGCAGGCAGGGACGCCAAGAGCTTTCTGGCCCCATGAATCACTTTCTTTCCTTGGCATTTCTCCTCCCCCCGCCCTGATCCTCCCAGGCCAGATCCTGGCCTCAGCCGACTTCCCCTGTGGTCAAGGTTGATCCTTATTAAAATGTCACCTGCAAAGTCATGAAAACCCCAGCTGGTTTCCTGGATGAGGACAGGGTGGTGGTGACTGGTCATCGTGGATTTTTGTTGTCGGGATAATTGCTTGGGTGGTGTTGCCAAGACGTCAAATAAATTGCCTCCTCTCCGTCAGTGTCTGGGCGCTGCTTTTCAACATGAATTGTCCCAGTGCGCAGATAAACTCTGCTCATAATTTCACCAGATTCTCAAGTGAGGAAAATGGGCAAACAGCTCTCTCTCCCTGCCCCGCACACCCCCACGCTTTCCATGGCAGGATCCAATGACCACATGGGCACCTCCAAGGCCTGGAACCTGCCAGCATGGGTTGCTGAAAGGTTGCTGTCTGGCCAGGCCAGTCCCGAGGGCCCGGTGGGGTTCCTGCAAGGCTGAGAGAGGGTGGGGAGGTGGGGAAGAGAGCCCTGCACCCTGCTCCGTCCCACACCTCTTCTCTGGAAGGAGGGGTGCCATGCTGCCTCTATGAGCCACGCAGGGATGAGCTGAGCTTTTATGTCACTGCCCTGTCACCTCCTCGGGAGGCTGCTGATGAATAGAGACAGCAGGAAAAATGAGTGGGACTCTACCGGGGCATGTCTCTGCTTTTTTGGGCAAACTGCTGAGGCATCTTTCTGCTGGAAGAGTTGAAGGGATTGGTGGAGAGGAGAAGGATCAGGGCAGTGAGATTTCTGGTAGGGGTGTAGGCAATTACAAAGAAAATAAAGCAGACCGGGGAGTGTAGCTCAGTGGTAGAGCACTTACTTGCCACACATGTGTGAGGTACCAGGTTTGATCCTCAGCAGCACATAAGTAAATAAATAAAATAAAGGTATCATGCCCATCTACAACTAAAAAAATTAATTAAAAAAAAAAACAAAGCAGAACTCTCCATTGGAATGAAGAGGTGAGAGACGGAGGCTCAGGGGTGTGGTGGGGCAGGCAGTTCGGGGTGGAAGGCATGCTGCATGACATTTGTGTTTTGGGGGGACAAAAATGGCTGGAATTCCATTTGGAAGCTAATGTGAGCTCTGAGGAACATGGTTGGTGCTGGGAAGGGCTCTTCACCATCCCCACTAGTCATGAGGGATACTTGATCTGTAAGGAAGACCCTGGTGGCTGGGAGGTGTGTCACAGAAAGACACTGCCTGGTGGGAGAGGTCTCCACTGGCCCCCTGGTGCTGTAGTTGACATGTGGGTCCGATGGCCTTGTCTTGAGGCTGTGTCACCAGCACCAGGAAGGAGGCAGAAAGAGAAGGCTGCCCCTTCCTAGGCCAGGGCTGGGGTTGTTGGGGTTCCTCAGCCTCCTGTCCTCACAGCCTCTCTTTGCTTTTTCTGGATTCTCTTTGGAACTTAGGACATGGCATCTGTCCTTTAGCCTTGGGAGGCTACAGGTGCATCTTCCCCTGCCGAGGGCAGATGACTGGGGGTGCGGAGCCCTGTGGTGCTGTGCTTCCTCTGCCAGCTGCTGTTCTGTGCCAGGGTCAGTGGTGGCCTCCCTGGGAGTTGGTCCCTCCACTCACTTGAGCCATAAAAAATTAAACTGCAGGGTTATCAAATATTTAATCCTGCCTGATGAATGAATACTTGCAGAGTCTTATGAATTCTTTGCTTTGATTAAATAAAATTGAAGGATGGGAATTGTCTACCCAGCACTTTAGCGAAAGGCAACTCAGGGCAGTTACTTGTCTACCAGGAATCTAGTTTTGAGTTCCAAAGAGCCATCTGGTGCACATTTTATCTCTGAGTCTGTGTGTGTCTGTGTGGGTGGTTTCACTTCTCCTTGGTTGTAGTGAAGGACAGATCTGAGACTAACAGCCCATTAGAGTTCACAGCACCTTCAGCAGATCCCAATTCTAGAATTCCCAACCTTGGATAACTCTCTGACCCTTACTTTTCTTGCCTTAAGATGGGAATAATAAAAATGCCACCTCACCTGTAAGATGAGTGAATCAGAAATATATCCAATGCTTTGTACCTGACACCTAGTATGTTGGAAGATATTTTTAATACAATTACTACTTTATTTCTAAAGTACCATGGTTGAGTTGAGCTCCTTGGACTGGAAAAGGCATGATTTTGGGTAATGATGAACTTGTGTAGATAGGGCTGCCTACAGTTCTTGGAGTTTTCAACTGACCTGTCCATTAGTAAGTTCACTTGTTCATTTATTCATTAGTTCAAGGTCACTGGGTTCATTCTTTGGCTAGAAGAAGGAAATATAAGCTATTGGTCCTTGTCCTTAAGAAAAATATGCTTTCATGGAGAAATGGCATGTATGTGCTGTGTGTGTGCATGTGTGTGCGTGTGGGCCTGTTTGTGTGCTCATGAGCTCCTCATGGAGAGCACAGGTTCAGGGAGCCGAGCTGTGTGGTCTGCCAGGGTCGCTGGGGTGGGCTGTGGTGGGAGGCAAACCCATGTGGGCCTCACTGTGCTTTAGCACTTCAGAGAAGCCTGTAGCAGTTCCTGTGGCTTCAAAAGAATTCAGAGAGGGGACCTGTGGTCCCATCTCCATGTGCATAGCACCTTCTGGGCCAGCTGAGACCCAAGGGACAATCTCGTAGGTAAAATTGCTCCCTTGGGCTAGTGTTTGCACCCCTGGCCTGCTCAGGGGAGGGGTCAGCTTCCTTTCCTCCTCTGATGCTTTTATAGTCTAGTAAAGGGGAGCCCTCTTGGCTTCCTGTGGCTTAGCCGGAAGAACCCTCTAGGTTGCCGTTTAGGTCTGCCACGTGGATGGTTCAGACCACAGTTGTATGACTGGGATTTGCCGGAAATCCCTGGGTCACCATGCCAGACCCAACTGCGGATCAGAAACAGCAACTGGATCCTCACAGCCAGTCGGGAGGGAGGCAACAGGGCCAGCCCTTCCCTGTCTCTGGCCTATAGCCAGCCCAGGTCTGAGGGACACACCCTGGTGTATGGGTGCCTTGTAATTTATTGGCCAGCATCTCAGTCATGCAGGGGACAAATGCCAACACCACAGATGACATGCATTGGTGTCCTAGTTGGTGAGGTCAGCGGCCCCAGAGAGGTACATCCGGGTTCTGTCTTGGTTCAGGTCAGGGTGCCCACAGGACCATTTTCTTTAACCTACTTGATGGTATAACCAGTGAGCGAGTATTTCCAGAGACCTGACATATCGAGTATTGAAGAAATCCCTAGGTGACTCTGTAGGGAAGGTAGGACCCCCTGTAGGTGAAGATCCCCTCTTCTGTCTAAGGAGCCCATAGTTCAGTTGAGGGTAGCAAGAGAGACAGGTGCACGTGAAAGGTTAAACATCTTGTCCTAGCCTGAAAGACAAGACCCGTGGGGAATAATTCAGGAAATGTCATAGATGGCATCTTCTCAATGGGAGGAGGCACAGTGGATTTTCTCAGTGGCAGAGAGCCAAGGGGAAGAAAGACCGGCTGGAGCCCAGAGGCCAGAGAACAACCTTCTGGATCCAGCACCTGGCTTTACCTTTCTGAGTCTTTGTCTCCACATTTCTCAAATGGGCACAGCAATGCCTAGCTCAGAGATGGGGTGAGGATGCAGGGGATGATGTGTAGGAAGGACCCCATCCATTGCCCAGTGCAGAGAAAAGCCTATCTGTGATAGTTTATTGTTATTGGCTGCAGAGCCAGAGGGTGGCTGAGTCTCACATCACCTTGCTCCATTTTTTGGATAAGGTTCAGGTAGAGGCTGAGAAGAGGAGGACTGGACACCCCCCCCCCCCGCATCCCCACTCCCTCTCACTGTGGTTTGAGTGAGTTTCATCTCCATCTCCTGTGTTCCTAGCACCAAGCAGGCCCTAGGCCCTAAGAGCTAATGCCTGCCTCTTTGGTGAGCATCTCTGCCTCTGTTTGATTGGATTCTCTATGTGAAGAGAGATCAATGATCTCTGCCTCTTTCCAAGTCCCAACAAGGATAAATAATATCTGCACATTCTTTTCTGTTTCTTCCTACCACCACACTACTCACTCAAGTCCTGTGGGCACACTGTAAACTATTTGCAAAGAGCAGAACGCAAAGCTGCAGAAATAAAACCTCCCATAATCACAGCAGAAACATCCACTATTATTCATGTTTTGCTTTATTTTCTCCCAATGATATTGCTGTACGTTTGTCTTGATTATGCCGCGATCCTAGAGGGTATGCAATTTATTGTTCTACTTTCTTCCTAAACACCATATGATTGGCATTTCCACATGTCATCAGAATCCTAAAAACATGTTTTAAAATGACTAGTATCACATGTATGCTCACCCCTTTTCTTTCTTTGATTTTTCTCCTTTTTTTTTCTATTATAAATGGCATTGTATGGTATATCTTTCTGCAGAGTTATATACATCAACTCATTTGTTCATGGAAAACTTTGCGTATCTGCAATGAGCAAGAAAGTATGTGTTTAGTTCTGATAGGGAAAGTGCTTATAGATATTCAGTTTTTTTTTTTTTTTACTTTTTTTGTGGGGAGGGTACCAGGGATTGAACCCAGAGGTGCTTAAACATTGAGTCACATCTCCAGCATTTTTAAATATTTTATTTAGAGACAGAGTCTCACTAAGTTGATTAGAGCTTCTCTGTGTTGCTGGGGCTGGCTTTGAACTCATCATCTTCTTGCCTCAGCCTCCTGAGTCACTGGGATCACAGGCATGCACCACCGTGCCCAGTTGATAGATGTGCAGTTCAGTCTTGAGAGTGGTATGTGAAGAAGACTTATTCTAGGATGAAGCCATCTGAAATAACAAAAAGGACACGTAGACCTTAACATGCACAGCTTGTGCTGCACTTATTGTGTTAATTGTCACTGGCTTGTGGCAGGACTGCGGGCAGGTGCTTCCTTCTGGACTTCAATTTCCACATCTGCGTTCAAGAGGTGATTTCCCTGCTACCCGCTGTCTGTGTTTCTAACTGCAGATGTACGATCATACAAGGATCTGCTCTTCCTATGACTCACTCAGGCTGTTAGTTTGCAGCTTTCCTGGGACACAGATGAAATGTGGATGGGCTTCGACACCGTCTGTTCCTGTCCCCTCAGTCAGGATCAGTGTTCATCTGCTTGGCTCTTCTTTTCTATGGGTTCAAGGTTGACTGCCACCCTGCTCTACTGCAATTAGCACAGACATGAAAAGAGTTTTATAAAACTGTGAGCATAATGATCAAGGAAGGAGAGTCTCTTCACTGAATTCTCACTTGCCAAGTGAGAGGTCCCTGTTAAAATTCAAGCACAGTAAATCTTGGAAAAATAGGAGGGATTCTTGCTACGTTAAGTCCATAATAAGCTTGGAGAACACATTGTTCTGAGAACTGGTAGAGGCAGAAAATGCAAGACTTCAAAAGTACTATAGAATTAAAGGTCAGAGGGTGTCTGGTGCCTCCAGGATATTTACTGGGGTGATTTTTTTTTTTTTTTTATGGCAGTGCCCAGGTTCATAGACCTTAAATAATGGTGCCTGAATTTAAGCAGTATTGTTCTCAGGTCATAAAAAACATGATTGAGACCACCTAGCACATTTCAACGGGGGCCAAATAATTTCCTACAAGTAGCATTTTCTTACTGGGGCTATGTCTTTGGCTTTTGCTGGCTCAAAGATCTTAAAAAAGAACCTATACAGAAGGAATCGGTATAGGGGATTCACACTCAGCTCTCTTGAATGATGAGGGGGATACAAGTCTAAGAGTCTACAGGCAGGAGTGTGGGTGGATGGGAGTGTCTTCCAACCAGGTCACGAATTGTCACTCCACTCCTTAGTCAGGACGGACATCTCTCATTCATTAGGACACTCATTCTGGCAAAGTCAAGATATAATTCCCCAGTCCTCCTCAACACAGTGCTCCAAGCAGCTACTATCAAGTGAAACCTTCTTGCCATTCTTAGCATAGATGGATTTGTTCCAGTTTGGACAATACCATGTGGGAAAGAAGTCACCATCTAGAAGGTTCCTTGGCAAGCACAGACACAGGAAGGCCTGAGAAGTTGCCTTTCTCTACTGTAGGCATATTGGTCTAAGGAGCTGGGTGCCACAAGTGTAAGACAGTGGGTGTGGAAAAATACAGGTCCTCTTTTAACTCTCTGCCCCCAATCTCCACTGGCTCACTGGATGGCAATATGCTACCTCATGGGCATGCATCGTGCCGCCACTGTGTTTTATCATGTGTACCTTGAGTTCCTGGAGCTCAGGGCCACATCTTATTTCTATTTCTTTGACTACTTCTCCGTGATCTTGTGTACTCTAACACACAGGAAGGACTCAAGAAAATATTTATGGTCAGCAGAAGATTCATTCATTCAAGAAAGAAAGAATCAGGAGGGACCCCTCCTTCCTTCCTTCCTGTCTCCCACTGGGACTGTGCCTAGAGCTTTAACTACAAGAGCAGGGTTCTGGCTGTGAGGTGGCCCTGGGCACACACACCTGAGCAGCAGCTAATGACTTCATCCGTCTGCTGGAGACATTTTTCCTCCCCACACAGAGCCTTGTCATTAAACCCTTAATTGCGCCCGTGACAGCAGGAGCCCGAAGCCTCTGACCTGCCTCCTACCTGGGTTTAGAGCCCCATGAATTCTGAGAAGCTGAATTCTTGTGCCCAAGGATGTCTAGAACAGTGGCCCTGCTTTGGTGGCAAGGAAAGGAGGACCTGGGGTGCATGCTGGGCCAGCGCAGGGCAAGCAGCCGGAGAGAGGCCAGTTGCCAGGAGTGCGTGGGGCTCAGAGAGGTGGGAGATGGATTGGACTCAGGGCCATGGGAAGAGAGGGAAACTAAATGGCCCAGCTCCCCAGTCCCTTTCTGACTTAGAATGTGTTGCCTTTGAGGATGGCCTTTTGACATACGCTAATTATAAATTGTCCTTTGGTGCATTTTGAGAGTTCTAATAATTAGAATTTCTAATTCCAGTCCTCTGAGCTGCTCGCTGCAGCCTTATCCGGTGAGAGTAGCACTTGACTCACTTGCTTCCCTGTTCAAAGTCATCACAGAGGGCCTATATAGCCTGCACCTGCAGAAAGGGTCTAGATTTTGGGGTGGGAATGGAGACCTCCTTGCAACCCAGTACAAGTACTGCAGAAAACTTTTTTCTTAATGGTTTGTGCATTTTTAAAAAGGACGATTTTCAAGTCAAAACTAGAGGACAGATTGGTTGATGGAATAGGAAGAACCCTGGGCTCTGGTCCTAGCCTTCCAGAACCTTGTTCTGGGTCCCTGAGCTAGAGACACTTTGGGTCTCAGTTTCCTTGCCAAAGAACGAGAGAGAAATCAGACCTGTGATTGCCAAGGGCTCTCCCAGTCCTGAGATTCTTTGAATCTACCAAATGTGCTAATGGTGTATTCTGGGTCATCATATTGTGACTCTGCCAATTCTGGCTGCGTGACTCCATTTGCAAGTGATATGGTAACAAGATATTAAATAACTTTGTTCAAGGTCAGGGTAAGAGGCCAAGGCCTGCATGTTTTTCAACCCGACCACATTGTCTTGCATAGCCTCCCCTGGCCTTCATTTCTTTGTCTAAAGAATGGGAATGGTGATATCTGGGAGATGGTATTGGTGGTTGCTCCATTTTTTTTTTTTTTTTGTATTGGGGATGGAAACCAGGGGCATTTTAAGAATGGGCTACACCCCAGCCCTTTTTATTTTCTAATTTTGAGACAGGGTCTCCCTAAGTTGCTGAGAGTCTGGTTTAATTGTAGAGACTGGCCTCCAACTTTTGATCCTCCTGCCTCAGCCTCCCAAGTCAGTGGGATTACAGGTATGTGGCATTGTGCCTAGCCTGTCCATTCTGTGTGAAGTGTAAAGCACTAAGCTTGAAGGACCTCCTGGATTCTACTACAACCTTCCATGGATCCACTGGAAGAGGCACATACAGGATCTTCACTGCCTCATCCAGCACAGAGTCACAATCCCACAGCATCTTTAGGACTGTGGAGTAGTTTGGTGGCCAGGTCTGTGGTGGGGAGGTGAGGGGTATCCCAACTCCAATGCTAACTGAAGACATCCTGCCTTGCGCGGGACTCATGGGACTTTGATAGATGTTTCCTCCATCCTGAGAAGCCACTGGACACCTACCCCTCCTTCTTGTCTGCTTTGTGAGAGAGAGTGGGCTTGGCCTGGTGGGTCCATGGTGCAGACGCTCCTGTTACCTCATTCACAGATTGGGTTGGGGGACAAGACCAGACCGTCAATAAGTAGAGGAGTCAGGACAAGGACTGAAGCTTACAGCTCCCAGGAACAGCGGAGCAGGCCCCAGCTCCCATGGTCCACACCGCCCATCCCTCTGGACACTACTGCTTTCATGCCTTCAGCCCCCAGGCCTCTCCCATCAGGGCTCGGTGCCCCTTGCCCCCAGGGTCTTAAGCCCTAGAACTTAAAAGGAGAATGTCGTGTTGGAGGAGCCTTGCTGGTTATCTGGTGCAAGTGTCTGAGCTTGCTGACGATGAAACTAAGTGACCAAGTAGTTGCAAGGCCATGTAGCTTTTTAACACGGTCCTGGATGGAACCAGCAGCTCTCCTAACTGGGACCCAGCTTTTTCCTATACCCTCTTGCACTTTTCCCCTTGAAATTCCCTGAGGGAGTCACACACAAGTGAGAGAGGGATCCAGCCTTCTGCTTTGTTTGGCTGGCCCAGGCTTTAAAACCAACCCACCAACAAGCAAACCTCCAGATGGGATGCAGGCACACCCCCTGGGGGAGGTCACCGGACTGCCAGGACTGTGCCATCAAACAGGATGGGGGCAGTGGCGCTTAAACAATAAACATGTATTGTCTTGCAGTTCTGACAGCTGGAAGTCCATGATGGGGGGGTAGGCAGGGTTCTTCTGAGGTCCTTGGCTTGCAGGTGGCCATCTTCTCTCTGTGTCTTCTCGTGGTCTTCTTTCTGCTTGTGTTTCTCTCCTAATCTCCTCTTCTTGTAAGGACACTGGTCGTGTTAGATTAGGACCCTCCTGGTGGCCTCCTTTTAACTGAATCACCTCTGAAAGGTCCTGTCTCCAAACGCAGTCCCATTCCGAGGTCCTGGGGGAGGACGGTCCAGCCTGGACCATGCTCTCTTGTGTTGCCTGGTGTCTGCTGCACGCAGTGGGCTGTGGGTTGGGCCCCTGAGGACCTCTGTAGTTTTGCCCTTGTCTTCTGTTGGAAGCTCTGGTAAAGGATCAGGATTGTGCTGAGCAGGCAACGTGAGAGCGTGAAATGAGGGTTCACAGGGACGAAGGATGTGGAGGGGCTGCCCGTGCTCACCCCACCTGTTCCTTGGCTGCAGCGAGGACTGGCTCTGGAAGGACTGAGCCCATTCAGGACCCCGTTGGGGCCTAGGAGGGATCTGGCAGTACTTCTAGGGAGAGTAGCTGATTAAAATAATTTTATTAACAGGCCCTCAAAGACACTTATTTATAGCCACGGCAACACGTTATTAAGGATTTAATTTGGATCAGGACTCTGGGAATCTTATTTTTAGGCCCAGAGGTGAGCCCAGCAGGCAAGTGACCAGGAGGTCTCTGGTGGCCATGTGTTCATTCTGTGGAACCCGAGAATCTCAAGGTCGGAAGAAATTGGAAAGGTCATAACAACTCAACCTTCCACCTGATGCATTTATTGTTGCTCCAGAGCCCCACTGAGGGACCATCCAGCCCTCTTAAGTGCCTCCGGTGCCAGGAGTCCGTTTCCTCCCAAGGAGGACCCCCATCCTGGGAAGGGCAGGTCCTAGGGAAGAGCAGGAGGCCATTTTACCTTTCTTATTCCTCACCTGCTGTTTTGGGTGCACCACGGGGAGGGACAGAATGGGCTAATTGCTGAGCAGCTCCCTGTCCCTCAAATCCGTGGCCAGTGCTCTTGGCCGTCACTGCCCCAGGCAGAGGCCCCATTTGTCCTCCCGGGAGGTGGCCGCAGGAGCCTCCACCACCCTGCATCTTGAGGGATGCGAATGCTCAGTTCTGGGTCCCGTGTCTCCTCCAGTGGCTGTCTCCCGGGGAAAGCTGTAATTCTGGGTGTAGATGGAACTGAGCCCGTTGAAGTCCACTGTCCTTTGTTGAGGCCTTTGGGGAAAACAGGCTGCGTGTAAAGGGGGCTGCTCAGCACGCACCTGCACTCCAGGGTCTGGGAGAGAATGATGGAGGCTGGGTGTTGAGGGAGGGGATTTGCCCAAGGGAGGGGCAGCGCCAGGCCCAACAGGGACCCCACATAGGCTACAGCAAGTAAGCCAGAGCACCGTGATGCCAAATGAGCATTTGGGATTTGTTTTCTGACCTCTCTCTGCCCAGCTTGGTATGGGGGACGTCTCTTCAGCCCAGGCTGTGAGTGCCTGACCAGCCGGAGATAGGGGTGCATCTGTGCACACATCATATGTGATGTGTATGACATGTGATTAGTGTGTGCATGCAGGAGTGTATGACGTCACTTGTGCTGTGTTGGTGCTCATTGTGCATGTGTGTGGGGTGCGTATTATGTGTTGCATGGGGTGTTGCATGTATGCAGTGTGTTGTGTGTACATATGTGGTGCTTGTGTAATGTTTGTGGGTGTGTATGGCACATGTTGTGTGTGTAGTATGTGTTGTTGTGTGTGTGTGCTGTATATGGTATATATGTGTGTGGACAGTGTGTTATGAAGTGTGGAGTATGTGTTGTATGTGTATGTGGTATTTGTGCAGTGAGTGTGTTGTATGTATAACGTAGTGTACAATATAGAAGTGACATGTATGTGTATATGTATGCTTGGATTGTGCATTGTGTGTATGCATGTAACTGTGTGTGCTGTGTGGGATGTGTGTGATATGTATAGTATGTGTGTGTGATGTGCATAAATGAAGTGTGAATGTGTTGTGGCGTGTGCTATATGGTATGGGGGTTGTGCCTGATGTGTGTGGAGTGTGTGTTGTGTGTACGTGCATGGTGTATGTGTTATATGTGTGTGGGGTTGTATATGTGGAGTGTGTTGTGTGTATGCATATGGTGTCTGTGTAGTGCTCATGCTGTGTATGTGTGTGTGTGTGCTGGATGTGTGGTATGTGTGTGTGTGTGGACTGTGTATTATACATGTGTATCTATGGACAAGCCAGGAGTGCCTATCTGGGGGCAGGAAAGCCCTGTGGCCACCTCAGTTGACACCTTAGTGTCCTCCCCTCCTCAGCTGGCCCAGCTGTAATTAGATTACTTCAAGGAAAAAAGTCAGAGAACCCAAATTTTGGGACAAAATGCATGTCTAGAAATTGTGCTTCTCAGAGCATAGCTTTTGGTGGTGACTCTCCTGGAGAAACCCTGGTCACTTTAAACCAGATGAGAGTCCGCAAGTTAGACTCTAGCCAGCGCGAGGGCCTGTGGACAGGCCTGGAGGGGTGATTGGCTCCCTCCTGCAGTTTGATCAAGATCTCAGGAGAGTGGCTTCTTTCCACTCTTGGGCCCGACCTGCAGCTAAACATACGATGGAGGAAGGTTTCTTTTTCTTCTTCATCAGAGAGTGCCCCCTGAGAGCTGGAGGTGGAGGACACTCCTACCCTGAGACTTAGTCCCTAGACAGCTCCCGGGCGCAGGCCAGGAGGTGGGCTTTTGTCTGGGGGGCAGCTCCTGTGCCACCCGCCTTTCCTCCAGACGAGGCCCCACCTGGCCTAATCTTCCATTTGCTGCACCTGCCAGCAGCTTCGGTGTGGTGATTCCGGGTGTCACCTACTTAGTCAGCTGCGCCAAAATTGTTGCTGAGGGCAGGGACGAGGTCCATGTCCTGCTTCTCTGTTCCCATGGCAGAGTGTCGGGAGTCCAGAGTCACCTATGCGGAACATGGATATGTTTCCATTTCCAAGGCCCTTCCCAGAATTGGCACAGGGAACAGAGAATTCCACCTGCTTCTCTTTCTGGATCACTCTAGTTATCGACCAGGGTTAAAGACCGCGTGCTGAGGTTTCTGCTGCTGCCCCAAATTCCTACATCCCTCCAAAAAAGGTCAGAGAGCAGGAAACCAGAGGAGGCATCTGACCTTTCTTCCTTGCTCATCACAGCTGATGAGGTTGACAGATTGTGGCAGCATCCTGAGGCCTTCATCTGCTATTAGCTGATTAAAATTTTGAAAACAAATTGGTATCCCTGGGAAAACCTTTTTCTTGCTGCAGCTGGGGAAAGAGTAAGGCGATATTGGCTACCTCCTGTTTTCTGTGGCCCTATTTTTGGCTTCGGATCCATTGTGAATTACTCTCCTTCCCTCATCATTGGGAAAATGCATTAACAAATTAAAATTCGCTCCCAAGTCAGAATGACTTTGGCTTCAGGGTTCTGAAAGACCTGAGGTCCCCAGACCATTGCCTTATGGGTTTAGAGGGAGCCACAGCCATTATCAAATCTCTTGCTCCTTGCTGAGGCAGCAAAGTGCTGGGGTTTCACAGCTTGGTCAAGCCTTGTGCTAGACTAGGGCGAAGCCTCTGAAGGCCTGATGGGTTTCTGAATGCCTTTGTGCCCCTCCCCTCATGGGCTTGTCCCCATCGGTTTCTTAGGCAGCTGTCAGCAAGTTCACACACTCTCGGGAACTTCTTCCTGACCTCCAGTCAACTTGTCCTGAGCCCTTAGTCCTCATTGGTGACTCATATTCAGGGGCCCTTCACAAAATAGATTTCTTTTTTTTTTTTTTAATTTTTATTGTTGGTTGTTCAAAACATTACATAGTTCTTGACATATCGTGTTTCACACTTTGATTCAAGTGGGTTATGAACTCCCATTTTACCCCGTATACAGATTGCAGAATCGCATCGGTTGCACATCCACTGATTTACATATTGCCATACTAGTGTCTGTTGTATTCTGCTGCCTTTCCTATCCTCTACTATCCCCCCTCCCCTCCCCTCCCCTCCCCTTTTCTCTCTCTACCCCATCTACTGTAATTCATTTCTCCCCCTTGTTTTTTTTCCCTTTCCCCCTCACTTCCTCTTGTATGTAATTTTGTATAACCCTGAGGGTCTCCTTCCATTTCCATGCAATTTCCCTTCTCTCTCCCTTTCCCTCCCACCTCTCATCCCTGTTTAATGTTCATCTTCTTCTCATGCTCTTCGTCCCTACTCTGTTCTTAGTTACTCTCCTTATATCAAAGAAGACATTTGGCATTTGTTTTTTAGGGATTGGCTAGCTTCACTTAGCATAATCTGCTCTAATGCCATCCATTTCCCTCCAAATTCTATGATTTTGTCATTTTTTAATGCAGAGTAATACTCCATTGTGTATAAATGCCACATTTTTTTTTATCCATTCGTCTATTGAAGGGCATCTAGGTTGGTTCCACAGTCTTGCCATTGTGAATTGTGCTGCTATGAACATCGATGTAGCAGTGTCCCTGTAGTATGCTCTTTTTAAGTCTTTAGGGAATAGACCGAGAAGGGGAATAGCTGGGTCAAATGGTGGTTCCATTCCCAGCTTTCCAAGAAATCTCCATACTGCTTTCCAAATTGGCCGCACCAATTTGCAGTCCCACCAGCAATGTACAAGTGTACCCTTTTCCCCACATCCTTGCCAGCACTTGTTGTTGTTTGACTTCATAATGGCTGCCAATCTTACTGGAGTGAGACGGTATCTTAGGGTGGTTTTGATTTGCATTTCTCTGACTGCTAGAGATGGTGAGCATTTTTTTATGTACTTGGTGATTGATTGAATGTCCTCCTCTGATAAGTGTCTGTTCAGGTCCTTGGCCCATTTGTTGATTGGGTTATTTTTTTTCTTATTGTTTAAGTTTTTGAGTTCTTTGTATACTCTGGATATTAGGGCTCTATCTGAAGTGTGAGGACTAAAGATTTGTTCCCAGGATGTAGGCTCCTTATTTATCTCTCTTATGGTTTCTTTTGCTGAGAAAAAACTTTTTAGTTTGAGTAAGTCCCATTTGTTGATTCTAGTTATTAACTCTTGTGCTATGGGTGTCCTATTGAGGAATTTGGAGCCCGACCCCACAGTATGTAGATCGCAGCCAACTTTTTCTTCTATCAGACGCCATGACTCTGATTTGATATCAAACTCCTTGATCCATTTTGAGTTAACTTTTGTGCATGGCAAGAGAAAGGGATTCAGTTTCATTTTGTTGCATATGATTTCCAGTTTTCCCAGCACCATTTGTTGAAGATGTTATCCTTCCTCCATTGCATGCTTTTAGCCCTTTTATCAAATATAAGATAGTTGTAATTTTGTGGATTGGTTTCTGTGTCCTCTGTTCTGTACCATTGGTCCACCCACCTGTTTTGGTACCAGTACCATGCTGTTTTTGTTACTATTGCTGTGTAGTATAGTTTGAAGTCTGGTATTGCTATACCGCCTGATTCACACTTCCTGCTTAGAGTTGTTTTTGCTATTCTGGGTCTTTTATTTTTCCATATGAATTTCATGATTGCTTTGTCTATTTCTACAAGAAATGCCGTTGGGATTTTGATTGGCATTGCATTAAACCTATAGAGAACTTTTGGTAATATCGCCATTTTGATGATGTTAGTTCTGCCTATCCATGAACAGGGTATATTTTTCCATCTTCTAAGATCTTCTTCGATTTCTCTCCTTAGGGTTCTGTAGTTTTCATTGTATAAGTCTTTCACCTCTTTTGTTAGGTTGATTCCCAAGTATTTTATTTTTTTTTTGAGGATATTGTGAATGGAGTGGTTGTCCTCATTTCCATTTCAGAGGATTTGTCGCTGATATTGACAAACACTGTCTGAAGCAGCCACCAACAGGCTGTGTAACCCTCAGGTGCCCGGGAGAGCTGTCCAGGGTGGCATCAGCTTTCTACTGTCAAGTCAGAGGTACATCCTGACCAGAAACCCTCCTTCTCAAAGCCACTGGATGGGGAGACCTCTGATCTATATGGATTGGGGGTCCGGTTGGCCTGTGGGCCTGCTGCATGCTTAGATGTCTAAACCGAGGAGAATCAGGGTTCCTCAGGGCAGTGGGTGGGGAGAGCATGGGGATGGCATCTCCATGGTGAGCAAGAAATCTGTGCAGGCCTGTGAATTCCAGTTCCTCAACTTGAAGGTACTTGGGACAGAGGAGTTGGGGGAGGCATGCGGATGGCCAAGGGTTTGGCTTCCCGATTTGGCAGAATGGACCGTTTTCTGCTCTGCTTTTGTGGTGAGCCTCTGTCCTGATGCAGAAGAGTAGAAGCCAGTAGGTAGAGATCGGATTGGAGTAAGCTCCTTGTTGGTAGTAAGAAGTGTGGGAAGCTTCTTGGGGGCACATAGCACGTGCCTGACATTGTACTGCCCTCCATCACACCTGTGAGGCTCTGGGTGTGTCTGCTAGGCCTGCTCAGCAAGGTACAGTGGACAGGGTGTCTGGCACAATGGAAACAGACTGTCTCTTAGTCCTGGAGGCCGGAAGTCTGAGATCCAAGTGCAGGTAGAATAAGTTCACTCTGAGGAATGCTGGGAAGGGTCTGTTTGGTATAGTCCTTTGGTATATTCTATGTCTTTATATCCTCTCCTTCTGTAAGCGTCTTTGTCCTTATTTCCTCTTCTTATAAGGACACCAGTCATATTGAGGTCATTAGAGCCCATCCTAATGACCTCATTTGATCTTATCAGTTATCAATCTTTGAAAATCTTACTTCCAAATATAGTCACATTCTGAGGTGCTGGGGTGGGTGGGGATCAGGTTTCAACGTAAATGTGTCAGGGATGACATAAGACAGTCCAGCATAGGTACAGAGAGGCTGAGTATCTTGTCCATGCAGCTACAGGACATAGAAGTCTGGCCTGGTATGTCGAAGGCTCCTACCTGTCATCCCAGTGACTCAGGAGACTGAGGCAGAAGGATCACACAAATTTGAGGTCAGCATCAACAATTTAGTGAGACCCTGACCAACTTAGCATGACTCTGTCTCAAAATAAAAATAAAATAAAAGGATTGGAGCTGTGGCTCAGTGGTAAAGAGCTCTCAGGTTCAATCCCCAGGACCCGGAGCGGGTGGGGGGAGAAGAAGATAAGTCAGGCTGTCTGGCTCCAACATTCCTTGGTTATGAAGATAATAGGGAGGGGGAGAAAGAAGAAAGGGAGAAGAAAAAATGCCAAAGTCGGGGTATGCAAATTGTAGTCTGTCTAAAATGTTTATATGAATTAAATTAATGAGCCCTTTGAAAAAGAAAAAAATACATAATTGTGTTATTCAGAGCATAATCACTTGAAATGTAAACTTGTTCGTTCCTGGTGGACTGCCAGGATGCAATCTGGTCACGGGACAGAAGTTTAAACTCGATGGTCCATGTCATCTTTTCCCTGTTCCACGAGCACATCTTTGCAGGGGTAGCTCCAAGGTCAAAATTCCAGGCCCTTGTGAATGTAGAGTTGGCGGAGGAGCCTCCCAAGGCTCTCTGGAACTTCTGGAGCCTTTCTGGAACTTCCAGACTCCCCACTCCTGGTCTCTGTGACCTCTGTCCTCTGGAACTCCCCTTGACTTTGCCAGGCAGCAGCAGAGAACTGTGAGGAGGTTCCAGCACCTCCAGCCCCTTTCCCTGTGGGCGTGTGAAGTCCTTGGTGTAAAAGGTGACCTTTATGGGCTCAGCTCCAAATGTCCCTGCAACTCTAATGCAGTGACTGGAGTTCTGCCACTGGATCCTATGGTGGAGTCTTGAGTCAAACTAGATTGCTATGTCTGGGGCCCTGTTGGGTCACCCCCATTGACACTCTGGAATCCTGTGGCACCTTCTAATTGCCCAGTATCGCGTCTGCTGAATGCTGCTCTTTCAACAGGATTGCAGATGTCTGCTTTGGAGCTAGACTTCCCAGCATGAAAAAATGCAGTCAACAGAGAGGTTGATTAAAATGTTGTTGTTTGGTCTGAAGTTTGTCCTGCCAACAGTGTGGCAATGCAGCCATGAATTAAGAGGAAAATGGACATGCTCACTGAGTTGAAGCCTTGGAGAAGCATCTGGAACATAACATTTTTTTTTTTTTTTTTAAAGATGAATATC
This sequence comes from Callospermophilus lateralis, assembly GCF_048772815.1. Taxonomy (NCBI): domain Eukaryota; kingdom Metazoa; phylum Chordata; class Mammalia; order Rodentia; family Sciuridae; genus Callospermophilus; species Callospermophilus lateralis. The sequence continues at coordinate 48,790,124 of NC_135319.1, read as the reverse complement.
CAAGGCCAAGAGCTAAGGGAGGTGATGGTACATGTCAAATAGAGGTGTCAATGGGTTTGTATCTCGGTGCCCTTCCCAGTCTGGCCTGGAGGTCACCCTGAGATCATGTGACAGGCTCTGTGCCCCTCACCTGGATTTTCGTGGGTTCTATCTTATTTTTTTCCTTTTCTCTTTTTCTTTTTTTCCATTTTCTCTCCCTCCCCTCCCTCTCTCTCTCTCTCTCTCTCTCTCTCTCTCTCTCTCTCTCTCTCTCTCTTGTTCCTGAGGATTGAACCCAAGGGTACTTTACCACAGAGCCACATCCCCAGCTTCCTGTCTTCTTTTTATAACTTCTGAGTTAGGGTCTTGTTGTTTAGGGCCTCTCTGAATTGCTGATACTGGCCTTGGACTTGCGATCCTCCTGCCTCAGCCTCCGAGTTGCTGGGATCACAGGCGTGCACCACTGTGCCCAGCTCCTTCTTCCTTTTCTTAAGTGCTGTCTCTGTGCTTTAGGCTTTCCATTCTCCAGAGCTTCTAATCGAGGTGACAACTTGCAACCCTCCTGGGTGGCATCATTCCCAGCGGCATCATAGGCAGGTCCCCAGTTCTGTGAGTGGCATCAAAGCATACAAAAATCTCTGGCACCAAAGAGATTTTTTTTCCACTTGAATTGGCCCCTCTCTCTTTCCTTTCTGGATCTCATATCTTCCTAGTGCTAGATTTAGCACAATAGGTGCTATGCAGTAGGCTGTTAATGCATGCTTGCTGGACCAGTGAGTGGGTGAGCTCATAGGAGCTTTCTGAGAGGTAGGTAGGTGACCTCAGTCTCCCTTCAGAGCTGAAGTAACAGGTGCAGAGAGCCTGGTAGCCTCTCCAGCATGATGCTTGATACCTGGCAGATGACGCAGACCCGGGCTCTCATTGCACAATGTGCCCAGCTCAAGAGGACCACAGTGAGACCAGTCATTCCCTTGCCTATGGGGAACTTACTTTCTAGTTGGGAGGAGCCAAGAGAAAAGGGAGGAGGGAGAGGAGCACCTGCTGGCAGCATGAGGAGCTGGAGTGAGGGCGGCAAGGATAGGACAGGCAAGTGTGGTCAGGGATGGGCAGGTGCCCCCCTGGCTGCGTGGCCTCCCTTTGCACCTTTAGCAGCTCGGGCTGCTCCTGCCAGGGGCGTGTCCTTGCTGGACTTCCCACACCCTGCCCGCTGAGCCCCTTCCAGGAGCACCTTCTTGAGATGATCCTGTTCCCTGCTGGGTTGGATTCCTCCCACGAATGTCTCCATAGGCTGTGCTGGAATGTGGACGGCCCAGCTCCCAGAGGCACCAGACCACAGAGTGGGCAGTGCCCCTGTGGCTATTCCACAGAGTGACCTGGCTGTGGGATGGACCTGGGCATCTGGCTTGGCCTGGTCCACCCTCTTTATATATTTTCTGAGATCAGAGGATATTCCTAGGAAGGGCCTTCTCCAGCGCCATTTGTTTTTGTTTTACATTGGGGAAGGTGCCAACACTAGTTAGATGCCTGTCGTATGCTAGGAGCTAACAAGGTGCTTTGTGTATGTTTATCTTATTAATTCTCCTCCTAGGGCTCTGAAGCTGGCACTCTGTTACCCCACTTTCCAGACGGGCAAGCTGAGGTTCAGTATGTGTAAGTGGTTCCTCCAGGGTGGGCTCAACTAGTTAGTGGCAGCGTCCGGACTCAGTAGGTCAACTGGAAAGTCCCAAGAATTTCCATATTACCACAATGCTGTCTAAGACCTGGAAAGGCCAAGCAGCCCAGAGATGGAGGTGCCCACCTGGAGCCAGAAGGGAGGTCCTGCAAAAGTGCCTTCCCATGTGGATCCCACTGCCTCAGAGCTGCAGATGGACTGGTGCCCCTGGGCCCAGGGCTGGCAGCTTGGCATGTAGCTGAATCTCCAGCCCTCTGAGCCCTTCCCTAAGCCCAGAAAAAGCTGAACACTTTGCTGTTGACTCTTCTAGAAACCACTGTGGCCAAGGACCCTGGCATATCCTGTCTTCCTGCTGCTCTGATCAGCATGAGATTGTGTGTTTAGTCCCTGAGTAGATGGCAGGAGAGTCCCAGGCCTGGCCTTCTCAACACTCAATTCTGAATTGCTTATGTGTGCACACGTTTTATTTCAGGGGAAAGCTTAAGTCTGTCTTGGGTGCAGACTTTGTGCTTGATCCCTCTGTTCTCTATACCAGTAGATTTACACACAATCACAGTTCTGTGTAGGAAATGGGCAATTGGCCATCTCAGCCCCTGGAGCTAATAGAGGGAAGCAGTGGATTTGAGGAAACAAGATAAGCAACAAATTAGAAACTTTCTACCTAACTCTATGATATAATTTCCTTCAGATTTATCTCAATTCTGTTTAACTCAGACCACTGTCAGAATGGCTTTTCCCTTCTCATCCTCACACCCATCTGGGTTGGCTGTCAAGGGCACGGGGATCCTGAAGTACTGAAGAGAGTTTGTCTTGGAAGGCAGGGAGCCTGGCTCCTCATTCTGGCCCTGCCTCTCATGGGCTGTATGACTTGGACCTACTCTCTTAACCTCTCTGCGCCTTGGCAGCCTCATGTCTCATATGGAAATTCAGTCGTGATACTTTAAGAGATAGTACCAGTGCCAGACCCGAGATTATTTCAAGATGCAAGTCTCTGGCATGCTGAGCGTGACTCCGGTTCACTGCTTCCTTGTTAGTAAGACGCTGCATCTTTTTGACTTTTTTTTTTTTTCCTTTTTTAATTGAAGACACTAAGGCTTCAAATGAAATTAGGAAGCCTTCTTTCTGACTGCAGCGTGTCCTTCAAGGATCGTGGCTCCATCTGCCTCTCTGTGCACTAATGACTTCAAGAAAGGGGAAGGGAGCTGCCTGGGAGAAAATAGAATCATTTATTTGGAAAGGTCTCCCACCCCCCAACTTTCCAAGGGCTCACAGGTGAAGCATGAAGCATGTGGCTTGATCTTCTCAGAACCCTCGAGAGAGAAACAAGGCTCAGTCACCCCCAGGTCCCAAGGAGGAACTCAGCACCCAGAGGGGTCAAGCTGTTTCCACAAGCCATGAGCCACTGGATGGCAACCTCTGGACCAGAATGCAGGGGTTTTGACTCCTGATCTCGAGCTTCTCAAACCTGAACGTGCAGGAGGGTCTCTGAAGGCTCTTGTGAATTGTGGGTGCAGGAGATCTGGGGTGAGGCTCGATACTCTGTACTTCTGACAAAGGACTGGTGATGAGCCCAGCGCCTCTTGCTGGGGCTTGTACCTGGAGTGTCATGGGGCTCCATACATCCAGGAGGCTGGGGTCTTGGCAGCTTGGTCTGGGAAGGGCAGAGCTCTCTACCCTGAGGGAAACCTGTCTCCCCTCAATGATTGATTTTCATGCCCCCCGTCTTCTTTTCTGAGTTTGCTTTCCCTGGAACCCCTAGGATCCAGACTGCCCCCTCCTGGCCTCGCCAGCCCATCTTCTCTGATTTCATCCTTAAATGACACAGTCGGTTGTGCAGAGGCCCCGCAGTCCCCAAGCCTGCTGCTCTGGGCTCCTGTTCCTGTTCCACGGAGAGTCGACTGCTTGAGTTAGCGCTCCTGAGCAGCCAGCCACCCTGAGTGCTAACCTAATTGATATTTTTAGAGCAGGCTCCATCCGTTACTTACCTCGCAGAGCCGCTCCTTGCTGCTCATCCGGGAGATGCCACCAAAGAGTGTTCTTCCTCAGGCCTGTGCCCCTCCTCTACTCTGTGGTCCTGTCTCCCATGAAGTCGGAGTCCTTTTCCTCGGCACTGAGCATGGACAGTCTCTCCACCCACTTTTGTAGGTCTGGGGGGAAACAGAGGCCCAGAGTGGGTGCCGGGTGAGGCTGAGAAGCAGGTCTCTCAAGCACTTAACCTCCCTGCTGGGCTGGGGAGATGTCAAGAAACTGGGGTCTCTGTCCAGGCCACGCAGGGCTGGGCACTCTCTGAGCCACAGTTTGGCAAGGTGGTCTGAAGGGAAGCCAGGTGACCCGTGTGAACCCTCAGGTAGAAGTGAGCTCCTGGCTGTGTTTTTTATTTATGTCATTCAGCCAGAGAACCATACTCTAGAGCATGGGGCCGAGGCCACTTTAGCCAGTGGTTTCTGCCACGCCCTCCCCGGCCCAGGGAGACCTTCTGACTACAGCCCAGGCAAGTGGCCAGAACGACTTGGGTTGAGTTTCATCATGGTTTCTCCCACCTCTGGCCGAGGTGTTAATGAGCTGCCCTCTGCCAGGAGGCCTGAGAGAGGCAGCAGCAGTCCTTAGGCCACCCGCGGGAGAAGGGCTCTCTGGGCAGGGTGAGGGGGAGCTTCTGGGCCATCTTTACCACCCTGTGCCTGGGGCCCCGGGACCCAGGGAAGTGACCACTCCACTGACTGACCTTGAGCACCAGATGTGCTCCTGGCCCCAGGCCGATGTGTGGACATTAAAGGGCTCTGGGGAGCCACCAAGACACAGTTCCTTTCTCTGGGACCTCTTTCTGGAAAAGCATGCCGTGTCTGTGTGTTAGGAAATAGCAGAGCATGGTGCGTACCCTAGAGCACGAGCCGTGCTTGTTTCTGCGCTGGCCTGTGTGTGCACGTGTGCGTAGGCATGTATTGTTCCCATGAGTCTGTGGCATACGGAGGTGTGTGTGTGAGAGCATGTGTGTTTACATGTCTCTGGGATACGTGCTTGTGCGTCTGAGTGCACATTTGTGTGCATGTGAGTAAATGTATCTGAGAGTGTGTTTATGGGTCTCTGTGCACACGTGTTTAGGCATGTGTGTGCATATGTATGATGTGTGTTTGCGTGTCCGTGTGTATGGATGTATGTTTATGTGGACACGTGTGCACACGTGTAGGTGTGTCAACATGTTTATATGTGCATGCCTGTGTTTATGTATGTGCTTACAAGTGTGCATATATGTGCCTATGCCAGCGTGTGTCTGTCTGCTTGTGTGTAGCTGTGTTTCTGTGAGTGTGCCTGCGTGTGTGTGCATGTGTCTGTGTGAATGTATCTGTGAGTGCTGTGCTTGATGCCGGGCTATCTGAAGTTCCCCCCTCAGTGCTGGGCTGCAGGCCCAGACTGCAAGCTGCTCTGGGGTCTGGCCTCCCTAACTTGGATGGGAGGCAGGACAGGACACATTACTGGTGGAGTGTTTCTGCTCAAGTCTACCTGAATGTCCCTCATGCAGAGGGCACTGGGTGGGACTCATGGGGGAAAGGAAAGGAAGATGAAGCCAACAGGTGGGCTCCAGTTCCTGCTGTGAGCCCTGGGCCCATGCCAGGTGCACGGCAGCCTCTGACTCGGGCCAGGCCGGTGTGGTGCAGGGGCGAGCCTTACAGGTGCTGCACTGAGGGCGGGTGGAGGCAGGAGGTACAGGCCTGCTGGTCTGGCTCTGAGCCAAAGGCAGAACAGCCCCTGGAAGTTGACAAGCAGTGGACAGTGGATCTTCCATTGCTGAGTAAGCTGAGCCCCCACCCTCCAACGAAGCTCCTTCCACCTAAAGCTGCACTAAACTGAGAACCAGGACCTGGTCTGGTCCTGACTATGCCCTTGCTGTGGGACCTTGAGAACAGCCACTTGACCTTGCTTCCCTACCTGTTCAATGAAGACCTCGGGTCATCTCCTCCCCTTACCATCCGATTCTGCAGGGGAATATGACAGCCCACTAATGCAGGCTGGGACAGTGTACCTATAGAAGTGTAAGTGGGGTGCTCTGAGGAGGAGCTGGAGAAGGTGGAGCTAGAGAAGGTGGAGCTGGAGAAGGTGGAGCTGGAGAAGTCTAGGAAGCATTCTGGAGCTTGGCCTTCAAGGATGGCTGGAGGAGGGGAGGCAGAGAAAACTCAAGAGGAACCTGTGAAGCAGAAGAGTGCTACACACTTTCACAAGCATTCATTTAACACTCACTGCGGAGCAGGAGCTGTTCTAAGATAGGTGTTAGCAAACCGTAGGCTGCAGGGCCAATCTGGCCCACTGCCTGATTTTATAAATAAAGCTTTATTGGAACATCCAGGCAGTTGGCCTTTGATGGTGCCTCCTAAGCTCTCCACCGCTCTTGGAGTCAACACCAATATATTAGCCGGGTGTTGCTCCCCTGGGCTTCTCCATCAGCATCCCCTGGTTTAGTTTACTGGTCAGTGTCACAGTTGTCACACACTATGGTCTGGGTCCTAACTGCCTGCTGTCCGTGATCAGCGCTTGGAGGGCCTGGCCCTGGGTGTCTGCAGCAGTGTGTACTGGCCTCGTGAGAATGGCTTCTGGGAAACTCAAGGGATTCTGGGCCCACACTACTGTCCGGAAGGGGCTAACGCAAAGCTCGTGTCCAGGGGGGCTTCCCTAAGGGCAGAGGGTTAAGTCGAGGAGGAGCTGGAGATTGCAGCAGAGGCTCTGAACGCCCTGCCCACGTTCCCGCCCTCTCCATGCCTGCCCCACTCAGCTTCTCCTCCCCTAGCCAGTGGGAGCCAGGAAGATGGAAGCACGGAGAATAAATGCCCAGTTCCCACCCCTCTGAGGCTGCCCGTGGGACTTTCTGTGAGGGTGGCAGTGTTCTGTAGCTGTGTGGCTCAGTATGGTAGTCACCAGACACGCAGGGCTACTGAGCTCTGGAGCTGTGGTGAGTGTGACCGGGGATGTGACTTGTTCAGCAGTTTGCGTGTCCCTGGCAGATGGAGCTGGTGCCTGCCAGGCTGAACAGGGCAGTTCTACCCTGTCTCCCAGAGGTTTGGGGTGAGTTTGAGCCTGAGTTGTCAGCAGGGGTGTCCTGACCCTTGCCAAGCCCTGTGTGGCCTCCTTGCATTTCATTTTTGCTTTCTACTCCCCTGCTGTTTCCTCCTTAAGATTTCCACCCAGCGAGACCATTTATTCAACTCGTATGGAATTTCCATTTTTGAGGTTTTAAAAAAACAAATGGTTGGATACCACTACTTTCATATGATTCAATTTGCTTTGAGATCCTCACCACATATCTTCATCTAGTGGGACCCCAAGTTTCTTAAGTATTGAGATTTATATGTGTTCTTGTGTTCAAGTTGTGGGAGGGTAGTTGAAATCTACCTGGGTTCTAATCCCAGCTCTGCCTCCATGTGGCTGTGTGGCCTTGGCAACCACTAAACCTCTCTGTGCCTCAGTCCTCAGGGAAGAGAATCCTTCCTGTAACCATGGCCTGGTACCTACCCTACCTGCCTTGAAGAATGAGTGGAAGGAACCAAGGAGCTCATAGATGGGACTATTAGTTATAGAACCTGGCATAATGAGGATGTAAGGTGCCCATGTGCATAGACTTCCAGGGGTGTAGTCCCCACTGTACTCGCTCCCAGGTAGTGATGGCTACTCATGGCTGATGGAATCCAGACAGTGAACTTCTCACGGGAGCACCAGGATGAGAGTACCTCAGGTTGTCTTTGCTCGATGGAGTCTTTTTTTGGCAGAGGGAAATTAACAGCGAGCTGGGGCTCCCACCTAGGAATTCTGGGAGGACTCACCTGAGCTGCTGTCCCAGCTGAGTGAGGTCTTTGGGGATGGCTGCTGGGGCTTCACATTTGTTTCCCTCATCCACAAAAAGGCAGCAGACAGCTTATCAAGGTGGGGATTGTGAGGTTTTTCACACGGAGCCTTTTTCCCCGGGATGAAACCAAACAGGCCAGGGCCATTGCCCACACAGGCCTTCCCATGTTCCAGAACTTCCTAGGGACTTGCTTCTTTATCTCAGACAGGCCTTTCCAGAAGTTCAGGGCCCCAGAACGTCCACGCTGGAGGGAGGCTGACCCTAGGCAAGCAGCTCAGGCTGAGAAGTCCAATGGAAGGAGACCAAGTCCACACGGAGCTGGTTGTAAAGGTGTCAGTAGGAATCAAACATTAAGTAGGAAGCAGAGAGGTGACCCAGAGACTGAGGACAGCAGGAGGCTGCTAGCATTCCCAGGACTGAGGGAGGGAGAAGGGCAGAGCTGGTTTCCCAGCTTCCACCCTTGGTGGAAGCTGGAACTTTGGATGGCCTGCTGGGTGAGTCAGGGCCTGAGGAAAGGACTTCGGGGAGAGCAGGACTCTCAGAGGTGATAGAGCCACCTTCACCTACTGTGAAGATTTACTGTGCACCTACTGTGTGCAGATGTACTGATGGTTGAGGATATAGCACTGACCAAGTTAGATATGTCCTTGCTGTCATGGAGGTGGAGACAGAATCAGGGAATAAACCAGGGGACGGATGCATGAACAGGACAATTTCTTATCTTGGAGGCATGACCCAATGCAGAGACAGAGAGAAATACTGTGATTTTTTTTTCTTTTCCCTTCTTCATCCTCTAAGCTTCTACCTGCATTCCTATTGGCCAAGCCTACCCTATGAGGCGGGGAGCAAGGGATTCTGGGAGTTGTAGTCCACAGAGGAGGGATAAGGACTGGATCTATCAGCAAGGTGGTCCTAGAGCCTTTAAATAACATGCTGTCATACTGGGACCTGTAGATGAGCTTCTAGGGGTCTGCGCCCCTCTAGAAAATGCAGGTGTATTTTGTGTTTTTGTATACACATGAATTTCTTCAGAAGGAGTCTGTATCTTTCTTAGGTGGTCAGGTTGGTGTGTGTCAACCAAAGATTCAGCACAACTGCTCATCCATCCACCTTGTTTCACCCATGGGAAATATGAGGGTGTAGGAAACAGCCATAGTAAGAGTGCCTGTACTCCTGGTCTGGGGTTATTCTGCCATCTGGCTGTTGTCTTACACTGTCTGAGCTAAGTGAACCCATTAGGAGGGTCCTGCCTCTGTTCTTGGCCTCTCCAGAGCTCGCTGGCTCAACAGCCTGGGACGGGGGGGGCTTCCCTTATCTTCCTCTAGTATGCTCCTAGAGCCCTGCTGTGGATTGACCCAGGTCAGTGTGTACTAGCAGCACTCGGGGAAGGCAGGGCTCACCAGGAAACATCCAGGCCCCTTCCTTTAGTCAACATTTACCAGGCACCTACTATGTGCTAGGTGTTTTGCAATTGCCAGGGGTACGGCACTGATCAAGATGGACACCACTGCTGTGGTGGAGGCAAGGGCAGAGTCAGAAAATAAACACATGAGCAAATACATGAATAAGGCAGTATCTGATCATGGTATGAAGAAGGTAATAGAACAGGGTGATGGGATAGAGTAATGAGGGTAGGATACAGGGGCTACTTTCTATGGAGAAGATCTTTTCCAGAAGAGATCTGAAGAATGTGAGGAATGGGAAGACAGCATTTCTTTCCAAGACCTTGAGAGAAAGCATGTCAGATGGGGGCAGTTGCCTGTGCAAAGGCCCTGGGGGGAGAACAAGGAGAGAAAAGCAAACATATGTGGCTGAAGCCAAAGGAAGGCTCCTGCCTCATAGTCTTTGCTCTTCTAACTGCCTCTGCCCTGCCTCCTGCAGGCTTTTCCTGCTTCAGTGGGGTGAGTAGGTGGCAAAGATCCCCTTCTTAAACCGTGTTTCATTTTAATAGGGTGGCTGGCAGGTGGCTGGAAGCTGGCTCTCGGCTTTCTGAAGCCGTAACTGAATTTTTGCAGTGTTTCTAGAATGCCAGGGGGACAGCAGATTGTTTCTGTTCAGTCCATCAGCCACACAAAAGCCCTGAGATCAAAGAGCATGGGCTTAATTTATTTTGTTTATTTTGTAGAGGAAAGAGCGCTTCCCTGGACCCAGAGCTCTGAAGACTAAAAGCTGAATGGAGACGGGGAGCCTGGATTAGATGAATGGGCTGGCCAGCTCTGACCCAGTTTCCACCGAGCAGCAGCCGAGGGGTGGGGGGATTTGCATTCGGGCTGCTTCCGCTCTGGCCTAGGGGCCAGGCACTTCCCGGCCTGCCCTGTCAGGGAGCCGGGCCTTCTGCACAAGCCAGGCTTGACCGCCGTGTCCTTGAAGGTGGCTCATGAGGAAGGGGGCACGGGGTGTCCACCAGCCTGAGTCCACCCTTAGACCCCTCAGGTCTGCCAGTGGCTGCCCCGGCATCCTGGAGAGTGAGGACAGGTGCAGGTTTAGGTGAAGCCCACCTGAATTTTGTAGAAACTCATCAAATGTGGCTGAGTCAGGGTTTGAGGCTGGGGAATCACTCAGATTATAAAGAAGCACTCAAAGCGGGGGATCCCGAGGAAGCCAAGAGCAGGCTGGACAGGGTGAGGACAGGCTTTCCCATTCATCGATGGATCCAGATTAGTGCCCGGATGGCAGAGCGAGCCCTGGCCAAGACAGCCTTGGTTCTAGGAGACTTGGGTTCAAGTACTTGGTTTCACCTTTCATTAGCCATGGGACCTGGAGCTGCGGAGTCTCTTTTAGAGCTCTCAGATTTCTCACCTCTGGATGTTATAAGGTTCCAGAGGGACATGGGGTTTAAAAGTGCTGCCTGGCAGGTAGTAGACACTCAATAGCCATTTCTTTGCTTAAATGAAAGAATGCATGATGACCCAAAAGAGACCAAAGCTGGTATGGTAGTCTAGCAATATAGGGCTCCAAGGAAGGGAAATGACTAGGGCAATGACAGAGAAGAAGTTAAAGCAGACTGCAGCAAGGTCCCCGTAGTGTCTGCCATCCCAGGGGCTTGACCAACTAACTCTCTCAGGTGCCCTCATTGCAGGAAGATCAGTGGCACTAACTGTAGTTACCCTGGTCCCGTGGGATGGATGACTGAGGAACATGACCTTGGAATGCTTGGGCCTGTGGGTGGGTTTCTTACTCCCCTAGATTGCCTTCAGACAGCAGTGCATCTGAGGACCTTAAAGGGGAACACAGCTCAGGATGGAAGCTTGTTAGCCCTGACATTTTGAGTCTATGTCAGTCATTAAAGAATTAAATCATTAGTCACCAAATGAAGAAGAAAAGGGTAAAAGCATCCAAAGAAGAGATCACATTCATACGCAGTGACCTCGATGAGTTCTGACGTTGACAGACCGAATCTTATGAATGAGGAATGAAAGTCCTCTAACAGGGCAAGTCAAAAGAGGGTTCAGGGAGGTGAGACATCATCAACTAAAACTAGTAAGAACCGCTGAAGACAAGCACAGACTTTTGTAAAATTGTAGTTACAGAGTTAGAAGGTGCATGAGATGGGAAAGTATTGCTGCTTCACAAAGATGATATTGTTAGCAAACACAGAAGCAAAATAAAGTGGGCATTACTTTATTTTTAAAACTCTTCTCCACCTTAGTTGATTGTCTAGAATGAAGAAAAAAAAAAAAGCAGAGCAAATCTCTTGCAGGGTTCTGGAGAAGCGTTTAAAAATGCATTTCTGGAGTTGGGTGGTCTTGAAATCACTGCAGATGTGATTGCAGAGTTGGGGGATTTTAAAACTTATCTTTTTCATTATGGGTTCCATTTTCCTACTTCTTTGAATGCCTAGTAATTTGGGGGTGGATGCCAGACATTGTGAATTTTACCTTGTTGAGTTCTGGATATTTTAGGACTCCTAAAAATAATCTTGAGCTTATTTTCTGGGTCACGGTTGTTAACGTGGAAACAGTTTGATCCTCTGGGGTCTTGCTTTTAAGTTTTATTAAGTGGTACCAGAGCTGCCTTAATCTAGGACTAATTTTTTTTTTCTCCCCACTACAGAAGCACTGCTATTCTGAGTACTCTACCTGGTACCTTGTGAGTTTGGAGGTTTCCACGCTGGCTAGTGGGAACATGAGCTATTTCTGGCTTTGTGTGGGCTCTGGGGACCGAGCTCTCTGCGGCTTCCTGGTGTTTCTCTCCCCTTCCTTGGGTGGTTTTCACACATATTTGTGTTGATAATACTGAGCTGAAGATTCAAAGGGGGAGGGTCCTACTGTGGCTCTCGAGAGTACTCTCTGGTCAGCTCTCTCCTTTCTGGTGCCCTGTCCTGTTAGCTTCCTTGCCTTCCCTGGAATCCCATCTTCTGAACGCAACGAGGAGAAATCTGGTGGCCCCTTCTCTGCCCTGTGGCCTGGATGTTGTTCCCAGATGGGAAGCTGGGGCCAGTGCTCAGCATTGCTGTCCAGCCCTGACTGATTTCCCATGTCGGAACACTGTTGTTCCACATGCATTCTTTGATTTTCATTGTTTCAGGTGGTTGGGTGGATTTGGTCCCTGCTTCTTTTAGGAAGTTTTTGAATAGTGGTATAAAAGGTTTTCACCTCTAGTGGTCTGGAACTTCTTATATTTGCTAATGTTTCTTAGTGAGTATTTGGTCTGGAATTTCCAGTTTGATGGTCTTATCCCTGGAAATATTTTTTTTTTTGACTGGATTGTTAAGCTGAGTGCTGGGAGCCCATAGCCATGCAAGTGCTGGGCACAGCTGCCAATCTTCCCTGTGTGCAAACAGGGCCAGCTGGGGTCACTGGTTACTACGGAACCGAGGTCCACCTGAAGGGCTTCCTTTACCGCCACTCCACTCTGCCTGGAGTCCACAACAGTGTCTTTGCAGTGCACAGCCTTGCTTCTGTGCCAGGTTTTGTCTTCACAACACCCTTATCGCATAGGTGACAACATTCCTGTACTCTACATGGGACATTATGGAACTTTCCCAAACAAATTTAAGGTTTGAGTTTGGATCTGTCCATCTTTCAATGAACATCTTTATCTGCATCTCTAGAGGGAAGGACCCAAGAGCTGAAATGTAAGCATGAATCAGTAAATTAGAACCAAAAGACAAGGTGCAAGATGAAGGACCCTTCTCTATGCCTGAATGGAGCTAAGAAAACATCCCCAGGAGCAAGAGAGCTCTTGTGGTGGCCTCCTCCCCATGGGCAGGCACAGGTTTCCCTGATAAGATGTTGCCTTAATGTCCCCCTATCCCCGTTGTACAAAGAAATTTTCTTGGTCCTTTTCTGAAGTGTCTAATTATTCCAGTGGCTGGTACAACCGTGTCGCTTAAAAATAGATCATCACCTCTTCTCCTCATCACTATCAATATGTCTTTCATGCTCAATTAAGTGAACCCAATTACTTCATTTTCTAATAAACTCCTGCAAAAGTTAACCCCCTGAGTCCATCTAGAAGAGAGCCCTGGTGGGACCTCAGGTGTGCATTCTCTCCTGGGCTCCTGCCTAACTCTCCTGTTCAAGTGTGACTCCTTCTGTGTGGTTGTCCTGCTGGGTCTTGGGTCCTACTTGTGGTCTGAGGCATGATGGAGGCGTGGTCAGTCTTACTGCAATTGCACGGGAGACTTGGACTGCTCTGGGGAGTGGGGTGGGGTGGAGCAAGTGGAATCAGGTAACTGCCTTCTTCCTGTGGCCAGGCTTGGACACCCAGGGGTGCGGGGGTGGGGGTGGGGGGTGCAGGGAATCTAAGGAACTTGTTAGATTTTGTTAAAAAGCACTTTGCTCTTTTGAAATAGCAGCTCATGTCTAAGGCAGTGAAGATCATTAAGCAAATATGGGATCTACGTTTTTATTTCCAACGCTATGAGCAAAGTTGGGCAGAGGGGATGGTCATGGAAAGGAGATTTTAAGTAGGGAGTTTAATCAGAGCAATGGATGTCCTATAGGAAAGCACCCCTGGTGGGCCCCGTTAGGCCTCGTTTCCTGCGGATTTATGCATTTCTAATGCATTCTGTGATGATCCACGAATTTGTTTTCCAAAGTGTTTGTAATTGAGCTATATACTCTGGGAGAAAAATACCCAGGCACACAGGTCTGTTGAAACGACGGTGCCCTGATACGGCTTGACTGGCAGCCAACCCCCCCTCAGCAGGAGAGGCAGTTGCTAGAACACGTGGTCTAAGTGCCTGGGCAGGTGCATACCTGGCCTGCATTTGAATACCCCCAGACTTCAACCCAGCTCATGAGCTACTTCCCTGGGAGTGGACCTTGTGCCCTAGGCTGGCAGGGAGCCTCTCCATCTTTCAGACCCCCGTTGGCCTTTATCTGTATCTCTGGTGTTAGGACTGTGCTCACTTCCTGCCTGATCTGACCTCTTCACCTGTCCAGTGCCTTCCTTGGATATCAGAGTCCAGCCTCTGTGGTAGAATCCACATGGGAGATGCTACCTCTCCTTAATGAACAGATCACCTGCAGGAGCTGGGGGTTCCTGTTTTCATTTGCCCAGTGTCCCAGCCAGGGTATGGCTCAGAGAAAAACAAGAGAAAGATTCTTCCCTTTGTAATCCTAGGGTACCTCTGGATCAGGCTTCCCTTGTATTTCAGGGTTCAGGGATTCTAGCTAAGCCAGTGAGGATTTGAGTCTCTTTCTGTGTGCAGCCTCTCATAATGGATCTTAGGTGGCCTCAGCTGTCTCGTGCACTCCCAGCAATAGGAGCCTCTGGATGCAACTGAGGAAAGACATGGCTGGTAAAACCTAGGGGGCGTTGATGATAATAAAGTGATGTGTTTATGCTAGAAAACTTGGAAAATAGAAAAAAAATCATAAAGTGAAATCTATGTCGTCTGTCATTTTTCAATGCAGGGGTCAGAGGTGGCAGTACATTAGTCTATTGTGAAAAGTTATTCTGAAAACTCGATTGGATCATAATATACGGCAACTTGAAAGCATTTATTTCTTTCAAAGCAAAGTGACACTTGTGATCAACATTTAATTGATTTAGAAAGCTATAACATGAAAAATGAAAACTCTCTGCTCACCCTGACCAACCCTAATCTGTGTCTGTATTCTTCTAGGGGAAGAGAAAGCTTGTACCAGTATTTATATGCACAAATACTTAGGCTATTTGTTACCTGTTTTTTTTTTTTTTTTTCTTTTTCTTTTTCCTGATGCTGGCGACATGCCTGTATCTGAGGTATCCAAGTCCCTACTTCTTACTTTTTAACACTAGACACTTGTAATGAGCATTTCCCCCTGTTGCTACTATTTCGAAGATATTTTCAATAGCATCTCCCCTGTCCATCAAGAGGATGTTCACTTCTCATCCTCTGGTGTTGGACATTAAGTATCTTTCCAGTTTATTTGTCATTAAAGGCAACACTTTAAGGGAAAGGCACCTTTTGCGTAGACTTTCGTCCACCTCTGCTTGTCTTTTCAGGATAACTTTCCGGAAATGCACAGATGATAGCAAAGCGCAGAAAGTTTCTGTGGTGGTGGTTGGTAGATGTTGTCATAGTATGATATATTTCTTTATAGGATAAGGCCATTTTTCTTGCTCCTAAATTATTTTTGCTGCTTGGGAAATTTAAAAAGTTATGCAGGAATACTGCTCTTGCTAAAATACTCAAACAATATGAAAGTACACAGAGGGAAAAGTAGATGATGTCCCTTGTCAGCTTCATTTCCCTCCTCAGAAATAGCCTTATTTAGAGCCAAACTGGCAGTCACAAATCTGAATCACATTTAGAAGTTGCTGCGGATTGGCTTTGAGGTGCTGCATTAGTTACCTACTCACCAAACCTTGATCTCCTCCTCCGTAAAGTGGGTATGTCAACAATAGCTCTAGAAGAGGGTCCTTAGGAAGTGGGTGTGGAGAGAGGGCCTGGCCCACGGGGGACGCTTTAGTGGCCAGCACTGTTGGTGACTGCCTCTCTCTGTGTCGAGGGCAGTCTGCAGACTCAGGCTGCAATCATGCTGGAAACAACCCTCTTATTCTGATAAACGCTGGCCGTTCTCTGCAGATGGCTTTAAAACTCCAGCTGGCAGCTTCTCAGTGCTGTGAGCACGTCACACAGGACCCGGCCTTTCCAGCAGTTTGAGGACCTGCAGTGGTCCCTGAGCGTTGGCTGGTGTCCTGGTGTAGATGTCCTTCCTACCTTTTGAGCAGCGAGATCTCATCTCCCCTTTGTGAGGGCAGACACATCTTGGATGACTCTTCCTGAGTTGTTTCACATCAGGGACAGAAAGAAGGCTCGGGCAGGAGAAGTCCCAGCTTCGATGGACATTCAGAGTGTCCCCTTGGAACGTCACCCTGCTCAAAATTTTCAGCGTGACACCATAAACCCTGCTATTTATATTGCTCTAAACTCTGTAAACATCTTTAGTAACACTATGCCCTGGGTTGTCTTAACAGCATCTTTAATTATAACCTTTTTAGGATTTACGGTGCTGTCACACTATCCTGATTGAAGTGCCCTGTAAGCAATGTTGTTTGTACCTGGTGGCAGCATTGCTGCTGAGAAGGTGCCACCAAAACTGACCTTCTTGGAATAAAGAGCTTAGGACAGTGAGGAGAGCAAGCCACCATTCTGGATCCCAGGACCCAACACATCCCGGGACAAGCACCTCCCTGTGTGTCGAGTAAGTTCTGTGATTCCCAGGGAGCCTCTTCTGGTGACGGCATTTCCATGTCACTGGCCCCTTGTCATCAGGTCTCCCCCGTCGGATACTATGGGTGTGCCAAAAGAGGGGTTGGCTGTTCCGTAGCTCAGTCAAAAGAGCAGTGTTAAGTGAGTCCCTGGTTTAACGAAGGCAGATTGAGCATCTTCCGTGGGAGAGGGCTCTGCGGGCAATGGCTGGTTATTGGCTCCGTGGAGGGGTGGGCCACAGGTCCTTCCTCAAAGGTGTGTGGGGCCAGTGCCTCTCCCTGGCTGGCCCAGCCTGACGGGGGAGCTCGATGTCAATCTGAATCCTGCAGGACAGGCTGAACTTTGCTCCTGGAAGTGGAGAGAGCGGGTCAGGAGAGCCAGTGTGGAAATCAAGAAAGCCTGGAAGCCTGGTGGAGAGGCCATCCCGCTGAGGGACAGCCAGGGCCACCTCTGTGTGACCTTCCCAGTGAGTTTCTTCCCAGCTATGCTCTGCAGCCAACTGTCCTCACCTCCCCAAGTCAGCACACCCAGCCTGGGCTGTGTCTTCCCGTGGGACACGGAGTGGCCTTTGCATTGAATAGCTGGGGACATTGTCTGCCAGAGTCTGGATTTCTAAGTCTCGGTCCCTCTCAATGAAGGCTGGGGAAGGGTGACTTCTAAGGCAGATGGCCAGGACCCCAGAATCCCTCCAGCCCAGTCACTCATTTCTCTTCACAATCTCTTCTGAGGTGGGCACAGGGGATCCGGATAGAGTATCCCTGAATCCCAAGCTTGGAGGGGCCACGTGAGCCCTCTGACTGGCACACAGGCCAGAAGCCACCAGTCAGGGGCAAGGAGCAGCTCCTCAGACAGGGGCATCTGGTCTGCTGGAAGGTGTGTCTCTTCTGATCCCTTAGGAGCTCAAGGGTCTTCACAGGCAGAGGCTGACCTGCTTCCCTGGTGGCCCAAGCTGTCCTTAGCCAGGTCCTTGGGACACCAGGGGTTCTGTGAGAAGAACACAGAAACAGAGGTTTTCTTCCTAGAGGTAGGTGACCCGGGTTAGCCCGCTCCCTCCTGACCACAGCTTTCCACCAGTGTCTTCTCTGTCACAGTCGCCCCTGCTCATTTCCCCCACCTCCCGCGTCCCAGCTCCCCAGCCTATGCTGCCTCTTGGCCAACGAGAGTCACCCCTTGAGGACCAGCGCATACAGTTGGATTTCCTCTCATGTGTCCTCAGAGGCCCTGCCTGGGGTGTCATTGTGGTATCTCAGGATGTGACGAAGGAGGAGAGAGAGAGTGACCCTGTAGCCTGTTTGTGGCGGGCCTTGCTGGGCCTGACAGATGTCTCTGGTGACATCTGTGGACAGTGGGCCGGTTCCTGGAGTGATTGGGTTTCCTGGGATCCCACATCAGCGTGCACGGAGCCAGATGGCCGGCTGCTAACTGTGCTAGCTGGTACCTGCGCTCGGGCTGGGATCCAGGCTCCTCCTTGGTCCCTCCCTCACCGTGCGGGGACATCCTGCACAGTTCAAATGACCGCTCCTCTGCCCAGATGGTGATGGTAGTGTTTGTAGTTAGTCAGTAGCTCCCCTTAAGGGACCTTGCTGAAAGGTGATCATTCATGAACATGCTTCTGATTACAAGTCAACCATAGGCTTGGGGACCAAGTGTGACACTTGTGAGACCTTTATATATGTTTTTCTCATATGTGATGTGTGTGTGTGTGTGTGTGTGTGTGTGAGAGAGAGAGAGAGAGAGAGAGAGAGAGAGAGAGAGAGCGAGTGCAGGGGAGGATGTAGGAGACCCCAGGGTGGATTATTTCCTTTTAAAATCCCCAGCACATCTTGACTCATCCGTGAGGCCTGCTTCAGCTCCATGCACCAGCTCCAGGCTGCCAGAAAGTTTTTTGGCATTTGCTTTACAGCAAATGCAAGGGTCCATGCTGTTGCGGGTCTACCCTCTGCACCTTCTGGGCATCTCCTAAGCGCTCACACAACCCCCAGTGGGTTGCTATAGCGACCAGATCTCAGTGTGTCAGGGCCTTGTTAGTCCTGCCCCTCCTGCCTCCTGGGTGATGGCGAGGTGACACCATTGTTTGCTGTTCAAGTGGGGAATCCCTCTGTCACCCAGCAGTCCCATCAGTCCTTGTTCATGGTCGGGAGTCAGTAACTCTTGGCAAGGGCGCGTTTTTCCCTTGCTCAGGGTGACCATCCGAAAAGCTGTCCAGCTGCTCCCAGGGCTGGCTGGCCAGGGCAGGGCGCCCTCAGGCTTTGACTGCGCGGGGATCTCTGGGGATGACCTCCAGCATGGTTGGAGCCTGGGGTTGTCCACCAGCTGAGGACAGCATCCACCTCCTGGTGCGGGGGACAGCACGACACAGCACATGGCATCCTGGCATTGTTGAGCTCAGGGACCAGCTGATCGGATCGCGGACATAATGGCCATGTGGCAGATTCAGGGGCTCCAAGTCAGCTGACAGGTGTGGCTTCATTATTAATTCCAATCAAAGTCCTCAGTTGCTATTTCCGGCTCTCGCTGCCTGGCCACCTACACTGCGCTTCATCTGCCTGCAGCTTCTGCCCGAGAGAGAGGAGAGGTCTCTTTCTTCCTCCCCTTCCCACCTGCGGCTCGACTCTGGGGAATGCACTTTGGTGAAACATTGGGTGAGTCTCATGGCTACCCTCTCCCCAGAGCAGGAGCAGCCTGCTGTCAAGCTGGCCCTAGTAAGCAGGCTCTCACTGTGTCCTTGTCACCTTTCTAAATCACAGCTTTCAAGTCTCCAAACAGTCCCTGCCCAAAGGCATTTCCATCCCATTTCTCAGAGGAAGAAACTGAGGCTCCCAGAGGTTAAAGGATGGACAGCGTCCCCCAGCCACTAAGTGGCACAGCTAGGACTTGACCCCCGGCCTCTGATTCCACTGCCGTGTCCTTCACACAGTGTGGTCCCTCGTGCTGTGGGACTTCTCCAGGGGCTGCCTTTCTCTCAGGCTGGCAGTGCCTGACCCTGTCCTCACGGGGTCGCTGTGACGTCTAGCTCAGCCACCACCCTCCAGTGACTCTGAAATACCCACGAGGGGACTTAGAGACGGCTCTGAAGGAGATGGGCAGCTGGACAGACTCCATGAATGCAGGAGCTTCCAGATAAAGGGAAACCTGGCCTGGACCCCGGGAATGTCCTGGAGTCCTGGGGGGACCACTGAGAAGGCCCTTCCTCTGGGAAAATGTGCTCGGCTCCTGAGAGGGACAGGAGTCTCCTCCTGGAGAGTCGGGGCCCTGGGACTTTGTCTCCTACCTGGCTGCCCCCTCTGTGTGAGCGCCCCTGCCCCGATGGCCTGGCCATCACCACGGTGACTAGCAAACACCTGGCAGGAAGGGGCTCTTCCGGCACTGGCCACCTGTGCAAGGGAGGGCCCCTGAGCCAGGGCCAGGGGGGTGACAGCAGGCGCCAGATGCTTAGGGAAGTGCTTCCAGATTCACACTGGGCAGTGTCAGAGCCCCAGGGGCAAAGGTTGAATGGGCAGGCACCTGTGGCCACCTGAGGTCCTGGGGGTGGAGGGGGAAGAGGAGAGGGGGGAAAGAGCTGCTCCGCCGCGTGTGCGGAGCCCCAGTGACAGGGCGCTGGTGGCACCCTGGGGAGCACTTGCCATTTGTGGGGCTGGTGGTGACACCCTTCACAGTCTCCCTCTCTCATGGGGTCCTCAGAGCCACGCCAGGAGGGTCGAGCCTTTATTGCACCCATTGCATGGATGAAGAAACGGAGCCTCTGAGCAGTCCGGCGGCTGGCGTCAGGTCTTACCAGTAGTAAAGTGGCCGATCCAGGGAGCTGGTGATGTCAGGCTCCTGTGTCTCCACATCTGGGTCCCTTGTGGGGAGGGAGAACAACCCTGGAGCTGGGTACAAAACCCCTGTTCTGCATGGCGCAGGGAGGCCACTGGGGCAGGAGTGACAGCTGGAGATGGCCAGGTGACCGGGCTCCAGGTGGAGAGGGAAGGGGGCCCTTGGGCGCCAGGCTTCTCCTGCAGGCACTGGGCCTGTCCATTAAACTCTCCTGGTTCTGGTTCTGGTTCTGGGTCTGGAGGAGTTCACCCTGGGGTGGCTGCCATAGCCTGGGAGCAGGGTGGGGCTGGGTGCAGGCTGCAGGTGTGTGTGTGTGGGGGGTAGGAACAGCCCCAGGGGACACCCTGTCTTGACCCCTAGGGAAGGAGACACTGGAGCCAATGGACCTTGCGAGTCTCCTGGGCTGTCTCCTCCCTGAAGCCCACCCCCCTGTAAGGACTGGGAGTGCCCCTGGACACCCTCTGCCTGCGCAGCTCGGGGCGGGGGCCTGCAGGTCCAGCCTGGGTCTGAAGCCACCCAAAGGCTGTCGTGACTCAGGAGGAGGAGCTGACCCAAGGAGTGAGCAAGTAAAACCCCTGCTTTCTGATTCCGCCAGTCGGGACCCTGTTGGCTAGCGGCACACATCTCAGCCTATTGTCCAGTGCTTCTATTTATAGCCACCAAATAATTAAGCAGATCAGGCCGCCCAGGATCTGCTGGGGCCGCCTGGCTGGTGGGCCATATGGTGAGTCTGCGGGGTCGCCACACAGCTAATGGGAGGGAAGAGGGGAGAGTTCTGGACAGCCTCTGGTTGATATTCATGCTTCATTTCTTCCCTGTGTGTTTTTGGTCAACCGAAAGATTAAAAATAGCATTTCAAAACAGAATCCTCTTCACTGGATGTGACCCTGGGGGCTTTTTGCATCATGTTTGCTTGGTTCCCTAATATGCTAGTCAGCTTTCCATTGCTGTGACACAATACCTGACATAAACAACTTAGAAGGAGGAAAGGTTTATTTTGGCTCACAGTTTCAGAGGTTTCATGGCTGCTTTGGGCCTGTGGCTAGGCGGAACATCTTGGTGGCGGGAACATATGGTGGGAGAACACGTGCATCTTGTGACCTGGTAACCAAGAGAAAGAGAGGAAGGGGTTGAGGTCTCTATAGCCTTCCAAGAGCCTGACCCAGTGACCTCACTTTTGCTTACCAGGCCTCACCTCGTAAAGGCTCCTCTGCCTCCCAGTAGCACTGTAGGGTGGGGACCGAGGCTTTGGCCTATGGGCACTTGGGGGAAGTTTGAGATCCAAACCACAGAATGCCATCCTCCAAACAGTCCTGGGAAGAAGGCCACAGAGGACTTCAGGAGTCCACTTCCCTGGTTGCTCCTGTGGTCCACTGAGACCTTAAGCTCTTGCTTTGTCAGGACCCAAGGCCTCCCTGACCAACACCCCGGTTTGTCACTAGCAGACATTTTGGTCATGATACTCCCATACCCTCACTCGAGCATCTCCGCGGCTCCTAGTACTTAGGGTCAAGTCCAGACTCCTGAGCCCACCAGCCTGTGCCCTGTTCTCCCAACCCACGTGCAGTCACCGAGGCAGGCCTGACTGTCTGAATTTTGCTTCTTGTTGGAACAGCCCCTCTGCTCCTCTTTTCCGTTAGAATCTGCTTCCTGGCAAAGGCTAGTTCACGGTCGGCCTCCTTGGCTTCCTCCAGTCTTGAATTATCTTGCAAGTTTTGTTTTTTCCCGTTTCCCCTCTTCTTTTCCTCTTTGGAGCTTTGTGGCAGTCCGGCCTGGACACTTGGATTGGGCATGAATCATGCTCTCTCTGGCAGTGTCTTTCCCACCGTTATCTCAAAGAGCTATTTAAGTATTTTACCAGCATTGAAGTCATCAGAGCCATCCTGCCCGACACCTCCACTGTGTCCTTGGAGGGCAGAGGGGGGACGTGGGCATGGCCCTGGGCAGCGCTGCGTGGTGGTCACCTGGAGGGGCTCCAGAGCCTGCTCCTGCATGTTGTTCTGCCTCAGCCTCTCACTAGCCTCCAGACTTTGAGAAGATTGGACCGTGTGCCTCCGTTTCCTTACCTGTCCAAGGTGATAAAGGTCACACCCAGCTCCTAAGATTGAGGAAGATTAAGTGAGTGAATACATGCAAAGGACTTAGATCAGGGCCTCAGTTTGCCTCCTTCCCCTCACCCAGCGCTGGCCCGTTGCCCTGGACCTAGGCCAGGATTTGCTTGTTCTTTTCATTTGGTGTGGTGCCATTTGCACAGATGAGAAAGCTCAGAGAGGGTGGGAGGTTTCTTGAGGTCACACAGCAAGAAATGGTGGAGAGTCTGCAGCAGAAGGACTGAGAGCCTAGTGTGCCCAGGCCCTGGGCCCAAAACTTGTCATTTCCTCCACGGCCCCATTGTGGGGTCTTCAGTTTACTCAGGGATAGAAAAAGCTGTTTCTTGCGGCTGAACCACTGTCCCATGGAGCAGGGGGGCCACATCCTGTAGGACCACAGGGGGACTATTCACATGGCCTTCAGTGGGGATGCTGTAAGAAGTCACAGTGGGAAAGTTCTCCACATTCCCGCCTCAGTCCTGGGCCAGGTGCTAGAGCGCCTGAGGCTGTGCGCAGCTGAGAACCTCAGGGAGCATTGGGCCAGCAGGGGTTCCGGAGCTCTCACCTGGGCAGGTTGAAGCCTCTGAAGTCACCAGGGCTGCGGGTGCGCACACCACCTCTCCTGTTGTTCCCTGGCCACTTTCAGAAAGACCAGGGCCTCTGGAGGCATTGGAGATGGCTTGGTCCCCAGAGCCGCCCCTCCCTGCTGTGCGCCACAGCTATTCCAGATCCACACCCCCTTCCCGCCTGCACCCCCCCCACCCTGCCCCCATGCACCACTGGGTTGACCGAGGTGCCCAGCTATCTCTAGCTCAGAAATGGCAACGTCTGAGCTCGGAGGTGTTTCCAGGCTGCTCTTCACCAGGAGCCAGAGGGGCCGACTGTGGATGGATTTGTGAGAAGGCAGTACGCTAAATCGGGATGTTTCTGGGTGAACGTAGGTTGTGAGTACAGGTGTTCTCTAGGAAATCCTTTCAGCCTCACTGTATGTTGGGAATCTGTCTTGGTACAACATGGCAGGGAGAGGGAGCGAGGGCTTGGTAGCTGACTGCCTGAGTAGCCAGTCCTGGCTCTGCCCCTTTCTAGCTGTGTTTCCTTGGACCCATTACTGAACCTCTCTGAGCCTCTGCTTCCTCATTTGTACAAGTGAGTCTAATCCCAGAATGTACCACAGCGGGTAAAATGATGCACTTCAAGTACGTCTTACGCAAAGACCTAGGCTTCTGCAATCTGTATTTGGGGTAAAAATGAGAGTTCATAATCCACTTGAATCTAATGTATGAAATATGATATGTCAAGAGCTTTGTAATATTTTGAACAACCAATAAAAAAAGAAAAAAAGAAAAAAAAAGACCTGGGCTGGTCTGGTGTGCTCGGTGTCCCACTGACAGGCATCCGTTATTGCTGTTCCCAATGGAGGGCTTTGTTTGATCCTTGAAGAGGCCACTGCATTAGGCAATTAGAAGGACACAAGTGGCCCAGGTAAGGGGATCTGTCTGTTTTATCCTCAGAGCATGATCCTGGCTCCCAGTGCAGACTGCGGCCCTGGGCCTCCAGACGGTGCATGCAGAACCCACCACCCCCCCCAAGCTCTCTGAAACCCAGAGGCCTGGTCCCGCCCTGCCTCGGGGCCCTAGGAATGTTGGAACCGCATAGAACACGCTTTTATGAAATTATTATAAACCAAGTTCCCTTTAGTGGGTTGTTCTGAATTTTCTCCCCGTGAATATTCTTATACCTTTCTACTCCAAAATTTTACCTGCTGTAAAACTAGTGTAATAAGAACTTTTAAAAAGACATTCACAAAAGCAGCCCTAATCCTACCACCGCAGCAGGCAGCTCTCCTCATCTTTGATTTCTGAAAATGCTTCCAGTCACGGAAAAGATAATGTTTTAAATTCTGTGCCACTGACATTTTTAAAAATGTTTTGCTTTCGTCTTCTTTTTAGTTAGACATGACAGTGGGATGTATTTTGACATATCGTACACACCTGGAGTGAGACTTCCCATTCTTGTGGTTGTGCATGATGTGGGGTTGCACTGGTCGTGTGTTCATGTATGAACAGAGGAAAGTGATGTCTGATTCATCCTACTGTCTTTCCCCTTCCCATTCCCCCTCCCTTCCCTTCATTCCCCTCTGTCTAATCCATTGAACTTCTATTCCCTCCGCCCCTTACTGTGATTCAGCACCCGCAAACAGAGAGAACATTTGGCCTTTGTTTGTTTGTTTTTGAGACTGGCTTACTTCGCTTAGCACGATGGTCTCCAGTTCCATTCATACTTTTATTCTTCTTTAAGGCTGAGTAATGCCATACTTTTATTCTTCTTTAAGGCTGAGTAATATTCCATTGTGTATATGTACCACATTTTCTTCATCTATTCATCTGTTGAAGGGCACCTAAGCTTAGCTATTGTGAATTGAGCTGCTGACAACATTGACAAGATATTTCAAGTCAACTTCTCGCCTCCCACCCTCCCACTGTCCCCTTCTCTCCTCTTTGTCTTGTCCTTTTCAATCCCTTCTTTTCCTACTTGCTATTGCCAGTAACAAAGAATTTTACCCTTTGTCCTGAGCGTCTCTCTCTCTCTCTCTCTCTCTCTCTCTCTCTCTCTCTCTCTCCCTCTCTCCCTCCCTCCCTCCCTCCCTCTCTCTCTTTCTGGTACTTAGGATTGAACTCAGGAGCATGTTGCCTGTGACCTACGTCCCCAACCCTTTTTAAAAATGTTGGTCTGAGACAGGGTGTCACTAGGGTGCCCAGGCGGCCGTGAGCCTGCCACTCTCCTGCCTGGGTCTCCCTGCCCAGTCGCTGGGCTTGCAGGTGTGCGCCACCTCACCTGGCTCTCACCTCACCTGGCTCGGAGTTTCTCTCTCAACTTGGACCCGTTGGCCCACCCCAGCCCTCTTGGCAGCAGCCCGGGGTCACCCTAGAGAAGCTCTAGACTCTGCTGACAGGTGGGCCCAGGAGTCCCTGATCCTGGGAGGCAGAGGCGGGCCCCAGGCTTCGGAGGTGAGCTGGGAATATGCCCTGTTGGGGGTTTCTTTACATCCACTCAGGGGAGCATTCTGGCTGAAGGAGTGTGTGTGTGTGTGTGTGTGTGTGTGTGCCACGTGCACAGGCATGTGTACGTGGCACACACACAAAGAAATGACAGGAACTGCCAAGTTATAACAGGCAGGAATTCCCTCCTCTCCAGCCTGGTTCATTCAGTTTCCTTTTGGTGCCTCTGACCTGTCGTGACTTTACGCTTTGGACAGCCATCTTTATGAAGTTATTTTATGTGTTTAAAATTGAAAGGTAATAATTGCACACATTCATGGGGCACAGGGTGTTAATTTGATACATGTTTACAACGTGATGATCAAGCCGGTAACTAGCATTTCCATCTTCTGAAACATTTATCATGTCTTTGTGTTGGAAACCTTTGAACTTCTCTCTCCTAGTTCTTCATAAGATTTATAATAAATGGTTGTGACTTGTAGTCACCCTCTTGTGCGGTAGCACATTGCTGTCCTGATGTTCTTAGCATTTATGAACTTTCATTTCAGTAAACCCCGTAGTTGCGCTGTGTGTCTGTGGGGCATAGTTTTGTATTCAGTGATAAAATGCAAATGATATGTCATTAGGAGGCCATACTGGAAGCAGTGCTATAGTGCTATAGTGCTGTGTGACCTTGGGTGAGTTACTTTACTTTTCTGTTTTCTCTAAATGGAGATTCTTACCCCTCCTGGGAGGATTAATTAAACGAGATACTCTGAGTTGAAGTACTTAGCAAAGGTCTGGCAGCCCAGCCTAGCAGAGCAGGATTCCAGTTCCTTCTGCTTCCTTTCCCTGTAAGTTTTCTTTAGAGCTTGAGAACCTGCCAAGTAGTTAATAATCTGTTAACAAACACTTAAGTGTTCCCGGGAAGCTCAGCCTACAAAGGATTGCTTTTGGAGAGTGAAGAATCTTCTTGTAATGTAAACAGTCAACTTCAACTTAAGTTTTTTAATTTGGTGAGCCTCAAGTGTAACTTGTTAGGTTTTCCTAGTTGGGCTTCACCTGGCTTCCGGGGAACACAGGGGCCTGGACTGTGGCCTGTAGTAGCCAGATTTACTGCTGTGTTGGAAGGGACTCGTACAAGCGCCCGCCCCCTGCCCCCAGCAGGACGGAGGGGACAGGACAGCTGGAGATCCATTCAGGTGTGTTCACCGCTCAGGTGTGCTGTGTCTCCACTGGACCTGACACACTGTCCCCGTTTCTTGAGGGCCACTTGTCCAAAGTCCACTGGTGGTCTAAGATCTATAGTGCAAAGTGTGTAAAGCCCCCTCCTCTGGGGCCAGGTAGACGGAAGGATCTGGACTCCTAGCCTCTCTCTGAGCTTTCCTATCATCTGTAACCTGAAGACGGTAGAGAAGACTCGACCAGAAACTCTGGTCACTAATCCAGTCAACCGACCTGTGTGGTTTTGATTGTTTCTCTTGCCTGTGTTTGATTTTCTTGGACACAAAGTGATCTACTTGGATGTTGAAGGATACATTCGAGTTTGCTCAGGTTTTCTGGTTTCTCCAAGAACACGGTGCACGCCCCTGGGTGTGCCACTCACCTTCCGTGTGACATGGGTACGAGACCTTGAGGCTGGTCCTTAGTCACTTTCCTCCCAGCCCTTCTGGCTGTCTAGGGGAGGCAGTGTCACCTTGTCCTTGTGGGCACCTGTCGACCCTCCTGTCTCCCTTTCAGCAGAGGATGAGCCCTCCTTAGAGACAGCCCTCACCAGCAAGCAGGGCACCTTGCTGGAAATTTGTAATCTGCTCCTGCCTGGTGGTGTGTTTATTTTGAAGATTGTCTCCCATTTTTTCACAAGCAATACCCGTTTTCACATATGGCAATGTTACAAAGTCTCATTAAATTGCATTTATTTAACTTAAGAAATGTGCATTCATTCCAAGAAAAAGGCTGAGTAGTTAAAGTGCAGCTGGCAGCAGATCGGGCAGAAGTAGATGCCTGAGTATCGCAGGACCCCATCCTCTGTTGGGTCCAGAACCTTGACCTTGACTGCATTCCGACCCACTAGAGATAAATACCAAAGGGGCAGTCTCCATCAGCCAAAAATTCCTTGAACGGTACCCCTGCGGGGCGGGGGGGGGGGGGTTATCCTTATCTTCCCTGTGTCTGGCACATAGACTTCACATATTTTCATTCATTCATTCATTTGTTCATTCATTCATGAGATTGGGGGTGGAACCCAGTTCTCCTGCATGTATCGCTGAGCCAGCCCCCAGCCCTGCTTAATCGTTAATTTAACACGTTATTTCATACTATGCTGGGCTGGGGTCCAGTAGCGAGAGACGCTGCTCTTGAATGTTTTCGGACAAAAGCATTTGCACTGGGTTTGAGAGGACCCTAAACACTCAGATCATGAACAGGGTGCACCCCACCCCAGGTGGGAGAGGGCTGGCCGGCACGGGATGACCACCAGGTGTGGGTGTGTGTGTGTGGGGGGGATCTGTGACAGCTGTCTCTAGTGCAGACTGCCTCCCAGTCCTGGTTGCCACCAGGGCCACCCACAGTGTCCAGAATGGGGGACATCCTTGCCGCGGGAGCCTGCTGTTCTTACCTGGCGGAGGCCCGTTCCCTGGTGGCTAGTTCTCCTGGGGAGCCTGGGGCAGAGGGTGGGGCGGGTCTTGCTGCAGATGCCAGGAAGGTGCCCGGACCCCTCCAAGCGCTGGCAATGCCCTCGGCTGGTTTCATGTGCGGTTGGCAGGTGCCCTGGCGGGAAGCTGAGGAAGCTGGATGGTGGGTGGCGAGGTCAGGGTAACAGTCCAGGGTGCTGCTGAGGAGGAGGAGGGCCCCGAGGCTGGGGCGTGTTGGGACTTACAGCGCCCCCAAGCTTCTCCAGGGAGGGATTCTGTGCCTGGGCAAGGTGCTGGCTGCAGGGGGCCTGGAGCCCTGGGCCTGAGGTCACGGAGCAGCGCTGTTGGATGCCGCGCTTTGGACTGGGGATGTCCAAGTCATCTGTCAAAAAAATGAGATCACTTGTTTTTTTAAAAACTCAAATGGTCATGGCCACTGCTTGGTTCTGGAGCCCCTCCTCTCTCACCTTCTTGGGGTGTAGTCACAGCTTCTTTCTCATCTGTGAGCAGACATTGAGCTCAAGGCCCACGCCTTCCTACTCTGTCCCTTAGCTGACCTTGACCCCTTCCCTGACCCTAGTCAGTGCCTTGCCTGCTGACCCTCCCTCTGTCCACCCCTGCCTCTCTACCTGGTACAGGATAAGAAAGTCTGTTTTGCATTTTATTTGATAACTTTTTCAAAAACCGAACACCCAATGACACAGACCTCTATGTGAGCGCATGAGTGTGCGCGTATATGTATGTTTTGCTTTGCATGGTGTTTATTTTAGTTGTACGAGAATGTCTCAGCCTTAACATGTTAAATGTGGGGCTGGGGTGGGGATCCTTGTGTCCCCTGCTTCCTGGGCCAGCTCTGTGGCTGCCCCCTCCCTTGAGGCTCTATCTGGCCTTCCTCTTCCTGGACTTGGTTGGGGACTGTTTTCTCCTTGCTGGTGGAAGGGGTCGGGCTCCTCATTTCCATGTGCCCGGGCTCTTGTTGGCGTGACGGTGGCTCCAGAACTCTCTTCAGAGCCCTTCTGCGTGCAGTTCTGTGAGTCTCCCAGGACCCTGGATGGCCATGCAGTCGTGAAGCGGGGGTGACATCAGGGCTGTGGCTTGCTTTGGATGGATTATTTTTGGAGGGTGTCATGTTGGAATAAGAGCCACTCGAGCAAAGTCCTTCTCTGTCTTGGTCACCACCTCACACCCTGTGCCTAGATAGTGCCAATGAAAATTGAGGGTGGGGCTGGGGATGTGGCTCAAGCGGTAGCGCGCTCGCCTGGCATGCGTGCGGCCCGGGTTCGATCCTCAGCACCACATACAAACAAAGATGTTGTGTCTGCCAATAACTAAAAAATAAATAATAAAATTCTCTCTCTCTCTCTCTCTCTCTCAAAAAAAAAAAAAGAAAGAAAATTGAGGGTGACACTACATCCCTGCAATCTGGTTGTGTGAGTTTTTTGCAAAGCCATCAGGCAGGAAGGATGAGTTCTTAAGGACACGTTTTTCTGATCCTGGAATCTGCCAATATAAGATTGGCTTTGTGCCTCTCTGGTCCTGGGTGGGGCATCCCAGCCTCCAGGCCCTTCTCTGTTAGTCTCATGGTGCAGGGGAAGTTGCACGTCTCCAGCAGTTGCTGCTCTATCCTTGTATCTGTCTCTGCATTCTTTGGACTGGCTGGAGCCAAGGTAAACCAGGAGAGGGGCTGGACGGCTTGGACCCGTCTCCACTCCTGTATCTTCATCACACCCTCCTGCTTGGAAAGTCCAAGGGGCTCAGAGCAGTCTCTGGGCCTCTACTGCCCCGAGCTGAAACAGCATCCTTGAGATGCCAGAATTACATTTCAAAACCCGTGAAAATCGAAGAACGTCACTATGTTTAGTTTCCTTGTCATGTTATTATTATAATTTTTAGTTTTGCAATCTAAGAACCAGAGTCAATCTATGGCCTCTCCAGTGCCTGGTTTTGACAACTGAGACCCCCCGGAGATCTAGTGATGAGCCACTGTGTGTTGTCTGGCCCAGAGTGACAGAAATGGGCACCTGGATGCACTGTGTGCAGGGGAGAGGCCGGGCTGTCCGAGCTGAGCCGGCAGCCAGTCTCCTGCCCCTTGGAGCTGTGTAAGTGCAGAGCTGGACCAAGGACCTGCCCGGGGACCAGAGCTGCTCTCTTACAATGAACTAGTCTCTGCAGCCTGACAAGGCTGGGGTAGACCAGGCCCAGGAGAATGACGAGGAAGGCAGAGAGGCGTGGGGAGGCCCCTGGGTTATTGATGATCTGTAAATTCTAACCAGGGCGTGTTGACGGATGAGGCTCTGACTCGTTGCCTGACAGTTTCCTCCTTCCACCAAAGTTAACTGAGGTCAGCTCTGTGCCTGCCCTAATGCATGGGTGTGTCATATCCATAGAGGTGGCGTCACTTTGTGACTTGGGGAACTGGCACTTAGATTGGCAGGTGACCTGTCTGTCCATGGACGCGATGTTACACCTTGGCCAGCACCGTGGCGAAGTCCTCCACTGTGTCCACATGCAGCACCGGTGCCGGTGGCCTCCTGGGGAACATTCATGATGCTTTCTCTCTAGGTGCCATTTCCAGATGAGTGTTCTGGATGGAGGTGACAGAACCCAGCTGTGACACGGCTGTAGGAGGGTGGTTTCTTGTACCTCGTGTGATATCCAAATTGGGAAGATATAGCCTGGGAGCTGGGACACCAGGCTTCCAGACCTGGCTCTGCCCTGCATCTGTTAATGGGACTTAGAGACATGACTTCTTCTTGCTTTGGTTCATCTGGTCACTGAGGAAGGTGGCCTGCCTGCTGTATTACAGTTAAGATATATTATAACAGAGTCTTTGGGACATTATTAGCTTAGAAAGTTGAAAATAGATAATAGAATAATAGGGGTCTTGTGTTTGGGAAAGTTTGCCAAATTCTCAGTTAAACAAAGCCATGAAACAATTTTATTTATACTGCAGACCTTTTCAGGGCCTTGGATGTGCTAATAGGGGAAACCACCAAAGGGGGTCGTGGACAGCAGTGAATCTCCCACTTCATCAACTATAGGTAACTTGTGTTAAAGAGAAGCTTAGGGAACTGATGTTTCTGATGGTAACCTACTTTGGGAATCAGGATCCCAGATTGGCAGTTCTCAACTGAAGACCATTTTGCCTCATGAGGGACAGCTGGCAATGTCTGGAACCATTGTAGCTGTCACAACTGGAGGTGGAGGGGTGCTGCTGCAATCTAGGGGATGCTGCTGAACATCCTACCACACGGAGGACAGCTCTTCATCCAGCCCAAATGCCGGTCATTGCTAGGCTGGGAAACCTTGGTGGTCTAGATAGTCCTAACCCCTTCTCCTCTCAGCTCTGACACTTGGGGCGTGGGTGGATGGTGACCCTCCCCAGCGTGGCATTCCATTTCCACCTGAGGCATCTGTGGCCTTGCATGACATCGTCTGCAGGAGGCGGGAGCCTTGAGTTCTTTCTACCTCATCCTGTGGACACTCGCCCTTCTTGGCTGAGAGGCCACATACCATGCAGCTGTGTCTTCAGTAACCAGAGCCGGCCTTCCCGGCAGCTCCTGGGCTGGTGGCTAGGGGAGAGGAACATCGAGGCTCCCTTCTCTGGGTCTTGTTTCCACCCCCGGCAGCGAATCTGGGGAGCTCTTTGCTCTGCTGCCTGAGAAACTCGGATTTCCAAGTCCACTGCCTGCCAAGGGCGGTTCCCGCAGACGGAGCTGGGCTTCCAGGAAGAGGCTCCGGCTCCCAGAGGTTCATCACCCTCACGAAGTGCTCAAGTCACAGATGGTCTTTATGCAGCCTCAGGGTCCTCCAGCCGCTCAGACTTGCTCTTGACCCTTCCTGTCCCCTAACATATTTTTCTCCAGTAACCGAAACATAATAGGTAATGGAAATTCTAGCAGAGGCTGGAAATTCCCACAGAGCCTGGAATGGCTCCGGAGAGAAAGAGAGAATTTTTTTAATTATTTATTTTATAGTTTTCGGTGGACACAACATCTTTATTTTATTTTTATGTGGTGCTGAGGATCGAACCCAGCGCCCCGCGCAGGCGAGGCGAGTGCGCTACCGCTTGAGCCACATCGCTAGCCCCTTGAGTGCTGTCTTGAATCCATCCCATACTGACCCTCCAGCATCTCCATGCTCCAGCGAGGCTTGGAACTGTGGAGGTAGGATCCGAGTGACCATCCAGGCCAGGAAAGCATCCCTGGTGCTTACACGCAGACTTTGGGAAGAGTTACTGGGCACTGGGCTCAGAAATCGTACACATTGGATATTAGACCTGAACTCCCCTAAGAAGAATTTTCCAGGCCATCACCACAACCCATTAATGGATGAAGAAATCAGTTTAGCAGCTTGAAACTGACGTTAAAAACAAAAATAGAAGATGTCAAAGTATCTCCATTGTAACAGGGCTAAGTATTTTTTCATGATTCCCATGTTGCAGTTGCTTACATAGTAGGGATATATAGATCCCCACATGGAGTATATTCCCTTTTTCTTGTTTATCTTTATTTGACACAAAATTGTATTTACTTACGGGATACAGTGTGACGCCTTGATACATGGGTACATTGTATATAATCCAATCAGGGTCATTAGCTTATCAAGCACCTCACATGTTTATCATTTCTTTGTAGCAAGAACATAAAAAATCTTTCAGCTATTTAAAATATTCAACGCAATATTGTTAAGTATGACCACCCAACTGTGCAACAGAACACCTGAGCCTGTTCCCCCAACCTAAATGAAACTTTGTGCACATTGAGCAATCTCTCTCTAACCACCCCTCCCCTCCCTGGCCCTGGTAACATGTGACCACTTTCCACGGCCATGGGCTTAGCTTCTTTAGATTCCACCTATGAGGGAGATCCTGTGGTACTTATCTTTCTGGGTTTGGCGTATTTTATTTAATATTCTCCAGTTCCATCCACATTGTTAGAAATGATAGGATTTCCTTCTTTTTCTCGACTCAATAGTATTTCATTGTGTACAGAGGCTGCGTTTTCTTAATCCATTGATTTGTTGATGGACACTCGCTTGGTTCCCAGGCTAGCTATTGTGGATATAACATTTATTTCTTCTTTGGGTCAAGGTCACAGAGTTTGTAAATAATGTCCCATGAGAAGGAGGGAAGCTAGGCTTACAGCCGATCCTGCAGAGGGGGTTTGCAGAGACAGTCCTTCACGGCTCTGCTGGGAATGCATTGGAGAAGGCAAGGAGCCTGGCCTGGATGGTCACCACCTCAGAGCCTGCTGGTGGGCAGGGATTGGCTGGGCCCCAGGCTCAGCTGCCTTTTAGGTGAGGGGTGCTTCAGATTTGCTCCAGGTAAGGCCCCTGCTGGTCTGCATGTCTTTTCCTTTCCAGTCAAAGACCAGCTCTGTTCAACAAGAGGCTGTAATAGGCAGTACCTATTCAACAATAAGGACAGACAGGGCACCATCCCCAAGGTCACCTAATGAACTCCAAAGCAGACTGCCTGAGTGCAAATCCCAGCTCAGCCACTTAAAGCTATGTGACCTGGGGCAGTTCACCCAACCTCTCTGCTCTCATTCTTCATCTGTAAAATGGGTATAGCAATAATATACACTGCAGGTTGTTAGGAGGATTAAGTGGGTTCGTGCTTGTGCAGTGCTCAGAACACTGCCTGGCAGACAGCCATCATGCATATGTGTGTTATATAAAATCAGTCATATAAACTTAATTTGAGTGCCCAGTGGAAAGCAAGGCGTGAAGCAAGTCTTGACGATTATTCCTTTGGTCTTCTCATCACAATCATCATTATCTACTCTTTTCTGGGTCATACACATGTTCCAGACACTGTGCAGCATCCTCCAAGTAAGTCCTCCAATCCAGGGAAGCAGGAGTCACTATACCCATTTTGCAGATGGGGAAATAAATGTTAAGGAGGGATAGAGACAGGCCCAGGCTGTGATCTTGAACCAAACCACACAGTCTGCCTTTGGCCTGCTGCCATGGTTTCTTCTGAACCTGTGACTGCTTTGGTCCTTTCCTTGTCCTGAGTGGGAAGGGGCCTTGTCCTCTCCACCGGACAGAGGGAGGCCCTCCCTGAGCGAGACCCAGGTGTGCACTGTGGAGACCCGGGTTCCCAGTGGCCTGAGGCCTGGGGATGGGTCAGCAGCCTGCTCTGGCCTGAGCTTTGCTCATCTCATCCTCGACCCAAGGCCCCGTCTGGACAGAGAGCTCCATGACAAACACAGGCCTCTCTGGGCACACAGGGTTGTGTTGTCCCATCCGACAGGCCTGCAGCCTCGCAAGCAGGATGCGTGGCCCAGCAGAGACCCATGCATTTTTAAACACCGTCTGCCTTTGGAGAAAGGTTTTCAAAAAATGCCGGAATCATTAGTGCTCTGAGTCATCCGACTCTGCACCGGAACCGAGGATCACAGCTCTGTTGTCAGCAGGAGTCCTGCCGCCTGGGCAGGGAGAGCAGCCCACGCTGCAGCAGGGGACCCAGGACTGACGCTCCAGGGTGAGTGTGGGCTGATTGGCAGTTGAACGATGGAAATCAGCAACAGCAGGAAGGCGGGGCCTTTCAGCTAAGGGTGGTCAGACTTCAGCTGCGCCCCGATTGTGTCCAGATCTCACTATGGACAAACGTGAAGGAGAAGGCAGGGCTGCAGGCCACGTGGAGGGTCTGGTCTAGTCAAGGACACACCAGGCTCAGGAGCCTAAATCTGAGTGCTGTAGGGCTTGGAGGGGCATCTGCGTGATGGGGAACAGCTTCTCGTGTAAAAACTTGGGTGAAGGTAGCCAGGATCTGGCAGAGTGTTTGCATATAACATTTGCTCCTTCTGGAACTGAGTCCCCAGCCATCCAATACTTACCTCCTCATTCATCATTCGTTTAACAGATCCCCACTGTGTGCTCGCTCTGGTCTAGGTCCAAAGCCAGGCGGTTGCTTAGTAGCAAACACAGGAGCCCACTGTCTCGCCCTGGGCTCTGGGGCTGGCCGGGGATACCAGCATTAAGCAAATAAACCTGCAGATAGCTATGGAATTCAAGCTACCTCGAGTGTGATGAAGGAAATGAATGTGTTGCTATGAGAGGAACAAGGACCCCTAATTTAGACTGAGCCGTGTGCGTCTGTCAAACCCTACCCATCCTTCAAGGCTTGCAGAAATATCACCTCCCTCATTAAATCTGCCTGTTCCACAAAGACTGTCTCCTGCCATTTAACAGGTCCTCTGCCACACTGTTTTCCTCTCTGCTGTAATATTCTACCTTTATTTAGCTTCAGGCACTGTCTTATTTACCCCCTTAGATCTTCAGCTCCTGCAGGGATAAGCTGTATGTTTTTGTCTGAGAACCTTCTCTGAGCCCTCTGTCTTTGGGAGGTGCACAGGTGAATTGTTTAATGAATGAATGAATGTGGGTTTTTCCTAATCCCAGCCCCACCCTCCCGATTGGGACATTCCAGAGCCAGCCTTTCTGAGCTTGGCCGCTTACTGTGTGATCAAGGCAGGTCCATTGACCTCTCTGAGCCTCCAAGTCCTCATCTGCAGAATGAGGAAATATTAGAAATGTTGGGAAGGGTTAACACATTGCCTTACTTAGACTCACATGTGGCACATGGTATTTGATGCTAGTAGTGAAGTGTCAGACACATCCACCATCCCTCAAAAGACTTACCAACCTATGGTAAGGCATTTATAATTATTTCTATCTTGTAGTTCAGAAACCTGAGCTTTCAAAGACTTTACTACCCTCCCTCAGTTTGCACAGCAAATTAGCTTTTAACATGAAAACAAACACACAAAACAAGGACCATCTGCAAGCCTGGGACTGATTCTTTATGACAGCGTGCAGTTCCCTGGGCTCCCTGCATTCTCCTGTCTGGCTGGAGGCTGAGATGTTAGTATTCTGCAGGTCCCCTCTCTGGGCCTGAGACTCACATGCTGTTTCTGGATCGACAACGGGACATTTGAAATTAAATGCCAGCCTTGGGAGGGATGGGGGAAGAAACGCTCAGCTTCTAGGGAGTGTCTGTGCTGTAGCCATTGCCAAGAATCAGACCCTCCATTCATTTCCCAAGGGCTTTGGGGTGGGAGATGGCACTGACCCACTGCTGCAGAAACAAACCCACCCAGGGAACACGTGAAGGGTTTCAGGTTCTCGCAGACGGAATGAGCAGCCGGCCTGGGTTGGCCTGGGTTGGAGAGGCAGCGAGGCATTGATTTGCTTCTGATTTGTCCTTCGTTGGTCTCAGATCTTGAGAATACTGAGTCCCCAACCCCCGGGGTCCCCTTCCTCTCCATCAACAATGACAAGCTGTGTCCATATTCTCTTTTGGCTCCTTCCTAAGGTATCAGGCCGATAACTCTGTCTGCCTGAGTCTCTTTGGAGAATAAAAATTATACCCCTTATTTTTTTTTCCAAAAGGAGAGGGGTATAATTTATGACTAAAGCCAGGGTGCTCAGGCTGTGAAAATATCTACTGCTTAGCGGGTCCATGTTGATTACAGAAGGCATTTATAGCTCAGACCCAGAGGAGGGGAAGTCATTTCTTTGTCACTGGGAAGCCCCTTGTGAGTGTGTCCCAGTGAGAAATAGCACCTGTGAGGCCCAGGATGGGGAAAAGCCAAGTTGCCTTAATTTATTCATTGACTTCTCTCTTTTTTTCCTTTTGGACTCAAAAATAATCACATGCATTTTGCCAGAAGCAGCCTCAGGGCCTGAATCCTACAAAACGTCATGCTAATTAGATCATCTAATTTCCAAGGAGAGACCCCGACACTCCCCAGCTGGCAGTTGATGGGGCATCCAGAGAGCTATGTCCCCTTGCTCCCCTGATCCGGTCACCAGCAAGGATGAGGCCCTGGCCAGAGCCTTGCCTCAGTCCTCAGGCCGGAGCATTGCTTAGAGTTGCTGTAGCAAAGCATTACCAACTAGAAGTCTGAAAACAAGGGGAATGTGTTGTGTCACGATGCTGGGGGCCAGAAGTCTGAGGTCCAGGTGTCTGCAGGGCCATGCTCCCAGAGAAACCTTTCCTTGGCTCTCCTGTGCTTTGGCTAGTGGCCAGCCGTCTTGGGAGTTCCTTAGCTTCCAGCTGTATCATTCCAGTCTCTGTCCCTGTGGCCACATGGTCTTCTCCCTGTGTCTGCGTCTTCACATGCTCACCTGCACCATATGCCTGTCTGTCTGTCTCTCTCTCTCTCTCTCTCGTACTGGGGATTGAACCCAGGGGTGCTTACCCACTGAGCCACATTCCCAGCCCTTTTTACATTTTATTTAGAGACAGGGTCTCACTGCATTGCTTAGGGCTTGCTAAGTTGCTGAGGTCGGTGTTGAATTCCTGATCCTCCTGCCTCAGTGACCACGCCTGGCTCTTTCCTTCTCTTATAAGGACACCAGTTATACTGGCCTAAGGACTCGTCTTCCTCTAGTGTCCTGAACTTGATTACCCCTACAAAGACCCTCTTTCCACGTAAGGACACACTAGTGGGCACTGGGGGTTAAACTGAAGCATATCTTTTTTTCGGTGTGTGTGGGGGACATACAATCCATTACAGAAGTGAGCGCTGGGAGCATAGATCCGGTTTCTTCTGTGATGAGGGGAAATGCACAAGTTTGTGTTCTCCTAGAATCAGTTCCTTGGAAGGAGGAGGAAACCCCAGGAAGAGAATTTAGGCCTTGAAAGCCCTTTCTTTCAGATCAATGTCTCCCAAAAGGGTGTCCCCAAGCCAGAAGCATCAGTATTGGCTGCAAACTTTTGAGGTTACACATTCTTAGGCTTCACCCAGACCTACTGAATCTGAAACTCTGGGGTGAGGACCAATGATCTCTATTTTAGCAAGCCCTCCAGGTGGTTCTGAGGCACACTGCAGTCTGAGAACATTCTTCTAAATTCTTGCTTTTTGTCTTCACTGTGACACTTTTCAATAAGGCTGTCCCTGGATCCTGATGGATGCTTTGGGTTACAGCAGAAAATTCTTTAGTCAGATGAGTTTGGGCCACACTGTGTTGGTCCAAGTCAAATTATTTTCTTGTGATAAGAATCTCCCCAAGCTTTGGATCTGCTTAAGCACTACAGGCTCAGCCCTTCTGGAAAGGGGGCTTGTAGCCTTTCTAAACTGCATTTGTGCTGAGAAGAGAACTGTTTCATCTGCAGTACCCCATTGGACTGACGCTCTGCAGAAGGCACACTGGGAAGCGCTGGGCCAGTCCACATGTCATGACATTCAGTGAATTTTTAATGAATCACCTTGTAGGAATCTGACACTGTACTGGGGAATGACATAAGTAAATAAGACACTTCTTCTGTCTCTCTGAAACTAACAGTCCAGCGCAGGAGATGGCAAACGGTAGGCCAAGAGCCATGTCCCTCCTGCCCTGTATGTATGGTGCGTGAACTAAGAACGGTTTTTTAAATAGTGACTTGAAAAGAATTTTAAGTGAGGGATATTTCACAAAGAGTGAAGATTATATGAAATTCAAGTCTTGGTGTCCATAAGTAAAATTTTATTGGAACACAAGCACACTAATTTGCACACTCATATATTGGCTATGGCCATTTTGCGCCACAGTGACAGAGTTGAGTTGTTGCAAGAGAGACCCTAAAATATTTACTCTGTGGCCCTTTGCAGAAGCAGTTTGCTGACCCTGGTCTAATGAGGTGCAGAGGCACTTCTATCGTTTGGATCTTAAATGTCCCTACTGCTCATGCGTTGAAGACTTGGCCCCCAGCCTGTGGCACTTGTAGCAGGTGACAAAAACCTCTAATGAAGTAGGACCTAGTAGAAGGAAGTCAGGTCATTGAGAGTGTCCCCTGGAAGGGAACACTGAGACCCTGGTCCTTCTTCCTGTCTCTCTGCTTCCTGGCCACCATGAAGTGGACAAGCTCCCCTGCCCTGGCTCCCATCATGATGTACTGTGCCACTGCAGACCCAAAGAAACAGGACCAAGTGACCATGGACTGACACCTCGGAGACCATGAACCCAAATAAACCATTTCCTTCTTTTAAGTTGATTGTCTCAGGTATTTTTTCACAGTAGTGAAAGCTGACTAATGTAGGCATTGGCCATGTATTTGCAATGGCTTGAGCAGTATGAAGCGGAGGGGAAGGACCGTATGACTGGAAGGGCTTATTGACTGATGGTGGCGGCAGCAGTCACCCCGGTGGTAGAGATTGAGCTAGAATAGTCCTCCTAGAAAAGATCTTAAGGATGCGTAGAAAGTCTGGAATAAGGCTGGGTGGAGAAGGTTGTTACCGGCCAAGGAAATGGTACACACAAATCTCTGAGCCCAACAGGAGGACCCTCCGGGAAGGGGTAGAAGCGAGTACCAGTGTAGCCAGAGCATAGGAAAGTGAGGCCGGGAAGGCCAGTCATGCCGGAGCATCTCTGCAGCTCTTGCTGAGGATTTCGAACTTAAACCTAGGGGCAGTGGGGAGTCACTGAAGACTGCAAACATGGGGGTCATATGATTGATCTCAACTTTCTTGTTTACTAGGGATTGAGCCTCGGGACACTCATCACTGAGCCACATCCCCAGCCCTTTTTATTTTTTATTTTGGGTCAGGGTCTTGCTAAGTTGTTTAGAGACTCATTAAGTTGCTGAGGCTGGCTTTGAACTTGCGATCCTCCTGCCTCAGCCTCCCAAGCCACTGAGATGATGTAAACTTTGTACGGTTTCTCTGGTTTTGTTGTAGAGGAAGAGTAGGGGACTGGAGTGAGTGTGAACAGGTGCAAATGATTATGGAGCTCAGTAGCCAACGGGGGACAGGAGGTGGGGTGGATTTGAACTTTGAAGCCTCCTTGTGCTGCGTGCCCTTCCCCCATTGGGTCCTGGGCATCCCTCCACACTGATCTGTGCCCTTGACACTGATTCCCTAATAAGCATCCTTGGCTCATTGCGCACCTACTATGTATCCATAGACCTTGTGTGAGAGTCTATGAAATATAAGAATTACTAAGTCCTGAGCCTGATCTCAGGGTTCAGCTAGGGGATGGTGGAGACAGCCACAGGACTTAGATATGACAAGGGCTGATAACTGAGGAGGGAATGTACTCAGAGAGGACTGAGTCAAACTCCCTTGGGAGACACTGATTCTCAGGCAGTGATCTGGAGAGGCTTCCTGGCGGAGGTGACTATTTCAGGCAATGTTTTAGACTTGGAAAGGAGAGGACAGTAATTCATCCAACAGGAGCCAAATGATGGACTTGTGACCAGGAATGGAGGGTTAGGAGAGGGCTGGGGGCGCCCTGGGCCTGGGGAGGGAGGTGGAGAGCTGGTCCTGGGGTTCCCGTACATGGTTTGGAAATGTGATCCAGACAGCTTAATTCAAGCTGGGATGAGGCTCTGTGTAACCCCCAGGAGTGGGTCGGCCAGGGCCCAGCCTGCCTCTTTCCACAACCTGGCACGGCAGGTACAGTCCATGAATCACCTCCTCCTCCCCGGGTCCCCGCTTATAGACTTTGCCCTTAACTCGAGCCAGTAACAAACTCTCGTCCGGGGAAGTCCCCTGGGCTTTCTCGTCTATTGATCTATGACTAGTTCTCATCGCCTTTGACCTCTCCAGTTTCCTCCTGGCTGGTGTCCTGGCCCTGGCCATGCCCGGGGCCCACGCCTGTTACTGAGGTTTGCCTGTTCTTGGTCCTGCTCTCCAGGGCTGTGACACAGGGTTTATTGCAGTCTGAGCCTTCCATCTTGCGCCAGAAGGAACTTAATAAATCCTGGTCATGGGGAAGGGGCCCTGAAGAGCAGTTTAACCAATTAATTTTTTTAAAGTCTTTAAAATAGTGAAATGAAACAGATACACAAAAAATAATATTTTAAAAGTACAAAATTAATAACTATGAGAAAAATCTATGTCATTTAACAAATGGGGCAAAAAATAGAATATAGTCAGTCCTCCTTTTTTGCGGGTTCAGTGAATCACAGATAGGAAATATTTGAAGAAAACCTGGCAGCTGTACAAAACATACACAGATTTTTTTTTCTTGTCTTTATTTCATATATTGTACTGTATAACAATTTTTTACATGGTGTTTGCATTGTATATTATAAGTAATCTAAAGATGATTCAAATTATAGTGTGAGTAGTCCATTTCTGTTTTATAACAAAATATCTGAGGCTGGGTGCTTTATAAGGAAAAGAGGTTTATTGAGCTCACCATTCTGGAGATTCAAGACTATGGTGCCAGCATCTGCTCAGTTCTGATGAGGACTCCCCAACAGTACAGGGCAGCAAGCTCTCCTACAAGGGGAGATCACACAGTGAGACAGGAAGCCAGCAAAGGATCCAGGGCCAGGCTTGCTCCTTTAGCATATTTCACTTTTGTGAGAACTCACTCACCTCAAAGACCAGCTTCAGTTCCTTCCAAGGGCAGGTCCCCTGTGACCTAACCATCTTACACTAGGCCCCACCTCTTAAAGGTCCCCCACTTCGACACAGCCGCACTGAGGACCAAGCGTCCCACTTGTGAACCTTTGGGAGAAAAAACCCTCGCAGGACCTGAGCGTCTGTGGGTTTTGATATCCAGGGTGTGGTAGGGGGAACCAGTCTGGTGGGGATACCATGAAAGGATTGTATTCATGTTGCTTCCAGAAGCTTCCTCCTATCTGCCTTCTCACCTTTGAAAATAAGAAATCTTAGTAATAACTCTCTCTGCCCAGCCATGGAACCAGCTGCAGAAGAAAAAGAGACTTGGGGCTCAGGCAGCAATCTGACTTTTTTTCCTGAGCTGCCCACACAGGAGCCTCCTTCCAGCACCAGGGTTGGGCAGTTGTTATGGAAACGTGGGACTTTCAGAGTGCTGGCTCAGGTGATGTCCACCGGGCTCAGACAGGGCCCCCGTCCTACAGAGTTCCCCTCTCATTGCAGCTGTCCTCCTGGGCTGTGTCACCCCCGTGCCCACCTGCGGGGCTCACTGCAGCACAGCAAACTGAGCACTGAGAGAGGGAGATGGGTTTCTCTTTATCCAGGGGAGACTGCAGGTCTTCAGCCGGGAACGTGGCAGAGCCAGCGGTTCAGTAATAATTCATTAGTAACCTAGACATTCAGGTTTCAGACAGTTTTGCAATTTTCTGGGCTGCCCTCTGGTTCGTCTGTATTTGTAGAAGGAGGATGGTGTGTGTAGGAATGAGAGGGAAACAACTCCCATGGCTAGAGGAGGCTGAAGTCTCGCCCTCTCTTCCAGGAGAAAGGTGTGTGTGTGTGTGTGTGTGTGTGTGTGTGTGTGCGCGCGCGTGTGCGTGCGCATGCTTTTCAAGATGCAATTATCGAATCACTTCTACCAGTAGCTCTTCAATTATTTATACCAGGAGCGTTGCAACCAGATTTGCAAATTCAGAAAATAATGGGGCAGAGATGCCGGGCAGAGGAAGCCCTGTATGTGCGAGCATGTGGGCAAGACCTTTGGTTTCCTGTTGGCTCCTGTCCTCTGTCTGACTTCATCTGAGCACTAGACCTGCCCTTTGTCAAGTGTGTGCTCCTGACTGAGGTCTGGAGCCTGGGGAAGGGCGTGGGTGCTCAGGGTGTCGCGAGCGAATGTCTGCAGACTCCTGGTCAGCTCTGTCTGGGTGGAAAACCTCATCGGAGGCCAGGCTGAATCACACCAGTTTCTAAGACATTCTTCAACCATGTTAGGCAAGAGTCCCCCGCTGACAGGCTGGGGTAGAAGGAAACCTGATATAATTTTGGAAAAGCCTTCTTAGAGAAAGGAGGTTCTCACAGCTGCCCAGTCTCTTCCCCACAGCTAGGGTAGGGAGATCCTGGGCCAGTGGGGATGATTGATGGGCTTGGTACCAAGGAGGGAGCCGGGGTTTTGCGTGGCTGGAATGATTGCCTTTCCTTACTCCCATCAGTGATTCAGAAGGAAAAGGAAAAGGAGCCTTCTGAACCCCACGACAATGGAGACCCCTGTCCTCAGCCCTGGCTGTTAAGTTAGTGTTTTGATTCCCCGTCAGCAGCTGGTCAGGACACTCTTAGTTGGTCTGCTCTGTTGGAAACTGAGATCCAAGCTGGGATGTGTGGGATCCCGGAGCACAGGCAGCTGAGCTTTCTGAACTCAGCCAAGAGGGTCCAAGAAACAGAAGCTCTGGAGACTTTGAAGGTCTGAGCTCCGGCCTCCTGCTGCCTGGGCTGCATTGTTTTGGAGCAGAGGGTCCTGACTGCCTCTCTATGTCCAGTAACCTGCCGTTTTTCTGCCTCCCGAGGTCCTGTCTTGCTAGGCCTTGGTTTCCCAGATGGAGGTCATGTTACACGTCAAGGAGGGCAGTGCAGCCAGCTAATTACGACAGCTCTTCTGTCCTGAAGCCAAACTCCATCCAAGTTCAGCAAATGGAAGAGGCAGAAAAAATGTTCAGTCGGTGAGGTCTATAGGCGCATACTGGATTAGGTCCTAAATCATGGTGGAAATTTTCCTGGAACCAAATGATTCCTTTTGTAAACAAGAACATTCATCTTTCTTTGACTGACGTGTCTGGTCAGGCGTGTGCCTCTCAGAAGCCCCATGACATCTGATCTTGCTCGGGAGTTGGGGTTTGTATTTGAAAACGTAGCTGCCCAGAAAGAGCATCTGCGGAGCCAGGCCCCGGGTCAGGCCGCCAGTTGTGCAGAGTGGCCTGGCTTAACCAGATGTTCACCTCTGGGGATGGCATTTGCTTTTCTAGTGCCTGTGAGCAGGATTTTAACTCACTCAGTTGGTGCATATCTATTAATCACATTGCTGTATGCCAGACACTTTGGGTATGAAAGGATTAGGCCTCTCCCTCGAGAAACTTCCCGGCTAATGAGGCTGATATGACATGCATGTATAAAAAGACTACCAAGGCATCCAGCCCCTGTCTGTCTGGTGCTGAGACAGGGAGCGGATTTGGGTACAGAGGTAAGACATGGAGTTGTGGTGGATGTGGCCCAGGGGGATGACTTTACCAGATCCCTTGTATTCGACCAGGGAGGATGAAGATGGTGCATCCCAAGATGCAGAGGGCATCTCAAGGAGAGTGAATGGCCAGCACAGAGGTCTGGAGGTCAGGAGGACTGAGTCAGGTCTGGGGAGTCTGATAGTAGAGTCTGCCAGCAGGGAGCTAGGAGGGCAGCAGGTGGGGCCGGGCTGGAGCTCTTGAAGACCAGACCTTGAGCACCTTGAGACCTGTTTTTTGGACAGCGTGGCTTTGGCAGGACTTGGAGATTCCAGAGAATATGAGCAAAGAGTGAAAACACAGAACATACAGCAGGGTTTATTCAGTCATTCAACACACGATGGAGGGGTGTTGCCAACCGTGCCTACTGTGCGCCAGGCCCTGTCCTGGGCTCTGAACACACACTCATGTGATGGAGGGCAAGAGCCGTGACCAGCATAGCCGGGGGAGGAGGTGGAAGTGTTCTGTCTGGTTTGGGGCTGTGGCTGGGAATTAGGTTGTTCATGAGTTGCTCATCTTTTTCTCCACGTAGCTTCTGTCTGTTGACTTGGAGGATAATATGCAACCGCAAGCCGTTCATCTGACTTATTGTCTGCTGCTGAAGTTTTTCCCCCCAGTTGCCCCCTGAATGATGGCTTGGGGCCACGGGGAGAGTGGCATTCTTTTCAGGGATGTTATTTGAGCTCTGCACATTTCCTGAGTAGTGATCGAGAGGGCATTAGATGCCAGGAATTCAGGGCCCTTTGGCATGGCCCTGAGCTCTACAAGGGTGTCCCTTTCCCCTGCCCGTGGGCTGGTATTTGCCAACTCTTGGAGCCCTGGGGGCCTGCATCCCTGGCCCTGGCTGATGTGACAGACCCAGTGGGGGCTCCGTGTAGGGGACATGGCCAGGATGAGGGTGGTGTCTGGGGTCCTTACCTTTCCCATCTGTCAAGGGCGGCATTTGGATGAGGTGAGTGTTCTCTGGACTTTTCCTGGGACAGTCAATTAAACTTTAAAAAACAGAGAGCGTATCACAGGGCTGCCAGCTTTTTATTTTGACAAGCAAGGACATAAAAAAGAAACTGTCAAATGCCAACTCAGCCATCATTGTCATTTCATTCAAAGGGCATGTTAATACCCAACAAAGGAGTGACGACGTAATGTCAAAGAAAAGGACAGTTCTTCCTGGGAGAGAATGTCGCGGTCTCTCACCGGCTCACCCCAGGCTCTCCATTGTGCAGACTCCACCCTGGAGCAGCTCTGCCTCATGACCATTTGGGTCCCGGGAAGCCACAGAGGACCTGCGAGGACACCTGCAGGGCTCTCTGCTGTGGAGAGGGAGGCCCCAT
This sequence comes from Callospermophilus lateralis, assembly GCF_048772815.1. NCBI lineage: Eukaryota > Metazoa > Chordata > Mammalia > Rodentia > Sciuridae > Callospermophilus > Callospermophilus lateralis. The sequence continues at coordinate 48,745,262 of NC_135319.1, read as the reverse complement.
CCTCCACGTCCCCCCTAGGAGGACTTGAGCCCTCCTCCCTCTCTCCCTGTCCCCTTGCCCTGCCTCTCGCCATCTGTCCTAGGGCTGCTTTTCAGGAGCTGGGAGAAAGCAGGAGCCATGGAGGAGCTGAGGCCTCAAAGCCCGGATGAGCGACTCCCTCCAGCACCCCTGCTCCGTCTTTCAGTCACACACAGGGTTGTCCTCCAGCCACGCTCACATCCTTCTTTTGTCTTTTCTCCCCATTAACTTAGGTCATGGAAGTTAACTTGACCGTGGGGCAGAGATTTCTGCTTTCCTCGTGAACATGTGGGTTTGGGCCTTCCTGTGGCTCTCAGAGATCCATACCACAGTCTGTTTTGCCTAGAAACCAAATTTGGCCACTCCTTTGACAAAGCGGACAGAGATCAGGTTTGCTATCTGCAGAATGTGGGTTCCAGCATCCTGGTGGGCAGGGCGTTGCCCAAGGTCATTGCCTTGTCTGGTATTGAACTAGTAACAGTGGCGGATGTGTATAGGGTCCCTCATCATGATTTTTTTTTAAATATCATCACGATTGATTCTCATAGGTACCATGTGAGGAAGGTATTTTTAAGCCTATTTTGTCAGTGAGGAAACTGAGGCTAGGAGGGGACTGGGGTGACTTGCCCATGATGTCACGGCTAAGGTAAGGGGTGGTCAGGAGTCACATTAGGCACATTCAGACTTGCATGGCTTTCCCACACTTCTTCATGCCATCTCTCTCATCCCTAGGGGACTCCATGGCTGTCTCTTTTATGAACAGCTTGTTCTTCTTTGAAAGTGTCCCCATCCTCCTGTGATACGTGGCTTCTCCTTTCTAAAGGGATGTTTTAAGGCCTGTTGCATCCCTGACTTCTGTGATTCTGTGACTCTGTGATTTATGTCATTAAAATTTTTTTATTGTTTTGGAAGGGGTTGTGTGAGTCCCTGAACAGGACACCCTGCTGTGTGGCCTTCCCGGGGCCTCTGTGGGATTTGTAATGCCACCGCGCTAGCCACAGACCTGCAGAGAGCCTCATGCCTCAGTTGCTTTTCTTTAAAATGGGGATAGTAGTGCTAACTCACAATATTATTAACAGTATTCCTTGAGATGACACAAGGCATTTCAAGTATCCTATCCCTTTTTAATCCTTCTGAACTTCTGGCTCTGCCTCAGTCTTGCCTCGTATGAGTTTGACTCATTCCTCAGCTGGAAAATGAATGTGATTTTTGTTTTCCAGCCAGATCTCTTTGATGGCTTCTTGTCTGGGCCTTTTTAAGTCATTCTTCTGATGCAAGGTGGGTTGCCTCCCCATCCCTGCAGGATAACTGACTTTCCTGGACCTGGCCTTGGGCACCTGGCTGAGGAGTTATGGCTGAGGTCTCTGCTGAGCCAAGTCTAAGTCTCTGAAAGTGACTCTGGATTGTCACTCATGTTTTCCCATCTCATTAGCTAACTGAAAGAGGAGGTGATTATTTTGCAAATGAGATGTATTGACCAAGATGTAGGCATTTGCCCTGAAAGTTTGGGAACTGACTTGTTAATTTTAAGCAGCCCATGTGGCCCTTGGGAAACGTCTGATATCTAATGGGTCACTCTATTTCCACAATGGAACCTTCTCTCCTAGGCCATTTCTCCAACTTTCTTTCTATTCATGGTTGACTATAATCCAATTTAGGTGACTATATTACAGACTTTTTTTATTGTTTAGAAGCCATAGGATGGACTGTTTCAGTTACATAGTAACAAATAGTACTTTTTTGGGGGGGGGAGTATTAGAGATTAAACTCAGGGGTACTCGGCCACTGAGCCCCAGATCAAGCCCTATTTTGTATTTTATTTAGAGACAGGGTCTCAGTTGCTTAGAGCCTCACTTTTGCTGAGGCTGGCTTTGAACTTGCAATCCTCCTGCCTCAGCCTCCTGAGCTGCTGGGATTATAGGCATGCACCACTGTACCAGGCACAAACAGTATTTTATAAGACAACCTGGCTCTTCTTCTGTGCATCATGCCTATCTGAGGCAGCATAGAATAGAAAGAAAATCATGGCCTCTGTTTAGACCAAGAATAGATCCGATTTAAATTTCAACTGTCCATTGAAGAGAAGGGTATAAACTTGGAAAATTACCCCACCTTCCCCAGCCTGATGCATTCCTACTATATTGGCTCCTTATGAGGATTAAATGAATTGATGTAGAAGGACTCAATAGTCAAGGTGGTCCCTAGATGCAGGAGGGAATCAAGGACTTCCTGAGGACCAGCCCTGCCCTGGGTCCTCAGCAGACTGCAGAGCACCTTAGAGATGACTCTCAGAAGAGCCAGAAGGATGCCTACCTTCCCCTAACATTTCCCCAGCAAGGGAAATGGCATCTGGCTGATTGCCCAGGTCACAGAGCTGATCCACGTGAGTGCACAGGGAGGGATTCAGAATCCATGCCTCAAGGTCAGGCCAATTCAGAGGTGGACAGAGCCCCAGGGAGCCTCAATACAGCTTCTCCGATTCTGAGACAAGGAAACTGGAGGCACAGAGATGCTGCGGACTTGTTAAAGGTCACCTGGCCTTTCTCCATTGTCACCTTTTTATACCACAAAGACTTTTGTAGTATAGTTGTTCACACAGAGCACACGTGTGCTTCTAAGAAAGAAGCTGCCCAGTGCACCTGGTATGCGGTGGCTGGAGACACTTGTCATGACGAAGCTGCTCAGGAGCAGCAGAGATACCGGGTACACTCATCCAGAGCAGTGGGCTTTGTCTGAGCTCCTTTGTAAGCTCCTGTGGTCTGAATCTGTGGACAGTGTCCCCATCCCTAGAGATGTGGCCCATAGCTAGCAAGCAGAGTGTTTGCTGGATGAGTTCATCCTATATCCATGTCTGAGTTCCCTGCTGATGCAAGTCCTGGGGCTGCAAAGGGAAGCCAGCACATGCACAGGAAGCTCTGAGCAGACAGGAAGAGGCTGGATGGTGGATCTCCCCAAGGGCACAGAGGAACTCTGCCATCTGCACCCTCCAGCTCAGAGAGGAACCTGAGTCCCCCTGTGCCCTATTTTCCTGTCCTGGAATCTCCCAGTGACTACCTCCTTCTTCCCTTCCATTCACAGAACTCTCAGCTGGAAATCCCAGCTGGCTGGGCCCACATTTTGCTTTATTTGCTTGAGCGGCTTTAGGTAATCTGCCTAATCCCCTAATATGCAGGATTATTGGTACCTGGGAGAATGCCCACAGCTGGCCGCCCACCCAGGAGGTGAAAGAGGCTGCTGGGGGGGGGGGGGTCTCCCCTTCATCTGTTTGTCAGAGATGCAGGTGTCTGGAAGACCCTTCCCCAGCATCTAGGCCCAGAAAACCTGAGGCAAGGGGACCAGGACAGGGGCTTAGAAGCCCTGGGTGACTATAAGGTGTTGAAGTTCATGTAATTGTGGGTCTTCTTAGGCCCAACTGTGCTATAGAATGCAATAAGCACCATCCTGAAATAAAGCTAAAATAGGACTATAGGTTTTTACTCAAGGAATTTCAACCTTTTTCTCCCAGGAAATCCCTTCACCCAGATGCAGCATAACTTCAACCCTTAGTAGGGAAACTGCTGTAGGCAGAAGTTTTCGTTTTCTCCAAGGCTGGGCCTTGCTTCTGCTGCCCTCCTGTCGTGATCCTTTTGGGCACCTTGCAGGAGGCTGGGCTCCCTGGAATAGAAAGCTGTGATTGACCTCACTGCTGTCTCTTGTTTCCCATATGGGGACTCTGCTCAGAGAGGTCAGTCACTGGCTGAGGCCACACAGTCTGGAATGTGGGCCTTCTAATTTCAGGTCCAGAACCCTTCACCCTGCCACCATCCCTCTGGCGAGAGGGCACGTTCTGCTTTGCACCCAGCTGAGGGCAGCTGTGTGCTCGATGCAGGTTCATCTTTGACCACGGGAGAGGCAAGGCAAGGCAGGGGAGTGGCCAGTGGGTGGAGGCAGGGAGGTCCAGGGGATGTGAATAACTCAGAACAGAGCCTGTCGATGCATGCTTGTGACCAATGGCTGTCTGATGTCAATCTGGAAAATTTGAGGACAAATTGGGACTGTGAGATACAGGGAGAGAACTTATGGGAGTTCCTTCCTTCTCCTACAGCCTTCTGGGATGGAGCCTCCTGGGTATATGCCAGGGTGCCAGGGTCCTGGGCAGAGGATCCAGCATGGGAGATCTTCTTCTCTGGTCCCAGAGGGAAGAGGAGAGGTGGTTTCCTGCCAGCCTGGATCCCTTTCAGATCCCCAGCCCCAACTTGGGTGCCTCAGAGCCTGCAGGCAGGGCTCAGCCAAGACTGCCTCAGGAAGCCGCCCGGTGCCCGGACCACTGGGCAGAGCAGCAGGTGTTAAGCCCTGTGAGGGTGCGAAGGGAGAGGAGGAAGCCACGTCTTCTCCTCCGGTGGCTTCTGCATAGAGAACCTCAGCTCTTAGCCAGGGGCTTTGCAACCTGTCAGCTTGGACACCTTCATTTCCAATTCCACACTCTGCTCCTTGAGGGATGATTCATGGTTCTGGACAGAGAAAGGAACCATGTACCTCTGTCCTTGATTTAGCTGCCCTCTGAAGGCACAGGGACCTTAAAGAAGGGTCGCTGCAGTACACACAGTACCAGAAGTGGGGTGAAGTGAGTGTTCACACTGACGATAGACTTTTCCTGGGTACTTGGCACCAGTCAGTAATCCTCCCATGCATCCCATATTCTCCTCACTCTGCCCCTGGGAGGGTGGCAGGGCAGGTACTCCCTCATCCCTTTGTGGCATCCGACAGCTGGATTTAAATTTCAGCTGTCTTCTTCAGCCAGCTGCTTAACTCACCATCTGTCAAACGAGGGCATTGGCACCTCCTTACAGGGTTATGCTAAGAAATGGGAGCCATTGTTCTTCTTATTATACTATCTTGATTTTGTGCATGCCTAAAATTGGCTCCCCATTGGCTGCAGCTCTCCTCCCGCCTCCTTCCCACCAAAATGTATCAAGTACTCTCTGTGAGCTCATGGTGTTTCAATAATGAAGGAAAAATAAATGAATAAAAGATTAAGTAAGGTGTGTAGGCTTCCAGATGGTGGTGGGGTTGCTCTGGAGAGGAAGAGGACCTGGTGAGGGAGTGGTCCAGATTCGGCAGGCGTCACTTCCAACAGGGGATCAGGGAAGGGCTCACAGATAAAATGAGGGTTTGAACAGGGGCCAAGGGAGCAGCCATGTGGACACCTGGGGCCCAGGGAGTGGCCAGTGCAAACAGCCTGGAGATTGTCCAGGGTGGGCCTGGAATGTTCTGGCTGCTCCAGGAGGCCCCTGAGGCTGGAGTGGTGAGTTGAGGACAGGCAGGAGTGGGACAGATCAGGAGGGTGGGCTATGAGAGGACTGTGTGGTCCTCCGAGTGGGAGGGAAGCCGCAGGAGGGTATAGGACATAGTAGTGACCCAGTGTGGCCTGTGTTTTAAAAGTTTTCTCCCACCAGGTGAGGGGGTGCACGCCTGTAATCCCAGCTACTAGGGAGACTGAGTCAGGAGGATCGCAAGTTTAGAAACCAGCCCAGGCAACTTAGAGAGGCCTTGTCTCAAAATAAAATTTTTAAAAGGACTGGGGATGTGCCTCAGTGGTAGAGTGCTTGCGTAGCATGCTGGACGCTCTGGGTTCAACCCAGTATTGCAACAAACAAAAAACAATGAAGAAAAAGAAAATAAATAAATAAATAAATAAAGGCTTCTCCCTCCCAGATGGCCATTGCCTGAACAACTGCCCAGATCTTGGATGAGGAGCTGATCCGTGTCCATAGAACTGAGGTGTCATTAAACCCAGACACACTTGAGTTTTACTTCCAGGTAGCCCTCAGCAATCAGCAGGAGGGGACTCCGGGGAACCCCACTCCAAACTGTCCCTGCTGTCTCTTCCTCATCCCTGATGCAGTCACTCAGCAGGTGTGGCACCTGTGTGACCTTGGCATCTGGATTAGCAACAGGTGTCCTGCGAGTGTGACAGAGGGGGAGGAGTAAGCCAGATGAGGTGAGAAGAGGTGTGGCAGGAGGTCACACCCACAGGGAAGGTGGGTGCAGCTTTGGGGCCTCCTGGCAGGGCAAAGCAGTGAGCATCCTGTTGGGGTGCCAGAGATCCCTGGGTCCGTCCTATGAGGTGCAGCTGCCTGGTGCCTGGGGATCCAAGTGCTGAGCCCCAAGCTCCGTAAGGCCTCTGACCTTGGGATGAGTGGCTTCTTGGCCCTCCCTTGGCAAAGCAGCTGGTGTTTTTGGAAAGTGCTGTGCTTTAAGTAGCCTGATGGGGGCTCTTGAGTTTCATGCAGGTGAACAGGGAGGACTCATCCCTATATACAGAGGAGAATGTGGGCATCTGAAGAAATGGAACGACTTGCCCCCGCCCACCAAGAGAAGCTGGCCTTGGACTTGTTTCCCTTTGATTTCAGAGCTCTTTCTGCCATATCAAAGCTCTGAAATTCCTAGTACACTAGGTCCGATTTGGGGAGGAAGAGAGACAGACAGCCAAGATCTGAGGGTGGGGGCTGTGAAGTCCTAGGATTCAAGCAGGACTTTGCTGTCCTGTGCCGGGCCAGGGCAGCGGGCACTGTGGGGAGAACTGGGCCCTTTGGAGACAAGTGCAGTAGTAGCTCCCTGCTGTGACCCCCCCGAACCCAGTGCCAGGTCAACTCTGGAGCATCTTGGGAACACGTGAGCCCCAGGTTGCGAGCTGGGATGGCACAGGACACTGCTTGGGAGTGACGGGGTCGCTTGGCTAGATTTGGAGCAATCATGTTGGAGGAAGTACCAAGAGATAAGAGATGGAGTCAGCCATGGGGAAGGGGTTATGTGTAGCTGGCCTGGGTGGCCCGGGCTTGTGACTTCCCCTTCAGGCTGATTTCTCATCTGTGCGGTCAGGGGAGGGTGGCATCCTGAGGTCCCTTCTCAAGCTTTGGTCTTTGATCTTGAGATTCAGGTAGAAATGCCCAAATACCTAAGGGCTGGGTGGTCAGGATGGTGAGTACCAAGTGCCTGGGATCCTGTCAGGCCCTTGGCCACAGGCGATCTAGGAGAGGGGATGCCCTCTGTGGGCATGTCAACAGGCAGTCCTTGTGGGGTGCACTGCCAAGAGGAATGGGGAGAAGGCTATGTAAGGACTAGGCCCCTCTGCTGGTCAGTGTCCCCGGCCTCCTGTGCCTGCACCTCACTGTGAACCTCTCCTGCCTCTGTTCTGGGCACTGAGCCTGGATTGGGGTCCAGGAGGCAGCTGCAGCTTGCTTTTGCAAACTCTGCAGGGAAGGGCAGGGTGGGGGCAGCAGCTGAGTGACGGCTGCAGAGGGTCCTCTCAGCTTGCTGAGCTCCTTTCTCAGAGTCCTCCCAGGCTGGGACTGGGGGCTCTGGTGAAGGCTCCAGCGTGGTCTTTGCATTCTGGCCTAGTCCCCTGCCTGCCTGCACCACTGCCCCAAACCTTCATGTTTTTTCTCTACTGTTCACTCCCTCTATTTTCTTCTCCCTACCCCCAAAGCGCCCTTTCACCTATTTCTAAGGATCTGGTGGCTGTCCTCTTGAGACTGGGGCAGCTGGGGCATGTGGCCAGCAGGTCTTTCTCTCTCATATGCTCTCACACACGTGCACACCCGTGGACCCGCACACAGGGTGGTTTCCTGGCTGACACTGGAGCAGTCTGTCTGCCCATGCTCAGAGGTCCTCCTAGGGGGCTGGTCTTCCGGTTAGTAAGGGTTCACTCAGTGTCCCACCCAGAGCCCCAGCTGACGTGGGGTCAACAGGCCACCCCAGGAAGCACCCGTTCCAACCAGGTGCCATGTTGCTGTGGCTATAGCTACTTCATGTGGAGCCCTGTGCGTGCACTGTACACCACCTACCTCCTTTGACATTCCCAGTGGAGGCGATCGCCTGTAATCCCAGAGGCTCAGGAGACTGAGGTAGGGGGATCGCAAGTTCAAATCCAGCCTCATCAGCAATTTATCGAGGCCCTAAGCAATCAGTAAGACCCTGACTCAAAATGAAAAATAAATAGGGCTGGGGATGTGGCTCAGTGGTTAAGCATCCCTGGGTTCAGTCCCTGTTATTGAAAAAAAAAAAAAGAAAAAAGAAAAATTCCCAGCGCCTCCCTGGGAGTGGTGTGCGTCTCCCCATTTTACACAGTGAGAGCCAGGGGACCCAGATGGTCAGTGACAGAGCAGAATGGGATTCCTGCCTCCAGCTGTAGCTCTCGGGCTCTATTCTGTCTCCTTCAGTTATCTGTAAAATGGGGATAGCTTGCCTTCACCTGCCTGTGGAATTATTATAAGGTTTACATGAGGAAATGCACAGGAAACAACTAATTGTTGGTGCCCTGTTCTGGCTTGATAAATGGTGGCCATTACATTCTAACGGGCTCTGCCCCAGCACCCTCCTCTCTCCTGTATGTCCCCAGCCGGACCACTTTATCCTTCCAGGCCTCTGCCCGCATGGGGTCATGACACTTGCTGCAGGTGCTTAGGGCAGAGTAGATCTGTGGTGGGGAGGCCTCTAGCTGGGTACTGGCCGCTGGCAGGGCCTTGGTTCTGCTCCCCAGATCTCCCCATGGCACCTCCCCCATCCTGGCTCCCCCACGTAGTAATTAAGCTCGAAACATCTAGTGTAAGCAAATAATAACAAGGGCATTATCTCCCTTCAGTCTGTTTTCCTTGCCTACCATAAAGTAATTAAAATAATGAATGCCTTGTAAAACAATAGGTGAGAGGGCTGCAAAATCGCGCAAAATTGCACAATCTGCCACACGCCTCCCGCGCCGGGGATTATCGATGCGTCGGGCCTCCCGCCTTCTGGGCTGTTCCTGGAGTTCCCTCCCCCAGAGGTGGCCATGGAGCCCGAGTCCAGGAGCAGGGAGCTGGCCCTCCAGTGCCCAGTGGCAGCAGGAAGCAGTTCAGACACACCCCTGGTGGGCCTTACTCGGGGGAAAGCACAAGGCCTTGCTCTGAGGGCCTTCTCCCCCCCAGCTGTCCAGTTCTGAATGAAGCAGGAGGTCCCGGAGGAAGGAAAAGGCCAGGAGACAGCTGGGCTCCTCGGGCACTGCCGGGATGGTCAGGCGTGGTTCCCCGAATGGGGCCCCCAGGTCAGCGGATGGGCACTGCCTGGGACCTGGGTAGAAGCACAGTTCCGGCGTGGCCAGCACCCTGTGTTTCACAGGCCCTCCCCAGGCCCCAGGTGCCAGCTCCAGCTGGTCAGCCACCCCTCTGCAGTGTCCAGGAGTGAGCAGGGGAGGGGTGGTGGGACCAATGGGTTGAGCATGTATTATGTGCCGTTGGGTGCTGTTTAACCCCAGGGCCTGTGGAGCGGGCAGGATTGTCCCTTACAGGGGAGGTCCCACAGAGTCACGAGAGCTAGATTTGCCCTCTGGGTTTGCACCTTTGGTTACTATGGCTGCCCATGGACGGGTCCTCCCTCCTCCCTGGAGACCCACCTGTTCAGCCTCACGGGGCTGAGTCTCACAGACCGGGACATGGCCTAACAGGCCACTAAGACTGGTCTAGGAGAGGCTTGGTGCCACACCGGTCAGCAGGTGGCCTTCAAAGATGCCCATCCAGTGACCTCTCCTACCAGGCTCCTGCTGGGATTGTTCTAGTCCTTGGGGCCTGACACACTTGGAAGCAAATGTCAGCCTTCTGTGCAGCTTCTCCCAACCCCAGCTTGCCCCAGCCAGGGTGGCCAGAGGGGAGAAGCACCATCAGGAGCAGCTTCCTGCCTGCTGTGGCCGAGCTCAGGGCTGCCTCATTCAGCACCTCCCCACCGGCCTCTGCACTCCCCTGGCCTCACTTGGCCCCAGGTCCTCCCATGCAAAGATTTTCACCTCTGCCTCTGATACTCCCCATATTTCAAGGCCCAAGGATTTGCTTTGGAAAATCAACTCCAGGGTTTTAAATGATGAATATAATTTGCTGGCTGTCATCTTTTTACACATCATCATGGCAGTCATAATCTCAGTGGGTGTTTCAGTGTGCGTCCAGTTACGTTTGCAAATTTGATAAATACTAAAGTTTGGTGCAAGTATGTCCCATGCAATATTTGGGACATACTTATAAACTAAAAATACTATTGTTTATCTGAAATTCAAATTTAACTGGATGCCCTGTTTTTTTGTTTTAAGTCTGGCAGCCCCAGCCCAGGCCGTACAGTTGATGAAGGGCTGATACACATTTCACTCATTCCTTTGTGCTTTATTGAACCAACTTTGTGCCAGGGACCCTTTTAGGCACTGGGGCCACAGCAGTGGCGGGTGGGGGTCAGACAGTAAATGAAAGAGTAAATGGATTGTAGAGTGAATTAGGGGTTTTAAGTGCTGTGTGGAAAAATCAAGCAGAAAAGTGCCATAGAAGGAAAGACTTGCAATTTAAAAAGGTAGCCAGAAAAGACTTCACTGAGAAGGGGATAGATAAGCACTTGAGGAGATGAGGGAGCAAGCCCCAAGAATTTATGGGAGAAAAGTGTTCCAGCAGAGAGCATATTGTGTGCAAACTTGTATAATCAAGAACCCTACGTGGAGTTCAGTCATCTGATAAAGTCAGCCTTTTTATCTTAAGGAACTTTTTAAGCTGTAAAGGGAAATTTATTCTCTCCTAAACCAAAAAGGCCTGGTATGGATTTCAGGCCTAGCTGGATCCAGGTATTCAAGTGATGACACTGATATCCTATAGCTTCTACTTTCCTCCCACAAGGGCTTTATTCTCACAGAAGGATTGCTTTTTTTCTACTCTCTCCAGCAAATTTTCCGGGTTTGAGCTGTATTGGGTGAGCATGGGTCACATGACCATCCCTGGCCCAGACACTGTTACCCGGAGAATAGAATGGACTGACTGAACCACTGTGAGGCCATTAGTCCCTTTTGAATCACGTAGATGGAGAGGAAGAGATGGGAATGTCTTTAAAAGAAAGTGAGTGTACTGATGTGCAAAGACTGGGCAGGTGAGCACCATGGTGTACTGACCACACCCTCTCCCACTGCCCTGGGACCCTGGACAGGTTGCTTTTCCTCCTGAGTTGGGGGCTTTTTTCTTTAAAATGGACAGAGAATAATGTCTCATTTGCAAAGGTATTTTAAAAGGAAAAACTTTTATTTATTTATTTTTGGGTACCAGGGATTGAACTCAGGGGCACTCAGCCACTGAGCCACATCCCCAGCCCTATTTTGTATTTTATTTAGAGACAGGGTCTCACTGAGCTGCTTAGTGCCTCGCTGTTGCTGAAGCTGGCTTTGAACTTGTGATCCTCCTGTCTCAGCCTCCCGAGCTGCTGGGATTACAGGCATGCACCACCGCGCCCTGGCTGAGAAAAGTCTTTTTAAAAACCGACTGTTACAAAGTCCAAGCGCTCGCCCACCCCTCCTCCCCACCTCAGCGGGGGCCACCCTTGGGCTCCGATTCCTGGTGGGAAGGGGTGTATTTAAATCCAGTTGTTCTCTAGGTCTCAACTCTCCTTCTCTCTGTTGCCAGGAGGCCCAGAAGATTAACAATGGCTCCAGCCAGGCTGATGGCACTCTCAAGCCAGTGGACGAGAAAGAGGAGGCGGTGGCAGCCGAGGTCGGCTGGATGACCTCCGTGAAGGACTGGGCCGGGGTGATGATATCCGCCCAGACGCTGACCGGCAGAGTCCTGGTGAGTCCCCCGGCCTCCCCACGCCAGGAGGCCTCGCTGTGCCCTTGATGGCTCTGTTTGTGAGACTGGTGTCCTGCTGGGCCCCCTCCAGCTAAGCTGGTGGCCTGGGAGGGATTTGCAGAGCCTGGGCTGGGAGCCCATTGGAGCGCACACTTTTAAGTTTATCTGCTTGCAGGAGAGATGTACACACCGGCGCACACACACGTGCACACATATACACACACCTGGACCATCTTAGAACAAAACGGGGCCAAGAAACCCATGCCAGGTGCCTATGGGGGACCTCTACTCCTGGGGTCCAGGGTGCTGTGTGTGTGTATGTGGCCTTCTGGGGACGTCACTGCTGTCCTTTGATGGCTGGGCGTGAAGTGAGCCCCTGGGGGCAGTGTCTTACTGGGCATTGTGTGAACTGGATCCTGCCCGTGGTGGACACTCACGGTCATGGTCATGCTGAAGCTGTCTACGGCCCCTGTGCTTGGAGCACTGCCCACGTGCCCTTAGTTAGATGCCGAAGAGGCCGAGGCCCGTCTGCAGGGAGTCCTGCTTCTCTCTGATCTGCTTGTACAGAGCTCGGCTTTGTTGACTGGCCTCGTGAGCCCCTGGTTTCGGGGGAGGATCATGGGTGGGACAGGTTTAGAGTGACAGAATACCTGGGCACTCAGGGACGATGCGGCCACCGCTGCCAGGCCCAGGCTCTGTCAACAGGGGCCTCCCGGCCGAGGTTGCCCTGATCACTGGTTTTCTTGAGTCTGCTTGGGGTCGGGGGAGTTTCCCTGAGAAGGACGATGCCTTCGGGGTGACTTCTCACTGTGACTCTAGAAGCTGTTTGGTGCGGGGCTGTCCTTCCTGGGCCCAGAGTGAGGCTCAGAGATCCAAGATCAGCCAGGAATGCTGGGAAATGGGTCTTCTGACCTCGGTGGTTCTCGGTAGAGTCTCAGGGAGGAGGTGATTGTGGACGGAGCGAGGGGGCAAGACTTTCACTCAACCTTCTTGGGGGGAGTTCTGCGTTGTGTTTGGGATAAACCCCTCGCGGACCTCTGGAGGAGATGTTGAACTCCCTGCTCCAGGAATCCAAAGAAGGCTGGCCAGACGGCCTCCCTGGGGGACGTTCCTCCCTGGGAACTGGGAGCCACTGTCAGGTTTGTGGCTGTGAAGTCATGGCTGATAGAGACCCACGGAGGACGGGACAGGCAGAGGAGAGGTGCAAGGCCGGGGTTTTGGAGCAGGAGAGAAAAGCCGGCGAGGTCAATCACTGCAGGAGGAAGACAGAGGGGGAGGCCCAGGGGAGAGCGTGTCCATTGAGGACGTGCAGGTGCTTCCTGTTGGCTGTGCTGTGTGGCCATCGTCATCTTCCCTTCTGGTTCCTGGGCGAAGGCTCCATGGCTCCTTTGGGCTGTGTGTGAGTGAAGTTTGCTCGAGAGATACCAGGGTTGGAGTCTGTCTGACATTCACGTGGCACAAGATGGTGGCAGTGCCCTCAATACACACGGCGATGGCAGACACAGAAGGGAAGGCGGCTTGGTTGTGCAGGGGGACACGACCTCCTCCCATGTGACCCTCATAGTTAGTGCTCGTTGTCTTCATCAGCATGAGCCAAGAGGTACCGAGTTCTGACTCTGGGTCAAGCGTCTTCTCAGTCCTGTGGGAACAGGGAATGACCCTGATTCTACTGCACTGTGCATGGCCATGGCCGAAAGAGTGCATGGGGGCAGATGTGGAGTCCAGGCTGCGTGTGCGTGCTCGTGTATCGGGGAGGCTGTAGGAGCGGGCAGGGAGGAGGCCTCTGAGTTAAATGAACCAGGCACACACTTGGTGGTCCAGAAAATATCCCAAAAAACAGATCCTTAAAGCTCGAAAATAAGGACTCTCGGGGGTCCAGAAGCTGAGAAGAATACTGAGTGAGGTGGAAAGCTCTGGAGTGGAGCTTTGAGAGGAGAGTTAGGATCCTGAAAGTCAAACGAGAGGAAATCCTTCCAGAGTGAGCAAGCTGCTGTGGGGGCAGAGGGGAGCCTGGCACATTGCAGGGAGGAGGGACCCCACCTGTGAGGCCCAGGGCCACGAACACAAGGGCATTCGAGAGCAAGAAAGATCAGGAAGTGGACCCGAGACAGCTTGTCAGGTCTTCGAAGGCCAAGCTGGAGAATTTGGGCTGGGTATAAAAGACGAGGAGATTTTGAGGAGAGGTACCGCGAGGGGTTGTTATATGGACAGCAGGTGGATACGGGCAGACCTAGGGAGAAGGCGAGAGTTGGAGGTCTTAGGACAGGTGAGGGTAGTGAGCCCTGTGTCAGTGAGAGCGCAGGGAGGGGGACGGCCGTGGCTCCTGAGAGGCAAGGCCTTACCCAACACCGAGTTGCAGATGGGGTGATGTGGTGCATGTGGGATTCCTGGTGCCACGCACACCCCACAGCCCCCTCGATGTGACCGCTGTTCCACCCCTCACATCTTTGAGAGCCTCTTGTGATGGGGCATGCTGTGTCATTTTACTCATCCTGCATTTCCTGCCCTGCTGCTGGGTTACGGGGGCTCCTCACAAGGAAGCAAGCCAGCCTTCCCCAGGAATCCATCTCTCTTTTACAACCGAGAAAACCAAAGCATGGGAAGGCCCTTGACTTGCCAAAGGTGACGGAGCCAGCCTGGTGATGGTGGGCCTCCAGACTCCCAGCCTGCTGTGTCTTCAGCTGAAGGTAGTGCCTTTTCTTTGCCAAGCCACTGCCAGCTGTTGCTTGGGCTGTGACATTTTGACGTTACCCCCGTGGTGCCAACTGGGTCCTCAGGCCACTTGGCTTGACCCTCTTAACATTTGCATGTAGAAGCAGAGCTGCCCTGGCTCCCTTGCCTATGGCTTCCCAAGATGCCAGCTGAAGATGCTTTCTGAAGGTCCCCTTGAGAATGTCCTGCTGGGGCTGCTGGGCCCTCGGAGCAGAGCAGGCCTGCCGTACAGCCACCAGGATCTCGAGTTCCCGGAGGTAGCTGCCTGAGACTAGGCCTGTAGGGGAGGCAGGGCCTTGCTTGCACACAGAACACACTTCATGCCAAAGTCATGGCACACAAGAGGAAGCCGCGCTGCCTGTTAGGAACCCCAAGCTGTGTTTGTCTTGAGCTGTCCAAATGTTTATCCCTGCAATGATGGGACCAGAGCAAGAGGAGACACCTGGCTGTTCAGAATTTTCCTTTTCAATTTTTAATGTCTTTTCCTTGACGCACTCTCAGGAGCTCGGTGCTAATGTCTGGGCCCCTATTCTCACCTGACTGATTATCACAGGTGAGAGCTGGGACATTGTAGGTGAGGCCCAGCTGGGGAAGAATTTGCCAGGACAACCCCAGAATATCCACAGCGTCTCTCAGACAGGCATGTCAGTCATTGGATGATTGTGGGCTTCAGACCTGCACCGGGCTTTGTGCTAGGCAGTGAGCATCAGGGCTCCAGGCTGGGGATTACTCATGTTGCTGAACTAGATGTAAAGTTGTGGCACTCCATTTAAAAGATGACAAATGATCATCGCCATTCACGAGGGCTTTTTATAGTCAGCACCTGGAGCCTCATCACAAAGTGATGAAATCCCCCCCACCCCCTTCCCGGGCTACAGGTCTCAGAATAGCCACTGTGCCTCGCCTCACCCTGGCCCCAGCTTAGCCGCACAGGAACAGCTAGGCTGGGATGGATGGAATCTTGTCTTGGCGCCGATTCTACATCAAAGAAGTACCAGGCTATCAAGGGTGCTGCTTCCTTTATTTTCTTTAATTTACAGAATATTTGTTTTCTGATAATAAAAGTTCTATCGGCCCTCCATGTCCACAAGTTTCATATCCAAGAATTTTAGCGGACATGTATGAAAAATAGTGAGGAAGGCCAGGCGTGGTGGTATATCCCAGAGGCTAGGGAGGCTGAAGCAGGAGGATCACGAGTTCAAAGCCAGCCTCAGCAACTTAGTGAGGTCCAGAGAAACTCAGCAAGACCCTGTCTCTAAATAAAATATAAAAAGGGCTGTGGATGTGGCTCAGAGGTTAGGTGCCCCTAAGTTCAATCCCCAGTATTAAAAAACAAAACAAAACAAGAACCTTAGGAAGAAAACTGCATCTATACAGAATGTATACTATCTTTTTTCCTGTTGTCATTTTCTAAATAATACTGTAGAGTGACTTTTTTCATAGCATTTGCATTGCATTATGTATCCCATGTAACCTAGGATGATTGAAAGCATACAGGGTGGAGTGGATGTGTGGGGGTCATGTGCAAGTGCTATACCATTTAAACAAGGTACTTGAGCATCTGTGGAGTTGGGTATCCACAGGAGCTTCTGGAACCAGTCCCCAGCAGTTACTGATGGACATCTTTAAGATAGTATGTGCTTATTTTGGAACATTGGAACGTCTTAGAATTTCTGGGGAATTCCACTTTAGGATATGGAGTTGGCCCACAATGGAAGACTTTGAATCCATGTGTCAGTGTCACCAGAGTTCTTCCCAACAGCTTGGAGGTTGTTGAGGTCTTGCTTCATTACAATTCACCTGATGCATTTTGTGCAAACACTCATAGAATAAATAGTTCTTTGCACCAGAGATCATCATGGTCCTCTTGGTGAACATCCAGTGAACTTCTGAATTAGAATAGGGACTGTCTCTTCCTGTGGTAGTTTCTGGGAGCCAAGTTGGTGGCCCAAGGAAAAGTTAGGGCATTTTGGGGCTTTTGTGCTGCGCATTCACATTGCCCCTGGTTTTCTCCGTCTCTTCTCTCATCTCCGTATTGCCCTGATTTCCTAACACTCCTATTTGAAATTTACATGCATGTGGTTACATGCTCTATACAGTTCTGTGAACCAAATAAAACCTTTCTAAGAATGAGATGGTACAGAGGGCAAGAAACACATGGGGTAGGCTTTAGTGCAGTTTGTACTTTGGAGACTCAGAAACCAAATAATCAACAGATATTTGAGTTTATTGTTGGTAACTTTTTCTGTAGTGAATAGTTTAGGCCTCCTGAATCACAGAGACTCTTTTAATGACTACAGAACTCTGTCATCGTGGTTTGAAAGCAACCACAAACAGCTACAGTGTGACTATGTTCTAATAGAACTTTATTTCGAGAAATAGGTGGTGGGCCAGATTTGTTCCATAAGCCATAGTGTGCAGACTCTTAGTTCAGTTTTCCCTTTTATTTTATAAAGAAATTGAAAGGTAGGGGCTGAGAGAGAAGGGATTTTTTTTTTTTTTAAAGATTATAGTACTAGAGAACTTGCTTGTAAAGGGGAAAGCTGTGGACACACACAGGTAGACACAGGCACAAATACACACACCATCTCCACTAGCACCTAGTTTCTGAATACACATGTTCATTTCCATGTTGATCTCGGAGCCACTCTCTCTCTAGGAAGACTGCCTTGTGGTTAAGGACAGCCTCATCTCAAGGTGTGAGCCATATCTGTCCTGGCTAGACTTTGCCTCAACCCCTTGATGGATTCATTGTTTTTTACTTCTCTTCAAAGGCTGGTCTCACCCACTGGCTCCTTGAGGGAGCCTTTAGAATCACCGTTTTTAGTTACTTTTCTGGGCTACATTTGAATGTTGCTCCAGGAAACATACATGCCTAATTTCACGGACTGAAAACATTTGCAACTTGCTTTAATGTTTGGGGGGATGATTTATCAACATAAAGAGAAGGAAAACACCAGTCTCTCCCTTTATCTTTCTAAATATGTCGCATGTGCAGCATTTTACATTAACACCATGTGCATAGTCTGAACCATTTTATTCTTATCTCCCAGGGTCCTAAAGGAAATATGTATCAATATATCTTTCAAATAGAAATAATCCTGTTGGTTTAATAGTGTTAAGTAGCTGTGCATTCACTGCTGTGCTATTTGCACATGAAATTGGACCTGTCGAGCCATATGGAGGTACATGTGGGCACATGCTTAATCAAATATGTGACATTCATTGCAGTCATTTCTCCTGTGAGGTGGCTCCTGTGCTGGTGGCATTTCTCATTAGCAATCTTTCCTTTTCGTTACAGTGCTGCCTGGTGGTAAATTGACACACGAATCACATTTCCACTTCACTCTCTTCTTCTCATCAGTGAGATTTTTTTTTAAAAAAATGGTTTTGGCAATTCTATGTACATTTCTTATATCATCTGCAAATCCTCTATGTAACAGAAAGACCAGAGGTTTCATAGGATTGTAGGGTTTTTGGGGGGGTAAGAATGCCCCAGTCATGGGCAGGTGTGTCCTGCTCTTTGTGTCATTTCGGAGTTAATTGAGTTTTTGAGTTAACACCCTAAAGGAAGGCACTGACTCAGAGGAGCCACTTGGTAGTTCCCTATCAGGACTTAAAAATGGCTCTTTGTTTTATCCTGTGTGTAGATACGGGGTTCATATGTTGGCTATTAGTCAAGAAGTCAAAGAAGGTATATTAGGTTTTATATTATTAAGCATAAAATTTTGCTCCTATCTGATGAAAGATGCACTAAGATTTGCAGTAGGTTTGTTATTTGTGACCCAGCATCATTCACTTAGGGGGATGACATGAGTCAGGGAAGCGGTGGCATCGAGGCTGTCTTGGACAGGTAGTGAGCAGCTGGTGGTTAGAGACGTTCAAAAAGGGACAGGGTCACGTCTGGTGGTGCAGTTGCTGACAGCTGGCCAGACTCTATCCTCATTGCTTTAATTAGGCTGCAGTGAACTCCATCAGGAAATGCTTCAGAATGAGCAGACTTCAGTTCTCCGCGCCTCCTCTCCGTTGCCCCTTGCCCCTGGCCCATGCCCATCAGTATATAGGTGCTCACAGAAGTCCTGCAGCAGGACAGTGTAAAGGTTTTGTTTTGCCCAGCAGTTCCCATTCTCATGTTACCATGGGTTTCTTTCCCCAGGGAACACCTGTTGGTGGCGGGGTGGGGTGGGGGGGTGGGGGGGTGGGGGTGGGGGGGGCAATTAACTAGCTCAGGAATCAGTGGGGTGCAGCCCAGGGGCCCACATGGCTCGCTGCCTCTTTTTTACTATTTGTGACTAAAAATGTTTTTCATGGTTTTTTTTTTTTTTAGTGGTTTAAAAAAAAATCAGAAGAAGAATATTTGATCACATGTGAAAATTATCTGAAATTCAAATTTCAGTGTCCATAAACAAAATTTTATTGGCCTCCAGCCATGCTCGCTCATTTGCATACCTTCCATGGCTGCTTGCGTAACTCACCACAACGCAAGTTGAGTAGTATCCACAGCCCAAGACACCCACCAGCCTAAAATAATTCCCATCTGGCCCCATAGAGAAAAAGCCTGCCACCCCCTCTGGGACTGCAGATTCTCCTCCCTAAGTGGTGGATAGGGCCTGCTCCCCAAGTTACCCAGGCTCAAGGGGAATGACATCTAGTCCCTTCTCACAGGGATAGGCTGGAATTTACTTCCACAAGTTCAACTAAGTCCTGTGGTAGGGATGAGGAAGGAGACAGAGGCCAGAGCCAGCAGGCCCTCCACTGTTCCTAGCAGGTTCTCAGGTGGCCTCAGCTTACGGACTGAGCACATTCCACTTCCCAATATTGAGCAGTGTTTCTGAGAACTTTGTAACAGGGTCAAATCTTTGCATCCACCTGCCTTTCCTCCTTCAGTCCCCAAGCCACAGGTCCCAGCAGCTCAGAGAGTCTAGTGTTTGTCATAGAGCACCCCTGCCCAAGCCCGCACTGTGCACGCATTGCCCGTTTTTTTCTGCAAAGAGCAGCTGTTAATATTTCTAGCTGGTATGTTGGCTCCTCCCACCTTCCCCAAGGCTGTTGCCAAAATGAAGTTTCCGAGATCAGTGCTCAGGTAGCTGTGGAGGGAGGAATAGCTTCTGGACTGGGAGCAGCCTGCTTCATACTGGCCATCAGTATCTGGCTTATGGGGCCTCTGGGTCCCCCTGGAAAGGGCTTGTACTACTGTCACTCCTCTCCTCTGGGGTGTCCAGTTGAGGGTGTACCCTTGCTTTGTCCTTCCATCTTATCTGTCCATCTATCCATGTATATCCATTTATCCACTGGTTCAGTCCATGTCTGTTTCCAAGGTAGCACACTGTCAGTGGTGCCTTATGAGATAGAACATTGCCAGGGGCTTTGCATTGAGCAGGCCAGGTAGGCTTCCTCTGTTGGACCGGGAGGGATGAGCCCTGCCCTTTGCCACACAGCATCATCTGAACTTGGGCTCCTGCTCCCATCTGGCTCCTCCTCTTTCTCTTACTTAATTGGAACCTATAAGGAATCTAGGTGAAGCCCTCTGCCCCCCTACACATCTCCAGTTCCTGCTTCTCCTCTCTCCTGGGACAGCCATCCATCCTGGGGAAGGAGCAGCTAGCTTCTTGGCACCCAGAGGCTGCTATGCGTGCTGCAGCAGGGCGGCACCGCCAGATGGCGTCCTCTCCGGGACTTTCATCCTGCCCAGTTGTTTCATCCTTGATGGTTCAGTTTCCTCATCTGCAAAATAGGGATAATAACAGGTGCTGCCTCTTAATATTATGGTGAGGAGTTCATAAGTTGGTGAAATGTTTAGAATGGTGCCTTGGACTGGTTAGTGCTTAAGAAGTGTTGGCTACTAGGATTTTTCTCATGGCTGGGTGAGCCCAGGCGCCATGTCATGGAGGAGCGGGCTCCTGTGGAGACCCACAGGGAAATGGGTGGAGAAGAAATACTTTCCTGGGCAGAGAGACAGCGGCCCTTCGACGTCACCAGACTTGACTTCCACCCTGAGTTCCGAGGAGCTCTGGGCATGGCCATTTGAAAGGCTCTGGGTGGCCTGGGCAGGCAGTGATTGGTGTCCAGCCGTTGGTGATATTTGTTCTGTGTGTGCCCTTCATCAGGCTCACCCAAGCCCCGTCCCTGCTGTGGTGGGCTCATGCCAGTTTGAGTCACCATTGTCAAGTGGGCCAGGAAATTCTCACTTCATGTAGCCTCTCTGAGCTGGCCAGGGCCAGAGTGGGGCTGGGCTTTCCCTAGAGCTGTACACTGTGGGGCATGTGTCACAGGAAACACTTTGGCAGGATGACAGATGAGTCTTGTGGAAAGAGGGTCAGTTGAGCTCACCATGGTCCCTGCACTCCTCCCTGGGATGTGAAGTGAGACTGACAAGGCTGAGACAGGCTGGTTTCAGAGGGCATGCTACTACTGCTCTATGGGGAGGTGTGTTTAACATCCTTATTGGCAGGTAATAAGCACAGATCTGTTAGAAGGAGATGGGAGAGTGTGTGTTACCACCAGTAGACAAAGACTCAGACTGTCCTGTGCATTTGAGACATCTCCTTTGAGCCCGTCAGACACCTGTTGGTTCTTACTGCAAACTCTGCAAAGTGCAGCCATACAAAGTGTTGAAAGTGAAAATGTCATACTTGCATTTTCTAGAATGCTTTTGGGTGGTGAGGTGTCTGGAAGAGAGGTTAGTGATAAATCAGAGCTTATGACCTATCCATCAGTGCTTTGAACAGGCCTAGGAGTCTTCTAATCCTGGTCTCATATCCTGTGCCTTCCTGCTGCTGGATCCCAGGAGCCTCAGTAAATTATCTGTGTATGATTAATGTTAACCAGCCTTCCTCCCCTCCCGCCAGTAAAAACTGGCGCCCCCTGCAGGAAATGGAACATATTGGCGCTCACCATGGTGGGCTGGTAGTTTTCTTACATACTAGCTTTCTCTGCAAGGTCTCTCGAGGATGCTAATGGCTTAGCACTGTCTGTTTGTCAGAAAAATATCTTGGTGGGCTGAGACTCTCCTAAGAACCTCCGTTTCAGCTGTGATAAAGTTTGTTTAGCAGGGAGACTCAAAAATAGCTACAAAGACGATGACAGCCATCAGCTTCTGTTGTTGCCGGGAAGCACGTGCCTGGAAAGTCACACTTGGGACCACACACAGGCTGATGCTGCCAAGTTTAGTTTTCTAGGCTATGTTTAGGAGGAGGCAGACGGACTCGTGCCTGAGGGCCCTGAACATCCCAATTTGGTGCACTAGAAGCCCCATTTTTAGGGTCTGGGTCCAGAATAAGGCTTTTTTCCAGAAAAACAACAATTTCAGGGAAACAACCAAAAGAAAGCCATCATTTGCCCTAAAAATTTTGTAAGAAGTATTCTCTCCTGTTTGAGTAGTGAGGGAACTGGGACATGACAGTCACTTCTCTGTCTTAGGGAATTAGGACACTTGAAAACTCAATTAAATGCACCCCAGCCTCTTAAGCACCAAGGCTATCGTTTTGCTCATCCAGTTAATTTTAGTTCATGAAATTGGCCTTGTGCTGACATGGAAGGAAAAGTGAAGGTTGTGGCCTGGAGCCTCCGAGGGCAGCCTGCGTCTCAGCATGCCAGCCTGCAAGGGCACAGCTGTGTCCTTGGGCATTGGAGGTTACCTTTAAACCTGGGTGTGCCTCCCTGGGGCCAGCAGACCTCTGGGCGTTCCTTGTTTATTGGAGGTGGGTTCATCCTGAAAGCAGATGGACAGGGCATACTGGCTTTTCTTCAAGGATGAGAAACCGAGGATCTGGCAGGTTAGTCAGAAAGATTGAGAAGCCACATCCCCTTCCCCAAACTGGAATGGTCCCCAGACTATGTGAGCAAAGAGACTAAATTTCTCATTCCCTTTTTATTTGTCCCAGCCTTTTGTGATTGTTAATGAAGCCACTCTCCTAAGGGAAACAGGGAGAGCTCCTTGAACAGGGGAGAGGATGAGAAGACCCCACAGCACGCTTCTTCAAATTGTCTTCACTTATACTAACAATAGCTTGAATCAGGTGGAATCTCAAGAAGGTGGCATTTCAGGGGACAGAGGCTCCTGGGTCCCTGGCAGCTGCTGAAACCTGCTGTGTTTATTTGCCTCTGAGTCCTATCTTTCCCAGGAAGGTGTGGGGTTGGGAAGCCCACCAGGAGGGTCCCTTCCCCTTGTTTCCAGAGCAAAGGGCCAGATTGTGACTACATTGGCTGGAGCCTCCATCCTGGGCTAATTATATCAGCACTGAGAGAGCTGCCCACCTGGGCTCATCCCTCAGGAGTGGAAGATAAATCCTTGCAAAGGAAAGAAGCTGTTTTCAGGAGCTATTTCTTCCCCAGGCACCTGCGTGGGCTCCCAGGGCTCGGCCATGATGTTATCGTCTCCTTATGAACTAGGAGGTAGGCAACTTGGTTTCTCAGGCACCTCAGATCCCTCCAGGAAGAGTCTCAAATCAGAAGGTTATGAAACCGTTTCCTCCTGGAGGGTCATGCTGTGTGTCTCTCTCGGCCTCAGAGATTGGTGACAGTGTGTGAGATCATTTCAGGACGTGAGCGTAGAGATGAGAATCATCATATCTGAGGAACTGTGGTCAGCAGAAAACTGTTCTAATCCCAGCTCTGCTGTCACCTTTCTGGGTGACCTTGGATGAGTCAATTCCCTCTTTAAGGTTTTGGGGTCACCATGGACAAGGGTGCCGGTATTTTATTCTCAGGCAGCCCCAAATGTGTCTCTGTTTTCTCATTTTTCTTGCTGTCTTTCAAGCAGGAGAGGTAGTAAGGTGTATCTCAGGCCTTTTATGCACTTGGTCTTGTGCCCGGAATGAGGACAGGCCTTCCTTTTCTCAGATGCTGGGACATCTGGAGAGCAGAAGGATGCTCCTCGGGCTGTCCATCATGGCTTCCACTGGGCTTGCTGTCCATTCAAACTAAAGCTAATGCTCTTTCCATGGCGTACCAGGATCTGTGAGATATGGCTGCTGCCTCTGGCTCACCACCTGGGATTCTTTCCCTTCTGACTTTTTCCATGAAGATCTTAACATGTAGAAGAGAAGGAAGAGGAGAAGGGAAGCATCTAGGTAGAACCTTCTAGAGGGAACTGTGGCCATGGACTTGGTGAGAAGGGGCCCCACCCCAAGGGGCAGTTCCCAGATGGCCTCTTTCCCATCTGCAGCCTTGGAGCCCTTCTTGGGCCACGTGCAGTCCATCACCTCTGAAGGAATCATGTTCCAACTTAGGTGGGGTAGCCCTGCTCACCTCCACATCTATTCAAAGAGCTTTCCTTGCAGCTGAACAGTGTCTACTTAAGGGGACCCTGGACAAGATGGGCCACTGTCTTTAGCTGTGCCCACCATCACTGCGGAAGCAAATGAGGCATCGTGGTCCTGAAAGTCCAGTCCTCTTCCTCCTCCAGAGGCAGAAGCAGCTCCAAGTCTTTGCACCTGCAAACATTTAACAAAAGGCACATTTTGTTAAATGTCCTGAGACACCCAGGAGGAGCTGAAGGAGGAGAGCACATTATGGTGGCCACAGTCATTTTTAATTTCTGGAATAAGATAGCAGATTCTGAGGGCTACCAGAACTAACCCCTAGATAGGCTAGCCTCCACATTTACAGCCAGGGTGCAGAATGCTGTGGGAGACCAGTAGATCTCATATTGCGGGAATTTCCCAAATGAAGCTTCATTTCGGGTTAACTTCTTAGACGAGCTTAGAAAACAACTGCACACACCCTCAGTGGACTATTTCAAGCGTTTCCAATTTAATTAACATGATTTAAGGAAAGACCATCCATAGCCTTGGGAGGAAGGGCTGAGCCCTTCCCTGTTTGCAAAATTGCAAAACATCATTGTTTCTCTGCCTTTGTGCCCAGTTTGCAAAGCCGTAGTTTGTCTGGTTGTTCTCCCAGAGACTTTGAGTGCTGGAGCTGGTTTTGAAGCCCCCCCCCCCGCCCCACCCACCACCATCACCCAGGAGAATTGTGTGCAGGGGCTCAAGGGTTCTCTTACTGAGCCAACCATGCAGAGGCAATTTGGAAAGACACCCTTCTAGCACGGAGATATATAATGTTTCCTCCGTGGGCTGAGATGGAGAGATTAAGATGAGAGAACAGAAATAAATAAGTAACCAGTTTCTCTTTCATTTAACTTTCTTTCAGAAATGGCCGCTAGTGCTAATTATTTCTGCTGTAGATTTTGTCAGTCTTTGAATCCCCATCCTTTTGCTATAGGTGGTATATTTTAAAGATGCAAAGTGACACGAAAAACAATCCGTTTTCCGGAGAGATAATTTTGTGTACATTAAACAGACACATTAAGCCATTTATAAGATAGCTGTTTGTTCTCAGGAGCCTGGAGGAAATCTGAATTTCTAATTCTGGGCTCTTTAATAATTTTCAAAAGAACGGAGGGTAATAATTAAATGTCTTTGAACTTCCCCAGGCTGCCTTTTATTCCATGATCTCAAAAGTATTTGAAAAGGAATAGAATTCTCTACCTTGATGAAATCCATAAGAGGGTACAATGCATGTCGGTCCCAGGAGGAGTTTTCAGATTGGAGAACTTAAGGTAAAGAGGCTCAAGAAGGAAAAAAAGCAGAAGGTCACTTTCAAAACTTCAGGTACAGAGTTGAGTGAAGAGCCTCTATAACAGTTTTTATCTCACAGCTTTGGCTGCTAAGTCTTGGAAAGAAGACCAAAGAAGCAACAGAAGCAGAACTTAGTGAAGGATGTCTGTAATGAGATTACCCATGACATAACATCATTTTCTAGTTCTAGTGTTTAAGGATTAGAAGAGATTTAGTGCAGGGATGGTGATCAAGATTCATCCCGTGGGTTCATCCTGATTGATGGGTGGTGCCTGCAACAAAGAACCATCCAGTCTCTTCTCTGAAGAGTGCTGTGATCGATTAGTGATGTCTGCCATGAGCAAAGGTTCGGAAGGTGGCAGAACCAATGTTATGCCTTAGCTCTATTACGTTCCCCGTGGTTTAAGTGTGAACAGAGGGGGGCTTCTTCAAAGTCATATGGTCAGTCCCAGGTAGCGTATGGACTAGAACCCATGTCTCTTGACTGACTGGTATTCGACAGCCCAGATCTGTAGTTTAGACCACAGAGGACAGCAGCAGCATGATCTGCCTTCTTTTTTTTCTTTTTCTTTTTTTTCTCTTTCTTTTCTTTTTTATTTATTTTTTTCACATTGAAGCCTGACTTCAGATTTTTCCATCTGGAGACTTTAGGGTTTGGAGAAGCAGAGGGGGTGGATTTTCAGAGCCACAGTGATTCTACAAACAGAAAGGCAAGCGTAATTTTCCGGTTTGTTATGTCCACTCTCAAAATTCTCTTAGCGCACAGCACACGCTGATCTCAGCCCTCCTACTGCAAAAATTTCCCCTCAGCCCACTCTTGGGGTTCCATTCTCTCCACCTCTGCAGATGCCTTTCCCACCCCCCCACTCCCCCGGCACCGTAAAAAGCTTCTGGTGGGGGGTTGATGTGTCATCATCTCCTTCCTTCACCACCTCACCTCCTATTTCTTCCTGTGTCTCCCCTGACTGTTCTGTCTCTTCAGCTATTCCTGCTCACTCTTAATGGCTGTACTTACAAAGATAAATCCATTTTGCCTCTGACCAGAAGCAGTTTCTGCCCTGACTTGAATTTTAAAGTCTGCCAGAGTTGCAAGGCAGGAAGCAGGGCCAGAGTCCTGTTTTGTCCTGGGAGCCATAAAAGTTTGCTAAGAGTTTATCATCTCCATCAAGATGAAAATGGGATCCCAAGGCTTCAAATATGAAAGATAAATAACAAGGCAGACTTCAGCTTCTGTCAAAGCCCAGTTCTCTTTCACAGTTTTATGAGTCTACCTGCTGTGCTTCACCCTGGCATCTATCTCATTGTGATGTCAGACAGAACCTTCTCCAGGAATTTATGCAAAGCTGGGATGGGATAGAGGATTTCAGGCAACGGGTAGAGCTTGGGAGAAG
Source organism: Callospermophilus lateralis (assembly GCF_048772815.1). Lineage (NCBI taxonomy): Eukaryota > Metazoa > Chordata > Mammalia > Rodentia > Sciuridae > Callospermophilus > Callospermophilus lateralis. The sequence goes on along the minus strand of NC_135319.1, from coordinate 48,718,967 downwards.
GCAGACAAATCATGTTCTTATGCCATAAGTCACTCTGAGACCCCTCGTCCGTTCCTCCATTTCTGTTCCTCCCTTTCTGACATAATAGGATGGAATAGAAAGCCCATTAGCTGGGAAACTCAGGCTGACCTTCAATTCTGGGGCTGTGATTTATACAGCACTCTGGGGTTCCATGTCCCAGGCTGTCTTTCACAGTTGAGGGACACTGGATTCTTGGTCAGGACAGAATTTACCCTGCTGGCTTTGGTAACCAGCCTCATGCTAGTTAGTGGGAGAAGCTTGGCCTGTGTTTCTGCGGCCTATTGAAGAGAACCCCACAATGCATCTTTTCTGGAAACCAGGGCTGCAGGGAGCCCATGTGCCACTGTGGGTGGCCCAGAGACTGCCCAGTGAATGCTCCCAGAAACCTGTTTCTGGTCTGAATGATTGGTGGGAAACGGAAGCAGACATCTTCTGTCCTGGCAGTAATCAAGGCCCAGTGATTGCCCCTGGTGCTCCTTCATCCTTCCCAACATAAGCCCTGGACCTCCTCCTTCTCTGACTCTCCAGCTTCTACCTGAGTCTCCTCACTCATCTCAGCTCCTCCATTTAGCCCATCTTGCCTGGCATTTCCAGATGAATTTTTCCCCCAAGCCAGCTTTGCTTGGGCTTCTTCATGCATCTGCAACCTTCAGTGGCTGCCATGGGCTACAGCTTAGATTCCTCCTGCAGAGGTCAGGGCTCACGATCATTCAGCCTGTACTGTCTTTCCAACGAACCCTCTCTCTGTATTTTCCTCCTGTACTCTGTGGGTTCAAATCCTACCTCATCCTTAGGGCCAGTGCAGTCTTGCCCTCCTTTGCAATCCACCAGTCTTGTTCACCATTCATATGTGCTTGTGTACAGGACTCATCTACTTTAGGGGCAGTGCAGCTGAGTAGGTAAGAGCACAGGCTACGGCACCAGATTGGCTGAGCTTGACCTTGGCTCTGCCATGTGCTAGTTGAGCCAGTCCCCCAGGACAATATTAGTACCTCTCTCATCAAGTTATTATGGGGATTAAATGATCTAATATTTGTAAAGTCCTGAGAACAGTAGCTGGCACAGACTGAGTATTATATAATCTTGTTTGTCATTCAAACACAGTAAACTGTAAGTTCCTTGAGAATAGGAAACATGTATTTTAGTTTTATTATCCCTTTTGTCTTGTCCTGGGGGTGAAGTAATCCTGAACCAGATTGCTGTGAGAAAGGAGGAGGTGGGGAAAGAGAACACACAGGCACACAGGAAAGCGCTCTGCCGCCTCTTTATTCAACTGGTATTATTGAGCGTCTGGAAGTACCAAACTCTCTGCTTGGCAGCTGTTGACCTCCATGGAAGAAGATATGATCTCACGGGAAGTCATTGTCCAAGCACACTGACTGTAATTGTACAGAAGACAAGTGTCCAGCACGCTAATGTTCTCATCCTCCTGCCACAGATGAGGAAACCAAGGCACAGCGAGTTCAATAACTTAGGTAAGATCCTACATCCCGTGAAGCGGAGATCTTGTGACTTGATGGCCTTGGGCTCTTTGTGCTGTGCCCTGTGCTTCTCATTCAAGAAAAAGTAAAGGACTGAATGAGTGTGTAAAAGATTGGGAAGAGACACGTGGGCTCCCGGAAGAGATCAAGCCGGAGACTTTGCCATAGAGGATGAGAACGACCTCAGGACCCTGAAACCCTGGCCGTTTGTCTGGTCTGACCTGGACTGTGGTGGGCAGATGGTAGTTTCAGAGCTTGCTTTTTAAAGGAAATCACCTCACCTTCCTGCCCCACCTGGAACCCTCCACCTCACCCCCCCTCTCCTTCCTGAATGCCATTTCTCTGCAGGGCAGAGGTGGTTTGATTTTGGGTAGTACCCAGGACAGAGGGGGATAGGAATGTGGATGGAAAAGGTGTGTAACCATCCTTTCTTTGATCTGCTTTCATCATAATAGACCATTTGGGAGGTTTCCATAGGGACAGGGACAATGCCCCTCTGCTGGGCTTCATGAGCCAGTGAATGATCAAGGCGTCAGGGAAAAGTCTGGAGTGAGGCTGACTGTTTCCATGGCAACCGCTGCTTGCCTCAACCACTCTACGCACACGTCCCCCTTCCTACGTAGGTGTGTTTATTGATGATCGTCTCAATCCACGCGCGTCGGAGCGGCTACGCAGGTGCTGTGTCCACCTCCACCACTGAGGTCACTCGGGAGAGGACTCTCAGCTGGGCGGCAGAGGCAAAGATGTGCTCCAAGAGGAACAGCTCTCCTGTAGGCCCAGCCCTTGTGCTGTCTGTCAGCAGGATGACGGTGATCTGTGTGTGTGGCTGGGGGTGCCCAGCTAGAGGCATCCGGCCTCTCTCGGAGAATCTCAAGCTGTCCTGGAGAGCTCATGGTGACGCACAGATCTTCCTCAACACAGCGCCTGGTAGTCCCCTGGGGACGTCCATGATCTGGCTGAGCATCCACGGACCTGAGAAGCTCTGTACTTGGCTTGTCCGACTGATTTCAGATGTCCTGTGCATGAAAAATGTATTATGAAAGAAACCTTTAGATACCTATTCGTAATTTTTATATCGAGGACATCTTGACATCATAATATCTGGGATAGATTAGTTCAATAAACTATGTTATTAAAGTGAATTTGGGGAGGGGGGCTGGGGTTGTGTCTTAGTGGTAGTATGCTTGCCTAGCAGGTATGAGGCACTGGGCTCGATCCTCAGCACCACATAAAAATAAATAAACAAACAAACAAATAAATAAATAGCCAGGCACGATGGTGCACGTCTGTAGTCCCACAGCTTGGGAGGCTGAGGCAAGAGGATCATGAGTTCAAATCCAGCTTTAGCAACATTGAGATGCTAAGCAACTCAGTGAGACCCTGTCTCTAAATAAAATACAAAATAGGCCTGGGGAGGGGGCTTAGTGATTGAGTGCCCCTGAGTTCAATCCCTGGTACCTACCCCCAAAATAAGTAAGTAAATAAATAAAGTTATTATTAAAACAAGACTGTAAATTGTTGTGAACATTACTTTTGCCTTTTTCATTTTAACAATGTGTCCCTTAGGTATTGGGGTGATGGTTCTACAATATGGTTAATATTGAGGGAATGGGGGGGGGAAGTCCCCAAAGGAGGAAACCCTCTCTTGGGTGCCACCTTGTCAGAACAGTGGGAATTCACTGAGGTCCAGCCTGCTGCAAGGCTTGCGTGGCTCCAGGGTAAATGTCATTAGATACTGGGTTTCCCAGTGTCCTTGTCCTCAGAGTCCCATCTTATGACCCCTTTTAGGGGTAGTGCCTTTTTTAGTTTTTTTTTTTTTTAATGTTATGTTATTGAAACTTAGACTAAAATCACTGGATCACAACAAACCTGGTACCAATTCACATCGCTTCCTATTGTTTAGAGGAACAGAATTTCAGTTCTAGAGGGCTCCATAGAGAAAACTAGTTCTGCCTTTTCCTGTAGAGAAGTGGCAGTCTCAGAGAAACAGGTGACATGTCCATGTTTACACAAAGAATTAGCCTCGAGTGTCCTATTTTTCAGAAGGAGTTTTATATTTTCTGCTACTTCCAATTGTTTTGATAAGTTGCCCTCTATTTCAATTTACTCTCCTATCATCCATACCTTACATTTTCTTTATAGCACTCACATTCTCTGATATACTGTAGACTTCTAAAGTTTATTTTCTTCCTCAGCTCTCTTCCTCTTTCTTCATGACAATCCAAACTAGCTCCATAAATTTAGGGACTTTTATCTGCTTGGGTCACTGCTGTGTGGCCAGTGCTCAGTTCCAGGAACACAGTGGGTGCTGAATGGATGGATCTGTTGCATGAATGGGTGCCACAGATCCGTCTTGGTGGCAGTAAGTCCTCCTTTGGTCATGTAATTCAGAGATCCCTGGGGAGAAGAGAAAAAGTCATTTCCATCCCAAATAGGGCTCTGAGGTCAGAATGGCATAGGGTTGCCCAGGGCTAAGCTATAAATGCTGACTGGCTAAAGATAGAGGTCATAAGTTTGGGGGATTTGGTGCTTTCTCATTTGAAGTGGAAGTTATTTCATTTAACCACAGGCCCCAGGCTGATTGAAGTGAACAGTGGACGGGGTGGATTCTTGGAGAATTGTTCCTCTGAAACTGAAGGCCTCATATCAAGAACCAGTAGGGCTTTACTAGGTAATGTTTATGGGGAGGAACAGGCACAGCAGATGACGGTGGAGGCTCCTCCCCTCAGCAGACATTCATCTGTTCCTCTGAACCCTTCTGTGTGCTGGCTTCAAGCCCCTGGGCACAATTGTACCTCCTGCCTCAGCCTCCCTAGTAGTTGGGACTATAGTTGCATGCCACTGTGTATTTTTTATTGACGCATATGACTTATAAATATTTATGAGGCATAAAATAATGTGATGTTTCAATACATGTATATGTTGTGTTTTTAATTTTTTTCAATTTGTTGTAATTAGTTACATATGACAGTAGAATGCATTTCTGCACCTTGATATATCATACATAGATGGGGTATAATTTCTCATTTTTCTGAGTGTACATGTTGTAGAATCACATTCCTCAAGTAGTCACATATATACATAAAGTGATGTCTGTCTCGTCCTACTATCCTTCCTATCCCCACATCCCCTGCCCTCCCCTCCCTTCACTTCCCTCTACCTAATCTAAGGTAACGCTATTCATCTCTAGTGCCCCCCCACCCCCGCCGCTATTGTGAATTAGCATCCACATATTAGAGAAAACATTTGGCCTTTGGGTTTTGGGGGGATTGGCTTATTTTGCTTGGCATGATACTCTCGAACTCCATCCAGTTGTGGGATGATCAACTCAGGCTAGTTCACATACCCATCATCTCCAGCACTTGTCAATTGTTTGTGGTGAGGTCCTTTAAAATGAAAGGGCTTTAAATGTCCTCACTGTGGCTGGCTTCTGGGGGCATCTGAGGGAAAATGGACCTTGAGAAGGATTGTTTTCTGCTCCTGAAATGTGTCTTAAGGAAGGTGGAGCTGGAATGTACTGCAAGAGGAGAGTCTCTTCACAGGAGCCTGCTGGGGGCTCTGGTTAAAGGATTCCTTTGTGAGGGAAATGGAGGGAGGAATCTGATTCAGTGGGGGAACCTTGGGCTGAATGAGGAGCTGGAAGGAAGGAGATGCTTCCTGACACTGGAGTCCCTGCTGTGGTTCCTGAAGAAGACTCCTGGGCAGCAGCCCACTGAGCTGGACAATTCAGTGCAGAAACCCAGAGACAGGAACGAGAGGTCTTAGGTAGAAACTGGAGGATGCGTTTCATTTCAATACCCCCAAACATGGCACCCAATACAATGGTTTTCATCTAATACAGAAGAGTCTGCAGGTGACCCTGTCACATCTCCAAAGTTCTCCTGTGGATCTAGACACACAGGTTCGCTGGTTTATTTATTTTTTCTTGCTGAGAGTAGCTGTGTGCAACCCCCAGCTAAAAGAAGATGCTGGTATCTACTGAGGATGGATCAAGGGCCATTTGTTCAATGCTTCATGTGTCCCCTGTGCTGATGCCTTAAGCCTCTGGACCCCACTATGGGGGTGGGTGCCATGCTGTTCAGTGGCACCTAAAGGTGAGGGAACCGGCGTGGGGAGACCAGCCAGCTTGCCTTGGGAAGCGGCATCCCAGTGGAAGTGCTTCCCAAGAAGGCAGCAGATGTTTTATATTGAAAAATGAGACTGTGTGGCATTATCTAAGGGGCAGGGATGGAGATGCTGGCCAAGAGCCGGGTGCAGCTTGTTGTGATTTTATCTCATTAAGGAAGCAGTTGTCGAGAGAACCAAACTCTTCACTCTTGTAGTTGTAAATCTATAATAGAGCTTTAAAGTCTCTCACCAATAAGCTTTCAACATGGAGGTTTGCTGAGTGAAGTTTCTCAATTTGTCTTTGTTATTTGTTTTCTTTCTGCCTTCCCATGTCCGATTTTCTCTCTACAACTGAATCTAGGTGGCTTTCTCTCTTTTCTTTCTTTGTTTTCTTCTCCCACTTATTTATGTTGCTGTTTTCTTGACTCCTCCTTTCTCTCTATACCAGTTAGTGTCCCTTCAATGCCTGTGCAAGAGAATTTGAGTTCTTATTGTTTATTGGATAGAAGAGAGTTTTATGTTTTAGTTTAGTGGCAGTTGATGATTTCATAATACTTTGTCTTTAAAATATAATAATACAAAAAAATAGCTTCAAAAAAAACTTTATGAATATTAGGAGAGCCAGGGGGCAAAAGCACATACCTCTCTAATCCTGGCTACTTGGGAGGCTAAGGCAGGAGGATTGGAAGTTGAAGGCCAGCCTGGACAACTTAATGAGACCTTGTCACGAAATCAAAAAATAAAAAGGGCTGAGGATGTAGCTCAGTGGATAGTGACCCTGGGTTCAATCCTCAGCACCCATCCCCCGCAAAAATTTAAAGGAGTATTCTGGTTCCAAATTGGATTGTGGTCTTGATGGGGATCGTGGGAAGTCTTGGAATTCTGTTAGCCAGTTATGCCAACCAGTTCCTATTTGGTCTATTCCTTTTCTTGGTTATTTATTACCCAATTTAACAGAGAAACCATTAAGCATGTACTGTTTTCTATAGTGTCAGGGGAAGGCCTTGTTATTCCCCAAACATCAAATGAAACTTATGCTTCTGCTTGTGAACCGAGAACTTCAGAATCAGACAATTACACGAGTGTGAAAGCATCTCCTCCTGGTGTTGGTAATTGAATAATAAAAATGAACGTACACGTGGGGGGGGAATGAGACTTAATTTGAACCAGAGGATAGATGGAAGAACTGTCATTTACAACTTTACCCAGAGAGTCAGTGTAGCTATCTGCACCTGGGTCCTGAAACTAGGTCCTTCCTGCCAAGGGGTCACCTTCTCTTGGTTGGCTCACGATGGTGACAGAGTGTTCATATTTGCATGAGGTGTTTCACACTGTCACGGTGCTTGTCTGCAGCTATCTTATTTGGCATCTGAATGCCCCAGATACTTGTGAGATAGGGGTGGGGCAACTAGGAGGCACACACATTTGGTGACAGGAAATCTGTACCCTCACCCACGCACCTGGGTCCCTACCAAACGGTTGGAGGGAGCTGGTGAATGTTCTATTCTCAGCTTGTTGGCTCGGTGGCACCCTGGGGCTGCCGTGACCAGGGTTGCTGCAGGTGGATGAGTTCACATGACATTGTCAGAACCATGGCTGATTTTCTCAAGTGCTAAGCAGTTTCAACCCTGGGGACTTCTTTGAACTCAGCCAAAGATATAAACCTGTCTGTGTTTGCATCTGCTGAGTTGGAAGCTCATCTTCTGCCCCTGGTGCTGGAAAGGTTCTTTGAAGAAAATGTCTCACCTTTACTGTAGACTATAACCCAGGCAAGGAGTGAAGTACCGTGAGGGCCTTTCCCTGCTTTACCTTCACAGTGAGCCCAGGAGTGAGGTGCTGCTGTAACTGCCACCTTACACAGAGGGAACACAGGATCAGAATGATGGAGTGACTTGCTGAGGGTTGCACAGCAGGTAGATGGTCCGACTCCATGGCTTCTGCTCCTCAGGATCTCCTGCAAGAGACATCTTCTGAAGCAATGGCTGTCACGCTCTTAAAGGCCTGGAGCTCTGTTAACTGACAAAAACCTAGCAGCTTTGGTTAAAGGGTTGGGGTCAGGGACACGCTGCCCACAGGCCTTGCAGGGGCTCTGTGAAACCCCAGGAGTTCTCAGAGTTCCATGTGCCCACCACGCTGGTGGTGGCTTTTCTAGAAGTCTCCCCCCCCACTCATGAAGAGGCAATTTCCAGCACCCAAATTTCTAGACTAGGTCTGCCTGGGAGGCAGCGGATTCCCGGCTGCAACCTGACATGTTCTGTTTTCTAGGCAGGGAAGGACCTGGCAGCCCTCTGTCCCTGGCCCACCCCTCCTGACATGAGCCAGCCACAAGGAACCTGGTGGTGGTGGGGGTGGGGGGGTCCTGTTGGCCCTGGGCGTGGGAAAGGGAGCCACCTGTGTGCGAGGGGACTGGGTGTCCCTGCGCCACGTAGTGGCTGCCCAGTGACCCTCGCAGGTTTCCGGTTCTCAGCCATGAAATCATGAGTCCCCTGAGGCCCAGGCCAGTGTTCCCATTTTGCTAAAGGAGAGAGGGAGGTTCCCAGGGATCATACAGGCCATCGTGGGCGAGCCCAGGACACACGCAGGTGCCATGGGGAAGGCAGAGTCTTTCCCTTCATTCCTAATCGCCTTTGATGTTGGAAGCCGAACCAGCAGGAAGGATGTGCCTCCGGGAGTCCAGCAGCCTCCCCTCTGCCACCCTTTGTGTCCCCAGCCTTACCCCTGTGCCTTGGCTCAGCCGTCTCTGCCTGTGATGCCGAATCTCCACACCTCCTCCACGGAGCCTGCGCCACTTCCCCAGCCCATGTGTCTCCTCCCTCCTCTTGGCTTTCCCAGCACTGCTGTGTGGGCCACAATGGTGTCCCGATTGCCGCGTTGCATAAGTCTCACCAGCCCTTGGAGACTGCACACTCCAAAGGGCAGGGGTGTTAGGCACCCTGATTTAGGCCTTGGGTGAGATTCCTGTGCTCATAGCCCAGGAAGTCGTGGGTGGGTGGCTTCCTTCCCTAAGACAGACACTGCTGTCAGCCTCCTCTTGGGAACCCGAGATGTGCTGGCCCCCACCAAGCCCCGAGAGGTCATGGGGAAACCCACCAGCTTTCCCACTAGGCCCAACCAGTCACAGGCCCACAGGTCTGAGCCATTTGGGGGTCTGTATCCCGCCTATCCCAGTCCTGTAAGAAAAAAGTAGGGGGTGAACCAAAGAGGTAGGGGGTGAATCCAGTGATCCCTGTAGTTACTAAGGGGGGAGGCTGGCACTGAACCCTGTAAGAGCAGGTTTGTAAAATACCCAAAGACGGCTTTGGAGGCCTCCTGCCATGCCACCCCTGTGACATCCCACTTAATCAAATGGCCAAGGATATGCTAAGAGGGAGAAATGCATAAATGTTTAGAGAGCGGTAAGTCGTGAGCCATAAATGGACCTGGCATATTTATAAGAAATGAAACCCCCAAAGCTTGATTGCATTCTTTTCTTTTCTTTCTTTCTTTTTTTTTTTTTTGGTGGCTAGAATTACCAAACTGATGGATGGAGGGGAGTGTTTTTGTTGTTAAATATTTGGGCCTTGGGAGTCTTTGATGTAGCGCCTTGTGACAGCTGCCTGCAAAGTGAGCTCAGACAAGCTTAAATTAGCTCAGGGCCACGTGCTCAGAAAGGGAGGCTAGAGGTAGGGGCAGGCTTCCTCCATGGTTGTTAGCTCCTCTACCTCCTAAGAGTCCGGGACTCCAGCCGCTCAGGACACCTAGGGAAGGGCGTGTCTCTGCTTTGCACTCACCACGAGAGCTTCTCAAGGCCTGGCTGACGGTGGTGTGGAGAAGCCTTCAGATCCAGGAAATACATGATTCTCAGTTAGCCCCTAACGTACACCAAGACCAAGCTCTCTGCATTTCCCTTTCCTGTTGCCGGCTGGAACTTCCCGCAGCCTTCTCATGGCCTGCCTCGCAGCCAACTGGCTACTGGGTGTGTCTCCTGCTCCTCCACAAGCCCTTCTGCTGCTGTGCCTTCAGCTGAGCAGGCTGCTGGATTCATCTCTAAATAGTCCTGCTTGGACCTTCAAGGGCAAGCTCCAGATGGCACCTCTTCCACAAAGTGCCCACCAGCTCGAAGCGGTCACTTCCTCTTCTAAATGTCACGTGGGTCCATTAGAGAGAACATGGGAGCCATCTTTGTTTTGTACTCTGACTGGCTGGTTGGAAACCTGGGTGAGTAGAAGGTGGAAGGACATGTGGAAGGAAACACAGGTGGAGGGACGCATGGGTGTCTCTTGGTTCAAAAGCACCATGTTTCAGCTTTCTTAACTCATCAGTAAATTTTTTTTGGGGGGGGAGGTACTAGGGATCAAACTTTTCCACTGAGGTACATCCTGGTGGCAGGATGGACATCCAAGTATAAGTTGCAAAGAGTTGGAATGGGACTTATAGAAATTAAATGTGCGCATGTCAAGTAATGCCCTTGGTCCACTAATGGGAGACCAACAGGAAGGCAAAGTGGGGTTAGGTAGGCATAGGAGAAGAATGTTGGAGTGAGGTTTGTGGATTGGAGACAGAACTGGTTAATGTCTCACAGAGTAATAAAATTATAGTCTTTGAGATTATTTTCTACCAAACAGAACTATTTTGCATTTCTACTATGCAAAACCTCACCCATTAACATGAAACTTCAGAGAATCTGGGCATTTTGATTGATAATAAATGACAAGTCCAAGGTACTTTCCCTTGGGTAATGGAAGTTTCAGATGCGTCCTTAAACAGTGCTCCAGATACGACATTGCAAGGATACACTGCCCTTCTGTTGCCTTAATCCTGCTAACAGAACCCAGTCTTCCCATGTTGGTTCATTAACAGGGAACCTGCTCCCCTTCTTTCCGCTTTCCTCTCTCCCCCTTCATGCAGAGACCCTGCAACCTTGCTTCCTTCCCCTCTTTGGAAAAATGGGGATGGTCATATACCCCCCTTCACCAGACCTGTTATGCTCATTTATGACTGGAACTGGGCAGGCCCTTGGGATAAGGTCACACAGTCCCGGACATGGAAGAGTTTGACTTCCAAGGCAGAGGCAAACTTGGGCAAATAATTGCACTGCCATTTGGCAATGAGTTTTAGGCCAGAGCAAAGGGCTGCAGGGGCATAGAGACAGGGGTGACTTGGAAGAAAAAGGGGAGAGACAAGGACCAAAGGAGGAACTTTAAACCTGCATTTCAGACTTACAAATGTGTTTGGTGAAAAGGCAGGGAAGGCTCCACCAGGTAAGCTGCCTGTGGAAGGGTGCAGGGACTAAAGAGGCAGGTGCTTTTTATTCAGTGTGTACATGCTGAACAGCTGTCACGCACCAGGTTCTGTGTTTGACCCTGGGGTGTGTATAGGCAATGATGGAGGCGGGGTCACTCATCTGCAAATAAAACAAGTCCTGGTCCCTCTGGAGTGGTTCCAGGGAACCAGGGCCTTGGGTGCATTTGGGAGCAGGGGAGGGAGGGATGTGGAGTAGAGAGGCAGGGAGAGCATAGCCTTTTGCTGGACAATGATACAGATGGTAACCCCCTCCCCCTTTTTTTTCCTATTTGTTCTTTTTAAATATAGCTGACAGCAGAGTGTGTTTTGGCATATTATACATACATGTAGTATAACATATTAATTAGGATCCTATTCTTATGGTTCTACATGATGTGGAGTTATCATGGTCGTGCATTCAAACACAAGGATAGGAACGTTATGTCTGATTCATTCTACTGCCTTTCCTGTTCTCATCCCCCTCCCTTCCCTTCATTCACTTTTGTCTAATTCAATGAACTTGTATTCTTCCCCTCCCCAAACCTCCCTTTTCATTGATTAGCATCCACATATCAGAGAGAACATTCAACCTTTGGTCTTTTGGGTTTGGCTTATTTCTCTTAGCATGATATTCTCCAGGTTCATTCATTTACCAGCAAATGCCATAATTTCATTCTTCTTTATGACTGAGTAATATTCCATTGTGTATATATACCACATTTTCTTTATACTTTCATCTGTTGAAGGGCACCTAGGTTGGTTCCACAGCTTGGCTATTGTGAATTGAGCTGCTATAAACATTGATGTGGCTGTGCCACTGTAGGATGCTGATTTTATGTCCATTGGGTATAGACCAAGGAGTGGAATAATTGGATCAAGTGGTGGTTCCATTCCAAGTTTTCTAAGGAATCTCCATACTGCTTTCCATACATACATAATATCCATACTGCTTTCCACAGTGGTTGCACCAATTTGCAGTCCCCCCAGCAATGTATGAGTGTACCTTTTCCCCCACATCCTCACCAACATTTATTGTTACTTGTCTTCTGGATTATTCCCATTCTGACTGTAGTGAGATGGAATCTCAGTGTAGTTCTAATATGCATTTCTCTAAATTGCTAGAGATATTGAGCATATTTTTCATGTATTTGTTGACCATTCATATTTCTTCTTCTGTGAAGTACCTGTTCAGTTCCATTGCCCATTTGATTGGGTTGTTTGTTTTTTTGGTGTTAAGTTTTCTGAGTTCTTTGTATATCCTGGAGATTAATGCTGTGTCTGAGGTGTAGGTGGTAAAGATTTTCTCCCATTCTGTAGGCCCTCTCTTCAGGTTCTTGATGGCTTCCTTTGCTGTGAAAAAGCTTTTTAGTTGGATAAAATCCCATTTTTTGATTCTTGATTTTCCTTCTTGTGCTTTAGGGGTCATGTTGAGGAAGTTGGTTCCTAAGCCAACATGATGTGGAGTTTGGACCTACTTTTTCTTCTAGTAGGCTCAGGATCTCTGGGATGGTAGCCCTTGAGCAAATCTTTCATCTTTGCTCGGAACCTTCTCTATGCAAAGCCTATGGCGCTTTGCCTCTGGGGAAGGCAAACCAATGTCGGGACCTGGTGAAGGTCCTTAGGAGTGTGATGATTTAGTTGAGGAAGCAGAGCATGTTCACTGGGCTGCATGTGATGGTGGCAGAGATAACTGCTTGCTCCAGGCATCAAGGGAATGAGGGCTCTTCATGACTTGGGTGGTCGGAAGAATTTCTGGAGAGGAGGTATTTTTGAGTTGGGTAGATAAAAGATCAGGGAGGGGCACTGCTCGAAGCTGAGTCTGAAGTGGAGAAGTTTTCCAGGGTTCTGTGAGAAGAGCTTGAGTGGGTGCAATGGCCAGTGAGTGTCAAGCTGAGGAAATGGGAGTGCATCTGGTCTGGGAGTCGGGGTGGTTCTCAGATACTGATAGGGAGTAGGAAAGGGATGCATTTGGTGGGGGGGGGGGAGACTTGACCTCTAGAGTGGGAGTCTCCTTAAATGAAGGCAGTTTGTGATTCTTTTCCAAGGGAAGTCAGAATTCTGCATTTCTATGAAATCTCCTGATGTGTTTGTATGTTGTCCACCAAGTAAAAAAGAAATTAAAGTAACGGTACGGATCAAGATATTGATCTCTGGCCTGTGGATTTCCAGCCTGTGACTTCCCTGTGGTCAATGCTGTCCCTGAAGGTCATTTTAGACGGTGCTACAGGAACAGGTGGTAGAGGGACAGTGTGGACCTGGAGAACTGAGCAAAGAGCTGGCAGCAATTGGGGCAGAGCCACGTGCAGTCATGGTGAGGGGTCACATCTCACACCCAGCAGAGCTCGCCCTGGCCCAGAACCCCAAACCCAGAACAGAGGGGAAAAGAAAAGAAAAGGAGCCAAGTGGTCTGGTTCAGGTTTGGGAGAAGACAGTGAAAATCCAGCTTCTTTTCCTCACTGTTTTTAAAGAACCCTGGGCAGCACTGGCCTGGATTTGTGGGGAGGGAAGTGGTATTTAACCCTTTTCCCAGTTGTGCTTCCTAGTGGATTGTGATACGAGCACTGGACGTGGGAGACTGGACTGTAGGGGTTACTGGTGTTGCTCGGGTGCCTACGGGGTGTCAGGCACTTTGTGCACGTTTTCAGTAATTTCTGCAAACTCCCCTGTGAAGTAGAGAGCGCTGTGACTCTGCTCTTCTAAGGTCAAGGTTGCAGAGCTCGCCCGCCCCTGGGATTAGACCCAGATTATGAAGGTCACGTGATTTCCTGTACCACCCCGCTATTGCACTGGCCCATGCCGAGTCCTCTCCATGCTCTGTGTCTGACTAATCATGTGACTTTGGATAGGTCACCTCCTCTTTCCCACAGAAGAGCAAGAGAGGAAACCCCAGGGCTTCCCGGGTCCAACCTTAGTGTTCTGCGTTTCTGCAATTGAGACATTTGTATGTTGGGGTTTTCTGATTCTAGAGGTCTTTGAATGTTTGGCTTCCAACAAAGAGCTAGGAAGAAAAGCTGTGTCAGCCCCAGATGGGCAGCAAGTGTTGACAATGAACTTGGCAGCCCCGCAGGAATTCTCCTCATCCGTGGAGAGGGCTTTTTGTAGGAAATAGGTACCTGGCTGTTAAAAACATGCCTGTCAGAAATCAGCCATCCCAGCACGGCTGTCACTGAGGCCCTACTCCGGAGGCCTAGAGTGAAGCTTTTGCTGTTTTCATCTTTCTTTCCTTCTATCCTCTCTGAATGCTCCTCCCTCCAAGGACCTGAAGCTTCAAAGAGAAATATTATTGATGCAGTTAAGTCTATTTTTAGCCTGCTGGGGTTGGTGCACATCCAGAGCAGAAGCATTAAGTTTTATATCTATTTTATCTTCAGCGGCTGCTCATTCCCCCAAATCCATTAAAAGATAACAGAAACAGAGCTATCTTCAGACAGCATTCAACGGGTTCATATTTTGGGGGCAAATATGTTGTGCCCCACCTGACTGGAGCTGAGGACATGCATTTAACGTTTCTAAGGAGCCACAGGAAAAGACAAGGAGAACTTTGATTGCCCCTAGAGATTGGAGGAGGGCTTTCCTCTTACAGATGCAGCTGCTCCTTTGACTTAGCAGGAGAGGGAGGTAGAAAGGAAAGTAGAAGGTGTTCTCTTGCCATGCAGCAAGTGTTTGGGAATATAAATATTATTGATCAGACTTAGGCAACTGAATATTTCTCATGAACGTGTACATGTTCTCTTTTTCCTTCATCTTTTGCTACCTCAATGACTTCCAGAGAGACTTTTCTTTTCCCTCAAAAAAAGATGGGAGGCAACCAGAGAATGGACTTCTGGAGTGTTATCCCAGTTCTTGGGGTTGGGCAGGGAAAGACAATCCTCAAGTATCGGAGAGATCTTGGACTATAAAGGGTGTTTGGTTAACTTGTCAACCAGAAATACTCCTTAAAACTTCTTAGTGAGACAATCCCTATTTTTAAGGTGATTCTAAAGTAGGATTTGAGAAACTATGAACTGATGGCCTTAATAAGACCAATTCAGTGAGCATGGGGCCAGAGCCATAGGAGCCCAGATTCTCATAAATCTTCAGCTGGTCCTTGGTTAGAGATTTCCTGGTTTACCAGTTAGAATCACCTAGAGAACTTAGGAAAAAAAAAATCCAGTGTACCTAGTCTACTTCAGAGATTCTTATTCAGTCGGTCTGGGAAGGACTTAGGCAAGTCTTCTCTGGTGACTGTGCTATTATTTCCACTCTAGAACAGTGCTTCCCAATCGCTGGTGTACAGAGGAGTTTTCTAGGGATCTTTTTATGGTGCAGATTCTGACTTAGATAGATGGCAAGGCATACCATGTTCATGGACTAAAAGACCCATCATAATTAAATATGTAAGTTCTGTGAAAAATTTTCAATAGATTTAACACAATTCCAAATGAAATCAACCTCTGAAAGTGTTTTTGGAAGTCAAAGAAACTAATATAGCTAACATGGTTTTGACATAAAGTATATTTGGAAGAATAACACTGTCTGATTTTAAGAATCATTGTAACACTATTGTAATTAAGACAGCATGGTATTGGCAAAGGGATAAGACACATGGATCGATGGAACAGACTGAAGATTCCAGAAATAGCCCCACAATAAGTATGGCCAATTGCTTTGGACAGAGACGTAAGGGCAAGAACAGTAGAGAAGAACAGTCTCTTCCTCAAATAGTGTTGAAACAATTGGATATCTAAATGAGAGGGGGAAGAAACCTTAATCTAGATTTCACACCTTATACAAAAATTTACTCAAAATGACTCACAGATATAAATGTAAAACTATAAAAGCTTTTTAAAGACAATGTAGGAGAAAATATCTGTGATCTGAATTTAGTCAAGTTAGTTTTTAGACATGACACCAAAAAGATGATCCATAAAAGAAAAAAGTGAACCAATTAGACATCATCAGAGTTAAAAACTATTATTGTGTAAAAGACACTAGTATGAGAATTAAGAGACAAACTACATACTAGGAGAAAATACTTGAAAATCACCTATATCACAGAGCATCTCATATAGTCAGAATATAGAAAGAATTCCCAAAATTTAATAGAAAAATGGGCAAAAGATTGAACAAACACATCAGTAAACAGGATATATGGGTAGACAGAGGAGAAGATCTTCAGCATCTTTAGTCATTAGGGAAATGCAAATTGAAGCCAGGATGAAATGCCACCACACCTATTAAAAAGACGAAAATAAAAAATCCCAACACTACCAAGTAGTGGTGGAGGTTAAGAATAACTAAACCTTCATTGCTGGAAGGAATGCAGAATGGTATTGCCACTCAGGAAAACAGCTCAGAAGTTTTCCTAGAAAGTTAAACATCCCCCTACCATACCATCAGAAATCCCATTCCCGAGTTTTTAACCCCAGGAAAATGAAAAGTTAGATTTACATAAAAAGATTCACACACATGTTTATAGCAGCTGTAGTCATAATCACTCAAAACTGAAACAGCCCAAACATTCCTTGGTGGGCAAGACCAACCATGGCGCATCCTTACAGTAAATACTACTGGGAACTATTCACAGTGCCATGAGTTGGCTGAATGTCAGACATTTTGCTAAGTTAAAGAAACCAATGTCCAAAGCTTGTATGTTGTACAATTTTATTTATGTGACTTTCTTGGAGAGATAAAAGTGTAGTGATAGAGAACAGCTGAGTGGTTATTGGGCACCAGGAGTGGGAGGAGAGTGTGATTCTGAGGGTGGTGCAAGGTGGTTTTGGGTGATGGAACTGTTCTGTATCCTGATTGTGGCAGTAGTTACACAAATCTCTGTATGTATTAAAATTTGTAGAATGGTACACTAAAAATAAAAAGCTAATTTTGCCATACAGTGACTTTTAAAATTGAAACTTTAAATAAATGAATATTCTGATTCAAGAGGTCTGGCAATGGGGCCTGGGATTCTGCATTTCCAACAAGCTCCTGGGTGCTTCTGGGGTATTGGGGGGTACAGGTGAAAAGGCTCTATAGAATGAGGGTTATGCACCCAACTTGACATTTTATTGCTCTTCTGAGATCTTCAATGTCTCCCTATATCTTCCAGGAAGAAGCTCTAACATTTTAATTCTACCCAAACTAAGGAAAAGCTCCCTCCCCCAATGTCCTATTCCACGGTGGCCTGTATGCTCTGCTTTTCTTATAGCCTGGAGTGCCCTTTCTCCCATCCCTTTTGGAATGCATTACCTTTTAGTCACTGACCAGACTGAAAAGCCCCTTCCCAATGAAGGCCCTCTTACCCCTGAGGCTTCCTGACACCCATGCAGAATTAGTAATCGGTGCCTCTTTCCCATTTGGTAGCCCTTCTAGAGCGGCCCACATGCTTGCTATTCTACTCTTTCTCAAATCTTTCTCTCCCTGAGAACACAGACTGCTCGGGGTGGGGCCCACATCCTGTGGACCCAGTGCCAGGCATCGTGATTGGCACCCAATGAGGGTCACGGAGGCTCAGAGGAGGCAGAGAGACCTGACTCTGTAGAATTGGTGGGTGTTTCAGGAGCAAGAGGGTGTCCTGGTAGGATTCAAGGGGAAATGAATTAAGGATGTTCATCAATTTCCCAATGTCAGAAGATGGCAGGGAAGGAAAAGAGCCCTCTCCCATGCTGTACCCCTTAACATCAGGTCCTGAGTGAAACAAATACTGTACTGCGATTCCTTGGGGGTCTGGAAGTGCATTTCTCACTCACCCTCTAACCTTCTGTCAACTCCAGAGCCAGCTGCTGGACCGCTCCTCACCACTCCATTGCCCGCAGATGGTGATGCTGATTGGAATTCCAGATGTACCACTGACTCCTTTGTAGCTGCCTGCTCTCGCTGGACTGCCCACCAGCTAGTTTGAAAGAGTGGTTCAAACTAGTTTGAAAGTGTGGAAACTTGCTTCAATATATTCAGACCTTACCCAAGTCTCACCCAAGGAGAATGGTTGGGAGCAGGGTGGCTGGGAATGTTTTTAATAACTCCCACATGACCCTGAGGCTTGTGGAAGTTGAGAGCCACTAGTGTAGGGACAAGAGAACTCAGAAGGGCAGCATTTCCTTCTAGCACCATCTCTGACAACTGAGAACTTGAGCAAGTCACATCCTCTCTGGACCACTTCATTTCCTCACTTTTATAGATAAGAGCCTTAAACTGCTTTTTAAACTGTGGCCAGCAGTGCAGAGGTGCAGGATGACCGTCTGCTCGGATTGTTCTGTCTGGGTCAGGGGCATGATGGCTCAGTTGCATGTTGGGCTTCAGGGGCAGGGTCTGCAAATATTGGCTGAGTGACACATGGGACAGCTACAGCCCCTTCCTTCTCTGCTCTCATGCTCTTTTGTCCCAGAGGTTGGTTCCCAGTTCTTACAAGTAAGGCGGGTACTTGTGTGTGCTCACTCAGTGTACGTTGAACCTTTCACACGATTGCGCGTATTTAATCTCCGCACACCTTACCAGATTGGGGCCAGCAGAATCTCCACTTTACAGATGAGACAACTGACATGGGGAGCAGGTAAATAACTCGGTCAAGGGCACCCAAACATTCTGGCATACTGCCTTTCTGTGGGCCCCCCAGCTCAATGCCAGGGGCTCTGAGCTCTGTCCAGCTGGATTGAGTCCACCTGTATATATGTAAGGATGTGTGTGTGGAGGACCTCTATGGTGGTCATCTCTGTCACTGACATCATCATCACATCACCTGTCTTCACCACCGTCATTTCCATTAGCTGCGCTCCTGCCGCCGTCTTCTCTGTCATCACCACCACACTATCGGGATCAGTCAGTGTCACGTTGGTCTTTCAGGGTTACTGCAGTTGGTGTAAACACCAGAGAAACACCAAAGGTAACGAACAAGGACTCTAAGAATGAAATACTGATGATTTTAAAACACACATACACAGCGCCTGACGATTTGCAAAGTGCTTCCTTGGAACAAGCTCCAGCTGCATAAGGAAGAAGCCCTGAGTTATTCACCTCACCGTGCTCTGAGTTTACGTCTTCTCCAAGCTCTTGTTTGTTATTCTTTTTGAAAAACTCTACACTTATGTGGGAGCTTAAGCAGGAAGTCTTGCCCCCATTTTGCAGGTAATATGACAAAGACCCTGGAAAGGTAAGGTTATAGAGCTTATTAGTAAAAGGGCAAGAAGGAGGCTGCTTTCCTGTCATTACCTCCAGGAAACCCGTGAGAGGTGGGTGGCCTGTCATGAGGGAGCACAAGACACAGGGACTAGGTGCTTCCCAGATTACGTGACTCTGGGAAACCGGCCGCAAGTTCATGTGCCAGGATGAGGCTTCAGTATTTTAGGTAGGGGAACAGAGTCACAGTAAGAGCAAGGGGAGGAGAAAGGGAAAGACAAAATGTGGCTGTAAAATGTAGTTCTTGGGGCTGATCCGCAGGGAGCCAGGTGGTTCCTTCAGCTTACCTCTCTTCTACCCGCAGCCAAAGGAGGTTGTGCGGGGAAGTCCTGCTGTGGAATCAGAAGCTCTTTAGGTTCAGCACTACTTCAGCCAGCAGCCACATTGTTGAATGACCTTGATTCAATTAAAGCCTTGGCTCTGTAAGGTTCCTGGGAAGGATCTCTGGGTGGTTCAAGGTTTGGGAGCAGAAGATGCCCATAAATTACCCCTGGAGTGACTGGGGTGCCTTTGAGGGAGGCGGTGACAGGTGCCCTGTTTCGCAGGTTGGGATGCTGGGGTGCGAGGCTGTGGGGCCTCTGTCATGCAGCCCCATTACCCCTGCCTTCGGGTGTGCTTCAGTGAGTGACCTTAGCTCATTCTTCTACGCAGGTGGCTCTTGCACCTCAATTTACTTGGCAGTCACTCCCTGACCGTGCCCTCCTGGCTGCACAAAACCTCAATTAATCCTTCATTAAAATGTCATAGAAATGAAAACCCTTTACCCCTATTCTCCCTTGCCCCCCTGAGCAGATTGGATTTGTTGCAGTTCCATTGGAAGAAGAGTCGGCTTGGAGATTCTAGCCCGACTTCTATTTACTCAGAGCCCAAGTGATTTCAGCAAAGGCTGTCAGCTAAAAACTCTTGTTCAATGGGAGGCAAGTAAACATGCTGATTCTGTCTCACTGCCCAAGCAGCCCTCTCTGCTGAGCTGGAGAAAGATGCCACTACAGGATTGACACAGCTAAGGTGTGCCCATTCAGGCCCAAGCACTAAGGTTACAGCCACTCACGACATCAGGTCGGAAAAGCAAGATGTTATGAGCCCAAAGTGCTGATTCTCATTTTGCAACACTCTGACTCCGTGACCTGTGCAGGTTACTTAGCTTCTTAGGGTCAAGATTTACTTTTTTTTTTTTTTTTTTTTTTTAATGATAGCCGCATTTCTGACTACAAATATCAGTGAACTCACAATGCTCAGTAGACAGGGGTTTCTTAATTTGTACTTCATGGAAACCATAAAAATTGACATTTTAAGTGACCAAATGAAGCCAGATATTGGAGAATTGAAGACTAGAGGAATACTTTTATTCGACCAAGATTGCTGAGAATTAGCAAGGTATCATGCATTGTTGCAAACTCATAGAGAAAACTGATAGTGTCCCCGGCTTCATAGAGCTCACCTGGTGGGGTGGGAGAGGACAATAATATCAAGAATATACATTCAGGCATGGAGATAATGACATGTTTTTAAAAGATTAGGAAACATTTTTGTTGTTGTTCTTTTTATACATGACAGTGGAGTGAATGTATTTTGACATGTTATATATTCATAGAGTGTAACTTGTTCTAATTAGGATCCCATTCTTGTGGTTGTACATGATGTGCAGTTACACTGGTTGTGTATTCACATATGAACCTAGGAAAGCTAGGTACTATTTGCTCTACTATCTTTCCTATTCCCATCCCCCCCTCCCTTCCCTTCATTCCCCTTTGTCTAATCCAATGAAATTCTATTCCCACCCCCCTTGTTGTGTGTTAGCATCTTGCATATCAGAGAAAAAATTTGGCCTTTGTTTTTTGGGGGATTTGGCTTATTTCACTTAACATGATAGTTTCCAGTTCCATCCATTTACCAGAAAATGCTATAACTTCATTCTTCTTTATGGCTGAGCAATATTCCATTGTGTATATATACCACATTTTCTTTATTTATTCAAGACCAGGAAACTTTAAGCAATAAAGGGTTGGGAAGGACCTGTACTTTGGTGTGGTTGAGGGAGTTGGCTTTAGAGACAATACTTGAGAACGAAACAGGAATTGACTGGACAGAGGAGGAAGAGTGTGTGTCTAGCTCTGGGGCAAGAGCTGTGCCGAGTCCCAAAGAAAAACTGTCCTGCCAAGCTGTGGGGTAGGGGGTGGCTGCAGTGGGTACCAGGCCAGTTCCTGGCAGGAAGGAGGCTGGAGAGGAGGTCGGCCAGGGGGCATCTGTTGGCTTTGTGAGCCAGAGGAAGCATTTTGCATTTAGCATGAGCACCATGGAAAAGCTTGGAAGGGTTTTAAGTGAGGAAGTGATATAGTAATTCTGTTGATTTAGTATTTAGGACCAGATGAAGTTGGGTGGAATGAAAAGTTACTAGAGTACAAATGCTGTCTTTATGGGAAGAGCTCATGCTGTCACCCTGAAGGCTGGAGGAGGCAAGGGTGGCCGTTGGTGTCTTTGGTCCTTGCTGCGGAGCTGGAGACACACTCTTAGATGCTGCAGCTCCTCAGGTTGGGTGGTGGGAGGAGGTCTGGCTGTTTGAAGCCAGAGACTTTCCCATGTGCCAGGCCAGTTACGCCTCTGAGGTTCCCCAGAGTTAGGAATGGGCCTGCCCTGGAATCCCAGCTATCTGCTTTATTCCACTATCGATTGGAAGGGGAAGCGAGGAGCTGGAATAAAGTGGGGTGTGGAAGCTCACCTTGCCATTTTCAGAAAAACAATTCTCTGGAGATAAACCGCTTTCCATGTGCCTGGTGAGTCCCCTTGAGGGCACAAGGATTCAAATTGTTTGCTCCAGTCCTAATGATCTGGTGCTGTGAGGCTTCAGCTCCGTGGGAGGCCGCTCCAGCCATCCTTGCAGCTCTGCTGTAAACACTCTTAGAAGGGGGAGCTGCGTGTCCCCTCACTGCTTCACCTTGATGGGTGGCATGGCGTGGCCCAGAGGGCAGCAGGGCGTCCCTCTCTCCGTAGTGCTCCCTCTGAGCCCTGCACGTGGTCCAGAGAGACTTGTCCAGGGCCTATCTGAATGACCCGTGTCTTTCTATAAGTAGGGCATCTGGGGGGAGCCCCTAGAGGGAGAGGGGCAATGCAGAGAACATGAACCCCAAGGCTCCTCTTGTGAGCGGGTCGGGGGGCAGGGAGGCAGGACATCACACAAGTCCCTCTTCAGAGCATCCACTTTTATCAAGAGTCTGCTTCTCCTAGGCATCCTGTTTTCCTGGCGTCATCCCATTTAAATGTCCCATTTAAACCCACTACACAGATGGGGCAGCTGAGGCCCAAAGTGATCACACAAAGTACCCCGAGGCCCGTGGGCAGGAAGGGATAGAACCTGGATCTAGTGTTTTGTTTTGGAGCCTGTCTCTGCCACCTGTGTGCCTGTGGGAGTGTGTTGGGGTGGTGTGGTGATGACACCTTTGTCCTTGGGAGATGAGGGCTTGTCCCCCAGGGGGAGCAACAAGGAGGCCCTGGGTTGGGAGGGTCAAGATTGCTTCTGGCCTTTCAGTGGGTGGTAGGTCCTTCTCTCCTGCACACAGGGTCAGCCTGGCCTGCCCTCTGCCAGCCTGCCAGGAGCTCGGGTGAGATAACGGATCTGGATGGTCTTTAGGGAGGAGAGCACGCAGGAGAGGTGGCCGAGGTGCTAATGGGCAGCCCGACGGGCAGCAGCCTGCTGAGGGAGACCCCGAGCCTGGCTCAGCTACAAATGGGCTCTGCTCCAAGGCAGTGGAGAGTTGGGCCACGGTTTGCCTGGGCTGGGTCATTGTTTCCTGAGCCGCATCATCAGCTCCTGTGTTCTTGCTTGAGGGGCCAGGGTGAGCTGCTGCCCGCCTGCCCCTGCCTGTACCCACGGGCTCTGTCGTCCCAGCTCTCACAGCCTCCGTCAGCTGGGGGCTGCTCTCGGCCCTCCAGATGGACCAGGTGGAGCTAGCGATGGGCATGGCCACCCTGTCCTACCTGGCCCTAGAAATTTCCCTGGGCCATTCCTACCTGAAGCCAGCGCTCCCTCGGAGAGCCAGCGACCTGCACCTGCCCCCAGCCCTCCTCCTCCTCTTCCTGCTCTCACCTCCGCCTTGCAATTGCTCTGCAGAGGAGTGGAGCAATTAGGGCAAACACGCTTCACATTGCCTCTCCTCTCTGAGCTCCCGGAATCTCAGTTCCCACGCTCCTGGCTCTGCCTTCCTGTTCTTTGCTAGCACCAAATCCAGGGGGCAGCCCTGTTCTTGGGGGACAATATTCCACGCAAGTGGCATGTGGCCTCCTTGGGAGGAAGACCTTGCATTTAGAAGCACAACACTGGGGACCCCTCTAGTTCTGTTCTTGGTTAAAAGAGCCTAACTTCTCATCCTTGTCTGACAGAGCAAAAGGCTTGGAATTCAGAGCTGAGAAGCCTGGGGCCTGGCCTGAGATATGTCTGATGATGATGGTGATGATGATGATGATGATGATGATATTAGTAGTTATGATAGCTCTCAGTTACTGATTGCTTATTTTGCAATTTAGACCTCATCACATTTAATTCTAGTAACATCCCTGTAGGAAAAGCTTGATAGTCATGTTAGAAATGAGAACATAAATGCTCAGAGAGGTTAAGTGACTTTCCCAGGGTTAAACAGCTGCAAAACTATTGAGCTAAGGTCTGCACTCACATCCTAGTCATTCCAAAACCCAGTTCTGTTTACTAAGGCATCTTAATATGTGACTTCTGAGAGTCCCAGCCTCCCTCACTCAGAGGTTCCCAGAGCTGATAGGTCCCCAAATCATTCCAGCTCCCTCACACTGATGGTGAGGAGGCTCAGGGTCCTGATAGAACCAGCTGGTCCTGATAGAGTTGTGACCAGGTTGGCCACAGTCTGGGAGGACTGGAAGCCCTCTGGCCCTTGGGCCCACAGAAAGAGCAGTTCTTTACAGTCATCTGTCTGTCTGCAATGGCTGCCCTGCTCCTCTCCAGGCCCATTCCTTCTTTTGAGACCCGCTCATCTGCTTGTCTCAGCAAATCTGGAGGCTGAGACAAGAGGTTCACAAGTTCAAGGCCGGCCTCAGCAATTTAGTGAGGCTCTAAGTAATTTAGAAGGAAAAGGTGTGGGGATGTAGCTCAGTGGCAGAGTGCCCCTGGATTATATCTCCAGTACCAAGAAAAAAAACCCTGCTCATCTTTAGCTCCTGGGAAGTCCCTAGAATTACAGGTCTAGGCTTTTGTTCTAGAACATCTATTGCATTGTATTGAATCCAGTGGTTTAATGTAATTTTTTCTTGCTTTTCTCCGGAACAGGACCATGCTTTCCTTTAGGCCTGGGGTGGCCTCTTTTTCCGTCTATAGTCAGTTCTAAGAAACACTTAGCATCGCCGGCAGAATTCAGCATACATAATCAGTTTATGCTCTTGTGTATTTAGATCAGATTATTTTCCCTGTCTTTGTAGTTGCTGTCATTAATTATTCTTCTTATCATGTTGTTCTGCTTAGTTGTTTCTTTTTTACATCTTTCCTTCCCACCCATTTTCGCTGTCTCTGCATTCATTTGTTCAGGCAACAAATGTCCATTATGCACCAAAAATGATGTGCCAGGCACGGTTGGAGATGCTGGGGATAGAGAGTGATTCCCCCACCCCACCCCAATGAACTGGTTTATCTAATCAGGCAGAGCAGGATTGGGACTGACTTGGGGCAAAGCTTGATCCATTGGCTCCACAGTGTTCCTCCCCCCGGCTGACATCTCCCTGGGATTACTCTGGGGGTCCCCCTTCCTGGATCCTCCTCAAGTCTTCCTTGAATGAGCAGATCATCGGGTGCTGAATGAGGCCACCCAGGCTTACATATGCTTATTCCTGGAGTTGGAGCCACCTTCTCTGGTTTCATGAGAACATGCTTTTTTTAGGGGAGCAGGTGTGTGGTAGACTCTGGACTCCTACGCCGCTCTCTTCTGATTATTCCCGGAGATCTGCACCTCTCCACTCTGGTTTGGCTGCGGCTGTTTTTTGTCACCCCCACGGAGCTGTGTTGTTTGTTCCTGGAGCAGAGAGACATCTGTCATCCTCGCTGAGCCTTGACAGATGCCACATTCAAAGAACCAGCACCAGTTTGAACACATGCAGCAGCAGCAACTGTCATTGCCACGCTCACTCAGTCACCGGCACCCACATTGCCTCCTCCTGGGGGAGCAGGTCTTCCCGCATCTCCCCACCGGTCCGTGCTCTTGTATGGCAAGTGCAGAACCAACAGTCCCCACCTGTGCAGAGATGTCCCGCAGACTTGAGCGAAAGAGAGGAACCCGTAAAATGCAAAGGAGGGTCTAACAGGACTTGCAGGCTGTAGCAGCCTGGGCAGCGAGCACACTATCACCTTTCTGAGCTGGGACCCAGTGAGAGGGTGGATCCCCAGCACAGTGGGAAGAGCAGGCAGAAGATCACCTGCTTGCAGATAAGAATGAATCTTCTTTGTTCTGTTCCAGAAAGTACCTTAATTTGCCTCTGCTACCTTTAGGAGCCAGGTCTCGGGGAAATGGTGTGGGCACACACACAAACAATCAGGCTTACATGGAGTACTATGGCTTCAGCCCATTCTATAAGAGAGAGCAGCCCTGAATGAGTATGATTTCCAAGGCAAGATCAGAGAGGTGGAGATAAGGAGGGATGTGGCAGGATGAGACGACAAGGAGGACCCAGACACAAGTTCACTTATGCTTGTCGGAAGTCCTTGGGAATATGTTATATGACCTAGGACGTTTTCCTTATGTTGGTTTTTGATGTGTTATCTCTCCTTCCCTATGGTCCTAGCAGGAAAAATCTTGAATGGCATTTATGAAGTTGCTTTGGAGAAGGCTGGCTTGAAGGTAGAGTGGTGGGACCCGCCATCTTGTTCAGGCTCCTATAGAGGAGTGTGGTCTAGGAAAGATGCTGGTGGGGGGTCAGTACCCTTGGGGCCTAGAAGGGAAAAAATGGTGTCCTGGTGAAGAGAATGGACCTTTCTTTTGTTAGTTCCTGGGCAGTGTCCTGGTGTCATGTTCCAGAGGAGGATGGCGAGGATGTTGGCCTATAGCTCATACTCTGCTGTGATGTTTGGGAAATGGGCTAGTGGGGAAGGAGACTGAAGTATATTTAACAAGATCTGCTACTTGCAAGCCAATAAGATAAGTCTTGCTTTTTACCATTGTGTTTATGGAGCACCCTGGTAGAACAGACTGGTGTGATCATGAAAGCTTCCTTGGAGGACTTCTGTGTAGTACAGGCCACCTAAACAGGAGAGGCCCATCCTGGGATATTAGGAACACCAAGGAGGGAGAGGACCAGTTATGTGGCTCTCGGCTGGACTACTGGGGGTCCTGGGGTTTCTCAGTTGACCCCCACCTTTCTTCCTTAGCATCTTCTCTTCTAAAGAGCTGTTCCCCTTGCATCTTTCCCCTCTATGGTGCTTAGGCTTAAATATTTTATTTTGAGAATAGCTTCGGGAGCTGAGACGTTTCCTTATATCCTGAATCAGATCATCTGCAAACTCCCTCCCACTCTACGCTGGCTTTGTGACTTGGTGTCCCCGAGACCTCCCCCACCCCAGCCTACTTCACCTCATCTTGCTTTTTATTTTTAAGCTCCTCTTTTCTCTCTGAAGCTGGCATTTGTATTCCTGGGTTGTTCTTTCTCATTTCCCCAGATTGTGTCTCTGACTCACCCGCCTCGTGTTGTTATAAGTCTTGAAGAGAATCTGACTCTAGCAGTAAAACGGAGAGCCGTCCTCAGAACGGTGAAAGTTTCTGGAATCTATAAAACATCAATTTGAATACAGGAAACTCAAGTTTAAGAAAGACAAGCTTTCCCCTTAATTTAAATTACTGCATCTCATGGGAAAGTTAATTTTTTAAATAAATCACATATTCCAATAAAGCAGACAGCCCTGCTAGATAAACAATGAAGATGTTTGCTTAAAAAATGATTTTTTATGCAGCTAGTGAAGAACCAGGGGAATAGAGACAGATTAAAAAAAAAAGTGCTGAATGGAAGACACGAGACTGGATTTTGACATTAAGACTAAATTCATCATCTCCAACTCTCCTTGGTTCTGTCTTCCTCCACCAGAGGATGCCACCAGGGTGACTCCCAAAGCCCATGAGTGTCAGGGTATGAAGCCAGGACCTACTAACTGGAGGAAAGTCTCACCGGAATGAGTGCAAAAGCACCATCTGGGATTTTTGCAAGTGAGAGAACTGTGGTTCAAGTTGCTTCAGGAAAACAAAAAGGGAATTTATGGCTCTGGTACTGGATGTAGGGACATTTTAAATTTGTTCCTTTCCCTTTGAAGATTTGATAATTTTAGTCTTTGAAATAAGCTGACAGTAGGCAGATAAGAGGGAAGGGTACATATAAATTTTATGATATGCCTAAAGAAAAAGAGTGTGAGACTCAAAGCAAGACACGTGGTTGGACCTTCCGTGGAGCTTCAAGGGATAGGGTGGGCTTCTGGGTGGGCGGACAGGCCATGCAGGCTCTGGGAGGTTGCAGGGAGCTGGTGCATGAGCAAGGGTTGCCGTGTGACGCTGATGACTCAGTTGATGTTCTGGGGTCTCTTGCTGTCTCTGGTTCCCTCCTGTTCTCATTTCATTTCGCACCTCTGCTTTCTTCCGCCTTGGTTTTATACTCAGGGAGGCTTCCTCCACGTGGGGTCCCACAATAGAATCAGATGCATTCATAGTCATTTCATACTCAGTGGAAAAACCCTCAGTGGAAAGACAGTAGTTTCAGGAAAAGACTCTGAACCAGTCACTGTGGCTGGGAAAACCGTTACCTGGTGGGTCTTACTGGACTGGCAAACCTGGACAGATACCCACTCCTGGATATTGAGGGTGGAAGGGGGATCATTCCTGAAGTAGAGGGACTGAGAGCAAGGGCTAGGGTTGTTTTGCTTCCAGAAGTGGCGATGGATGCAGTTGAAGGTGAGCTCTCCATGGTGGTATGATTTGGTCAGGTGCATTTGAAGGGTGGGCCCTGGGGTGACCCATGTTTGCCACCTGATTCTCTTAGGTGATTACTTCCTGCTTGGTTTCTTGTAATATACTCAGTTATTGGCAGGATCCTCCAGCCACCTTGCTTCTAGATGTTGGAAGGGCATCCATAACCTAATGGACTTGATCTTATAGAAGGCAAAGACAAATAAACCAGCACTTTCTTTGCCATCCACAGAGTTGAGAGAACACTTCCACTCTCTAGGCTTAACAGTAATTTTTCCACCAATGTTGAACTGATAGTTATTGATTTTAAAAATTACTTATCTGTCAGTGTAGTTTTAGTATTATTTGATCATATTTTAGTGAAGTTCTTATATCTGCCTTTATTGGGTATTTACTATGTCCAGGCCATTGATTGCTTTATAAATGTGAAGTTGTTTCTTAATCACAATCCTCTGAGATATGTCATTGTCCCTATTTGACTGGAGAGGAAAGGGTCAATGACCATGCCCTATGGTGTCACCAGCATCCACGTGCTCATGCTGAATTCCATTC
Organism: Callospermophilus lateralis; assembly: GCF_048772815.1. Classification (NCBI taxonomy): domain Eukaryota; kingdom Metazoa; phylum Chordata; class Mammalia; order Rodentia; family Sciuridae; genus Callospermophilus; species Callospermophilus lateralis. Next base: position 48,690,442 of record NC_135319.1, on the reverse strand, counting down.
ATGTATAGAATGAATAAAACAAGTTATCTGTTCTTGAGCTAATTGTAATTACTTGGTGTTTATATTTACATGAATGAATAAATAGTATGTTTCTATAAGAATAAAACAGAAGGAAGTGATAAATTTTGCCTGATTGTAGTCTAGGAAATAGAAATGAACATTTGACCTGGGTCCTGAGGACTGAATAGTAGTTTTCTCTGCATAAATGCTACAGAAGGAACCTGCTCTTTAACTAATTAATGCATGCATTTTGAATTCAGATGGAGCTTCTAGGTTCAGGGAATGTGATATCGCCCTTGACTCTGCCTTTTCATTAGATGAATGGCCAAGATAGGTATATTTGTATTGGTTTATGTGCTTTCATTTGCAAGGAACTGAAACGATAACTGGTTTAAATAACAAGGATTTGTTGTCTCAATAATTGCAAAGCACAGAATCAGGACTGACCTGAGGTAAGCTTGATCCATTGGCTCAGCAATGTCATAAAGACTCTGGTTTCTTTTCATCCCTCTGTTCTTTCTTGTGCTATGGTGGCTTCATCAAAGGATGGCTCCTTTTTTAGTCCCCAAATGACTGATAGAGCTCTTGGGGTTTATTATGCCCAACAGGAAGAACATGGTGTCTTAATAATAGCAAAAACCCAAGAGTCACTCTGATTGGACTGTATGGAGTCACATGCCTATCCCTGAACCAATCATTGTTGCTGCAGGACAGAGAACACAGGTGGAGTCCACTTCCCTGGAACCACATGGATCCCAGTGGAATTTTGGATACTGGGAGGCACCCAGTGATGGGAAAACATCAAAGAAATGCTAATCCAGCATTTAAGTTCACGTAGTCTCTCACTTTGGGGCAGTGAAGGAGGTTTGTATCTCTGCCCCATAACCTTTGATCCTCAGTCTATGGAACTTCAAACTCTAGGCTTTACCTTGGGTAATATAGCAATTGGACTACTGCTTTTTCTCTCCGTATTCTCTACAAACATGCTTTGTCCAAGATTACCAGTTCTCTGTTCAAGTCCTGGCTCTACCATGTATACTAGACCTGGATCAGAATACAACCATAGTCACCAAGTTCTAATCTTTCATTTAATTTTCCACTTTTTGATGTATTCTCTTGTCCTTTGGTCTTCTAACTTAGTGGCTGTCATTTTTGGCCTCAAGTATTTCATCTGTAAAGTATGAATACAAGTCAGGTCTACATCATTCTTGTAGAGATTAAATAAGTGAATCTTCCTGAAACAAATTTACAAATGTTACAGATACATAATTATAATTATTTTATCACTAGTGGTATTAACACACACACACACACACACACACACATATATATATGTAATCATATGCATAGTTATTTAGCTTGTAAATATGTACTTCCATACACATATATAATGTATGGAAAACATTTGGGACAGCACACAATAGGCGCTGTAGGGGTAGATAAACAGACACATTTTGTAGGGATGATCTTAGCCTTAAAGATATTGCATATATATTGTCTGGCATATAGCAGACACTTGATAAATGTTAGTCATTATTAACAATAATTATATTGATTGAAGTGCTTAATAATAATAGGATTCATCTGCAAAGAGCTTTATGGTTCTGGAGTGCTTGTTGCCAATACTATCCCTGTTAAACCTTGCAGTTACTCAGTGATGGGGCTCCTACTCCTGTCCAGTGGATCTCAGAAAGGACCATAGCTTTCCCAGGGTCTTACGGCCAGGTGGTTGTTCTTAGGACCCAGCAGGAACCATGGGGAGGAGCTCTAAGTCCAGGGATGGATGCACACCCCCTTCCCCCACTCCATTTGTCACTCCTCCCCTAAAATGCATGAGGTTCTCATCTGTAATATCCTGATTGTCCCATTAATCTCCTTTAAGCTTCATGAAAAATACAAAGGGCTGGATCACGAATAGTCACCACTTTCGAGTTTTGCATTCGGGAGATGGTTTTCCTTGGACTTAAAGAGACTGATGTTTCCCATTTGACACCTGGTTCTCCAACTAAGACCTGGAGAGCTGTCGCCTTCTGAATTACCAACTGATTTCAAGATCTCATCTATATTTTGCCTCTAATATGTCTGTACCTTTTGTTATTTCTGTATTGTCATGTGTTCTTCCTAATACATGTTCTACAGTAGTTCCCAGAGCAGGTGGTAAGGAAATTTCTTTTCTAAGACCTTAGAGAAGCTAGAAGCCTAGAACCTCCAGTCACCCCATATTCCCAAGACCCTGCCACTCAGAAAGAGCAGTGTTTATTAATCAGCACACACACACACACACACACAAACATCATCATCATCATCATCCAAGGTTCTGAATTTCAGACTGAGTCCAATATTTAATATGGTAGCCAGTAGCCACACGTTGTTTAAATTTAAATGATATTACAAGTTCAGTTTCTCAGTTGGCATTAGTTACATTTCAAATGCCCAAAACCACATGTGGTTAGTGGCTACCATTTTGGACCTCATAGATAAAGAACATTTCCATGGATACAGAAAGCTTCACTGGAGAGCCTTAACATGAAGAAGTACAAGGGGAACTGGCACTGAGGGTTGAGATCCAGCTCCCCAGTACCCATAGGCCAACACTTGGTAAACATTCTTAACTCTCTGCATGTATTTCCCCTGCCATTTTCAGTGGTCCCTTAGGCAAGGAGAAATGTGAGATTATAGTTTTCCTGATCCAGCATCAGAATTCAATGAAAGTAGGATCTGCCTCCCATCTTCTAGATGAATGTCAATAGATATGTTTTTCTCAAACCCTGCTCTTGTTCCCACCCATTGGTAACTGACATGCAAGTGGCCAGAAAGTCAGTGTAGAACTTTGTGTTGGAGAACGTTCAGGAGAACTAGTCAGGCACCTTGGCTGACAAGGTAGCTTTGTTCCAGCACATTTAAATATTTCTGTTCAATCCAAACTTTGAAATATTTGGTTATGGACCACTCTGGTGCACCAGCCTACTTTGGTTAATCTAGTCTAGTATTTCATCTCCAAAAAGCACGCACCAGAAATGACTGGAAGAACAGACTTGCTTTAGATAATAGCAGGCTGCTGTTGTTCTGTTGTTAAATATCAACAGATTACTCAATGGTAATAGATTCACAGAGATGAACATCATTGCATGAATATTGCAAGAAGCCCATGGATCTCTTGGGGCCCCTCCAGACTTAGTTTTGAGAGTGACTCATTAAGTCAGTTTGCAGAGTTTAATTCACATACTCAGACAAGGCTTATGAATTCTTCTGTCCTTGGGAGGAAGGGATAGGAGGGGATGGCATTGGCTGCCTGGGCTAAGGAAGCAAGAGAAGCAGCACAGCTGCCCCCGAGATCAGAGATCTGAGTGACAGAGTCTAGTTCAGGCAAGGACTAGCATGTCCGCCTCCAATGGACTTGTCCAGCAGTGCTCAGAGCCTCTGGCAACTATCAGGGTCACCGTGCTCCAAGTCATCTGTGGCTGGCTCACCGAACAGGTTGGATCCTAGCAGGAAATATCTCGGGATTTTTCCAAAGACCAGAATCTCAGAACAAGAGGATAATCTTCCCCAAATATCCTGGCAGCTTTGAGTTCATGGTGACATCTGGGAATTTTAACCCATGTCCAGGGGTCATGCTTTGGATGCCCTTTGACCTTTACTCCTCTGGGAGTCGACTGGTATCATAAAGATGAGAGTTTCTTCACTATTGTCACTGAGAAAGCTCTTCAAAAATTTACAAAACTTTTAACCCATCTTAGAAATAGATGTATTATCTCTTTACATTTTTGCAGCCTTTTGACTACAATCTTCCAGAAGCACTGTCCCAAGTGGTTTTCCAACTCTTTTCTTGGGTCCTTCAAAATCTTTGTTCAAATGACGTCTTGGCTAGACCCCAACATATAGCATAGATAAAAGTGGAGCTATGACTAAAGAGGGAGAGAGAGCGCGCTCAGCCCACTGGACCTCTGCCCCTCCCTCACATGCCTCCGGCAGCTGAGTCAGCCCCTGAGTCACCAGTGAGCAATCCCTGTGTGGCCCAGAGCATCATCCCACTAAGTCCTCACAATCACCAGGTATGACTGTGAGATCACCACTGTGCCCCGAGGAGACGGGACACAGCTGAAGAGGTGGCCCTGAACTGCTGCAGTCCATTCAAGGAGGGTCGGCAGTGACAGGATTGCAGGGGGAGGTTCTCATCCAGGGTCACTGCTGGGATAGAACTGGAATCTTGGTAGGGTCTTGTCTAGAATGCAGCATGTTTTTTAAAAGAACTTGAATCTATTAAGGTTTCCTGGGTGAAATTAGAATCACCGAGCAAAGTCTACGCAGCCTGTCTTCAAAATGGCTGTGTGTACCGCTCAGGGATTCTGCTCTGAAGACCCCCAGGAGATTGTTCAGCCCACCCTGAACTCCAGATTTCTCTAGTCCCTCTTGCTTTGCCATCTCAGGCATGTTTATGCGAAAGCCCCTATTCTAGTCTGCACCCTTGGCTTGAGGTCTATCCTGTTTGCTTAGCCTCTCATGCTGTGGCCAGGAGTAGAACAGTTGTAGCCACAGTGTGGGCAGGACATTTGGTTCTAGAACAATGCTGAGCCGTTGCCCCTTTGCAGACTCATCCATTCTTGTCTCTGTATGCGTCCAGTGCCAGATGTGTCAGTATTCAGGCCTCTGAAATGGGTATATGTATCAATCTACGTAAGACTCATTGGAAAATAAAAGCTCCTAAAAAAAAAAAAAAAAAAAATGGGCAACAAGTTTCCCTAAATGTTGATCTTAGACCCGGCCTCCCATCTCAGAGACACTGCCACTATGAAATGCCATTGCTGCTCCTATTCTGAACCCTAAATGAAGGAAGCCAAAGTTCTGGCATCTTGACTGACCTTGGCTAATGGTTTTCAGATGGACTGTGTATGCAAAAGGGCTGTGGGATATTATCTTATGAAGTCAGGGGTTGAGGAGAGAAGGAGCTGAGTTCATTTTCTAACCTTGATTTCCCTGATGACTCATCCAGTGGTTTGGGAGCAAATTGCTGAGCTCCAGAGTCTCCACATCTACCACAGAGGTAGGTAACAGAACTCTTGCCCAATCAATAGGAGGATAGGAGAGTCTTAGTCCATCAGAGCTGCTATCATAAAATACCAGAGACTTGGTGGCTTATGAACAGAAATTCATTTCTCCTAGTTCTGGAGGCTGGAAGTTCAAGATCAAAGTGCTGGAAGGCTCAGGTCTGGTGAAGCCTTACTTTCTGGTTCACAGAGGACACCTTCTTGCTGTGTCCTCATGGAGTGAAGTGGGCTAACTAGTCCTTTAGGGACCCTTTTATCTGCCACTCATGACACATGGGGTCTCTGTGCCTATGACCTGATCACTTCCCCATGTCCCCCCTCTCCTAACATCATCACATTGGTGATTGAGTTTCACCACACGAATTTTGGTAGTGAAGACACATTCAGAGCACAGCAGGGAGAATTCCAAGAACTGCATTAAGCAAGTCACTGTCCAGGGAAGTAACTCATCCTCCAAGGCCAAATGCAATCTTAGTAATCTTTTGAAAAGTTTTCCTGGTTTTAGAATTAACTCCAAGAAATTTAAATTTGCTCAGAGAGAAAACAAGAAAAAGGGATGTTGCTTTTGTCTGGAATTTCAGGACTTTCTTTGTAAGACTTCCAAATGCGAAAATATGGCTCCAAAGAACAGTGGCAGCCTATCCTTGGAACGGAAGCACTTAAATTTTGTCTAATTGTAGCAATTTCTAAGAGTCATTGGGAAATACAGCAGCTCATGAACATGGCCCTGTTCTGTCAGACCCCTATGGGAATATTCAGTGTTCTACTTTGTGTACTTATCAGCTGAGAGAACTACAGAAACATGTTTCAGGAGCCTGTTGGTGACAAGAGTAAAGATATAAAAACTTTCTTTTTCCTCTGGATGGTCCCGTCAGCCCCAAAGTGTGCTGTCCCTGGGTTAAAAGGGCTCTTGATTCCTAGCATGTTCTGACCTGGGACTCAGCTCTGCAGGACTGGGCAAGGCTTTCTTTCCCAAGTCCCACCCCTCCTGGGATTTCAGTGGCCTCCATTCAGACTGTGGTTTACAGGTGATCAGGTCTGTGGGCAGACACACATCTACTGACCTGGACCAGAGGACAAAGGCACAGGGTGAAGGACAATGACTGCCCACCCCTTCCTTCCCTTTCCTTTTATATTTAGTGTTTCCTAGAAGTGGGGGGAGGTTTTCTAGCTGGAGTAAAGGGCTCAGGTAGGCTACTTCTCAAACCATATTTTGGGGGCATTCTGTTCCACACCCTTGATGGCTTCCATTTATGTTGACATATTGAAGACCCCGGATGTCCCAAGGTAAAGGGCCCGATTGTCTGCTTATCCCAGTGGTTCCCAGTGAAACTAGAGTGCCAGTATTCTACAGGGCACAGTATACAGGATTGCGCACCTGGATTGACCTGAACATTTTGAGTTTGCATGCAGCCAGGTGAACAGTCTGGTGTTAAGTTTTCAACTTCAGCTTTTGCGACCTGGAGCAAGTTACCTAACCATGACATGCCTCTGTTTCCTCATCTGGAAAAGGAGATCATAGAATCTACTTTGTAGGATTATCATGAAAATGAACTGCTTTAATTACCCTCTTAGCATAATTTCTGAAACTTCATACATTCTATATGTGTTAGCTATTATTATTATTATTGTTATCGGAAGCATAAATTATTTGCTGCAAGCTTTTACCAGCATGCTACGTGTTGCTACTGTCTTCCCTTTGTGTTGTAGAGCCTGTGATAGGATAAGAATCCTACCTTGGGTGACAGATCACAAAGCAGCTTTGTTTTATTTAATCCTCACAACAGTCTTACAAAGAAGAAGTGATTGTTCCTGATTTACGGAAGAGGAAGGTGAAGCCTCCCTGGGTGGTAAAGGGACCCACCTGAGTCACACAGCAAGTGCAGTAGTCACATCCAGGCCTACTTCTTCAAACCCACTGTCCCTGGGCATCTTTATAGAGCTGCCTGTGAACCAGCCCTTCATGGGGACCCACAGACATGCGCCTGGCCCCACCTCTGGTATGGGCACTCTCATATGGATCCTCCTTGTATGGTCTAGGGAATCCTGCCAGGTCCTAATTCTATCCCTCCCTGGGTCCTTTCCTTTGTGCAGTTTACTTCTCTGACCTTTAGTTTTCTCTATTGTAAAGTGAGGATAGTCATACGCATTTCTCGTGAGGAGAGTGAGGTTAATGACGTAACCATGCAAGGTTCAAATACAAGACCTGGCACAGGTTAGTGCTCCATAAATCATAGGTCACAGTGACCTCGTGCATAAGGTTTTGTGCTAGGGTGCTTCCCATGGGTGACCTCCTATAATCTTCATACCATCACCAAGTGGGTCCCCTTCATTTTTAAGATGAGGAAACAGAGGCTCTGTGGGATTAAGTGACTTGCCCAAGATGATCACACTGAGATTCAAACTCTGGCAGCTTCGTCCCATAGAAATACCTTCTGTCTTGCTCTTCTACAGAGCCACATGCTTAGATGCATGCAGAATTTGTGTGTGACTACTTTCTGTGGTCAGAAGGGTCCTCCAACATTGGGCATTTTAGTCATATCTAAAACGTCATTTGGATGTCAACTTGCAGACAGAGTTCTAACCCAGGAGAATATAGCAGAAATGGGGTTCTGTTTTGCCAGGAAGGATGCACCCACTGCACTGTTGGGTCTGGTAACTTCAAACAGATGCTGGGCCATTCCCGTGTGCATGCTTGGCTGGGGTAGGGTCTGCCCATACACAGGACCCAGCTCTCCCAGTGAGTCTGTTTATCTACTTAACAATCAAAGAGACAAAAAGAGACACTTCCTGCAAGGTGAACTGAGAAATTTCCTCACTTGTCTTCCAGCCTACTAGGGGAAGAAACCCAGTGCATTATGGGACAAAGTGAGAGCACATCAGAATGCATTCTTAATATGACTTTTCTGGAGAAACTTTAGCAATTTTAAAACTTAAAACTTTAACAATTTTAAAACTGTGCATGCCCTTCAATCTGAGGGACAAGAGCAAAACAAATGACCCAAGGAACCAGCTGCAGGACACTTGAACAAGAAGGGTGGGGGTTGGGGGGGAGTCCAAGATTACTAACATGCTTTGCTTACTAATTGACTTTCAGAATCAAGGGTAAGAACTCAGGTGGCTTAATCAGGGAGTATTGATTTGGATCTGCTGAGCAGTTGGAATGCTTTTGTTTCCTGGTCATGAAAGTGCTTGACTGGCTTTGAACTTGCTCAGTGGTGCAGCTGGCCCCTGGCTGTGAGGTCCCTGAGTTCAGGAATGAGGGTTGAGACAGCACTCTTTATTTGAAGGATCTTCCTGGGGGAATAGCAGGTTCCACTCTTTGATTAAAGCACTTTTCCCCCTGATTTCCCTCTTTTTCCTTCCTTGACTCAGGATCCAGGGCAGCGTCCCTGTGGGGGAGGGGTTTGTATCTAAAGTCACCAGCATAAGAATGTGCCCAAGATGCAGGTGCCCCCCCAGGAATGGACAGATATACCACTTGGAAGCCAGTGGATTGGGGTTGAAGGCAGAGCCAGGGTAAGTAGGAGACTGAAACGGGTCTGTCTGAATCTTTGGTTGGCTTTTTCCTTCAAAGGTGGTAAGCCCATGATTCCAGGGCTGGAACCACCAGGCAAAAGTAGATGTGGACAGAGGGTTCTAAGTGCTTGACAGGACAGGTCCCACAGAGAGCAGGGTAGACGGAAGGGTTCAGCTGTGTAAAGAACACTTCCTGGTGCATACATAGTGTTTCAGGGAAAAAAAAAAAAAGACAAAAAACGGAAACAAATAACCCTGAGAAGCAAGGCAGGAAATCAAGGGCAGACATTCATTCATTACTCATTCACTTAGTCACCAACTATTTCTTACATACCTCAATCCAAAAAAGCATGGTTTCTAGAGCCAGACTGTCTGATTTCAAATCCTGGCTATTTTATTTATTCTCTGTGTAACCTTGAGCAAGTGACTGAATTATACCCTGTGCCTCAATTTCTTCATTTATAAAATGGGAATAACCAGCTGTCATTCAAAGAGGTCACCATGAAGACTTAAAGAGACTAAGAGCCACAGGTATTTGTTACTAGTCTCTTTTTTGTTCATTTACTCCTTTTTGTCCTTAGTCTTTGGGGTGGCATGGGCCTGGTGTTGGGTGTACAGCCAATGGAGGCAGGCAAAGTCCCTGAAGCTACCAAACTAATGACCCAGCAGAAGAGTCAGGTTATGAGAAAGCAAGTAAGTGATGACATTATATACTTTAAGATAGTGATAAGCACTGTGTAGGTATCAAGGATGACTGGAAGCAGATGATTGTTCTGAGGACCCATGCCTAGAGAGGACAAGGAAAGAAGGACAACTGGTAATCCACATGAAGATTGTTCTGTTTTGAAACGATCTGTCAAGTCTTTGGAATTTACAAAAATAAAATGAAAATGGAGAAAATACTCCTTGAGTATTTTCAAGAGAGGCCAGCAGAATGAGCAACCCCAAAATAAATACAGCTAAATCAAGATTGATTCTGGGGCCAAATAAGCTTCAAGATAATTACTTCTCCTGGTAACGAATCATTATGGCTCACAAATGAATTCATCTTTTCATGTTTTCAGTCGCAAATGTCCTTGCTAGATGGATTAATCCTCCTTTGCACCTCACTTCCTTCACCTGATCCCCCGCACCTCTCCTTGAATTGAAATTAAGGGCCATTCATTTGGAAAAACCTATTAACTCCCTGCTTGTAGACGGCTTTCTTTCCACTCAGCGTGGATGGGTTCCCCCTCCTCCTGAGCCTCTGCTGTCTCCATCAGTGTCCCTTTTGGGCCTGTGGTCGGGGCAGGAAGGCTCAGGAATACTCCATTGGCTCTTGTACTCATCCTAGTTCCTTGGTTAGGCAGGACATAGGAACCTAAGAGACTTGCATCCCTGCTGGGCTGAAGCAGAGGACCCTTGTGGGCTGGTTCAGTCTTCTGAAGGTGTGGTGCAAGATGGCGGAGCTTCCGTCCACCTGGGCCCTGGAGTGGGCAGTGGAGTGGAGCTCTCCCTGTTTCTTCATGGGTCCTTAACTTCCTGGTTTCTCAGGGGCCTCAGAACTGGCTCCTCCTGTATTTTGTAGGTGATTATAAAACCCCTTAATAAATGCATTATTCAGTCATGGATAGGTCTGTTCCCAAACAGTTTTCTCTGTTTTTTGGAAAGTTTAATTTTTTTTTCCCCTTTCTAAAAGTACTTCTGAAACCCCTCTCTGACTTGGTCACTCATTTGGTTTTATTTTCTTTAATGTATTTGCCATTCCCTGAAATTGTCATATTCATACATTTACATATAATTTGTGTCTTCTTTAAACTCTACTGAATCCTCTGTGCCTAGAACAGTTTCTGACAAAAGTAAGGTGCCCAATAAAGTGTAAAATAAATGAATGAGTGCATAGGAGTCACCGGGGAGGACCTCACCCCACCATCATGTATCCTGTTCCCTTCCCGGTGTGTGGGGCTGCGCTGTGTCAACTCACTGAGGCAATGGGAGTGTATCATTAAGATGGCGGACTTCAGAGCCAGACTCCCCAGGCTCACAGACAGCATACCACCTCCGTGACCTTGCATACATGAATCTGGGTGCCTTGGTTTCCTCATCTGTTAAATCAGGACAGCTGCAGAACGTATTGCCCAGGTAGGGCAACATTCTCCGAAGAGTGTTTCATTGATAGTAAGAGCCATGACCATTTCCACCAAGGGTTGGGAAAGAATGCAGCCTGACCCCTCTCTGGACCTTCGGGCACCTGACCTCACTGCTCACCTGAGGTTCACTGGAGTCCATTCAGCAGGAAGGTACGGCCACACCATCCCCAGCCCTTAAGCTCAGCAGCTGTGGACACTCAAGGAGGGGTCCCAAGGAGAGTAGCCACCCAGGCTGGGGACAGAGGTCTTCCCTCGGGGTTGGTGTTCTCTGGGGAGGCCTGGCCTCTCAAGCCTCTGCCCTCACCACAGCCCTTCAGCAGTGTTTCCATATTTGTATTAAACACCAGTGTGCTGGCCAGATGCGTGACACTTCCAGTGATGGGCTTTGCTCTGCTTCTCGGGGCACAGAGAACTTGTTCAATTATGTGTCACCCCTGTGATGAGCCCAATCACAGGCACACACATTAGCCTCTGATTATAGCCTTGTTGTGCTTCTCTTGACAGGAAGGAAATGAATTTACCTCATGTCACCCCTGTAGTTTGCAAGCAGCCTTGGCTTCGGAAAATAGCACCTTTCACGTTTCCACGTTTTTCTAAGGAGGAAACCTTCTTGTGGGGATCAGTCCTGGGGGCCTGCACAGCTGAGCCTGGAGGTGAACTCCACCTGACTCCTTAGAGTGATGGTGGCCCCTGGGGGTTTGTGGGAACCTGACTGGGGTGTGGGATTCCTCCTGTAAGGAGCAGAGTCCTGTATCCACAGTCTTTGGGTCTTGCCTCATGAAAGTCTGGAGAAAATCACTGTATCTTGCTCGGCCTTCCCTCCTGCCTGTGGAATGGGTGGGGTAAGGCAGTTATTGCACAGTGGGGGGGGTGGGGCATGTGAGACGAAAAAAGTTCAAACGCAAAGCACTCAGCACCATGCCTGGGATACGGTAAGTACTACATGTGGGTTTTCTAATTATCAAAATAATTTAAAAAATAGTTTTGTTATTGTTATGAAAGGGGCAGAGCCTAGAGTTCAAATATGTCTCTTCATCTAGTAGCCATGTGACCTTGGACGTATCACATCACCCCCATGGGCCATTTGTGAAATGAAAGAAGAGTGGACCGACGGTCCTTCAGGTTGGCTATTAGGGTCTCAGTGAATCGGCCCTTGAAAAGCGTCATAGACAGTGGGGCAGGGAGGGAGAGGACTGTGGCTGGTAGCCACGTTTGATTGTTGCTGGTGAAGCCCATCCCACACCCAAGGGGAAGGTGGGTTGCTGGGAGGCCCAGAGAAGCTGGGGTAGGGTGAGCTGAGTGTCCATGGTGGTTGATACTAAGGACAGAAGTCTTACTTTCCATTTGGGACAATGAGCTTCTTTAGAGGAGTTATCTCTAACCTTATTAAATTCCATGGAATCCTGGGACTGGCTGAGGACGGGGTGGGAATGATGCTTCTGGGATTCTGGGCAATTTTCAAAGCTCTCAGACTGGGCTGATAAATCAGGAAGGGCTGAGATTCCTGAGGGAGGGCAGCATCCCCTCTTCTGTGGACTCACCTTCTCCATTAGGAGCCCCCCGTCAGGGAGCCACCTTGCCTCCCGCCCAGTCCCAATCACTTTGGAGCCAAGGAGTCTGGGGGATGGACCCTGTCCAAAGAAGTGTGACCACAAGTCCAGAAGGGGCTTTTCTCTTGACCAGGAGAGAATAAAATTGCAAGGACCTCTGCTGAAAAATAAACCAATCTTTTCTCAACCAATTCCTTGAAGTTATTTGCTGTTTGGTTTTTCAACTCAACACATTTTCTGTCTCTACTTAATTCCCAGTGGCAATGTCACCTTGCTGGGGAGAGCCCCTGTACAGAGGGAACAGGGAGGTTCTGGGAAGTTCTGGACTTTTGATCCAATTTCAGATTCAAAGACTGAGTGGGATGCAATCTCTGGCCCTTTCTGGTCTTCTGGGGTCTGCAGGGACATGAGACATACCTGTGAAGCTCCACTCTCCAAGGAGCCCACTAGGCCTCTTTGAGGTTTGGGGCTCAAGGTTGCTGGATCATTCTTGGCCCTCTGAGGTCACAGCCTCAGCCCAACCCATTGGCTACAATAAGAGCCCTTGCTCCCAAGCCTGCTGTGTTTGGGGGACCTGGAACTAGACCTGTGAGGGACGTGCCCTTTAGAAATTTGGGCAAACTAAGCAAACGGCTATGTCTCTCCACAGTGAAAGTGAATGGGGACAGGGTGGTGGGGGAGAGCCAGATAGGGACAGAGGAACATGCAGACAGATGGAGAAACAGAGAGTGGAAGAAGAATCAGGAAACGAGACAGACAAATTCACAGAAGGGAAAGTAGAAAATCATCCTCATGACACGTTTCATTCAACCCTTGTGACAATCTTGTGAAGGAACCTCAACTTTCAACTTCATTTTATAGTTTTTTTTTTTAAAGGCCTGGACATTCAGAAAGGTCATTCATGTTTATCTAAGGTCACACAGGCATTGTGTGCAACACAACATAATCCCATCGACTGGAATGACTGAGACAGGAGGATTTCAAGATTGAGGCCAGCCACAGCAATTTAGTGAGGCCCTAAGCAACTTAGGGAGACCCTGTCTCAAAATTTAAAAAAATAAAGTAAAAGTAAAAAGTGCTGGGGATGTAGCTCAGTGGTAAATCCCCAGTGTCAAAAATACAGCACAAAACTTTTGTGGGGGAGTCAGGCTGGAACCCAGTTCTACTTAACCTGACCTGCAAAGCTCCTGCGCTTAGCCCCTTGAATATCCTTGGAAACCACAACCCGAGTCCTCAAGCATAGGTGAGTATCTCTGAGTCCCCTGCATGCTGACATTAGAGACACAAGTGCGTTTGTGGAGGGACCTCAGGGAAGGTAGGTGGGTGGGTGGGTTTTGGACCTCTCTCCTTTGGCTTCTTTTAGGATGCTGTAAGCTGCAGGTTACACAAAAGCATTTTCCCCACAATAAGAAGCTCAGGAGCTGCTAGTGTGAGTGTAGCTGCTGGGTCACATGAAGGCTGACGTCTCTAGACTCTCTCACTTTTTGACACATGGGCAGCTTTAGACTTTGGGTGCATTTCAAGGCAGGAAAAACACAGGGGAAGGGATGCATCAGAGTCAGTCCCTCCCTCCCCATTCTTACCCAATTTCCTTCCCTGAAGTGTGTGCAGCTGGAAGGCGATCCTGAGCTTTCCAGCCTCTAGGACAGGAGGCTGGGAGTCCCCCAGGGATGAGCCAGACAACCATGTCTGTCAAATTCCAACAAACCATTGTAAGCCCAAATCCAGCAGTAACCATGCTGGAGGGGGAACATCCCATTCTCTTGGATATTGTAAGTGTGCCCTTGATTTTAGACACTATTCTGAGCTGACCTTGGCCCAAGGAGGTGGAGGAGGGCAGAGAATTCAGCTCTGTCCCACCCTGGCATTGCTGGATGGGGGATGATCGCAGTCCCATCTGTCATGTCTAGAAACCAAGGCTGGCATCTCCCAGCTCAGTTCCTGCTTTCCCTGCCGCTGTCTGCTCAGCCCTTCTCCCAGGGGAAGTAGCTGATCAGATCAGCAAAGGAGCAGAGCGGTTGGGAAGGGGGGGGAGGAAGAATGAACGCAGATTTGACAGAATTTTTTAAAATATCATTTTATTGATTTGGAAGAGACACAAGGGATTAAATGGAAGAGATGGGCTTCGAGGAGAGACTCAGCTGAGGTGGCCATCAGAGTCGGCCTCGGCTTTGATCGGAGCATCTATAGACCCATGTTTCTCAACTGGTTTTCCTATTGCCCGGATGTGGGGCCTTTGTAAACATCTATTTCCTAATCATCCCCCAATGAGGTTTCACTTCCATGTGTGCCTTCGATGTTTACACATGTCATGTGTATTTATGCTTCTACATAAACGCAGGAAGTTTTTTTTTTTTTTTCATTCTCCAAATACCAATTTTTGCCTGTGTAGAGGAGCTAACTGCCCCATTGAGAATGTGTGCATTGGACACAGTGCTGGGGACATGTCTGGTCTCCCTTGGGAGGGTTAGAACTCTCTGCATCCTCTCAGCTCAACCTTCCATGGAGAACAGGGTTGGGAGGTGTCTCACACTTCTTGAGCACCTACTATGAGACAGACAACAAACCTGAAGCTATAGACTTAGGTGCTTACCTGCTGCTCATGGCTACTGAGGTGTCAG